>NC_137696.1:118735490-119366176 GCF_964034855.1 Anser brachyrhynchus | reverse complement strand
AAAGGGAAAGGGAAAGGGAAAGGGAAAGGGAAAGGGAAAGGGAAAGGGAAAGGGAAAGGGAAAGGGAAAGGGAAAGGGAAAGGGAAAGGGAAAGGGAAAGGGAAGGGGAAGGGAAGGGAAGGGAAGGGAAGAGGAAGGGAAGGGAAGGGAAGGGAAGGGAAGGGAAGGGAAGGGAAGGGAAGGGAAGGGAAGGGAAGGGAAGGGAAGGGAAGGGAAGGGAAGGGAAGGGAAGGGAAGGGAAGGGAAGGGAAGGGGAAGGGAAGGGAAGGGAAGGGAAGGGAAGGGAAGGAAAGGAAAGGAAAGGAAAGGAAAGGAAAGGAAAGGAAAGGAAAGGAAAGGAAAGGAAAGGAAAGAAGAAAAGAAAAGAAAAGAAAAGAAAAGAAAAGAAAAGAAAAGAAAAGAAGAAAGAAAAGAAAAGAAAAGAAAAGAAAAGAAAAGAAAAGAAAAGAAAAGAAAAGAAAAGAAAAGAAAAAGAGATACACATAGCTTCCATTTTCTTTTTGCTACGAAGGCAAATCTTGGCGTACATTTCAATCTATTTCTTTCAGTAATTTCAAATGAAATCTTGCATTTACAGAGAGGTCAGAGGTATAAAATCTATAACAAGAATTTCGTTTCCCCAGGATCTTCCAAAGAAAAATGTTTATCTATAAAGGCATAAAATGATTTTTTTTTGTCAGTAGCATAATTTCTTTACAATATTCGTTATTGAAATAGCCTGAAAACTCTAATGTTTTGGATATGCAGCCTAGCTGAAGTCATCCTATTTGAACACCCTGTTTCTAATCTGGCTGTCTTAAAAAAGATTAATTGCAAGGGAGAGAACTAAATTAAAGATAAACTTTCAATTGCATTTGAGCTACGCAATGTTATTCAGCTCACTGAAAGCAAATTCCAAAATGGCACAGTGTCTATACTGTTAATTGTACTTTGCTCACAAATATGAGATTAATTGTCCATATCAAATGGCATCGTCACATTTAATTATGTATAATATAAAGCATCACTAATTCATGATATGAACCGAGTTCTCCTGAATATGAGAAATGCCATCTCTGGACCAACTACAAAGCATGCACATCTGCTAAAGTCAACAGTGTCATTTTGTAGACACTTATAATGCTCTTTCTCACTGAAAAGCAGAGCATTTGAGCATTCGATGGTCAGCTAGGAATAAACAGAACAAATCAAAAAGTCCTCTCATTTTGTAAGAAGATATTAAAGATGTTAAAATTCAGATAGCTGCAGTACAGACGGAGGCATATGTTGAGCTGTCTGTGCTCATGGTTCTGTGAGAGTCAGGAGCTGATTATGAGCAAGGACAAGACAATTAGGATTTCATGCATGACTAGGACTTGCACAGCCCATGATTTTTCTCCCAGTCTGATGATTTCTATGGCACGAAAGATGGTTTCTGTATGTGGATCCAAATGCACTGAAATAGTACATCCTAGAGAAAGCAGCAACTTGAAGGGTGGATCCCCTTACATTGACTTTACCTGGCAGCACCAGGCACCCTCAAGTTTCTCAGAGGGTTCCCAGGCAAATCCCAAAGATCCTGGCCATTGTCCTCAGACAATCCAGAAGCTCCCAAAACAGACTGTTGTGCAAACTGCTGCCATTGTTGGTAGTCTCAGTAAGCTTTGCTCATGAACCTCAAGAAGGTTCGTGCATTTTATTCAAGACTATTTGTCGGGACTGTTCCCAGGAGCAGAACCTGCCTCATGACTTGGCAAGAGATCCAGATTTCTTCTTGACTTTTCTTCCTCTGTCCCCATAAATCTGGGGGTGGGGGTGTCTTCATTGTCTCTTCTGGAAGGGAGCAGGGTATTCCTGCACATAAACTTAGTTAATTGATAGCTTGTTCTTGCCCTCCTGCTGGAGAAAGGAGTTGCTGAGCCTGAGACTGAGAGGAGCTCAAGTGTCCTCCATCCTTGTCAACACAATAACCACTGCAGTTCTTATACAAAAAGCAGTCTCCTGTATTTGTCTTCTCTGTTGCGAAGGAAAATGAGCCTGCTTTCGGTACCCAAAACTATAATTCAGGTGCCCAAATCTAAATTTTTTATAGGTTCCTAAGAGGGAATAGGTTGCTAAGAGGGAAGAAGGATTTTAAAAATACTACTCCCTTCAATAGTTCCTGCTAAATACCTCTTTCATCAACACGCTAGCTCTTGCATACAGTCTGAAGTGTCTGTATGTTACTTTCCACTACAGAGGGAACTGGGGTATGTAAATACAGTGGCAGTAGACCTCTAAACTCAGTTATCCTGTTCTCTTTTCTGTATTTACCTTTTATGTGGTTGTCCCTTAATTGTCCAGTGTGCGTACCACATTACAGGGAAGGAAAGACCTGGACTAAGTGGAGGAGCTCAAATAGAAATCAAGTATTGTAACAGAAACAACAGTCTGGGGAAAAAAAAATGTGTTTGCAGCATCTCTTTGAATAGAACTGAAATGAAATCTTGACAAGCTGTGGTGGCAGTTTGGACAGCAGTTCTGCCAAGGAAAACATCTGGATTTTCTAAGATGCGAACATGGCCAGCCATGTTAGAAGGACAAGTGGCAAAAGCAACACCCAGCCAATAGGTCTCACTCTTAAGGAAAGCAACCTTTCAATTATGACAAAAAAGTTTGTGATGGAAGACACAGTGTTTAATAATAGTACATTCAGTGGCTTCTCATCTGTTTAGGACCCATCCTTACAAGAGACATGATATGCTTGTATCATGCACGGATTCGCATGGGCCAGGGACTATTGCTGATGTTGCAAAGTCTGAACACGGCCAGCAGGAGTTAGAATCATTAGCCATGTGAGTGCAAAAGAACATTCCCCTGGTCATTTACTAGCTATAGCTATGGCTGGTAGCTTTTTGCTTGTCCCAAAATTGTTGTTCTTACATTTTTGTGCAAGTCCATAGAACCACGAAAAATAGGGGTGAAATGGATTCTTATGTGTTACCTGCTTTCTACTTGTTCCAAGACAAGCAAGGCAGTGTCACTGAAGCCACTCCACAGAGGACCATCTAACCTGTCATTATTACTCATTATGGACTATGACAACATTCCTACTACCACAGGCTTTGTATGCAGGAAGAATGACACTTGGAAGGACTACTGCAGTGGCACTGAACTGCTTTCTAATTGCTTCTTTTCAGTCTACTCACCTGTGGGCAGTTTCATCCATGCTCTCTTTTCAGGAGAGTCAGCAAATACACGTTTTTCTCTGGGGGGGGGAGGTTTTTTTCACGTGATGAAGCTTTGAAAGAGTACAGGGAGGAAAGTGATGATGTCTAGCTGGACACATATTCAAGATCACGGCTACTGTAAAAACAGAAAAGAACCAGATACTTCCTAATGAAACTGAGAACAACTCTGGTTAAACATCCCTTGTGGCTACCCACTTGGAAAAATAAGGTCCTTTCAAGTTACAAGACCTGCTGAGGCTGCCGGTGCTTGCAGCAAGATGTGGTGCATGGTCACGGTCTTCAAATCCACTGTGTTTCATTCGGCTGCTGTTGAGTTAGGCTAGCAGAGTGATTTGTTTTCTCAGGCCCTGTAATACGTATCCACTCTCCAGAAAATGCTTTTCAAGACAGTTTCATTTTCAGCATAAAAATTACCTGCAGAACTACTTCTTCCCTCCCACACAAACAAACAAACAAAAAAATCTATTCCTCCTACTTTCTGTTTATTAATCAAACCTTTAAAAATCACATTTTTTTTCATACTAGTCTGCCTAGAAAAATAAACAGGTGCTATTGTTAAAATCTAGAAATCTTTGTTAAAATCTAAAGAAAATCTACTTAGAAACCAACCATTTTGAAACAGGACTGGAACTGAGAACACTGGATTTGATGTACTTTTTTTCTGAACATAATGTAGTGGAATTGACATGTTCCTATAGAAAGTTTTTATACTGATGAATCTGCATTTTCTCATTTAAGAAAAAAATAATGCCAGCTCTAATCCTGAGCACATGGAGTTTTTGCACCATCCCAAAATAAAGTGATAGTTATAATTACCTGTAAATCATCTTCCCACCCCACAGGCAGATAGCAAGTATCAGTGCTATTTCCAGCGTCAAAATTTTTACAACGTCCTTTAGCAGCTTCTGTTACAGCTTCTGTGTCTTTTCTTTTAGTACATACAATGCAGTGGGACCAAACTAGCCAAGAATCCTTTGTGCAAAGCACTGGGTAATATACATTCAAAAGACATTCTTTTGCCTGTGTCAGCAGGATTATAGGAGAATGAAACCAAAACAAATGAATGTAGGATTAGAATGAGTGTATTCATAGTTCTCCTAATACTTAACCTACCATTGACTAGCAGGTGCTAGAAGGATGTGACTGTACAGATACACCAGCATGTTTCATGCTAGCTCAGCAGTATTTCTGTGGTTTTCGGTAGTTTCTTCCAGCTTGAGTCTCTGCCATCCTCTGAAGTCCTGTTTAAATGGAGCAGCAGTTCTGATGAGAATTAGCAGCCTCCTGTGTCTTCCTAAAGTTCATCCTTGCTTTTCAAGAGGCGGGTGAATGCTCAGGGCTGCTGGACCAGGGGAAGGATACGTCCAGCACCCTTGCTGCAACATGCCAGCCCAAACCCTGCTGAAGAGGGAGCATGCCATCGTGTGGCGATACAACCTCACTGCATCAGTGCAATTTTTCACCGTATCGGATGTAGCTGGCGATAACTGCACGGTGAGGTGGGAACCTCCGGATCCTTCCGATTTCCCTGTTCTCTGATCCACTCAAGGACGTTTTAAGCCTTTTTATGTGTCTCTAGTATTGCTCCACTTTACCCAGAAGTTTTGGAGGCCCTCCGCTGGCAATAAATAAATAAATAAATAAAAATAAAAATAAAAATAAAAATAAAAATAAAAATAAAAATAAAAATAAAAATAAAAATAAAAATAAAAATAAAAATAAAAATAATAAATAAAATAAAATAAATTAAAATAATAAAATAAAATAAAATAAATTAAAATAATAAAATAAAATAAAATAAAATAAAATAAAATAAAATAAAATAAAATAAAATAAAATAAAATAAAATAAAATAAAATAAAATAAAATAAAATAAAATAAAGTAAAGTAAAGTAAAGTAAAGTAAAATAAAATAAAATAATGAATTGAAGGATGAAAGCTGGGGTGCTGCCATACAGATGTGACTTTGTCCCCTCTGATGCAGAGAAGCCCTCCTCATCAGCCCTTTGTGATGTCTCTTGGGCATCATGGACATGGGAGGTGCCAACTTCACCAGCATGGTTCTGCTGAGAAGATCTTGGCAAAGTGAATTTTGCCAGGTGAAGGATTGTTCTGGCTGTGGGTGGGGGCTGAAGTGCCCTGAGCTTTCCCATGCATGGCTCCCTCCTACCTGACCTGTGGTGCTCCTTGTGCCTATTCTGGGTCCTTCCTGGAAGGCTGTGGCAAAGCAGGGACATTGTCACGGGAAGAATTGACACAGGGCTACACCATTTCTCACAGTAATTTAAGGGCAGCCACCAAGCAAAACAGGGCTCTGAGGATGACTGACATCACAGCCTAGTATCAGAAGGATAACTCAGCAACAACCTTTGAGATGCACAAGTGCTGAGAAGCAGCCAAGCTCAGATGACTATTATTTGTTTGGAAACTAGGTGTAAACACAAAATATCTCCTGTGTTGATAATGTTATTGACTTCCATACTCTAGAATTCCCAACACCAAATTTGTTCTGTTGATGACAGTATTCAATTATTAAAATTTTGCAGAATTTCTTGTGTTTCATACACTGGAGAGCATACATGGCAGGAAAAAGGCCAAAGCAGGACTGGGGAGTTGCTGACAGGGGAGGTGGGAAGGATTGTTGGAGGAAATCTTTTCTCTTAGACAAAGATTTTAGAGGTGAAAGAGCTAGACAAAACAGAGTGGCTTTCCAAACTTTGCAAAAAGTTGACGTCTTTAGAGGTTGACTTTCCTGAATACTTTCTTGCCTGCGACATTTCCATCATCTCTAGACAGATTGTTTTAAATCTAATCCTTGAACCACTGCAATATTGATCGCAGGCAGCCACAGAGAAAGTAATTGGCTCTATCTTATTCCTCTCACAGTCTTCTCTCCCCCTCTTCTACCTCAACATGTACCTCTTCTGATTTCCCTCTAGCCTGCCTCCACAGCTATCTGATCCCTTCGGGTGACAGCACTCCTCCCAGAACACCATAACCCAGCAGCTACAGTATTTCCTTCCTCCCTCTAGGTGGAGCCATGGGTTTTCCCTGAGTTACCTGGGACCTCCAAAAATCAAGGTTCTGGTGCAGCGGGATTCTGCATGTAGACCTCAGTGGCTGCATTGGGCAGAGGTTACATTATGGTTGAGGGAGGGTATATGGACAGGGAAACATAACAGAGGGCTTAATCTATTTTTCCCCTCCCCCCCCCCTTTTTTTAAGTGAGCAGTCTGGGATAACCGCAGTTGCCCTTTTCTGTTGCAAGATCTTTGATCTCTTCCCTCCTTTTTTCATTCCCTTTCACTTTCTCACCATCCTTTCTTTATTGCCCAGAGTGGCCCCTCTCGATGGAATGTAAAAACAAACTATATGAGAGCATTAAACTGACCTTTGAGACCCAGGGAGCAGGTTTCATCTGTAGATAATGCTATCTGAACTAATCAAAGAGTTTTTATAGTTAGAAGAAGGAAGCTGAACTAAATCCCCATGGCCTAAAGTAGGCATCTGAAACAGGGCAGTGCCACCATGAGAGATGTCCCAGTTGTCGCCATGGAAAGGAGCCTCGGGTAAATAGTTCAAGTGTGAGTGCCTGCATGCTTGACACCGGAAGAAGGATGGGATGAATAACTTAAATAACTTAATAACTTAATAACTAAATTTTTAAGATCCAGAGCAGCTAAATGGCATTTATTTGCTCTAAACACCGGGCACAACACAGGCAAAACACAGACATAAATGAATGGATCTCTTTGCTGCAGTAAACCTTAAAGGATGTCATATTCCCAGCACACAGGAGCGGTAGGTTTGTTTTAGTCATGAAAAGCTGATTAATTCAGAGCTGAACTAATCCTGACCTGGAGATGGTTCAGGTGTGGATCAGAGTCAGATTTCAGTGATCAAGTCTATCTTTACTGGCCTGAACAGTAACCCCAGTGAGACCCTCAGGCCCCACATTTCCATCCCCACATTTATTCCTGTGTCCACTTGTTCTGCTCCAGCACGTTATTACATGGAGGAAGAGAAGGCAGAGAATCAAGGCTGAGTTTTGCCACAAGTTCCACTAAGAGGTGCAATTTGCCACCACTTTTTCCCCTCTCCCTCACTTCTGTAGGTGTCATGGGGCAATAAAAATGAATATACCTTTCCAAGAAAGGATTTGAAAGTGTGGCATTGCACTGGCAACCTGCAGCTGGTTCTAACAGGGAGTCTTCCCTGCACTTTTCCTAGAAAATGCATGAATAGTTGTTGTCTATGCTATTCTGACACAAAATCATCCGTAATGTTTCTCTGCTTCCTTTTGCCAGGAAATGCATGAGTTGTTGGTTTTTATGTCTTTCTGAAGCAACAACATTTGTAACGTTTCTCTGCCTTTATAAACAAGGAAGTGGGAGGAAATTGCTTGTCACCCAGCGGTGATATGCCACGTTTATTTACATGGGAAAGCAATAAACGTGATCCCAAGTGAGCTTGGGAGCCTTGTGCCTCAGCCAAACACAAGTCACAGGTGTGCTCTGGTCTCGCTGTCAGCCCCACAGGTTGAAACGCAAAGGCTGGGGATAGCAGAGGTCAGATTAAAGAGCTGAAGATCATCCCTGGCCTTAAATAACCCACACTCGAATCTAGACAGCCTTAAAGGAAACAAAGAGATGCCCAACTCTCCATCCCTGAGGAATACCTTCTGCTGTTGGAAGCAGTGGGACAAGGGAAACCCAGTAACTGTCCTCAATGCAAATTAATTTTTATTAAACTGGTGCTACACAGCAGGGAGGCTGAGGGAAATCATTAAACCTGGCCGCCCATTTGGTCACTTCAGCAGTCCACCAGAAAGTTGGGAAATCGAGTTTAGCCATCGCAAGATGAAAGGATTTTCCTTCCCATGTTGTAAGGCAGAAATGAAATAGCAGGACTGCTTTGCTGATGGGAATGTCGAGTGCTGTGATTTTTGAGTGAGACAGGGCTTGTGGGGAGAGGTAACATCTTTTATTAGATCAAGTAGTATAGCTGGAAATAGTTGGATGCTCAGGCAGTTACTTCTTCAGGGCTTGGCACAAGGCTTGTCTCTTTTTAACAACCTTAGCACCTGGTTAGCTGAAAAACATCAGCTCTCAACATCCCCTCCATTTAACTTGGTAGAAAACATCAGACTCTTCATGACAGTGGTCTTTCTCCCCTCTCCATCTTGCCCAAAACACTGTCTGAAAATGTGACCTACTCCAGCCAGGCTCCCTTGAGTTTCCATAAGGAGAAAGATGCCCCAGGCATGCCACACTATAAGCGGGGCATTTACATTTGTCAGTGGCTGCCTGAAGAATAGACAGGCTAGCAAAATGCATACCTGAATGTAGCTACTGTGTTTTCTGAGGGACCATTTCTTTCTGCAGAACCCACAGAATGTGTGCTGCAGCTGCAGCAGACCTCCTTAGAGACGAATGGCATCCGAAAACGTAGCAGCGCTGCTGGCAAAGTGCGTTCAAAGGCATCCAGCTCTCTCCGGAGGATACAGCTATGTTAGACCCTGCTGGATAGATGACTAGGTACCTGTTTTAGGACCAAAGTATTAAAAAGAGCTTTTTCTACCTCAAGGCAGTAATTTGCTGAAGCACATAAGACGCATTTCCCGTTGGCAGGATGAAAAGAAAACTTTCACATCATTTTTTTGTTTTTTTGAAACACTACATTATGTCATCTCTGAAAAGAGCTCTATTGTACATGTGAGCCATGGCAAATATGGATGGGAGAGAACTGAAATGACAGCTTGTGGTGCTTGTGTAAACACACATTAACCCTGCATGTCCAGGGTTTTGCTCAAATTCCAGGGTCTGACTTATACCAGCAGCCGTGACTTGCAATCAGCGGACATTGTGCAACTTTCCTCTTGTGTTTTGTTACTGTGAACCTGGCGAAGGGCCTCGTCCATTTTTGTTTGCCTTACAGAATGGGAGTTCACGAAAAAAATCCTTAATTTTCTTCTCCTGGATAGATGGTGTGCTGTGCCAGTTTCCCATTCGACTATGTTGGTAAATATTTTGAATCTAGATTGCAACTTGGAAAAAAAAAAAAAAAGAAAATTAGATTTTACCCAGGATAATTCTTCTCTCATTTCCTCCAATTTTACACCAGTGACATTAACACGGTTAGTTTTTGATTTACATTGGTACAAGTGAGAGAAAAATGGGCCCTTGAAGAGCTGGCTTTAATTCAAAGCAGCTGAGCAGAAAAAAAGGTGGACTGGGAAAATCCTATTTTCCAGGAAAATGAGAGCCATTAGCTGTCCCTAAAGATATGTTTTAATAAATTGCTTTAGGAGTGCTCTTGGTAACTCCTGCAGAATCTAAAATCTGCTGTGAATGACTGACTTTCTGAAACCAGTGAGTTAGCAAAAAGCCCAGGACCAGATGCAAGATGCTCACATTTAACTAGAGCTCATGTATTTTCAAACCTACCCACTTCTCAGTGCCCAGCTTGGATCACCAAACAGGGGAATTTGTCTGTTTTCAAGCTACTGAACTGTACGAGCTAATGCAGCAGATATGATTTAATAATTAAAATCATGGGAAATATTCTATATAAGCTAGGAAATGGTTTCTCGTGCATTCTGTCAAAGTTGCAGCCTTTGCAATCTGGTAACTTGATGAAAATTGCTGTTAGCTCTTAACAAGACCTGGGGGAACTGAGTAATTTGCTGTGTTGATTAACATGCATTAAGTAGAGGGGCAATAATTTTCTTGTAACAGAAGCTGTGATTTAACAGATAAGAGCACATCTAGTAGGTATACAGGTCTGTTTCATTCTGCACATCAGTTTTATATCCTCATCTTTCACAGCCACATTGGATGCTCAATACCTTTTATTGTCAGATCACATTTATTTAGATGCCTGCATATGTCTCTGTGCCTGCCTTTAAGCAATGGATTTTGATAGTTTCTGATAATTTCTAATCTACTTGGCACCATTTTACTGCAGTGTTTTCCATCCATGCTTTGGACCTCTGGGTGTCCAGGACATCTTCTGCGGGTGTTGTTGTGATGCACAGTGCAGAGCTACAGCTCTTTATTCCCCCTGGACTCCTGATAATCCAGGCTTTTCTCAGGAGGGTCTGCTATCCTGGTCAGGATATCTTTTATATGCTCAGTCCTAATGACTTTACTTTCAGCGGTTTGCTAGCAGCAAAAAGGGAACAGGTACATTCCTCCTCCCTAAGCACCCATGTCCCCACTGCTGTGTGTCCTCTCCTGTGCCACAGCCACAGGAGCCACTGAAGGGTCCCTCCCCATCTTTCTAGAAAAAGGTGGGAATAGATTTCCCTGGGTGGCACTTCGTTTTCTTGGCCATGAGCATGTAACGTACCATGGGCTCCCTCTTGTGATGGAAACAAGCAGGAAGAGCTCCAGCCATGAGTTATATTAGCCAGAGAATTTAGTGAATTTGTGCAAGGCCATGCTACCCAAAACGTCTCCAGGGCTTGCACAGCATACTGGCCCTGTTTTGGTGGCTTTTCGCATACTGGTGGAGAGCATTAGATTCCTTCTTGTCTGGTATGTCCCCAAAGCCACCAACTGGCTGCCACAAGAGCCTGGTTAGATATGCCTACCACATGTGGTATGCATTAGCAAATATGGTGTTTTGGACCCAACTGAAACCCCTGTGGCTCCTTAATATTGAATTTGCTGTGGCAAGAACAAAAGGCACAGATGGTTTTATTCATCATGCAGTCCGTCCTCTTCAGTAGACCTTTTAACAGCTCATGCAGAAACGCTGGCTCTTTCAGACACCAGAGGGAATCGTCAAACCCCAGAGCCAGACCTTATCACTCACCCTGCTCGCTTCCCATGTGCTACAGCCCATTAACACCACTCCTCTCCAGTCCTCAACACGTTCAGCTCCATAGTGGCGATGAGCTACAACAGCCAAGTCCGCCACATTCCCTTATTGCACCATCATCTGCTAAATGCCTCACCTAAAAGATTATGCAACTCAAAGGCCAAAAATAACTTATTTCCCTGTATTCTGTTCTCTAAGGTCTCATGGTTGGCTGATATAGAGGAAAGCCTGGGACCAAGGGACAGAGTGCAGATTAAACTGAATTTAGGTAACAATTATTCTTTTCCTCTGCCGAAGAGCCACACAGGGAGGGACTGTATTTTCTCACTTTTGTCTGGCTTGCATTCTTCTTTCAAGGGAGGAAAGAGGGCATATCTGTGCCTCAGCAGAGCTCAGGAAGCAAGTTGCTATTTTTTCATTTAAATCACAGTTCATACAACCCTGGAGTGAATGAGCTGCTACCTGAGTGGTCACAGCCTCCGTGCAGCCATGTGTTTCTGGCTGCTTGGCCAAATGTCTTCTTGCTCCGAAAATATTTGCAAGTGTTCACAGAGTGAGAAGAGGGACTGTTAAAAAAATGTTTGCAAGATGTGAATCTCCAATTCACAGTATCCACAGAACTGTCTTTTGAGCAGGTCTCAAACAAAGAAGCATGGACAGCCTCCAAGGAAATCCTTGACTGGGACACTCAATAGAAGAAGTTTCCTTATTTAGAACCGAATCAAACACTCGGGAGAATGTGGAGCATCCAACAAGACAATATTTTCCTCTAAAAAAAAACTCTCAATTTCCTTTTTTTTTTTCAGTCCCTTCTGGGCTGATAATACAAAGTTCTAAATGTCATACTGGAATAGAAATTACCCAAGTTGCATCCCTTTGAATGGTTTTATAGCTAATACTCTCCAATATACTTTACATCAGTAACACAGAAGCATCTCATACAGGGTTTTGTTTTCTTCACTCCTCGTTTTCCTGGCACACAACCAATGAAATTTCAGGCAGGAAAACATGGGGAACACTAGCAGGAAAACGGAAACAAAACCCTCAAAACTAACACACCAGCAATAATTCAAAATAAGGACAACATTTTAAAAAATATCTGGATTTCAGGCCATTCTTCCAAATATGATTGTACCATTTCTTAATACTGGTAATCCTTCCGACAGCTTCAGGAGGATTTAATAGGAAATATCCTTCCTGAAGATTCATGAAATATAAGACAGTTCCTTGTAATAAATCCATCTGAGAACTCCCAGCACATTTAATGTATCTAAGGGTATCTGAATTCAACTATGGGAAAGAGATGTGCCTCCAGTAGAATGTTACTAAAGATTTTTGCCTCCAATATAATTTTACAAATGATTTACAATGAGCTTGCTCAGATTGCTTAGATACTTAGAAAGTGGGAATCACACAAATGCACACACAACCCCACAGACGTCCTCAAACCCCTAAGGCAAGATAGACAAGGACCTTCTGCACAGTGCATCTTTTTACATTCCCCAAAATTCTCCATACTCAGCTGCAAGCATGTTAGTTGTCAGTGAACAAGAACTGTTAGCTGGAAACTAGAAGTTAGATGATCTTTAAGGTCCCTTCCAACCCAAGCCATTCTGTGACTATATGAAATATGCAGCTTGAATAAATAAATAAATAAATAAATAAATGCATACATAAATAAACAAACCCTCACCAAAACACATGAAGAGCAAGAGCCACCAGCTGTGTTTGGAAATCAAGCTTGTTGCCACTCTCACCCAGATAGGTGGTCCAGTGACCTGCAATAAGATGTGGCTTAAAAAACTGAACGTTACAGTTGAATTTGGGTGGTGCCTGGTAGCTTTCTACAATGGTGTCAAGTCTGCAGAGCCCCAAAGAGCTGCAGTTGCACAGAAAGAGAGTCAAATGACCCCAGACCTTGTCCATCCACAGACTGCAACCTCTTGCTTTGAAACAGCAGAGGCTGTGGATCTTAAGAGTTGTACATGACCCCAAGGTGACTGGAAGCAACACGTCCTGGAGGTTAACAAGACATTTGTTAATGGCCTAGGGGACGTTAAGTTACCTCTATATGAAGGAGGGCTCCATGCTGCCCTCAGTTCTTGACTCCTGCATTGTCCTCTCTGCCTACGGGTGGCTCAAGTTGGGGCTCGAGTATGGCATGTGCTGACTCTGCAGAGAAATATGGACATTGAAGGAGACTACCCTGAACCTGAACCCAATCCATCATCAGAGCCATGGCTTCCAAAGCCAGATCTGCATTGTCTAAGAGATCATCTGGAGCCTTCACGTTTCACTGTTTCTCTTTCTCTGCTGTGCATCCAGACTTATGCCTGAGCATCACCACCATGACGTTCTTCTCTGAAAAGGAAAGAGAAGGAACTTCTAGCCTGGGAAGTTGGGCACCCATCCAATAACCCCAAACGATTCCCCAGTTCCTACTTCAACTTATAGTCAAAATATGAAATTTGACCAAAATACTTTCTGCCCCTTCACACTCAAGCCCTGTTTTTAAAGGTCTAGGAAGTTCATCATACTAACTGGAGGCTTTAGAAAGCAAGCAAAATAAAATGGAGGACTGAATTACTTCCATAAAGGAGGAGATCACAAGTGCAATGTGCCTGGCTTGCTGTTCGCCTGAGACCAGCCCATCAGCTTGTATCTTTTCTGAACACTTTGTCCTCGTAGACAGCAGAGAGACCAGCCCTTCCCCAGGGGTTTCATCCACATCAGAGCCTGGCAGTGTTCCTCCTGCTGACCATCAGCCCTCCTAGACGATGTCTTGAGAAACAGCTGATCTTTCACAGGCCGGCTTGTGTCATGACCCTTCCCAAATATGCTTGTGCTCTTTACTAAAAATACCACAGTCCACTCCAACCCATGTGCCCTCCCAGAGAGAGGAGCTCCAGCCCTGGTGCTGTAGGAGGGTGCTGAAGCCACCGAGCCCAGAGGAGAGCACAGGGCATGCTTCAACGGCCAGCAGCTCAGAGGTGGGTCAAGGAGAAAGGTAGGTCTCTGCTTTTGTTCTCCTTCCCTTCCTTCATGCTACTGCATTGCTTTTATCCACTCTTCCTGGTCTTATTTGTAACCATGATACCAAGTCCTGGGATTTTTTTCTCCAGCGTTTCAAAGAACATTGCCAGTTCCCTTCCCCGAGGAAGGAATATATGGAGTGACAACCCTAGCTTCTGTAGCTCTGCAATTTCCTTGCAAAATTACAAACTTGCAACTAACTGAAAATTTTAAAAGAAGCCTTCAGATGCCAAGGGACAGGGCTGCTGTCTCTCCTCTCCTCATTCAGCCGCTCTTTCCATCAAGCCTGGGCACTCTTCAATCTCTGTAAGACCTGGTGTAGGTGGTGAGGTTTCCAGCATAGGGGCTGGAGATGGTGAGAGCTTCAAAAGAAGCTCCAGTGAGTCTACAAATTGGATGTGGAGCCACACGAAATGGTCATAAGAGATGCTGGAGGGTGCCTCACCACCAGCCTGTGCTAGTGGGAAGAGGTGCATCATCTGCCTGGCACTGACACAGCTTCGTGGGCTGCAAGCATCCCAGCTCCCAGCTCCTCACCAGGGCTTCCCTCTGCAGCAGACGCAGCTCTGCTGTCTGGTTCCTTCGCTGTGTCTGCATCTGGCATGGTCTCCCTCTTGAGAACTGTTCTCAGAGACAGAAAAAAAATAATTTATGGAGAGAGAAAGTATCCCCTGAACTGGAAACCTGACTAGAATAGTCATCGCTGGCTACTTTGCTGGGCCCAGAGGTGGGGGTAGCATGCTGTGGGTGTAACATGCTTGGTGAAGCATATAAACAAACCCCAAAGGCCTCGAATTTATAGGCTTTGGGATGACAGATGGGATTTTCTCAGGCTTCCTCAGTGGGTGCTGGTGTTTGGAAAGCAGCTGGTGACAGGAATGTTGGCACCCAGGCTGGACGCAGTGCCCGAACATCTGCAGAAATAAGGGACATCAAAGATCATGTGTGGAGGTGGTGGCTACTTGTCCACCCCTCAGCTGAGTTGTCCAGGCCCAGGGGGGTTAAAGAACAGATCAGAGCCTTGCAGGAGGAGAGGGAATCAGGAAAACTTTTGGGAGAGAAAAGCCATAAACCTCAATGAAGCAGACTGAGGCCTTTTAAAGAGTGACTCAGCCAGCGTCTAGCAATTCTGGGTAAGACTCCACGCTATAAAGAGCTCTTAAGGAGAGGTGCTGAGTGATTGCTTTATTGTTTCTTACAAACCTTGCTGTGAAATCCCTGTAAATATGTTTATGAGCTTGTTGGGGCGGCTTCCCCACTGCTGACTGTACTGTAAATAAACACGCAGGCCTTTGATTCGCGGAAGTTCATCTTCTGGACTCCATTACGGGCCCTGGCTCTGCTTCCAGTTCAGCCGTGGGGCCCCTCCTGCCCCGGCGCACAAGGAGCGCGACACTTCTGCTCTCCAGCGAATAGCTGGAAGAAGCCGCGCACATGTTTGGGATTACACAGCCCATATGGCAGCCCAGCTTGCCTCCAACTCCCTTCTGCTTCCTCCAAGAGCTTTGTGAACCTCACCAGCTCTGGAAAAGCAGCCCGTGGCCCTCTGAGCCTGCGTGGGCAATGCAACATCATGCAAGTTCTGGGGAATGTTTGTTGTCTGCGTCCACAGCAGATGTTTGCAAGCATGTGGTGCACCTAATCTTGAGGACAACCTCAAGAAATTGTGTGTTTTGGTTTCCATCCTGCAGTTTCCCTTGGAGCAACTCAAGCCAAAGGAGTATGGCCGAGGTGAGCTGACACAGCTGCTACTCCGTGCTGCCTGTCCCATCCCCTTGTACAGCCAAGCAGTCCCTGTATCATCACAGCTTCACATTTAAAGCGAGCTGAGTTTGGTGCTGTTTTACCCTAAAAGCTCAGATTTTGTGATGCTGGATCTGTGGATGTTCAAGCACTGCCAGATGAGCAGCCAAGACAGATGTGCAAAGGGGCCACAGCACAGACAAATCCCCTGCAGCCATCACAGTTCTCTTGGGGAAGGATCCTCCAAATCCCAACAAAAAAGAGAAAACAGGTAATTTACTGGTACTTGTGAGTTTCAGGCCATTCTGGTGTTTTGGTATAAATCAATGGACATAGCCATGAACTATGGTAAAAGCCCTGCTGAGGCCTCCTCCATTCAGCACCCAGTAAGGGTGTCAGATGTTGTGGTTGTTTGCCCTCAGCATTGAGTCTGGTTTCCTAACCGCAACATCCAAAAAGAAAACAAGAGAAAAAGAAAGAAAAAAGAAACCTTAAGATGAAGAAAACATCTCAGAAATGCAACAAGAGCAAAGGGAGATTTTATCAGCTTCTCTGCTTCCACCCACTCTCTAGCTATGGAGTTAAAATACGGGGTTGGTCCAGGAAGCAATATACATCAAAATTAAAGACCCAGGATATTTGCCCATCAGTATAAGCCAAATGAGAGACACACCAAACATCACAAAGAATCCCAAAAGCAAGGAAACATCTTGTGCACTCAGCAAGCAAAAAGCTCCTATTTTATGCAATGTCTCCTAGCCCGACTGTAATCTGAAATGTTTGCAGCATAGCTTAATAAATTGTCATAGGTATAAACAGGAGACTGAGGAGATATTTCTTAGCTGGCTTTTGAAATGAAACAGAATCAGTGCTGCAGGAAGGCAGCTCCAGAAGACCAAACACTGAACAGAACATTTTTTTACAGCAAAAAAATAAAAAGGACCTTGAGGAGGTTTATTAGTACAAGAGGCTGAAGCCAAGTGGTGGTGAAAGGTTTAAGCAGAAGTGCACCTGCATATCAGCAGGCCGGTGTCTGAGTGACTGTGGCAATGAGTTTGTGTACACAGCAAAGCGATTCTCAATGAAACTGCAGACAGAGACCCCATGGGTAGGGCGTTTGGTCAGGACTCTGCAGGCTGGCTCAGGTCAGGGCATATTTTAGCACATTTAGTCCTAGGCACCAAATTCCCACAAATGCCAATGGGGAATCAAGTGTCCATTTTCAGTTGGTATGTGGGTCTTCACTTTTTTGAGTCATTTGAAAGCTTTATATTTTTCTTTTGGGTCTCCACTTCATATCTACAGGACAGAGACAAGAGGCCACGAGATCTCTTGCCTTCCTTAGCGATCTAGGTTGTGGGTCTTCATGGGGGAAGATTGTCCCTCACTGTAGGTTCCTGTGCCGACACGTAGTAATAGGACCCGCTGAGGGCCCAGGAGTATTATGGTAGCTATACCAGAGCTGGCAGACCCTTTCTTTGCTCAGGAAGGAAGAAAACTCATCAGAATGCCAATCTGGAACCAGTAACAGCTGGAGTCTCGATCTCATTTGGATCACCTACACATTACCTACAAGTTGCAAGGATACAAGGAAACTGTCTACTATTTTTTTAAAAAAAAAAAAAAAAAGACTATTTCATGCCTTCTTTTTAAAAAAAATCTCCATTTTTCTTTCATGATTTTCAACTACTGGATGATTTAGTTGAATGGTTTGACATTCTGGTCCAAGGCTGGTAGCCACAACACAGTAAGTTGCCTTCTGTTCCCAGCTGTCTTCAGAGACTGTGGGGAAGGGAACAGAAGAGGAAAACCCATGGAAAATGAAAAACTGATGGGGCATTTCTAAGAAGTGTTTGCAGGGCTATCCTGGGAAACCACCAGGCTTTGTCCAGCCTGACCCTTTGCGGTGCTAGTGGCCATTTCTCCAAAGCAGACGTCCAGGATATTCTTCCTGATATGTTCACACCTCTGGTTCAGCCTGCCAGCAAACGCTCCCATTTTTGGAGAGACTCAGGAACAACTCTGAACTCTCTGGCGTAGTCCCATTGCTATTTTTAACCTCTAGTCATCTGGACAACACAAATTTAGGGAAAGGGAAATGAAGAGGATTTCCCTCTCCCAGCACATGGCTATCAATTGATCCCAGAAAAAATTCAGATTTACTGCTCCCCATTGATGGCTCATGGGAAAGGCACTGGCTCTACAGCAGTAAGTCAAAGATGGGAAGAAACAGTTGCCTGAGCAATGTGAACGGTGGCCACAGACAAAAACACTTCCCTCTTTGTTTTGTAGGTTAATTGCTGCACCTTAGATTTTAAATAGACATATGGTGACTGACTGTTGGATGGTGATCTGGAGCCTTGCCTTTCACCTTTCTCCGCTGTTCAAATTTTCCTTTCTACTTTCACCAAAACAAAGATTTCTTTTTTCTTTTCCTCCTCCCCTTGCTTTGGCTTAACCAGGACCTGAAGGCTCAAGACAGCAATTATTTGGCATAATTATACACCCTCTGTTATGCAGATAGTCAAGTGAATGATCTAGTTGTCCCCTCTGGCTTGAAAATCTCTTCAGGTCAAAACCGCAATGGCAATGCTAATGCAGACATTTTGCAGATGTTTATTTCAGGATATGAGTGTGCGTGATTCACTTCACTTGGTGTCCAGGAATAATTCAGTTCCCAAACCAGCACTGACAACCATATTTGTTAATTTACTGGCAATAACTTCAAACTTATAGATTGTTTTAGTATTATTCATTTGGGCCCTAGGAACAGAGAAGCTTTGGACAAGCGCATTGCACTACTTCCTAGCATGTCTGAATGTGCTAGCTTTTAAATAAGATGGTTAATCCCTATTAGCTAGTAAGGAAATATTTAGTCCTTCACATCTAGTCTGCAGGATTTGAGTGTCAAGAGAAGCCAAACTAGCACTTCTAACCAATATGAAACTCACTTCAAAAAACAATGAATCAGTTCATTCTTCCAACTAGAAGAGACACTTTGTCACAATGTTAAGCTCTTGCAAGTTTTATACCTGCTCTGGTTCAGAATCAGATCTAAAATAATTTGGGTTTGATTGCCTGTTCTCAGCTCTGATCATAAAAATGAAGCTTGAATTAGGTTATGAATTTATGTGATTCACAGCACTGTAAATTGGAGGTGATGGCTCCCCCCTCTTTCAAAAATATCTCTAAAAAATCAGTGCCAGAGACTTCCTCGTAACTGGACAATAAAGCAACCCCAAAAAAGAGGGAGTGTGGAGGAGGGAGAGGAGAGAGATAAATGTCAGGTTAATCCAAACACTGGTTTATCCCTCAATCCAGATGCTTAAAAGATTTAACAAGGAGAGAGCTGCCATGTAGCCTGCACATACGCACTAGAGAATGGTTAATGTGCCCTAAAGTTTGATAATCTGAATAAAAATGGATTTGAGAAATTGATTTGGATTAACTTGATCTGCTTTTTAGTGAAAAGATTTGGAATCCTAAACAAGCAGCTTATCCACGATTAACTCATTTAAATACTTTCACCACTAAATGTATTCCCAATGCCCCGAGCTGTAGGAGTTTTACACTTTGGGGATTACACTGAATCTCAGCTGGGATTTCCCCTGCCCTTCTCCTCCATATCTGCCTGCTCTGCAGACTCATCATACCACCTATTGCCTTCCTTTCACTGTAAGGGGCTGGAGAAAGAAAGATGTGGGAATTTCTCCCCATCCATTCCCATCTTGCTGTGAATTCCTTCCCCTTTATCTGGTGAATAATAATAATAATAATAATAATAATAATAATAATAATAATAATAATAATATCTGAGTTGCACACCATTTCCCAAGTCACTGAAGAAGCCCAGCATTCAAGATTCAAGCAAGATTAAATCAAGATTCAACCAAGCCCAGCACAGAGATTCAACCATGCAGCTGCTGCCTTAGACTGGCATAGAAATCCTTCAAGGGGATGGGAGTGAGCATCCACTTCTCAGCTTGGAGACTACCCCATAATAAGAATCAGTCCTTGAAGTATGTATGAACACCCAGAGCAGTTCTGCTGATTTAGCCTTGCCTCTGGACCTGTAAGGACTCATTGTCTATGGCTACACTAGCAAACTAAAAAAAATGAGGGCACAAGCCCAAAAAAAGTCATGCAGCCAACCATGCTGTTGCATTATTTGCATCCCCCTTGTCACTGTATAGACCTAGACCAACTTGAAATGCACGGGCACGACTCACAGGTTAGATCCAGGCCCAGGAGACTATTTGGATGCAGCCATCCTGGTTTGTGGATTACAGGGATTAATTAATATGTGCATAAATTGCACAGATTAGCCTCAGAACCAAAGAATGCTTCACAACTATTTTATCTGAGAATGCAAAAGGCTTCTTCAATGAGGAAAAATATGCTGGGGAATGTTTGGTGATGTTGCTGAGAGGCAGTCAATGCTTCAGGGAAGCCATGCCGGGTGGTTCACCTCCCTGTTTACCACAAAGAAAGAATCTGTCAGAAAAAAAAAAAAAAATGATAAAAAAATAATAACCTCATTTTACACCATAGGTTGCAACACACACCTACTGTACCGAGAGAAGGAACAAAGCCACTTACCATTAGCTCAGAAGAAACTAACATTGCGAAATAAGTCCCCCCCGAAAGCTGAAATATTTTCTGTCCATTAGATAAAATGTGCTGTGAATTGCCAGTGCCAGAGCTCGTCAGAAATCGTCAATCTATGATTTTTTTAATCTGTATAGGAATGTTCTGGGGCTTTGTTTTGTCTTGTTTTGTTTCTTTCCCAAAGGAAGGGGGAAGATCTGTTTTTAGGACTAAAAGCACCTGGAAATAACATGCTTGATTTATACTAGACCTTAAAAAATTTATGCTCTGCATCTTTGCATTTCTAGAGGCTTGCTGGTGAAAACTGGCATTTTGTGTCCAGACGCCACCTATTACAAGGCAGATGTCTAACCTTAAACTGCTCCTCAGTGCAGACACACAAGCTCTGCTTCCTTATGCAGACACTTGTACTTTCATTATTTTTTGGCTTTACTGCTTTTGTTTTACTGCTTTTCTTCCTTTTTTTTAATTAAATAACAACACATTTTTTTAAACTAAAAGCAGAAAAGAATACAAAATAAGTCTTGAGAAGAGAGCACAGTCTGAGCCTTTCCTGCAGGAGCAAGATTCCCCTAGCACTAAATGATGATGTCTTGCTCCAAAAGCCCCTGCAAGGTGAGGTAAAGGGAAAACCAAATCTAAACAGAAATGTAGTTTCATTTACTCAGAATAAATCATGGGACTTATATCGAAACTCCATGTTGCTACCCCAGCCTGATGATTCAATGAAGTAATTATGAAGTTTTTTCTCCCTTTTATTTACTATAATATTAATGTAAATGTTGCATTTGCCAAAGGCATTGGATTCACTGTCCTCTGGGGTAACAGACCACAAAATTTGATGTAAAGAGCTTCTAGATCTGGAATTAGGTTCCTAATTAGAACATTTAACTCTGCTACAGTCCTCAGGATCCACCAGGGCTGTCTCTGAATGTCCTTTTGTCACACCCCCACCCTCTCGCTGGTCCTAAACCAAACCTCTGAGACATTGCATTGCCTTCCAGTAGCTGCAACTGGGGCAAACCAGACCCTGAAGGCTCAGAAAAACATACATCCAACAGAGATGTATTTAATTCTCGGTGCCACCATGAAGCACATGGGAAACACATTGTTCCAGATGTGATACTGTGAGATCCCACAGGCCAGAGAGACCAAGGCGGTGGGTTAAAAAGATGGGAAAAGGCATGAGTGTCCCCTGACAGCTCTGTAAGTCAGCTATGCTGCACCATAGTTTCTGATATAGTTAGAGCTCAGTTTATGAACATAGATGGATGCATGAGAAAAGAAGGCTATTACACCCCACTAGTTTAGTATATGGACTTGGGAGGTGTGTAAGGGAAAGTCTGATTATCAAAGGCAGAAGCATGGATACATGCCACCCCACCTGGAGTACTGCATTCAGCTCTGGGGCCCCCAGGACAAGAAGGACATGGACCTGTTGGTGCAAGTCCAGAGAAGGGACTCGCTCCAGCACCTTGTGGGAATTAAGCAAAGGATCTTGATGGTGCCCAGAAAAGTCCGCAGAGAACAATTAATCATTTTTGGTTTTTTTCCCTTTTTTTTTCTCTCAGATATCTTTCTCAGGATGAGCTGAATCACCTTCCAGAGGTTCTGACTTCTGTATCTTCTTTATGGAGCTAGCAAAGACTAACTCACAATTAAATGTAATATTGTTGGTGTAATTTAGGGCAGAGGAGTCCCACCCATAGGTATGCCACATCTAACAGTGAGACATTTCCTTCACAACACTCTGCTGAGCTTCAGATACTACTTGGATGAAATATCCAAAGACTATATAGAGCCTATGGTTCTCCCAAAATGAACACACATGACCACCTATGTCCCAATACTGCCAAGATGCCTGAAGTCTCAGCTCTTGTCTAAAACACAACATTTTTAACAATGTATTTCCTTATTTTATCAGTGTGACCCAAGTCAATATATTTTCTGAGCATACCTACCATATTGGGCCTTCTATACCATCCAACCCACAGCACTAGATAATTTTGTCAAGCATTCATACCTATAAGATGGGAGTTTTGTTTTCAAAGCCTCATTCTGCTCTTTTGGGAGTAGTATATCCATTATCCACAACTCTAGGGCCACCTCTCACAGTGGTCTCATGACATCAGGTTGTGTTTGGTAGCACCTTGCATTTGTTCTAAGGTAACAAGTAGGAGATGAAGAGGGAGTGCTGCAGCTGGGTATTGCATTAGAGACCTGGACTTCTACTCAGGACAGTGAGATTGCCTACATTATACGATAGCTGAGGTTTAGGCGTTGTAATACCTAAAACACATCTTGGACACATCCTCCAGACCCATCACAAGAGCAGAGCGGAATAAACAATGAAAACTTTCCAACGCATTGCTCCAAGCAGAACCTTGATTGTGAAATACTTTGGCTAGGTATAAAGTCAGAGTAGATCCTTTAAATTAATTTCCCTGCACCAACTCATTTTCAAGGTTATTATTCAGAACACTTCACTTCTTTCAGCCTAAACAAAAGCACTGATCTCCTAAATAGTGTTCATGATCCCTTAGTTCTGTTTTTACACTTCTGCCTCTAATTTTTTTTTCCCCACAAAGCTCAGGATGAACGTTATAAATTGCTTGCTCCACACAAGGAAATGAGCACTAAGTTGTAAACATGGCTTTGCCTTTGGATGAGCTGAAAGAGGGTTTATGAGAAAACTCTCAGGAAGCCAGCCTACGTAATGATGGCCATGCCAGGTTTTTCTGGTTATGACTGACACCAGAGAGCTGACATTGCTTAACTCAAATGGTGTTTCCAGTGTAGATCTGGGAAGGATCCAAAGCTTCTTTCTGTTAATTTGTCAGAGTGGATTAATTTTTCAGCAGCCCATTACTGGAATGCAGCCTGCCCAGCTTCAAGCTTCATTGTAAGAAGCCAGTGATACCGAGCTGACAGCAGTCGTGGGCAGACAGAGCCCAGATGTGGTACAGAGCTGCAGGAACATAGTGATGACATCTGGAGATCAGCTTGCTCCTCCAGAGTGAGACCAGGAGGATGCATTTCAGCCACTTCCACAACCCAGCAATCATTTCCCAAATGAATTGATCCCAGAATCACAACTGCTGAGTCTTGGATATCATCTGTACTCATCTTGCATCTTGAACAGGACACCGCAAAGGAGAATATAGAGCATAACTGTTATTTTAAGCACTGAATACCAATCCTGGAATACTCTGCTAAATGTTCTCCTGTTTAGAACTGGTTCTCTCTCTTGCCACCAATAAAAAGATCTGATGAGGACTGAGCTACAGCTGTGCTACAGCAGCTGCTCCCAAAGGCTGGCATAGTCAGAGAGCACCACCCACACACTGATGGGGTGCTTGTCAAGACCCAGCTTTCTGCTTTCTCTTTGCAAAGCCACAAGTAGGTCTAGTAGACCCATATTGTTATTCTGTACATGCAGTATCCGTGAGAAGACCAGATCTGCTTCAGACACAGACATGGACTTCTCTTCAGCAAACCGAAATATTACACTTTTCAGTCCTGCAGATTCATTAATTGCAAGGAAGTTTTAGCTAATTTCATTGATTTATCTATGGGCTTCCTTCTCTCTAAAACAACATCAAACAGCAGAAGTCTACTGAAGCCCATGAAGTTGCATCTCATAGCATACCAATAGTTCATTTTTTTTATTAACAAATACATTGCAGGAACCTTTTTCACCTCTTGTGTGTACATTCACAAAACAGATGAAACATCAACCATTAATAATGTGATGTAAAAAAGCAGCATGAAGTGAAAATCAGCCCCTTTGCCATCTGTTCTCCTAATTATTTGGCATTCAAAAGGAAGATCTACTGCATGCACATCTGTTTTACCTGAATGAAGAAGTGTTTGCATACATCAGCATGCATGTTAGGAGGGTTAAGCCTGAAATTCATGAGCAAACAACAATGACAATTCAGTGGTCAATGACAAAAGAGTCATTGGGAAGACTGTGATGTTAAATGTAGGCAGCTCACAGAGATGAGCAATCAGGCCCTGATTTGGATAAACTTTTCTTTTCTGTGACACAGGGTCACGTTCCCAAAAGCTGCAGCTTTCTGTGGCCAAATACTGCTCAGGCTGTATGAGAGGAGAGTTGGTGCTTAGTTCTGAAGCTAAACTTTCTTGTCAAACTTTGCACATTTTCAGCACTACAAAATTCTTAAATACAGTTTACATTAAAAAAAAAAAAAAAATCTCACAAAATCTTTGAGGTGCATGCCCATAAAGTAAAATTAAGATATTATTGCTGTTGAACTTACAAGGGCCATTTTCCAAAGGAGTATCTAATCATCAGGATAAAGGAAGCCTATGTTCATGTGTGTGTATGTTTGTGTGTACATACATGTGCACCTTCATCTGCTCCCAGTTTTCTGGCTGAAGTTTTCCTTTCTGCACAGGGCAACAAAGTACTCTCTGGGATAGAAACCCGGAGTGATCCTGAAAATGTTTCTCAGTTTTGTGAATGAAAGACTTGAGCAGCTATAGCAGGAGCTGGGTTGTACCCTTCTGACCCCAAGAACCTTAAATTTAATAATCACCTTAGCTCTCTTTCAGAAAAGGAAGAACGACTGTCAGGCTATGAGCACTAGCAAAGGCTGGTAAAAATAAATGTAAGAAAGTTTCATATGCAAAAAGACAGTAACTTCTGTAGAGGTGATCAAGATGAGGACTTTGGAGATGAAAGGCAACACAAATTTTCTTAATTCTCAGGGAGATCTTCCTGGAATAAATCAGAAGATAATTTGCAGTCTTAAAAATTGTGGGTGCTCATTAGTTCAAGGCACAGTGCTTAGCTGCACTCTGCACTGTGTCATGTTTATAAAGCATTTGCCACAGGCCCAATGATTGCGCAAAACACATACCACCATTAAGTTATTTTGCCTCTTGCAGTCATAAGGCAACAAAGGATAATGTGCTCTTTGAAACAAAATGAATACACAGATAGGTCAGCAAGGAAATATTTTACTGCTACAGCCATGCTATGAATAAACCCAAAGATAAAATATCACATTAGAACCACAAGGCATACAGAATTGAGGTTGAAGGATGAAAAAATTCCCAGCCAAGGCAACCTTGTCTTCAGCAGTTTGCAATTATAAATCACATTTCAAAGGTTTCTCTCTCAGAAGAGATACTTGGTTTTGAGAGGAATTACTCCAAAGGAATGTTTAGTGCCCTGAACTGACCTAATCAATGCAAGTCTCTTCCCCAGACCTTGAGTTCATCAATATTTCATACATACAAATGGAAGCCCTGTTAGCATTTTAGTTTTGCCCTAAGTAGTTTTTTTTACATGACTGCACCTGTGCTTCTGTTTTTCCCGTAGGATCAGCAACAGATTCAGATCTCTGCATAGAAATCAAAAAATGTCATTTTTCCACATCACCAATACGTTCAGGAAATAGCTTACACTCATCACGAGGGGACTGTTTATATCTTCCTGAAATCATTACGGATTTCTTCCTTACTGAGCTGTAGACAATGCTTTTTCACCCAAGTAAAACTGGGAGAAAAGACCTCTTTCATCTATAAATTTCAGAGGGGCTTAACATCAGGAACATTATCTATCTCAGAAGCTGCATTCCCTGCATCTAAGAACCAGTGCAGATCTCACACTTTGAGTATATTTTTAAGCATATCTTGTCTGCTGAATTAGGTAGAAAGCCAGAGACGGTCAGCTTCATCAGATGATGGTCAAGCACTAGCCACAATAGTATTGCATGGTGCCACGTCCAAACTCAGGTTGTTCACCCGAGAGATATCGTGGGTTTGCTTTTTCACCCAGCTCTGCATGGGCATGCTAATCAAACAGCATCCTTTTACCCTCACAAACACGTTGGATGTGCTCTCTGCAAAGCACCCCAGATTCCATGAGCCTGCAAAGAGGGTGGAGGAGTCGTTTCACACCACAGGGCATTGGCACACGAGACCTGGAAAGTAGGCCTGAGGGAGCGGTATCTGCATGGAAGCACCTCATCATAACCCACTGCACTCATGAAACTGGAGCACGTTATTAATGGGTTATTAATAATGATATTGTTCCCAGAAGGACCTAACGGTGGCTGTCATTCTTCGTGCTGGCTTTTGCTTAGTTTCTGAGTGCTAGATCCCAACAGCCTGGAGGGGTTTTGCAAAAGGCTGGCGGAGAGGGGACGCGTGCTCGCTAACAACCTGCCTCTCCCACACCATTAGTCTTCATGGGAGAAGAAAGTCTTGAGAGGCCTTAGCAAACATGACTGATGGCAGAGAAAGTGCCTCACACACACCAGCTTCTCTCCCTCTTTCCTTCTTCTGTCTCAGCCCCAAGACATGCTTTAAATACGAAGTGTCATTTTTCCCCTCTGTGCTACGCAAATGCTGGCTGCAAACCCCGGCAAGCACCCGCCAGACTGGTGAGACCCAAGTCACATCAGGGGTCCCCAGTGAGCAAGCCAACACGATGCCAAGACCCAGGGCTTGGCTCCTCAACCTCTTCAGTAAAAGGAATATCTCCAGTGACTACTTCTATAAAAATCCAGTTTCTCTTAATTGGGCCAGGACAAGGCCCAGTTTGCCCAGGGACAAAGCTTTCCCCCGTGGGCAGGATTGCTGCCTAAAAGGTGGTGTTGAGTAGCTCTGTACTATTGCTGGGTTGCTCTATTGCCATTCTGTAGGCCATAGCCCAGACCTGAATTTAGCTGAAGGCAGAGTCTGTAGGAGAAGTTCTCCGTGCCATGGGTTAAAGACTTGGCAGGAGCTGTTTTGACTATCTAATATTACTTCAGTATGACATATGTTGAGGCTTTCCCTGAATTCCTCTCTGATTTGAAATGCAGTATGTCATTCAGAACCCCACTCTCCTGATTGCTATTTTCTACAGTCACGTAGAATCCACCACTTGCTAATTTTTTCCAAACCCAAATTATTGTCATTATTGAAAAAGTCTGCTTTATGTCTAGTCTGACTTAGCTTTGTCTTCATTGGCTCTTGTTACTAGAAGTAGGTGAGAAGTTTTCACCAAAACATTTCGTTGTTTTTTAAAAATAATAAAAAAAAAATAAAGAAGATTTGTGGAAAAGGGTTAGTTGCAATGGGGTTTCTCAACTTATCCCTGTTGGGCAATTTTTAGTTGAAACATTTTGACTACCAACCAAAAAATATGTTTTGTCCTTGTGCCTGAATAGCTTGATATAAAATAGAAATAGTCCAAATCAAAATGACACAGCCCGAAATTATTTACTCCTTCATCCTTTCCCTGCAAGAAGTCTGTGTGGGTGTCTGAGACATAAACTTCGACTGCTGTCACTGCTGCTTTTGCTTTTGAATGGTAATTTACAATAAGGAAGTAAATATAATTAGTTCGCATTCAAATGGCATTTTTCCATCCTGGAAAACTGAGTATATTTTAAAGCCAGTGTATAAATATGCCTGTTGTAAATCACAACCCACCAGTGAACTGAGCTGGCTGTACAGCACCAGCCACTCTATGCTGTTTACAAGAAAATATTAGATATTTCTTTTGCGGAAGACAGAGAAGAGTTATCCCTCACCAGGAAAAGTTTTCACTGCCGGAATCAGGTCATGTTCTGCAAATAAAACTGCATCTTGGAAGGATCAGGCTCTCATTCAGAAGGACTATGTAGCCTATTGAAGAGTCTGTCCTGGCCTGGGTCTTCCAGGCAAACCGAGCACCAGAAGGAACTACAGGTGGGAGGGCTTTAGGAAGACCTTGATGTTGGGGAGAGGGATCTGGAGAGCAGGGTGCTCGGAGCCAAGGATCTGTGTTTCACAATCACCCTGTTCTTCACACCTTCTCCTCTCCTCACCGTTCCTCGCCTCACCACTTCACCAGGAACCCCAGGTGACAACCCCAGCTATCTCCCCACATCTCTCCCATGCTGCTGCCTGTCTACTTGCTGCAGTCAGCACTCGTCCTCCCTGCGAGGGTCCTCCCATGCAGAGAAATTTGTGGTCCTGCAGTGAGGCAGAAGGCAGGCCTGGTAGAAGGAGGCCAATCTCTGAAGGAGCAGATTGTCTCTCCTGGCTACCATCCATGTTTGGGGCAGGGCAGGACATAAGGGCTGTAGACAGCTGTTTCTGGGGCAGGAGGGTCACCAAGGACCGGCAGCTCTTTCCCTGGTGGACCTCAGCCCCCAAGAAGAAGAAGGGAAGAGGCTCAGCTTCACCAGCCTCAACCCTTCTTGTGCTGCTGCTGTTGTTCACCCTCCTCTGGTCCACAAGACAATCTGCTGTGGGAACCTGCATTACTGGTACTGTAAACCCAAACATAGATCTGGATAGGGAAGCCTGCTGAAATACTGCTGTAGCAGACAAAACAGAATGGGAAGAGTCTCAGAAGTACGCCAGGATTGCGGGTGGCACCTTCTAGTGTTTTGGCAGGCAGCATTCAGCCTCTCTTCCCATGAAATGCCACCTCTGTTAGTACTGTTCTGTAAGCACAAAAACACACGAGCTCCTTAGTCTTCAGGCAGTATCACTAACAATTGCTTTTTCGGCTGTTTTTTGATCAGTTCTCAGAAGCAAACTTGGTCATTGCCAGATCGCTTCCAGTTCCAGGAGAAAAATCCCGCACTGTGTGCAGAAGCAAAGTCACCAGTTCTGACTCACGCTGGTTTGCTTGAGCCCTCTTGAACTTTTTCCCTGAAATTGTCCTTTCAGAAGATGCCAGAAATATACAGATGCTCTACTGGTACTGTAATCGCCCTGGGAGCTCGGACACCTAGGACAGCTATGGGCTGAAACGGCAACACTCACAGCTTCTGCTGGGCCTGTTACTTTGGAAATCACAGTGTGATTTCCAGAAATGAAAGCAATTCATATAAAGCACGGTTTAGAAAAAGCTTTGGATGACTCTGAGCTCTGCTGTTAGTGGGTGGTCTGGAGGCTCCAAAAAACGCAGGAGCTGGAGGAAGGAGAAAAACTTCTGTCCCTTCTAAATGATTCCTTCATTTAAACAAACGTACCCTTACCCCAAGAACGAGGCGAGGACTATCCCACATTAAAGGAGGGGTTAAAGACCTTTGCAAGAAATGGAATGCACAAATTGCTGCCTTTTTAAAAGCCAGAGGATGTTTTTCCAGCATGGCACCGCTTTCACAGAAAAGTGCCGCAGGGAGCTTATATTTTACTCATGACACAGAATAACATCAGAGTCCAAACACAACCAGAAAATAAACAAGCTAAGTCAGTGCCCCACAAGAAACTGTAAAGAAAGCTGCCTTTTCAGTTAGATATGTCATTTCAGGTTTGTTTGCCTTTTTTTTTTAATGCCAGTTTCCATCACATCTTTCTAGTTTGTATTTTTTCATAAACTCATAATGGAAAGGGAAAGGTGTTTTCTCTTAGCTTAAACAAACAAACTTGACTTTGTTCCCAACTGCTGTCACTATCTGTTCTCAGAAAGTGCTTGTTCCAAAAACAAAAGCTTATTACGCAGGAGAAATTCTTGTAGTTCTCAAGAGTGGCAATGTTTGCATTTGGCAAAGGATGCAAACCCTTGGCAGAAGTAGGTCTCTCTCAAAACTGAGTTTGTCCTGTTCAAGCTCAGCCACAGACTGAGGATTTGCTTTGCTTTGCAGTCATTCAGCTTTGCTCAGATGTCCTTGAGCAGCAAAAAAAAAATCCAAAACCAGGTTTTGATTTTTTCCCCTTCCACTCCACTGCCATTTGTTCTTCAATAGGAAAAACATAGAATCACAGAATGGTTTGGGTTGGAGGGGACCTTAAAGCCCATCCAGTTCCAGCCCCCTGCCATAGGCAGGGACACCTCCCACCAGCCCAGGCTGCCCACAGCCCCATCCAGCCTGGCCTTGAGCACTGCCAGGGATGGGGCACCCACAGCTCCTCTGGGCAACCTGTGCCAGGGCCTCACCAACCTCAGAGTAAAGATTTTCCTTCTAACAGCTAACCTAAATCTACCGTCTTAGGTTAAAACCATTACCCCTAGTCCTGAGGACTGATGAACTAGTGAAAGCCAAGATCCAGCCCACCGTCATGAAAACCATGGCCTTTTGTCAGCAGTAGATGGGGAAAGGGCAACACTGGCCCCACCAGCTAGGACAAAGAGAGGAGAAAAAATCAGCCACAGGAATGTGGTCTGCCGCCATTTATAATCCTAGCCATAGCTGGGCAGTCTACAGAGGAACCAGGAGGAGGGCTGTAAGAGGTTACTCAGCAAAGTAGAGATGTAGGAGTGATTGGGACATCTCAAATAAAAATGCTTCCAAAAAATAACAATATTGGGCATTATCACAAAGTAACACCTCCTCCATTCATCAAGATTTCCTCTAGAAAGGTGATAAGGCTGATAAGAAAATGTGACATTTTCTCCGGAGAACTCACCTTTTAAATTAATTTCTTGTGAAAAAAATAATTCTCCAAATGTCATATTTTGCAAAGCAGTCTAATTATACTCTGTCGTTGTATAAAGGGAAAAACAAAACATGCTTGGGTCCCCATCCCCAAACATGGAAGGATCTGCTCAGAGGTTCAGCATGGGGCACATTGGTCCAGCTCCCTCTCCATCTGGGTACCTTCCTGACTTGCCCACTCACGTGCAGAGGGAATAATCAGTGATGCCACCCATCAAACCTGCCTCTGGAGAGGTGTTGGCCACATTTCCAGGCATTTGACTGAGGAATGTGTCATGCACCTCCCTTCAGCAAGCAGACACTTCTCAAGGGAAGCCGTGGGTCAGCTGCACACACACTTCTAGCCTTGAGAAGGACAAAGCCAAGTCCACTTTCCTTTCGTCCCTTCAGTTTTCTTCTGGAGAGTCCTACAAAGGAACCAGTAGGCAAACACCACACAATGCACTTCCCAGAGCACCCATAGCACACACACTTCTGAACAGCTTACAGGTGGCCATGGTTCATCCCACACGTAACTCCCTAGGGCACTGCACCGGTGACCCAGGACTCCAAATGGTGACAATCACACAACCACTGCTGGAACAGATCCATCCGGTGATGGGTAATTTAAAATCCCCAAAGCAACTCATTTACTTAAATTCTACTAAACCACCACGTCCACCCAGAGCAAGCGAGCACCTTCAGACCAGGCATATTTGTTGCAACATAAAGGTGAGCTGTTGTGTAATGAATCAAAACCATTACTGACTTTTTGGTGAGTTATATTGAGCCGTGGCTGTCCTTAAGACAACCACAGAAATAGACTAACAGACAAAGATAAAGGCAAGGAAATTATGTGAAGAGGCAAGCTGTAGTGATTTTAATGAGTGAACAAGGGAAGGTGAACAATGCTTTAAGAAATATCCTTTTTTTTTTTTTTTTTTGGGTATCTAAGGACACTAGAATCTCAGATCACATTATTAAAACCTACTGTGATTGAGACCTCAGTAATGATTGCAAGCAGAAGGATCTCTGGGCCAGTCTAAGATGATTAATTGCTTGTGATGCCTCCAGAAACTTAAGAGAGTCCATGCAGCACGAGAGGAAATTCAGATTCCCCGCAGTACCTTGAGCATATGCTTTGCATCCTGGCAGCACAACAGCAAAGAGAATTTGCTTTATTTGTGCAGCCCCCGGGGTGCTGGGAACGATGGCAGGCAAGGGGTTAAGTAGTGGCATTGTGGTTTCTGGAAGGGAAAGGCACGCCTCATTAACTGGCTGGAATTTGTGGAGGATATGAGCACCAGGGTGGACATGGGAAAGGCAGCAAACACCATATTACCGAGGTTTTCAGGGTACATTGAACACAGGTCAGCGAAAGAGGTCAGTGCTGATGGAGCAGATGATAGCAGGAGGTGAAAATGGCCCTGAGAAGTCAAGGGCAATGCAGAGGGAGCTGGGAGAGCATAGCGGGTATCCAACAGGAGCAACTCACCTCTCTGCAGCCTCCCCATACATGGCTGTGACTTCTTCTGAAACTGGCCCACCATTCCCACCAGAAAGGAGGATAAAGAACGTGCGGTTGGCTCTTGGAAAGCCTCACCCATTTCCACGCATTTAGCTTCTCCCAGGAGTACCACCCTCCATTTTCCAACCCATCATTTTCATATACAAAGCTAACACGGTGCAAGTTATTGATCTGTAATGTAATGACTCTCCGGTTCCCAATGCAAGCAGCCTGCAATTTGTAGAAGCTTGAATGTGTCTAGGTATGTAGTGGAGGCGTTTCACCTCCTGAGGGTCACCTGCATCCCCACTAGACAGCGCAGTAACTGCAATCCTATCTATCTGTCCCTCTCTTTTAAATACTGTACCACACGGCTCCCCTTCAAGTAACTCAGAGTCCAGGATAGTTCTGTTATCCTCTGTTATAAAATTATAAAGGCAAACTGAGGCATAAAGACTAGATTCACGCACACAACGACCTCAGCGCCTTGTTATCCAAAAGGTCACTGATTGGGAAATGCATTCATGAAACGGAAATGTTGATTCCGACTGCTTTATCTGTCTTGGGGAATTCGGATAATGTTATTCTTGTAACAGTATTTCACTTTGATGTAGAAAATTAGATAACCACGAAAGTGAGGCCAGATCTGTGCATAGCCTCCTGCAAGAGCAATTCACGTTAGCCTAGTAAAAAAAAGTATTTGTTCTCTGCTCTCTGGCTCCAGAAGCGTTCAAATGTTTTGTGTGGCATGATAAGTGAAACATAAAAGATTGAGAGGATCCTCTTTTCATACTCTTTTTTGGGGTGAGGAGTATGGATTTTACCCCGTTCTGCAGTGAATCCAGCTCTTCTGTACTCCGAGTATGTGTTTTTCCTCTGTTGGTTTATAGAGTTAAAGGCAAACCACCAGTTCCTGCCCCATGAATCTTGATTGTGTTTTTATTTTTGTTTTTTTTCCTCCAAACTATGCTAGAGTTTTGGGTCAAATCCAGAAATAGTTACAGAATGACTTGAAGTCTTTTACTTAGGGTAGCTCAAAGGATTGTAGTTTTCTTTTTCTCGAGTCAAAGCTTTATTAGAAATGCACGGCCCTGAGACAAGAGGAGCTAGAAGGTACAGGGAAACATTGCACATGCTGGGAAGATGGTGAGTCTACTTCTGTTACATCGTGAGACATTGGGCAAGGCTGACCTGGACTTGTCTGTTCAGCTCTGAGCAGCGGCGTGCACAACCTGCTGCTTTGCCTTGCAAGATTCAGCTGGAAGATTTACAGCAGCACTAGCAATGCTCAAGGACGATTGTTCATCAGTCTGTAACATGGACTCCGTTGTGATTTACATTGGAATCCCTTAGTTGCATATAACGTACACTCAGGCTTACTACACTTGCTTTTTCCTCTGGTCAAAAGAATTCAGTTGGGAAAATTGTATATGTAAATCCATTCACTTATAGCATTTATTTTAATCAGTCGTGCAATCTACCTCTCAGGACACAGCACTTTAAATCTAAAATTTGCTGTCCCCTAATCACCAGTGTTGAGGATTTTATCTTATTGTGGAAGAAAACAAATGGCCAACAAAGATGATCCCCTGACCTCATCCCGTCATTTTGATTCTCTCAGCACAGCACACACAGCAAATTATACAGACCAGCTAAAGCACAGCACCTGGTGTCTCAGCCAGGGTTTGGGACTTTCCTTTCTGCTTTATTTCTAAATATCAGCTGTAAAATTACATCCCAAGTCAATATTGAATCTTTCCATTTGACCCTGAACAGGCCCAGAAACAGGAACCACTCTGTGGTTAAGCCACTTCTTGTTGGCCAAACTCATTGCTGACTTTACCAGCAAGACCTGTTGCAGTTATTCAACTTTGTTCTTACCTTCCAAGAGCCAAGAGACAGGAGAAAGCACTTGTGAGCACTTCAAATGCAGCTGGACTTGATGATCCCTGTGGGTCCCTTCCAGCTCAGGATATCCTACGATTCTAAGGCCCTTGGTCTCCAGGGCTGTCCCACCACACAACTGCTTGGCATAGCATATGAACCCTCGAAGCCCCGCTCTAATGTCCCCAGTTATCTTGTGGGCAGGTCCACCCATCCTCATCTCCCCCTGATGCTAGGGAAAAGCTCTGGGCATCCAGAGCCTTTGGTTGTTATTTGCGTTGCAAACTCTTAAGATACAAGCATGCCAAGCAACTGAGGAGCAAACCCTAAAGCCATGTGGACTAAGGCAATCTTGTACTACAATACATTTCACTTTTTTTTTTCCATGTATATATTTTTTGGTTCATTTAATATTTACCAGACCAGGTATGATTTGGGTCTGGGGAACAAGCTCAAAGCATCATGAAACCACTGGTACCTTTTCCCTTGGTGCAGGTAGGCTTTGGGATGGCCATTGGGAACCAAGGCACGGCTCAGCTGCTCCTGCTTGTGTGTCCTGCAGAAGCAGACTTTGGGCTGAGGCCAAAGGAGAAAGCGCCTCCAGGTTCCTGCATGCAGAGGATGTCAGCCTCGATTGCCTGCAGAGGTGTGCTACTCTTCCAAAGCATTTCCCTCGAGCAACCAAAGTGCCAAAAGTGAGGATGCAAATTCAAATGCATTGAAGCAAACCAGAGTTTATTTAGCATTTATTACCCATTCTGCTGTTATATGTGGCTTCTTCTGTCTCCATTTTCCTCTGGTAAACATAGACCTTTTCCTTTTTTATTTTTTTAATAAAATATATAAAACATTGTGCATTGCTATCCATAGGAAAACCGTAGTTTAACAACAAAAAAAGAATAAGGCACATTCCTGTGCAGCATCTTCAAATATATATATATATATATTTAAAACAAAACAAACAAAAAGAAAACCCTTTTCAACCTCTTTGAGGTTGTTAATATCTCACCAATCACTGACACATCTCTTATATTACCATAATTTCATTGTCGGAGGTGGGTTGGGTTGTGTTTGACAGGGGCCAGCAGGGAGAACAGACTCAAAAAATAATAGGATTTTATCCCTGAGGTGTCAGTAAAAAAAAAAAAAAATGCTCCCATTGAAAAAGGAAGATGAAAAGACAGCCATAAATAACTGAATACACTATGGCAAACATCCAAGCACCGAGATGATTTCACGATGGAAGAATCCCTCCCTCCCCCCCATCCCCCAGTTCTTAACAAGTCATATTTGCCGTTGGGTTTAAATTAAGTTAATCTCATGGCTTCTGAAGTCACAAGACAATCAGTCGGGATGTACCTCCCCCTCCCTTCCCAAATCATCTTTCCAGACTTGTAGTTTCGTTCACAATTCTCCCAAAGTCCTCAGGAAAGAGAAACCCCAAAATCCTAAATGAAAACCAAAACCTAGATGACTCCTCTCCCCAGCCAAGAGGGGAGCACTTGTACCGCGGCATGCCAAGCTCCATGCCCCACATGGGAGGACTCTAATTGCCGGCTTCCTGATGGCTACTAAGAAACGAAGTTGGAAACCACCTCTGCTGTAACTAGAAAGTGTCCGTGAAGAGGGGTGATAGCAATATGTCAGGGAAAAGGAGAGGGGGAAAGCTTTATTGCTGTCCATCCACACTGCTCCAGGTAGTACTCCTGGAAGGAAAAGGGGAGACATCCAGGTGATACTGCTCCCCTCCCTCTCCTCTACCAGGTGTGGAGGAGCAGTGCGGGATGGCTGGGCTCCCCACCACCTAGTAGTAACGGTTGAGGCTCCTGGTCCCTGGGATGTCCGGCTGGCCGTTCATCCAGATCTCCCGGATGATGCGCTCCCGCTCCTCCAGCCTCTGAGCTCGCTCCAGCTCCTCTGCCGACGTGAAGACGTTCATGTTCAAAGTCCTCTCGAACCTGCGGTGCCTACGGGCCGACAGGTCAGAAGTGGTGTCCGAATCGTCGTCGCTGTCGCTGCTGTCACTGTCGCTCTCCCGCTCCCGAGGAGGTTTTTTGGCGGAGGAGCGTTTGCAGTCCGTTCGGCAGGACACCCTGAGCACCAAGGCCAGTAGCGTCAAGACGAGTCCAATGCACACTCCGGAGACAAAATACAGAGCAGCCCGCTCAGGGTTTTCTGGAAGGGGAAAGGAAACAATGCTTGAGAACAACCCTTAAAAGAACAAGATGCACAATTTGTTCCTCTGTGCAAACACCAGCAATGGTCTCTGGAGGTAAGAAGTTTCTGTTGGGTCTTTTGCTTCCAAACGTCCTTTGCCACCTCTCCCCAGGGAAGCCAGGGAGGAGAATTTAAATGGTGGATTTGCTGCCAAGGCATTTGCCCGCATGCAGAATGTGGGTTAGCTGCAGTTGTGTCTTGGAGTTCTCTGGAAGGGGAAGGAGCAGCCCACAGAATTAAATACTAATTCCAGTGGCTGTGGGAGTGGGGCTGAGACCAGGGAGCTGCACACCCAGCAGCAGCTAAGCGCAACTCTCTGTCACATCCATTATCTTCACACAAGGAATAAAGATGATTATAAAGCTTTATACGCTCTCTGTGCTGTAGCCCAGCAGAAATGGCAAGCCTTACAGCACGGAAAAATGTGTATTACTTATTCATAGGTTTCATTTGCTTATCTAAGGCAAGTGTGCTGGCTTTCCGCCCAGACCACCAAAAAGTATACCTGTGCTGCAGAAGCATAGCTGGAGTTAGTGCACTAACAGGATGAATCCTGCATGGCCGCATTTCAGAGGTGATATAACAAGACTCCAAAGGACCCACAGTGCCTTTTAAACTAGGTTATCTTGTTTACTTACTACAGGGTTTTTTTGGTTCATGGGACTACTTAGAAGTGTAATTATGATCAATGTTGTTACTGCAATTCCCCTGGGCTGAATCATCTCAGCACATTCCGGGTTTATAGATAGACTGAATGGGTGAAGATGAACCAAGCAGAAGTGTCAAGATCAGCTCTACTCTGCTGTGTCTGTTGGGAGTCTTGAGCTGAGGGATGGAGTCAGCTCCTCAGATTGAATCCTACTGCTTTGAATTCAGTGACAGAGCTGTAGCAGTTCCCACAGCTGAGAGCCTGACACTGCATCCCTGGAAGATTTCAGTAACTAAAAGTCTCAGCTCTACCTTCACCTCCCCACACTGTGATTTTAGAAACTGCCTTCTCCAAGTTAATTCCTTTAAGGCAAAGTTTGCAGAAGATGAACTGGAAAAGATTTGGAGATACTCAGAACTCAACAGGACAAGCAACACACTCCAACTTCAACGCTGACTACATTCTGAGTGGGGGCTTGGACCAGCTGACCTCTGGATGCCCCACCCAACCTAAATTATTCTCTGATTCTGTGGTCAGAACTAGACACTGACTTGTGCGTGGTTCAAGGCAGTGCGTGGTTCAAGGCAATGCGTGGTTCAGTGTATGGAGATGCTCATGGAACAGTTTCAGGAACAAGATGACTTTGTGCTCTGCACTTCTCTTCTACCAAAAGCATCCAAAGATGACAAGTTAAGGAAGAGGAAGATGTCATGATAGCCTGAAAACTGGCTAATAAAACTTGAGACTTGCTAGAGGGGCTCACATGGGTGGTGTGGAGAGAGAAAAAGAGACTGAATAGAGACTACAACAGAAGGAAAAGAGAACTGCAAAAGATGCATTCAATAATGCAGAAGAGGAACAAAATACAGTAATAGTTCGAGACACAAGGGAGACCAAAACCAGAGGTTTTAAGCTAAAATATTTTGACAAGAGTGAGCCAGTAAAAAGCTGAAAGTAAAAGAGAATATAGCAGAAAGGTACGAGAGGATGTGCTGGCAGCTCTTGTTACAGTCTGGCTGAGTAAAATCCTGGCTGCAACGAAGTTAACAGCAACCCTGAACTCAAGGGACAGAACTCAAATTAAATTAAAGCTTTAGCCCTGCTTGTGCTGTAGCAAAACCACTGCCCTCCTGCTACAGTGTGAACACCAAAGAAGTGGTCTTAATTTCAGACATTTGACAACCCCAGGAAAAGCGGAACCATCGCTGATACCGCTTTTACCTCCACCTGCAATGTAAGTCAGGACAGCAATTGTAAAGCTTCCCTTGCAAGTAGGTGTAAGGAGGGCTCCAAGGACACCCAGGCTGCAAAGAACAAATGAGCAGGAGTGCTCTGTTTGTCCTGGAAGACACTTGGTCCAGCCTGCCTCTGCTCTCTCTCTGGCTGACAGGATGCCAGGCACACTTTCCTGCGCACCACATTCCTGCACACACATGGGCTTGATTTGGTTGCATTAGTTCCGCTGCTCACTCTTAAAGCAACTCATAAAAAAACATAGATTTGAGCCTGAGACACAGACACATGTGGTTTCTCTTCTCCCATTTTCGTCCATGTCCTGCTTTTCCATTCTCCTCCACGCTCCTTTTTCCATGCTACTGTATCCAGCTCATGAGCAAACTGCACCTCAATTACTACTTAAGCAACCATTTTTCATCCCCTGCTTGTCCTTGTGTGTATAGCCCTTCATGCAGTACGAGGCTGTAATTGAATCTTTGGGCTCCACTGGCATTTATGAGCTCCTACAGCTACTCTGTCAACATCTGAGACACTGTCTGGACTTCCTCACTCAGCTGTAACCCTATGTTCAACTGCAGTCTTGGCATTTATCATGCGTACAATCCACTTGCACAGCAACATCTCTCTTTTCACAGCAGAAAGAGCAACTTAAGCTAAAAATCAGGGGCTCTGCTTTTTCTCTGTTGGAGTAGCCAAGTCAGCAATAGCCTAGATTTGGGGGGTTGACAGATGATTAGTGATCTTGAGAACCTCCCCCAATACATGTTCTCCTTGCCAAGTCCGAAAAGGGGCAAACTTTTTCAGTAAATGTATTCTCAGCATCTTCCAAAAACTCAAGAGAGGCTCAGATTCATCATGCCAACACTGACACCTCAAAAACACTTACTGTATTTGAAAAACTCTTTAAAAGTGTATGGATATCAGTGGCAGGAGTTAACATAATTTTGGTATGCATTCAAGTGTGTGTATGTGCGTACCCTATTACACCCTTTAACACATGGATTTTGACCAGAGCAGCTTTTTCTTCCCCTGCTGTGGATGTCAGCTCAGAGCTATGTTTTTCTCCTAAACTTTTAGCAGGACCCAGTTGCTGTCAATCTCTCTATTTGGCGTTACCTTCCCCCCTCCCTGGTATTTCTCTTTCTGGACTGAAAGCATTGATGAAAATGTCACTGATTCAAGCCTGAACTTAATCAATGCAGACAAAAGATATATGCTCTTTATAGCCCTTTATACAAAAGCCACCATTTTCTATGTGCTCAAACTGGCCAAAAATTAGAAACACATTTTATTTTGTTTTTCTAACCAAACCAGCAGCAATTATGGAGCCTGTTTCCTGAGGGCTAACAATCTGCTGGGAGCATCAGCCCAGACTGCCATTAATTCCCCAGGAAATGCCCTGGGCCAAGGTTGTTATTGCTATTATAATAAATTGTTTCAATAAATAAAAACCAATCTAGGCATTAACGCTGCTGGCTTCCTGTGATAGCTTCATACATTCAGAAACCTCAGTGGGGAGGAGAATTTCAGAGGGCCCCCGTAAAAGGTTCGGCATTAAGCATAGCCAGATGAACAGTAGGAGCAATATCTTCTAGGGAATTTACAGTTAGCCCCACAGGCCGCTGAAATCCCTTGGTAGAACAGAGGAAGCTCTCCAGGAGCCCCTTATTAATAAGGCTCAGGCCAAGCAGTCCAGAAGTTAGAATGATCTCCCCCGGGTTGTTTTTTGGAAGCCCCTCGTTAATAACTTGGCAGCATAGCTCTCTGCTTACGGAAGAAGAATAAAACAGGGATTTGTGGAGGTTTCCCTCTAACTACTTCAATCTGAATGCAGCAACAAAACTGGAGTAAGTCACCTGTCCAAGGGAAGTGCTCTGATACTATTGGGACATTTAATATTTATATAATCACAAGAGATGGTTCTGGTCTTGCTGATAGACTGTGACTGCAGAGGTAGTTCCAGATGTCACCAAGAGTGGTGAAATCTTCCCAAACACTCAGACAGGTTTTGGATCAGGTCCATGGCAAACGACAGGTCTGAGGTTTACACGCAGGGATTGCATATAATTAAAAACCTAACTCTGTAACAAAGATCAGCTTTCAAATTAAGGGCATCCTTGAGCCTTTTGCAGGACTGCACTCTCAGTAAGACTCATTTGTCTGGTCAGCTTGTAAATTCACTTGTCATAGACATCGTTGACTCTTTCTCCCTCTTTCTGAGAAATTGTATTCAAGGTTCTTGAAGCTGGGACAAGATTAACACCTAACTGGCTCTGATACTCCTAACCATGGTGATAGCTGCAAACAAAATTGACAGTGAAAATCAACACTCCTGCAAAGAGCCTGTGCTTCCTGCTGTGCTGTGATTTTTCAACCCCCGTTTGTCAATAGGAATGTTCCCAACTTTTATATGACAACTTCAGCCAAAAAGATGGTAGAAATGAGCACAGATTTCACTAACCCTGGTACTTTTCCCCTCTATGTATTGCAAGACCCTGCATGTACCAACGGTGCAAATGACAGAGCCTGCAGCTCTTCATTGCAGCTTCCCAGGAAAACCTGTCATCTTGTGAAGAAAAAGTGAACACCTGTGAGCATATGATTTTGGTGTTCTCCCCAGGCCAAGAGACACCCTGCTGTCAGGAGGCGGAAGAAGAAATAGAGTGGATGGTCCTTACACTTGACCCATGCAATACCAAGTGCCCATAACTTTATTTTTCTGGAATGGATCTGAGGGTATACAGCATCCGCTGTACCACCAACAACATTTTTCTTTATGTTTCACCTCTGCCTGTTTAGAGTTTACTCTTGCGGAGTCCTGTTTTGAGCCAACTCACCAGCACAAGTGAAACCTAAATACAGCAGTTTCAGTTTGCAAAGTGTACCTAAGGGACGTTTTTAGTATCATGAAACATAGCAGTTCTTGCATTAATGTCTCCCTATGGCACAGAAGCTGTGGTTAGGAGTGGTGGAAATTGTGTGAAGCAGAACCAAAGTCTTCCTGGCTGTCCAGCACCCTGCCTCTCCTGAGACACTTTTGTGGCTCCTCTATGAACATCAACAGTTGCTGTGGCTTAAGCTTACTTCAGGGCTCAAAACTCAGGCAAGCATGAAAATTTCCAAGTGTTCTGCTGCTCAGCGTCTGCAAGATGAAGGGGGGTGGCTTTGCAGTGCTTTGGTTTTATGCAGACAACTTTTGTGCCCTATGACACAGCCTGTCTTTGAAAACATAATCTTAAAAGTCCCCATTCTCACATATAGCAAAATTAACCATGCCAAGTCTATCTTCCCTGCTAAAATCAAAGGGCTAAATTACATGTAGCAAATAAAGATGGTTTAGGACATCTGCTGTTTCAATCCATAGGGCAGCCATCAATTATTTTTGTGGTAAATAAACCAAACATCCATATCATTGAGATCAAAATTCACCTAACAGTCATGGTTAAGTGCACTGATAAACATGAGCAACAAGCTCCTCAACTCATCACTGAAAACCAAGGTTGTGAGGTCTCAGTTTTGCCTATTTATTTGCCATCCAGTGAATCCAAACACATCACAAGGAGACCACATTGTGAGAGGACAAGCAAGTTCCACAGCAACAAGACAGTTAAAGCTGTCATTATTTATTACTTGTGCTGGAGTAAGTTTTCGAGACTCCTGCCAAGAGTGACACCCTGGGAAGGGGATGAATCGAGGCCTTGTGCCCCATAAAATGAATGCAGAGTCAAAGAGTTCTGCTGTGGTAAACGGAAGCAAAGTCCTTGGGGCACAGTCAGCAGTCCTGAATCCTAGTACCAACTGCCCCCTGCCATAAATCCTACAACCTTCTACTACCCATTACTGTTCAGATGGGGAAAATAATGTTAACAGCATTTTATTTTATAGTAAAGTTGGGAATGAAGGCATTTTTCATGTCAAAAATGGCAGATGTAGGTAAAAAAGGGGAGAAGTGCGATACATAGAAGATTCATTTAATGTTTGCTTTTCCTAATTTTTCCTTAGAGAAGTCCATGCAATGAAAATATATCCCTTTCAGCCATCTTTTGTGAAGAACATTACTACTTCCACTTAATCTACCTGCTCCTTCAAGGTGTCATGAAAAACCAGGGCCCAGTGCGACCATTCAATGAGTAGAAAGCCAGAACTTTGCATTCGCTATTCATGGTCCTTTTAGAAGGACTCTCCACTAAATGTGCAGAAAAACTCTTCTTAAGCTACTCAATCATTCCAAAATGCAAAGCTCGAGTTAGTTGTTTCAAATCCAAATACTTGTCTGTAGCAGCATGGTGGTATCTCAGCAAGAGCAAGAGCATTGAACCAAAAATGCATTAGTATTTAGTGAATCAGCAAGGCTGAATGGCACGAAGACATGAATAACTGTTGCTCACGAATACAGGAGTTTTAGTTATATAGACCCCAGCCTAACTGTGAGCAGGTCGGTTGCAGTACACAGAATTATTAACAGTGTGTAGTGAAAGAGCAACAAGTTAGTATTACAAACAAGGTGCATACAAACATTTCATTCAAATGGAGAACAACCTGCAATCCCACAAGAAACTTCCTTCTGTGGAAAGCAGTAGTTTGCCCTAAAATGTGTTGAATTAGTGCATCTGATGTTACCCAGCCAGTGCTCCTCCTATTTTGGGGATGGCTTATCCAACTCTGTAGTCAACCCCTACTTTGACAAAGCACCTCACAAGACGGAAAACATTTGCACTACATCTCCTGCCTTTGCTGGACTTTTTGCTATCAATGGTACTGACCCCAAGCAATGAACAGAGCACACAGTCTCTATTTCAAGAGCAACTTTTTAACGCCAATCTTTAAGGCAGACTGTTCCTCTGCTACTTGAAAGCTGCATGTGGGTGAATGATAAACTGTGATCCAAGGAAATCTTGCTCTAAACTATATTTAAATATACAATTAAGCAGACTCTCAAGCTACTTCATCTTCACACTTCTACTGAAGATAAGACAAATTCTCTTAAGCAGGGTAATGATCTGAGTGCTGCTTATTTTCCAAATTACAGGACAACAGGCTTGCCTTCCTAATGTGCCAGGCTTTGATCTCCAGGAAAATGGAGCATTAGGAATAATACAGCATGTAAGATTACATTGTATTCAACTTCAGATGAGAGCAAATCCAGGGGAGAGCAGAGCACAATAAACCCTGTTGTATACTGTCAGCTACAGCTGCCCTCGTCAGGTCTTTCAAGGGAGAATTTGCTGAAAGATGAATGAAAAATACCAACAGTTCAAAGAGGCGGATTTAGCCCTAGGTGGCTGTGAAACATAGGCTCGTTTGAGGGCCCAGAGAGGTGGCGGCCACCAGACCTACCTGTGATGAAGGCGTACGCTGCTAGGATGTTGCTGAGCAGTGCCATCTCTGTGCTAACGCCCACGGGCTCCATGCTGCTGGTGAACACTGGCGGTTGTGTCTCATCCACAGGAAGCAGGAAGGGGGTGTTGTCCAGAGGGTAGAACGTGGCCGATCTCCCTTTCTTCTTCTCTGCTTTTGAAACAGAAAGGGAATGAGGAACCAGGCAAGTGCACCAGCGCTGTCCTGCCCTATCCTCACAAGGTCAGCAGCTGCATTCAGAAATCCAGAGCTACTCAGCAGCAAGCCATCCAGATTTGCTCCTCGTTTGGGGGGCAACTAAACCTTTGCAGTTACCTTCAGTCGAGCCCATGCCCTGTCTGCATCCAGACAGCATCTTCTCTCCCCCGTCTCCTGCTCTTTCATGTCACCACTTAAACACACCCACCTACGTTACAGCAAATATATAATCAGGTTTCTTTTCTCTTATGTAAATCAAAGGGGCCTTTATCAGCTAAGCTTGTTATAAGCCGGCACACTGGCTCGGAAAACACCGACAGAGTTGGCAACCCTCCGCCGGTGTCACGCTGCAGCGATCCATCCACACCTGGCAAACAGATGCACTTTCTCTCCTGCCTTTTCAGGGAAGGGCGGATCTGAGTTTATGACTTCCTTCAGAAGCCTGCTCGCATTGTGTTTCACCCAGACATTATTTCCCCTTCGGAGAGGTGAGTGAACATGGGTTAATGATTTGATTTTATTTGTTGAAGACCGGAGCTAAGAATACAGCTAATTCCAGGAGGCTCAAAGCGACCCTTTCAGACCTTATCAGCTCACTGCTGAGTACTCCCTGCACCTTGATCTGCTGGCAGACACCCCCACTAGTTATAAAACACCAATTGTTTTAAACACACAAAAAAGTCAGTGCACGGGACCCAGCTCCACCATCCACGTGGCTGTTTAACAGTAGCTGTCACAGATTTCCAGGCTCCTTTCCCCGTGTGTCTGGTTCCAAGCGGCACAAGGTAAAAATCACAGACTTGCACCTGGCTCCCATTTACCTGCAGGTATTAAATTCAGGAAACTGAAGGGTCCATCTCCTACAATACCACCAGTGCCATACAACCAAAGGCTCTCTGACCGCAGCCACAACATGAGACGGTCTGTGCTCACCTGATCTGTCTCCGTTCCCTGAAAACCTGCCAAAATAAGACACCACCTTCAACCTCCCGCTGCGTGCGCTGGGAAGCGGCACAGCCCAGGGAAGCAGTGACAGAAATTGAGGGCTGTCAAAGAGAACAGGTAATACTGGATGGAGAGGCACTGAGCGCACGAACATGCGTGCAGCAGTGTCAAGTCTTAATCTGCCTCACAGAAGCAGCGGGGATGGATGTCCAGGTGTTGCTGTAAGGGATCAGCCCCGAGGAATGTGGTCACGGTTGTATCTCTGCCACTGAAAAGCTGCATGGCCTTGGGAAAGCCACACTTTACAAGCTACCAAGGTGTTAATGACTGGCCCCCGAGCAAAGTTTTCAAATGTGGGTGCCTGGGCGGCAGATGCAGAAGGGAAAAATATCCAAAGAGCCTCTTCCTGTGGGAGAACAGTGATTGCTGCAGACCAGTTATGCAATGGAGGCACTGGGGCACAGAGGGGCAAAGGCACAGCCAGCAGGAAATTAACAGGAGAGCTTTGGAAAATACTTTAATTCAGATGTAAGCACCAGAAATATTAACATAATCTCTAATCTTTCTTTTTATTCTCCTTGCCCAGTCAATCCATGTCTATACAACTGGTCGAGTTTTTCTCAACTACTGTTCCTGCAAAGAAATCCACTGAAAGAAGGGTAAATTTTTCACGTCCACAAACTAAACCACTACCCTCCTGAAGATGTCCTGCATACTTCAAAGCATATCACATAGCACTATGTATCTAGACTGAGGCAACTGAACCCTGCTGTTAGTTGACAGATCTTAAGAGTGATTCAGCTCTCGCCATGGCTGATACTTAAAGCTTGGTGTATTTGCTCATAAATAGACATCTAAGAAACCTCAGGGTCAGCAGGACATCCACACAGAGCTGCCAGATATGAGAAGGGATGTAGGGAAAACTCTCGCCCTTTTAGAGCAGCATCCAGAAGCCAGGTGAACATCCCAGGTCATCTCAAATGACACATGTATGTGGAAGCAATTGAATCCTGCCCAGGATGTCTACATACTGAGGTCTAGCTCTGAACTACTTAATCTAAAATCCCTTTACAATCAATGAAAAGGAAGAGAATCATCAGATGATCTAACCACACATCTCATCCTAAAGAGGACCACTGGTGGCCCTGTAGGTGGCTCCAAGTTCCTACTAGGTCTTTGAGAGGTTTCTATGACACTGCATTGAAGTCCAGCTAACGTAGATTAGCTGGTAGGATATGAACCTGGGACCTCTGCATCATGCTCTCTCACTTGTCCAGCTCCGAGTTACTGACAATCTACCTTCCCCTCACTGTCAATGCATTCACGGGATCTCACTGGGACTAAGGTTTAAATTATACTAGCTGTAGGGGCTCTGTATTCATGTACTAGATCAGCCAGGAAAGGCTCAGATGACACCACTTCTGCCTGGGTTTGGACATCCCGTGGAAACCAAGCTGTGCAAAAATGGTGTCTTTTAGGAGAGAGTAATGCATAACTCCTCTTATGTGAAAAGTAAGAATCTTTTTTTTTTTTACTTCTGACACATCCAAAGAACAGATGTAATCAAACAAGTTTTTAAATTAATACTCATCTGCATACACTATACTCTGGCAAAGAACACCACAAAACCACAGAACTGGTTTTGTCATCTGCAGGACTGTACAAGCACAGACAGGGAAGACAGAAAATGACTGGGGTTATGCAGGAGGGAAAAAAAAAAAAACAACAAACAAACATAATTTCATAAGGGTCATGTGTTGCTATGCTACGCAGCTCCCTGTGTCATTTAATCCAGGATCGTACTAAAAGGAACCTCTTTTTCTTTGCTAGCTTTGTAGAATTTGTCTTCACCTAATCCCTCACTGGTTTTCTCTTCACCACGTTCACCCTTTCTCAGCTGTTCCCACTCACTCAAGCAGTTTCCCTGTGACTTTACACGAAAGTTGAACAAAATTATTACAGCTAGTGGTAAATTTGGCCAGTGACACAGTTTAAGCATAGCAGAGGTTACTCATGATATCAGGTAGACTTTAGAAAATAGTTTTAATAAAAGAAATAAAACGGGAAAGGAGATTGCAGAAATGTCCAAATATTTCTTTTTGCTATTTTTGAAACAATCTTCCAGCTTTTAATTTCAAAACGACATCTTTGTTTGAAAAGTTGTGTGTATTTTCAAAATGAATGAATAAACAATAAGAAGGCTAAATAAAAAGGTATCATTTGTAGAAGTGAAATGTTTAGATGAATGAAAATGAGTTCAGCATTTTTTTTTCTTGTTTAAAAGAATCACCAGGATCACAAAATTTATTTCAGGCTGACCTAAAATTCTTCTCCTTGACAATTTTTCATTAGATCCTCCAAACTGACAAATCCATTATTGCTGACTTTTAGTTACCTGCAGATTGATTATCCAGGCTGTGGGTTAACTTTACCAAGAGACAGACAAAGACAAGGTAGCTCTGTCCATACACTCCCTAAAGCTGAGTCTCTTGGAGCATAGGGTGGGAATTTCAGAAGTAATGTCATCACCGTCTCCAGCATGTTGGGAAATATAATGCAAAAACACTGCCTAACCCAGTAAATGCTCACCTGTGCTTTTCCTTTATTCATACACCATCCCTTCCTCCTACTCACCTGTCCCTAGATAGCAAAGATTTGACTTCATTCATATCTCTTCACTTTGCATTTTATGAAAATAGCATCATATTTCAAAGCTCAGCTGAATGCTTCTCTGTCCCCTCTGAGGCAGATCTCCTGCTATGTCCGCCCTGGTTTTGATTTGCCACTGTGTTAGACGGGTCTGCAAAGTATTTCTGTGATGAGTTTTGACATGCATGGCTGTTGCTGCTACTTCAAGAAACCCAGTGTGAGTTTCACAGTTCACTTTAGTCAGTAGGTGGTCATGCCTCGAAACCTCTCTTTCTGACTTTGACGTGGATTTGGGTACAATATAGAAACCTGGGTAAGGTACATAGCCTCTGTAAGGGCAGATGGAAGGGAACAGTTACCACACCACAGTTAGGTTTGAGTCAGCATTGCAATAGTCATAGCTACCTGGGAGAGCACGTCCTATATTGGAAGGAGAGACATCAGAAAGGAACACGCCGTCCTCTATAACATTGGGATCAAACACCCTTGGCCGCAGTGGAAAATGTGGCTTCTGAAATCCTTGGTAATTGGTCGGTCCTGGCTGGGTTTCATGCAGAAGCTTCCTGGGAACTGAAAGAGAGGAGTAAGAAAAGCACAGTTGTTAGAGTGAGTTATTTCAGCTGGTCAGGATGAGAATTATCACATTATGCTATGGGCTCATCTGATACTTAATTATACCATGTGCAGACCAAACAGACACTCATTTACCATGAGTACCATTACTTGATGAATGCTCTCCAAATGCCAGCACAGAGACGTTCAATGAGAAAATGCTAGAAACTATAAAGTGAATAAGATATTGTTTACTTATAATTAAGGGTTGAGACTAGACGAAGGGTCAGATTCAAACAGCTTATTTAGACACCCATCTAAGGCACTGAAATGCCTGGTAAGCTCGTCTTTGGTCTCAGCCCTGAGGTCTGGAGTCCTCCAGCTGGACAGCCCTGTTCCTACCATGGTGTAGGGTTGGGCAGGGAGCCCGTAGCAAAGGGGAGGGACTGTTGGGTATGCCTGAATCCCTGCCTCTCCCCAGCTATCATGTTGCTGGCCCAGAACTGCACAGCAGATATTTCTGTCCACTTTGGATTCCCAAAACCAACCTTTGGAGGATGCTGTCCACAAAAATGCATAAAGCCTAAAACATCCACCACAGAATAAGAAACCCTGCCTACAAGAAATCCTCCCTACTCTGTGGGGTTGAAAATACTCTTCATTGGGCTTTAGGCTTCAGCTAAGCTGGGAAAGACCCCTTCTCTATTCCTGCTATCCTGAGAAAGAGGGTGAAGGCTCAGATAATTCCTTTGGCTCCATGTTTCATCCAATACACAGGCAAGGTAGGTTAATATGTCTACAAGAGTTGGGTCTGAGCATCTTTGGCCTCTTCTTTGGACCAAACCGTGCCTTAGTAAGAAGACTATTTTCCCCTCCTTGATGTTGCAAGGCCAGCTCTTCAGCTGTACCTCCAAGCAAAGCAATCAAAGCCGGTGTGACTACATCAGTGTACACCCACTGAAAGTGAATCCACGCAGTAAATTCACTGATCAAGCCATGTGGAGACACTGAAGTCACTTGTGGAGCTGAACCAGTTCTCTGCCTCAGCCGCGGCCAATGCCTGAGGCTATTTCTGAGCAAAGTGCCTTTCCATATAAAGAGAAAAAAACACATAGACAGGTCGTTCAGCTCAGAAGTCAGAGGAGTAGAGCAATGACGGACAAAATAAATAAATCAAAATTTCCAGAGGAGAAATATATGATCCCCTTCTGTAACTGTACTCTAATACGTACATCAAAGCACTGCTTTGTCCCTTCAGAGAGCCATGACTTTACTGTGTTAAAGACCCAGACTGCTGAGAATGAGGTACAAGTTCATTAGACCCACAGAAACCCCAAGGGAGGGCTGCTGGGATGCTCAGCTCTCCTTCCTCCAAGTCTAACGGCCACTGCCTTTCATGTCCCAAGCTGGCTGCCACCTCCTGGTGCCTCAGTTTCCCCACTGCTCTGTTGCAGATCGTTCTCTCGTCTCCACTCTTCACAGGGGTGTGATGTAGCATAATTAAAGAAGTAAAGCACTTTGAGATCCTTGGCACAGGCTCAAAAGAGGACTTGGAAAGTGTGCAGCCCTGGAACAGAAAGGAAATTCCTGCCTGCCCCCTGCAGCTAATCAGCTGCCAAGCTGAAGCATGAGATTTAATCATGCCCACTAAATTTGCCTGCATAACTACAAATATTACTGGTGGGGGAAGCAATCCAACCGCCTTGTTTACATTGTGTTTGACTTACTGTCTTTGCTGAGGCAAAGAGAATTGTAACTATATTTACTGACTGACCTGTATTAGGCTGCCAAGATATCAGCACTGAAGTTCTCACATTATTAGTAGAGTCATGCTAGGTCAGGAAACAGACATAAAAAACCTTCAGCTCCTGAATAGCAAAAAGCTGGCACAGCAGTTTCTAGTGAAACCAGAATTGGCAACTGTCTTCTGATGGGAAGGCAGCAAATGAAACATATCCCCTGCTAAGAACTAAACAGAAGTGAGGGGGATACCTGTGCCAGAGAAATATCAGAACGTCTGGGGAGGAGGTGGGCAGAACAGAGACCATCCACACAGCCAGGGAGAATCACAATTCCGGGTGACTTATTTGAGACACCAAAAGGAAACCTGATGTTCAGAAGGCTCAGCATCCTCCAGAAATAAAAACGCCTTTTGCTGCACCTCAGGCTGAGGACCTGAAAGGCATCTAAAGGACACAAGTCAATGTGCCCTTAAAGAGTCTTCATCCAAATTGCATCCCAGGTAACATGTTGATATATGTCTGATGAAGAAAATGAAGCAAGAGGAACACAGAGACACATTTTTAGTATATTTTGAGCTAGTCTTTCACATTTCAGACTGCCTTTTAATCATAAACACCCCCTTTCACCTCCCAGTATTCATGTCCGTCTCCGGGGCAGAACACAGGCTGGGTGAAGCTGCGTCTTTCTTTGAACAGGTGGCACCACCAGCTACTTCGAGCCAAATGGGAAAAAAATAAATAAATCTTTTCCTAAGCACACTTAGGAAATTGAACTACATCTTTTCTTTTGGCAGCTGTGCCACAGCCACTATAAATGCTACCTACAGGACCACAAGAAGAGACAGAGTAAAACAAAGCATCATAAATCACAGAGCAATCAGTCAACAGCATCCTAAGGAAGGGTGGAGACGGAGAAGTAGTTGGAGGGATTCACTCACAAAGTGTCACAGCACCTTAATGGGCTATGGTTGTGCTTTTATCCTTTGGGGATGACTGAGAATATAAAGAATAATACCAAGTGAGCATTTGGTGCCTAAAAATGCAGGTGTATGTATGAGAGAAATGTATGTAGAGAAATTCCCAAAAGCAGGCAGATATTTAACATCTGTGATTAGCATGTGCTTTGGTACTTTTAAAAATCCTAGGCAGTTCTTGTCTTCATCTCAGCAACTAAACCCTTTTAAAGACCTGGAAGCAACTTAGTGCAAAACAGGATGTCTACAGCAGATGAACTTAGGACTTTTTCATTTGAAGGTACCATTTTTCTCTCTGGACTCCATAAACATCTCGAGGACATTTTGCCAGGACAAGACTATCTTGGCAAAGAGTAAATAGAGTGACGGCACACAGCAAGTCTGTTCTTTTTCTAGTTTATATGACACTAAACCCATGCGCAGCTTAGATAGCTTGATTTAGAAAGTAAAATGGAAAGGCTTTTTCAAGTGCAAAACACCTCACAATTTCCAGTTAGCTTCTGTGTGGCAGCCAACTCCACAAGAAAGATTAAACATCTGGTTCCTTTGAAATACCCTCCTTAAATTCTCCAGAGAGGAGTACATCTGACATTAAGCATGGCATGAACTGAAGCAAGGTGTCAAGAAAAGTTATTTGTAATTGAACCCACCAGAAAAAAAGTACCTGGGATTTTAGTCTTATCTCAGCATTCAGCACAAAAATCCGGGCAGGGAAGGGCTGGCACTCAGCCTGCTCCATTCAATCAAGCAGAGAAGTTAACACAACTCAGTCAGCAGAACAAGTGAAATATGAGGACAAGTGGGAATGAAACAGGGCCCTCAATCAAAATGCTAACAAATCCGATAGTCATGAGCCTTGCACCTTGAAATATGGATGAGAAATGAGTTGGGATGAGTTGGAAGAGAGGAGATGCTTGGGGGACTTCTGAGGACCTTCAGTCTTTCAAGGGGCAGCAATCAACATTGAGATGTGGGCATTTATCCAAATGATGAAATTCTCAGATAACATGGGCCAGGCAGCTGAGCAGGGCTTAAAATCTTTATATCATCCCTCTGTGTCTGTTTTAAAAGCAGTTCCAGCTCCTTGCTCCCACTGCTCCTACTGGAAGACTGCTCATCTGTCTGAATCAACATCGTGCTGGCAATAATTTATTCCAGTTCCCAAACCAAGACCTGCATTACCCGTTTACAATGAATTAGTGGTACTAATCCCACAACGCATCCTCACCACCACTGCCTGCCACCTTCCCCCTGAAATGGAAAACGAAAATCAAATGAAAATCAAAGCCAAAGCGTGCTCTGGCTGGTACAGCAGACCCATCGGACTTGAGTACAAGCAACTGGCATGGCAGCGTGAAGAGGCACGTGCTGCTGCTGCTGACAGCATCCTTATTTGTACGTGGGGGAGCCTACTTCTGCTGGGATTTTCACACAAGCACTCTCTTGTGTGGCCAGGAAACAGAGTTGCTATGCCTACAAGCAGCAAAATTATGAATTACAGTGCTAAGAGATGGAAAATGCCAGCCAACACCTCGCCTTTTTGTTAATCAAGATGGTTTGCTGTATTTTGTCTACTATGTTGATCTGTCTAGTTTTAAACACTCCAGTTCTGGGGGTTCGGCTCCTTGCCACATGGGATTATTTTGAAGAGGAATATGGCTCTTTCTCAGGAACTCTACTCCAATACACTGCTGAGTGTTTCAATTGAAGCGCATATATTATTCCCCTAAACAAAACATTTGGCTGTTACAGCCCCCAAATTTTACAGATGGGGAACTGGCTTAGGGACAGTTTTGAAAGTGTTTAAATATCAAAATAATTTGTCCAATCTCACAGAGGGAATCTGTGCCAAAGAAAGGAAACTAATTCAGACTCCCTGTAGTCCAGCCTCACATTCAAACTCTGCTAATTTCATCATTTGGTGTTTCCTGATGCTTGATCTGGTCCTAAACATGTTTAAAGACTTTCACTCCCTGACCTCCACTATATACACAGATCAGTCACTTGGAGGGGAGATCAGTGAAAGCTCACTCTTAAAAACATACAGACGGGGGCTTTGTCATTCTCCAGTCCTCCACTATATACTCACTTGTGCATTTCCAGTCCATGAGCTCAGTAAAATTAAAGCAGATCTGCAGGACCTTCAGCAAATCCTGCTGTGAATGACTGAGGCAGTGTGCAGTTTGAACAAAACATGATTCTCTCACCAATGAAAATTACAAGCAAACCTTTTATCCGGGCAGGTTGGGGCCAGGAACTGTTGACGCTCAACATATTTATAAAAAATAAAATAAAAATACTGTGAGTAAACACCCAGTACAAACTATTGCAGGTTTTTAGAGCTGGCAGCTCCAAGGGATTGTTGTTTGAGACTTGAAAGTAAACAGCATCTGTCCAGAAATGGGATCATTCATGTTTCTGAACTACTAAAAGAAAGCAATTCCTTAGCACATATGTAAGGTACATGCCTCTCTAAAATTGCAGAACTGGAAGTGCTTTATGTACTGTAAAACCTAAATTCACTAAGCAATCAGTCAACAATTTATATTAAAATAATGGATTTTGACTGCACAACAATGTAATCACAGAGGAAAAAGGCAAAGTCACATATGTGAAAACACTCTGAACCTGGTGACAACAGTAACACCACCATTAAGAGTGGAACATGGGAGTTGAAGATGCTAATTTGATCAAGAAAAGTAAATTAAGGCACAGCCTAACCTTCTGGCTCCTTCCCAAGGGTCTCAGGCATGGCCAAGGTGCAGGTTGAAATTTCTTCCAGCTGTCTGTGGCCCCTCATAGCCCTTTCACATGACTTTCAGTTAGCATCATGTGGCAAGAGTTTTCATTTTGTCATAGTCTCCTCTGTCACATCAGACATTCAAAGCCTACCTTGAAATCCTGCCCTGTGACTAGACATTCCCCCTTCATCTGGCAGGGGAGCTGTTGCTTTTTGTCAGGTATAGCTATAATACTAGATAGGAGACCATCAGATCCCGCAGTTCTCAAATGTCTCCATGAGTGGCTACATGGCCTGGGCACTCCCATAAAACAGGTTGAGTGCACTGGACATCAGCTCTATGCCTTGGCTGCAAAGCCATATTATACCTTTGGGCAGCCTATATCACATTTAAAGTATGGTACAGTTTACATAAAAAGTGTAAAGTGACCCAGGAGGATGCAAAGGGACTTTGTGCAACAAAACATAAGCCTATAAGTTGGAATTTGATCAACACATTGCCATGTAAAATCATCAGTCCCAAAAAAAAAAAAAAAAAAAAGAGCAGATATTTAACAAACATAAGTACTCAAGACCTTTCCCTCTCCTTTATTCATTTTGAAAAGGGAGATAAAAGGGAGATTTTTCAGCCAGCACTGGTATGGTCTGTAATCCTGAAACTGAAGGCAACATCCCAGAGAAAGAGGGAGTTACTCAGCCTACTGCAGGCATGCTCTCTGTGCATGGTGGTTCCAAACCACCGATAACAAGGAAATGACTCATGCCAATTACAGTAAGTCCACTTCCAAGCACCACGTGGAAATCAAGTGAGACTGTCTGGGAAAATAGCCCTGCCGTAACCAACCCACATACACCTCTCCGAGCCCAAAGCCTGCACCAGGGCCCTCCTCCCCTGCCCCTCCCTACAGACACTGCCCAAAGCAGAAATCCATCTTTTTTTCCAGTGAATTTTGGGCTGGTGGGAAACGGTACAAGCTGGGATGCCTGGCACAGCTCCTATAAACTTTTGGAGATCTCTGCCAAGACCACTCCTGAGGCAGCCCAGACACTTTGCTCTTTGCTGCATCTTCTGACAGCAGCTCACTACAGAAAGGTTGTGCAATAAGGGTATAAATATAAGGCAGACAACCTCTTATCTTTTTTGTTTTCCACGGAAAAGATGTTCATCCTTTTCTCACGCAGCTGCAATCAGAGAAGTGACTTCAGAAGTGGAAGCATTTCTGGTCCAGAAACAAAGCCCACACAACAAAAAATCTCTCAGTCTCATTGTTTCTCCCGGCGGATTCTCCTGCAGTCCACTGGGACTCTGATGTGTCTGTGATGTACGTGAGAGGTTTTAGGAGATGAAGGTACCACAGGGCACATCTGACTGAGGCTATTCATGGGGTAGAGACATGCACAGGCACTGCTCCCTCCCGGTTTCTCCCTTCTCTTGCACATGACTTGCAGGACACCTCCCCCCTTGTTTTCTCCTATTTCCAGAAATGCAATAACCTTATCAAAAGAACTAGTTCACCTCATTTGGGCATTCAACATATGTGTGCCCTAAAGAAGTCCTCCTTAAAGAAGCTACATTCCTAAGTTCCCTGTATAGTCACAACAGTGAAAGGTGGGTGCCTTGAAACCCTCCAGGGGAGATTCTGTCTACTTAAATTTAGGAGCCTAATTAGGGGTAGTTAATGAATCATAATGTTACCTGTGGATTTATTCTCCTGGGTGTATCTGAGTTAAAATCTTACAAACTGCTTCACATCTTTTACTCAGATATTTTTCTTCTATCTTGAACTTTTCAGATCAGGATTTGAAGCTACAAACACCTTAATTTCTAGCCAATGATGCATGTGCTTGATCTATCCACAGGCACTTTTCCTTCTGCTTTCATAGTCATGAAAGTTAGTTGTTCTTCTTTCATCATCTTAAATGTAATAACAGAATACGAAGCATCTATTGCCAGGAACTCATAAATCTCTTGCTTGATGTGGCTTTTTGTCTCCAAAGGGCACAGTGGAAAGCATCGCATGCACCAGTCTGCTCCCTACATGTTCTATTTGGAGAGAAAAATGGATCAAAAGGAAGAAAGCCTTGTAAGAGATATCTGCAGATACGAAGAGCTACTTTCATCTGGTAGATTTCTGCTTGCTGCTAAAGTCAGTAGAGTTCTGCATTTTCACTAGATAATACGTTTTTAGGAGGACGAGACTCAAGCTGAGACTTGTCCAAATTCCACTGTATTCAGCTACACCCCCCATAGGACCTTCTGCCAGGTGTAGCTGTAAGACCTCTCTGGCGTTCCAGCTGCATCAAACCTCCACCAGACCCAGAGGAGACCACAACAGCAACTTTACACTCCTAAGCAGCAGCTGTATATTTTAGGGAACAATCAAACTCAACGTCACCTCCAGCAGCTACTGCTAGAAGCATGGGGTTGCTACCATCAGCAAGGTTGCTGTGGGAACAGAAGCCTGGCTCACCGCTCACATATGGAGGTAACCCTGCAGAATTAGGCAAACTTCCCCTTATTTACGTGCCAAGCACATTCAGAATCTGGCCATTCAGTTATGTACCCTCAATTCCACAAGTGGCAGCATTCTTCTGGCTTTCTCTGTTCCCCCGTTTGAACTGCATCTAGCACATACTTGCACTGATACTTTGCAAACCAGCCCACTCATGTATGGATTTCTCATGTATTATTGAGAATACCAGTCAGTTGATCTCTTCAGAGGAGAATTTTATTACAGACTGTAGTTTTATGCAATGATGTAAGTATATCCACTCCACTTTGGATCACAGTGATGCTAAATTTCAAATTTTAACCAAAATTCATATTTTTTTATATATTCATAAACCATACTGAGTTGAAAGGGACCCACATGGATCGTGGAGTCCAACTCCTGGCTCCACACAGGACCACCCAAAACCCTGTGTCTGAGAGCGTTGTCCAAACACTTCTTGAACTCCGGCAGCTCGGTGCTGTGCCCGCAGCCCTGGGGAGCCTGTCCCAGTGCCCGACCACCTCTGGGTGCAGAACCTTTCCCTAACACCCAGCCTGACCCTCCCCTGTCCCAGCTCCATGCCGTTCCCTCGGGTCCTGTCGCTGTCCCCAGAGAGCAGAGCTCAGCGCCTGCCCCTCCGCTCCCCTCGTGAGGGAGCTGCAGGCCGCCATGAGGCCTCCCCTCGGCCTGCTCTGCTCTGGGCCGAACAAACCAAGGGACCTCAGCTGCTCCTCATACATCTTGCCCTCCAGACCCTTCACCATCTTTGTAGCCCTCCTTTGGACACTCTCTAATAGTTTTATGTCCTTCTGATAATGTGGTGCCCAAAACTGCACACAGTGCTTGAGATGAGGCCACACCAGTGCAGAGATGTTTAGATTTAGAGCTTAGTGATATGGTTTAGTGGAGGACTTGTTAGTGTTAGGTCAGAGGTCAGACTAGGTGATCTTGGAGGTCTCTTCCAACCTAGATGATTCTGTGATTCTGAGAGCAGAGCAGGACAATCCCTTCCCTCAACCAGCTAGCAATGCCGGGCCCGATGCACTCAGGGTACAGTTGGTCCTTTGGGCTGCCAGGGCACACGGCTGGCTCAGATTCAACTTGTCAACCAGAACCACCAGATCCCTTTAAGTAGGGCCTCTCCAGCCTCTTTTCCCCAGATCTTTACATACAGCTAGGGCTGCCTCATCCCAGGTGTAGAATCCACCACTTGCACTTGTTAAATTTCATGTGGATGGTGATTGCCAAACCCTCTGATTCAGCAAGATCTGTCTGCAAGGCCTCTCTACCCTCAAGGGATTCAACAGCTCCTCCCAATTTAGCGTCATCCACAAACTAACTCAGCACACCTTCAAGTCCTGCCTCCAAGTCATTAATGAAAACATCAAAGAGAACTTGTCCCTAAAATGAAGCCCTGCAGAACCCCACTAGTGACTAGTTATCATCATGCTCAGTCATTTTAAACAATCTTTTAATACTGCATGAAGGACTTTACTACTGTAAATTACTTTTATAGTACAGAACCATTGTCTTTGGCTTATTTAGGCTTTGGCCTTGGCAGAAAAGTCTTTTGTGCAGCTTATCTATTTTTCAGGAAAATATGTGACACAATGTGTGGCTCACAGGACGCTGACAGAACAGTAAGAATTGTGTGTTCAAGTGTGGCTGATTCAGAGCCAAGGCATTGCTCATGTGAAGAACAGCTTGCCAGTGGTGGAGGAGAGTCTCCGTGCTCAGGATGCCAACACATACCCAAGTGGTTGCAGCTCTGCAAATTTCCAGAAACCAAGGATACAAGGATATCCAAGATAAAGTAAGGGGAATGGCATGGAGTAAAGGACTAGAAGCCCTGAAACAGTCTGGAGCTGATGAAAAGCCATGCCAGCCTCCACCAGGAACAAGACAAGGAAGGCAGAGAAGGAGTCAAAGAAGAAAAGAAGGTACCAGGGATAGTAAGGACATCCACAGCTACATTGCCCTACCCCAAATAAAGTGTAAGAAGCCTCATGCTTCAGCATCTGAGCCAACCACTAGCCTGACACAATCCAACCATTAAATTCCAAGAGTTAGGAATGTAATTCCTCCTCTGAGTCTACTCAGTGAGATGGACATTTAGGGAATTGTCTGTGCCCATCTCTTATGCAGCATTACCCATCCTGTAATACACCTAGACCTGTAACGCATCAGAGAAGTGATACAGAAAAGAACTAATTAAGAAACAAAACAAAACAGAACCAAAACAAACAAACAACAACAACAAAAACCCTAAGCAAACAACAACAAAATACCCAACCAGCATTTCCCCAGACATTCCCACATGGTTTGTCTCCGTGTCTGCTGGCAGGCATAGGCAGGAGATGCTTCCCATTTGTTCCTCTTGTCTAATTAAAAATGTTTGTAATTACAGCAGTAAAGCTATGCTCTAAAAAAAATATTTTCTTTTTAACTAAGCACTACTTATCCAACATTGTGTGCTAGTTCTTTATCATTTCATCAGCTTTTTTTCCCAGTAATCAAACAACAGAGAACTACACAATGGGCTAGATTTTTTTTTCCAGAAAGATAGCGGAGCCTTGATAACAAGGGCTGAGAAATGTCCAGCGAGCAGCTGGTAACCTCTGCCATTAAAGGCAATGACTTTGTCTGGTCAGATGTCTGATTCAGTGTGACAGTTCCCAGGATCCCACAAGATGCCCAAGCTGGAAACCTTGCACAAGGAAAGCTTAGCAAGAGCACTGGAATAAGGATTTAAAGTGAACGAAACCTTATAAGGTGGCTACAGTGCTATATGCCCTACAGTTATACACAGATTAATGTAAATTAATATTCACTGAACCAAAGTACGACGCAGTTTAAGATACAGAGCTTGATGCAGCTTCCGTTGTAAAGGACTTGGCTTATGAGAGAAGCCAGACTACAATAACAAACTTGAAATCCAAAGATCTTTGAACAAAGTGGCAAAACTGTTTTTAATATAAATCCTCCTATTCGTATGGTTATAACCTGTGAGACATCCTCCTCTGGGGATGAGACTTCCTGAGCCCAGTGAAAAGTTTGAAGATAAACTCTACAGATGTTTTTGAATTATGAGAGTATTAAACCTCCTCTGCTTTTTTAAATAAGTACATTTAAGTTGCAGAGCCTCTCTAACACACACCATTGGCCTTAAGTTATCTGGCTTGTAGACTGTGAAAAGTTCTTTGCATGTTTTTTGTATTTTTTTTCTGGTAGAAAAACACGTAGCGTGCATCATCTTGCTTCCATGCATATCCTGAGGGAGCAGTAAGGACTACGAGCTCGAGTGTTACTACAATTGCTACTGCAAGTAACTGCCAGTTCTCTGGAACAGCAAATTATAGTCACTTTCCTGCCACCACATAAAAGCAGACACACACCATGGAAAACAATGCCAGGGTTTTGTTTTAGCAGAGCAAGGATGTTACTGAGCACCTACCCTATGCTCTTATGCAACTTGCCCTGCAGTTACTTCCACCAAGCACAATCTGCGAGCACGGGAAAAAACTGTGGGAATACGCAGCGCTGGATGGTTGTGGCAGCTTTCCAGTACTTAATAATGATTTTTTAAGAGAACTCAAGGTTTCAAAAGCTAAATGTTTGTTTCTGTTAGGCTTTATGAAATGTTCAGTGAGGACACTATTTCGAGCACTCTAGTCTGCTCTTTTCTACCCTTCACACAAGTAACTAAGATTCATTTATGTGGAAGTCCCTTTCTCAGATGGTACCTGGACTTGCACCACGTAGCTGAAGGCACTTACTGAGATGGGATGGGTGATTAATTCATTCCTCCATCAGCTATACAGATAGGCTGACTGGTCTCCCAGTTTAACCAGTTAAATGCCTCTATTAGTGTGATTAAGGCTTTGCAAGACTGAGCTGCAAGTACAAAAGTTATATATAATATGTATATATATACACCTATATAGAGATATTGGGGTGTAGGACATAACTGGGGAAAAGGCTTATCTCATTTATTCCATTGTTAGTTGAGCTAAATAATGCTGAATTGAATCTTACCCGCCAATGAATGGAAAAATTATTTCAGGGCTACTTGGGACTCCCTTGACACCTCTCGAAGAGAATAGCAGGTCTGACACATCCCAGCTACTCATAATACTTGATTCACTGGAAAATCTTCACCACGTTGCCACCCTAGCCAAGCCCCAGGGCAGTCATTCTGGGAAGGTCAGCAACACTCCTTTTTTAGTGACCATTGCCAAGCATGGTCCAGTTTCTGCCTGTTTGGGTAGCAAGGCCTGTTAATTGTCATCTTACCTACTTCACCTTTCAAAGTGATTGAATTCAATCCATTTAAAAGAGTAAATGGAGACGTATCTTCATCTGTTACATGTTTAAAAGTGCTTCTTATTACACATTCCCTAGGAAATACAGATTGCTAACTCACAGCCAAAGATCTATAGGGCCTCTAGTACACGCTCCATGATGTGGTACCTTTATTTTCAGGCTTCCTTTAGGGGACTCTTAAAATCTTTTTAAGACTTTAACACATACCTTTGCTGCTAGTAACTTGAACTCAATGCAGACCCTTTATCTGGCATGCACTCAATTTAAGTTGCCACTTCTTTCAAGTGGAATATAATGTTCTGTATCGCGCTGTGTATTTGTTCCCTCTACTGGCTATCTTGAGCCCACCAACCCTGATATCTTATCATCAGATGAAAGGATTAATCGAACGCAAAGGGCCTGTGAACATCTTTTGAATAACTAAACCTTTAACAAGCACATTTCTAGGAGGTGGTATAGACAGGGATGGTTTATGAGACCCTATAAACAGCAAAGAAACTCATATAGTCCATCAAAGTTTTTCTGTCCCATGCTGGGATGACTGTGGTTTATACCAACAGAGAGTCTGCCCTTCTCTTTGAAGACATGTTGCAGGATTCACTCGGCTCACAAATAAAAGTGTCAGGTCCTCCAAATGAAAATGAATCCTTATCGTTTCAACTGCATGGGATAAAATCCACCTCACAACCTGCTCAGGTTATAGTGACAAGCTGTTATTAATTGCAGTTCCAGTAACCATCCACGTTACTTCAAATCTGAAGTATCCACCTTAATTACCTTAATGCTAATAACTGGTTGGGATCATAACAGTTGTAGGAGAAAAATACTTGTTAACTTGTTGACTGCCAGATACAGACTGCTGATAGGAGATTTATCCGATATTAAAGTATTAAAACTGACCTCAGCCTGGCAGGAGAGGGCTGTGATTCATGCCCATGTCTCCTAGGCAGTGTGGGAATGCAAACAAATAATTGAACAAAGATGAAAGCATTAGCTGTTTCACTGGAATAAGGCAAGAGACTCATCTCTGGTTTACTTTCTGGTAAAACTCCTTCCTAACTTTCTCCTAGTTGAGCGAGAACTTCAGCAAGTCCACTACAGAAATCTGTTACATTGCTACCTTGTTTACTCCTGTACCATCCCATTAAAATTACTCTGGTGGAGGGTGAGAATTGGCCCAGTATTCTGCTTAGTCTGAGCTTTCCGTCTTTGAGCTGCTTCAGACTTTTCCTCTGTGAAAAAATGGAGAACCTATCTCAAACACAATCTGTATTTAAGAAAATAATCTTGCATAAAAACTATTTTCTTCACCCTTGAGCAAATAGTTCACTTCCAATTACATCCCAGGTAATGGAAAGTCTAAGACAAATAGAGTTCAAAGTCGGGCACGTTGTGAAAGAGGCACACTCTAATTAAAAACACGGTATGTAGAAGAAATGCTATCTTTATGCTTGTACAATAGTCAGTGCAAAGAACTGCCTTCACAATTTCCCAAGAGCAGCACAGGCTTTGGAGGCACCTAAGTACTGCTTTGATGCCAAGTTTCACAGAGCTGGAAATCAAAAACTATCGTCAGTCTAGTCTCCATATAACTGGCTGACAAAAGGGATGAAACAACTACAGCATTATTCAAACTCAAGCATTTAATGAAACATATCAGTGGTAACTCTGAAATGTCATCCATTGAATGGCTTTTTCAAGTGGAATCACAGCAGTTTGCGAAGCTGGGTCTTGCAACAGTCCTGATGCATTTCTTACCACCCTGTAAATCTACTCTCACAGGACTGGTGCTTGCTGTGCACTGAGAGAAGGGCTACCCTCAAATTTCATATTTCTGCTGATCGTCTTCAAAAGGCAGTAAGGATTCTTTTCCCTCAACAGGGGCCTGATGTCGTTTGAAGGTTTATTTTGTTTACTTTCTTCTGAAAGGTCGGAGACTAAATATACAACATCCACAGCTATCTGCAGGCAATGAGCACCTGGCCACAGAGGAAGAGGGAAGCTGTGATCTGGAGACAGATTGAAGCGTAGGAGGAATGACCTTAGCATCATTGGCAGGTCCTGACCTTCATGCAAAGGTACCCAAAGCGATGAAGAAACCCAGGAAGGGAAATGCGTGTGGTTCTTCTAGTGTGCTGTTTAGACCCGTGAAGATTTTCTGATAGATAAAATAAAGATCAACTGATTTTTGGAACCATTAAAAAGACACAAAGAGCACTGGGCTTCACTTACATGTTATGGAAGAAGTAAACTGTGGTTGCAGTGATGCTTGGAAATTAAACACACCGTTTACCTGGTACAGCCTGACAACGTTTGTGCTCTCTTAGCACTCAAAACAGTGGCTCCATCCAAAATGCCCACTGGGAATAGCATATAGCCCACGCTAACTTCTAAGCTGTGTCAGGAATGGGCAACAAACTCCAAATACTGCACCTGCAACTAAGCGGGACCATTCATTGAGTTCCAGTGGCAAGAGCTCCTGGGCTTTGGCATGGTTTTATTCATCAGTACAGACAAACCCCATTAACTCCAGAGGTCAAACACAGAAGCCTAAGCAGCTGGGCTAGTCTGGGAGGTCAGGACTGTTCCTCAGGACTCAAAGCATCTGGGACATGGACTCACAGGTCCATAGCATTATAACAGACATGACGTTGATGACCTGGAGATGTGTCAGGCCAAGAAAGAAGCTGGATCTGCTGTCTGTCCCCAGTGAAGGGACCTGGGACAGCCCTGCAGGACAGTAGCCAGACCCAGGGCCGTGACATGTACTCAGCTCAGGGATGTTACCAGCTATGCATGGTACAAATGGACAGCCCTTTAGAAACACTAGAAGAAGCAAAATGCTCCATGGGGAAAAACAGTTGAAAATATTCACTTGGCTTCCCTGACCTGTCCCTGCTCATGTGTTCCAGCCATGTTTGTAACACAAAAAAAACCTCTTGTATACAGAGCTACCTGTCTCTGGCAGACCATCTGTGATGCACCATCTGCCCCCGTGGAACAGTACACATCCCCTCGACTTGTCAGGGCAACACGGACAGCAGCACTCAGCCTCCACCATAAAAGAGAATGAACTCGGTTGGCCCTAGCTAAACACTCTTATCAAACTAATTTATTAACACAGCGTAGAGCCGCTACTGCCCAGAAACAGGAAGGAAACATATTACCATATCTTTCCCTAATACTCCTCCTTTCCCTTTAAACACAAAGAACAAAAAGGTTGTGTTAGGGAGTCCAGCAGGCTCCTGTGATTGTGCAAGGATGTTATAGTGGGCACTTCATCCATCAAAGAGACCAGCAGGGTTTAGGGGAGAGATGGTGAGATAAAATAGTCTCCTGGGTCAAATTCAAGCCATAAACGTTGCTCCTTTTTATGTCAAAGGGAAGTCTTTGACTTTTAATCTTTCCATATTTCAATTAAATGATGCAAATGACAGAGCTAAAATAGATGATAGATGTGCAGCGAACCTCCCCCATGTTCTTGGGTTCCTAAGATTTCTCTCTTAAATACCGTTACAATCACTGGGTAAAATTACAGTGGAACTTAGTCTTAAGCCACACTTGTATCAATCATTTGATTTAATGAGCTATTCAAGGACTGTTTCCCATCGGTGCCCTTCTCCAGTCATGGCTGTGCTAGAGCTAACAGCACGGATGTAAGACAGCTTCCTATGTGGAAACTCTCATCCTCCATCCATGTACGTTTAAGTAAGGCTTTAGAGCCATGCTTGTACACAATTAATCACGATTATATTTTTGCAAAAGTATTATGGTATAGTCTGACATTAAAACTGCTTTTTCCTTCTCAGTTTAACCAACTGAAAAACAGAAGTCAGATTTCTGATGGAGTTACCTGAGACCAGTACCTTCATCTATTTAAAGGGGAACATCTTCTACAGGCACATTTTGCATTTATTTATTTTCTTGTTCTTCTACTGGTATTTATCAAGTTTTTTTTTCCAACAAGAACGACACTGACTGCACTACCAGGAAAAACATCAAGAGAAAAAGTCCAAGAGAAAAAAAGTCCGTATCAGTGCTGAGCATGTGGAGCCAGAGACAGTCCTAAAAAGCTGATCACCCACAGAAGGGGTGAACTGCATCTCCCCACTTCCACTAAAGAGGTCAACAGCCAGAGATTTACAAGCACTCCAGCTCTCTTGAGACAGAAACCTTCCACCCAATTTAAAACCAGGTATTTCCCTACCAGGGCTGTCCTCCCAGGCCCAGCTCTGACTCTGGGGAGTACAAACTCCTCATAGAAATAATTAATGGAAGTTTTGCCCCAAGACACCTTAATGTAGAGCTCAATAGGAGGTCTTCCACTGGTTTCTGCCAGTGCTGGCACATTCACACAGATGGACACAAGCTGCCACGAAAGACAGACTGTAAGGAAAGGGATTAAAAGCTGGCTGTGCAATTCATCCTGAACCCAGCCTTCTACCTCCTTTGTTCTGTGCTTCGTCCTTAACACTAATTGCAGAAAAGATCTGCAGAATGCTGCCAATAAATGTGGGGCTTAGTCAAACAAAGCCCTCATAATTGTTTGATTAAGAATCATTTTCTTTTTGCAAATACAGAGAAAATTAAAAACAGTTGTGCCCTTCTGCATTCATAGTGTGGAAGTAACCACCGTGGAATCTGAACACAGTTAGCTGAGGTTTCTCACTGCCAGCCCAGCGTGAGCCAGACCATGTCCTGGCCTCCTGGGAGGAACGGCTGGACAGAGGAATTGCTATTTTCCCTGGATGGACACAGCCAGTCAGCTGGCCATATAACAGACATTATGAGATAGTCTGGGATTCAAGCACTGCACAGATGTCAGATAAATGTTATGCAGAAGAGGCAAAAGATGACGTCTGGGTGATGAATTGTGTGAAATGAATGTGCTAGCCTTGTTTCAGTACTCAGTAGCAAAAGTCATAATTATGAACGACACTAATGGGAAGACTTGTTGGCTGTCAGTTTACATGCCAAAGACATAATGAATGATACCTCTACCCTAGGACAGCACGACTCTCAGACCCGAGGTGGTTCTTCCAAAACAAGCTCATGACAGGCAGGTGACGTGCAGGAAGCTTACACAGCCTGGCCTGCATCATTTCAGCAGGTAACCAGAGCACATCCACCCCAGGCTACATGGCTGTCAGCTTCACCACCCTCAGCAGTCCCTACTTGTAAAGGAAGGAGCAGAGAAGCCATATCCACCAAATGCTGAAGGCAATATACTTTTAGAGACCAGTCTTTGTGTCTGTCTGCAGCAGACCTGAATAGTATAGCCAAGGATATAACCCAGTGACCACCAAAAAAAATAAATAAATCACATTAGATTCAAATATTCCAATGCCATACAAGTATTATCATCAAATCTGATTGAATGGAAGCAATCCTCTGTCAAGGAGAAAACATTTCCTTTTAAAGCCTTCAAACAGCCTCATCCGTAGCTGACTATTGCCATCTGTTTCTCCTCAAAACTGAACCCAACCAAAACGTTTCCCAAGCAGCACAATACAGTAAGTACATGGGCATGTTGAGCCCAGCCACCAGGCCTTAGGGGTGCACTGGGCTCACACGACAAGTCCTGCCAGCTCTCAGAGAACAAAACACAAGAGAGATGGGCTTAGGGCTTGCGCCCAGCCTGTCTCAATGCTCCAAACTGAGTGACTGGATATCTAGTCAAAGAGCATGGAGAACTCCAGGGAGCTTATGTCATGAGCTTAAAAGGTTTGAACACCTACAGATTTCCCATGTGAGTCACTAATTGCTGCATCAGTACAGGCTTCATTTGGGTGACATGCCCTCTCCCCGGGATTTGATCCCTGAGCATCCTACAGAGCTGAGCTACGAAGTCCTCCCAGCACTGGTGCTGTAGGTCCATAAACTACATTTCTCCTTGTGTTCTCCAGAGACCCAGGGCATTGGTCCAAGCACTACAAAATGATCATCTGTACTCTTTAAATGCTCACATAGTCCTCAGCGGAGTCTTGGACCACGCCAACCAGCACTCCCTGGACCAGGGCTGGCAACAGCCTGGATACATGCCATTGACCTGTTTTGGAGAAAAAACATCTGTCTGGATGCAAATACTGCTGTACCACTTGCTCCCAAGACCAGAGAGGCTTTGCCATGTTTTATTTCACGGTATTGGTGCAGCCTCTGCACTCTGCGCTGTGCCCCATCACAATCATTCTTTAACATCTAGCTCAAGAGGTTTTGGTAAGGAGTAAGGCCCCCAGTGCACACCACCTTACCTTTCTATTTGCACAAGAGAGAGCAAGCCAGAGTCTGAGCTGATTTAAATCAGCCTGAGAAATCTGGCAAGGAGTCCTGCTCTGCAAAGTGAAGCCAGCTGGAACGCAAGGCTTTCCACTCCACGCTCTGCATCCACAGCCAAAAATCACATGTGGGTAGCATCGCCAAAAAACAAACACCTTCTCCTGTCCTGCCTCAAGTTTTGTGTGAAAACAAACGATGGCCTTCACAGTTGGAAAACTCATATTTCAAGGTAGAGTTTTGTGCTTCAGGAAAAAAACACCCTGAAGTGAAAGAGCAGCATTAGCTCCTGGCAGTGCTGCAGAAAAGTCCAAGGAGAGGTCTACTGGCAAATAGTCAAAGAAGCATGGCAAATCCTGGCTCTAAAAACAACACGTTATGTGGTTTTAGGCAAGTCACGGGATCAACCTGAAGCAACTGCAAAATAAAGTTGAGTGTAGAGCATACCAATAGGGTTGCAATTCACTTTGCAGGGTTGTCTAGTCTCTCCTGACTCTGTAGCAGGATGCAAACTAGCTTGCTTGTAAAGACTCCCAGTGATGGAGACCCCACTATTACCATTTGGTGTCTTCCTGTACCTTTCTCTTTTCACCACTGTGATATTTTTCTGAATGTATAACCCAAATTTCCTTTGCTACAGTTTATGTTCTTATCTTCTCCAGCAACTAGGTTAAGAACAGGCAGTTCTCTCCATCTCTGCCACAGCCTATGTCCCTGAAAACTACTAACCTACTCTCATCCTAGTCTTCCTTTCTTTAGGCTAAACCACTTCTAATTAGGATTCATATTACAGTTGTACCCAAAGGCAGAAAACAGGCTGAAGTCCTTCCTAGAGCCACACAAACAGTCTGAGTGTCCCTGCTCCAAAATGCTCATATTTGACACAGAAAGGGAAAAGGACAGTAAAATGGTCAAAGAGGTAATTCATCTTTCAAAGGTAGAAACTCGAGCTTATTCTTTTCAAGAACTCCCATAGCTGCAAAGGAGATTACAGGGGGCTTAGTACCTAACAAAATTATTGCATTTGAAAATGTGGCTATTTCAGCTTCTACTGAGCTGCTAGATAAACTATTTTGAAATACAACCTGCAGATGTATGACTGTTTGTGACAGAGCTGGGAAACACAAACCAGATCCTCCAAGTCCTCCTCCAAAGCCCTAATCTCAAAACCATTCTTCCTTGTAGGGGAAGTAGTAATGATTAATGATATTTTCAAAGCTCTCCGAAGATCATATTTTTTCTACGGGAGCTTGAGAGAAAATGATCATCACTTGCATGAAACAGTTATATGCACCCTTCCTTGCAGGGCAAATCTAAACGATAAATACAAGTTTAAAGGATTCTGCACATCAAATTTACTGTACTTGCAAATTTCCTTAAGACAGAGCCATTAATAATTGCCTGAATGGTCAAATTTAGGATTTTCTAAAAACGTCTTCTGAATTAGTATGTGCATTACTGATCACCCATAGGCTTCACTGAACATTCACTCACCGTTTTAATTCATTCTCTTTGACATTAGCGCACACGCAAATTCCCTGCTCCTTGCAATGTTATGCTTTTGCAGCATTTTTCATGCACTCCACTGACATTTAAAATAATTCACGCAGCAGAGGCAAACATAGTTCCAGAATATCAACAGAATATCAACCAGATCATGCTGGTCTCGAGGACTATATTACAGAGTTAGTGGACCCTGAATACAGTGTAATAAATGCAAAGGTAATGCTAATGAACTAAAAAAGTCAAAGACAAAACATCTTTAAATAAAATGTAAACATTACACAGAGTGATTTTGTGTCAGAGAGGGAAATTGCATGTGAGAAAGGAATTAGACAAACAATTTTATGACAAAAATTTGTCCTAAAACAACCTGGGGGAAGCAATAATCTTGAATTGTTCAGATATAAAACCTATCCTCCAACCAGAAATCTGTTTGGGGGCAGTCGTATACACTGATTGCCCCAGCACACTCAGGTTGATGACCTCAGTCCATTGGTGCACACAGAACTATGGCAGCAAACGATCCATCAGCAGGGCAGGAGTCAAGTCAAATTGCCTTTGCAGTAGGCAGAACTGGAGCACGAGGAGGAGGACAGGGCTGTCTTGTGTCGGAAGCAGCAGCATTGAAAAAACAGAGGTCACTGTGAATAAAAAACATGCGGTGTGATGCTCGGACTGTAGTATGTTATTTAGAGGTATAAAGGGGAGGAGTGTTGTAGGGACAGGGTATGTTACTCTCTTGTGTGACATGGCTGAGACTGTAATTGGAATATTGTGTATAATTCAGGCAGTCTGTTTGTTTTAGCTTGAAAAAAAAAAAAGATGAAAGAAGAAGCAGAGAAGAAGCAGTGGAGTGATTTAAGACCTGAAGAAAAGCTTTATGCTGGAAAATGGGAAGAGCATGATGTGCTCTGTGAAAGACGACTTGACCTGATATATTTTGAGATAGAAACCATCAGCTTCCAGTGAATGCTTCAGCCTAGCAGAGGGAGTCATAACAAGAACCACTGGCTGGACACATCCCAGATTAGAGAAATGGTGCAAGTCTTTAACAGTCTGGGTTGCTAATCTTTACCGTCACTGCCATGGGTGACTTGTGAGTTCTCCAAATCAGGTCTGGACCCCAAGGTGGGATGTGTTTATTGTAACGAGCTTAGTATAAAAGCAACAGGATAAAATGTAATAAAGTGTATTAGATCACATTGGATGATCCAGTGGTCCCTTCTGGCTTTTAAACTACGTGAATGAACAAACCTATGACCTTTATAAAACACTGGCTACACTGTAAAAGATATTTAAAAGTATGTGCAATGAGTTTCCCATTATGCTAAGACAGGCATCTTCAACTCTGTTTCTAAGACTTAACCTCATATTGTCATAAACATTGCCCATACTGCTATAGTTTCAGCGTGGCCTGTCTTTGTGATCAGTGATTCTCTGAGAACATCGCTCAACGTATGCTTTCAAATGCGTTTCCATTAAGAGTGAGCCAAAACAGAGAGTAAAAATGTTAGGTTCCTTTCCTGAAAGTAGCAAGAGGCACATGAGCTATACACACTATGTCAGCATTTGTCCCGTTTTCTAACGCCCTGTCCACTACCTACCTTAGAGCCCTGAACCCTCATAGCTGACCCAGCACTGAGCAAGCAGTAGGATTAGAGACCTCCAGGGCTCCCTCTCGACCTGAACTCCTCTATGCCCTATGATCCTATTTTGCTGCATGTCTGTGATGAGTTTTGCACAAAGCCCCTTGCGAGAAGCATGGTTTCATTGCACCTGATTTTCTGCCTTGTCCAGCTGTGGGTGCTCTCAACACTGTAGATCATACACTTGGAAGAAAAAAAGAAAAAAAAGAAAAAAAAACATAAAAGAGATAAAAAGGCTACATTCACCTGAGCATATATAGTATACTAAGCAGGCAATGGAATCTATTACATCTAGTAATAGATGTAATATAGTCTCTCATCATAGTCATTATCTCTCATCATAGTCTCTCTAAGACTACTTAGTAAGACCCTTTAACCTAAATAAAAAAATAAACAATTTGCATGTATATTTCATGATGATGCTCTTTTCTCCTAATCCCTGATTTCGGAAGCCTAGTTACAAACTTTCTGCCCTCGTATTTGTCTCACAGAGACATCGTGTAAGTTAGCATGCCTTACCCTGCTGTCTTTGAAAATCAGCATGCAGCCCCGCAGACGCCGAGCCCTTCTTTGTTTACTGCCTTGTTATTTTCATTCACTCTCGCTTGCACTTGCAAAGCGAATTGCTAATGGCAATCACATGTGTGTAGGTTGTCACACCCCAACACATGCCTGCCTGTGATTTATAACCCTCCACTTCCTGGCACACGAGGCAGCCCAACATCTGGTTGTGACTAGTGCCCCATTTCGGTTTGAGGTTCCTTTTCTCTCCTGGTGTCTGAAAGCATCGAGGACCAAAAATGACATAGGGAGCAAACCAGCCCATGGCGCGCTGGAGCTAGGCTTGAGTCTTGCCGTAAAAGCAAGCAGAGAGCAAGAGGCAGCAACATCCAGCCACAAAACACACCTTGTTTAATCCCCGTTTACAACATTAAATGAAGGTGCACGCACACCTATGTCCTGCTGACACTCAAGATGTGGCTTGCAAGCCACTCCAAAGTGGTTTGTTAAATAAAATTTATTCTTATCCCTTCACCTTTAACAATTTGAGGAGTCTCACAGTCAGTTTTCCCAGTATGAAGATGGCTTGAAAAATAGAAACTTACGTGATGCAGGGTTAGATCAGATTGCCCCTTCTTACTGTACAATTCAGGCATCCTAATTATCATGAAATCTAAATTCAAGATGATGATGAGCAACTGCCAAAGGCTGAGAGCTTGGCTTGTAACACCGTCAATGAAGAAAAATAATCACTGGCTCTACACTGGAAAGTCATAGCAGGCTGACCTCATGATTACCAGTCAATCAGAAGCATGAAAAAAAAAAAAAGTCAGCTCTGAGTTGGTAAATCTTGAGGGTGGGCCGGTTGCTACCAGAGCTATGAAGGACACTTCAGAAGGTTTGTCCATAGGCAATGACTGAATTAGGAACTTAAGAGAGACCTGTCTATGAACTTTTAGAAGTGTCCTGTGGCAAAAACTTCTACTCTACCCCATTATTTATTTACCATGGGAGTTGAATTATCTGTTTGAAGGTGCTGGTGTGACATAGCAGGTTCCACACCAGGGTATGTTGTGACCAATGGGTTTCAGCATCAAGAAATGCTTTCATTAATCAGTTTTTGTTCAGTTCAAGATAACGAATATCAGTTCTGATAACAGAAGGATGAAAAATTTTCATTAATGAGCAAAGTCTAAATAACAAACTTTCCTTTCTCTTCCTCCACACCATAAATTAAGTGTTAATAATATTCATGAAAAGACTATTTTGAAGACAAACCTATGGCTCATGAGGCTGTAAGCCTCAAGCACAAAAGAACCTTTATTCCAGCAAATTCTGACACATGTTGAACAGCATTAAAACTCACCTGTGTGCAAGTATGAACACCTGGCCTTAAAAGCAACCCTCGTGGACCCACTTCCTATCACAAGGGGAAGGAGAACTTTCAAAATCATTTAAAATGCACATCTAAGTATTTGGCACCTTTTCTTACAATTGTAAGGGTGCTGTGGTTGCTATGCTTATGCTTATAAATAAGACTGGTCAGGGCTCATTCTCTGACCCTCAGGGCAATACGCTCAGCACAGCTTGCGTCCATATGGCTAAACTTTCTCCCTTGCATGCTCCCACACAGCATGGTTTCATTCATAATGCTTACAGGGAAGAGCTGCTGGCCCACATTCACTCCCAAGCCTGGACAAGGACTAGAGAGCACAGGGCAAAGCCATGGCAAAAAGCACAGGAACAATTCAACAGCTCCGGTGCTTGAGCCCACACCTGGGACCTTTGGAACTTGTTAGTATGGATGCAGCCAGAGAGAGCAGTCAAGAGATTCAGACAAGAAGTCATGTGGCTGTGTATTTAATATAAACAGAGTTTGATCAGAGGTGGGCTAAAGTCAGATTCTGGGACGCAAACACTATAGAAATAAAATTAATATTCTGCCTTCCTCCCAGCTAATGAGGTTGCATTATGAAAATACCATAACAGCATATTCTTATTTAGCACCTACTTATATGCACTATCACATATTTCTCACTTATTGTTGATAAGTAAGCTGACTCATAAATTTTAATCTATTCAAACGTCATCAGGACTTACTAATTTTGCAAATAAAACTTATTTTCAGAGCAAAGTTGGTTTCCTACTGTGCAGCTATTCAGAAAGCTGTGGAAACACCCACCATTAATTCTACACAGTATTCCCCTGTCCTGGGAAAGGTGTCTGGGGGAAGGAAGGCTCCATGTGCCTCTAGCACGAAAGTCAAAATGAAATATTCTTGAAAGATGCACTGTTTGCTTTGCAGCATTAGAGTCAAATGCTGTGTGGTCTTGAGAAACAGAGCTGTGCTGCTTCTCAGAAAACGAGGAAAGAAAAATGAGCAGTAGCTTTCAGAGTGACCATTGTGTGTTCTAGCATTTCATTTACGGTTTGCCTTCACTGGTGGATTAATTTGCTGTTAATCTGAACACTCCCTATTCAGACACTACACATCAGCAGTGTCTTGGAAAGAATAGTGTCTCCCAGGACTTTCCCATAATCAAACTACAGAAACTTGGTGTGCTATTAGGGCAGGAACTAAACTAGATGGAAAAGAGTTTAGAGTGTAGTTATCAATGATTCATTTTCACAGCGAAAGGATATATCAAGTGGGGTTTTGCAGAGGTCAGTCCTAGATCCAGTCCTAATGAAAAATATTTGTATGTTCCTGGACAAAGAGTACCTGGATGATGACCAGGATGCTGGAATACAGATAATGTTTATTACATTTGCAGATGATACCAAGTGAGGAAGGACTGTAATAAAAGGAGGAGAGAATTCCACACGCTCGTGACAGGTTGGAGATATGGACGAGTCCAAGATATCAAAGTCAGCCAGGAACAATCCAGTAGACACATACAGGAGAGCTGCCCACATGGCAGTCGTGCAGATCACAAGGATGGACATCAACCAGTGATGTCAAGTGGCTAATGGACCTCAGACCAGAATGTCTGAACCCTTTCCTTCTGCTCAACATCGGTAAGATCTCAGCTGAAGTACTGTGCCTGGTCTGGGTCTCTCATTTGCAAGTGAAACATGGACCTTCAGAAAAGAATATAACGGATTAGACAATACTGATACTCTCACCACACAAAAGAAGACTGAGAGGGAATGTGGGAGGCACAAAAACTGGCTTCAGAACTATAAAGGTTGCTAGACAGCAGAAAGACATAATGTGTTTTGTGCTTGGACGCTTGGACACATGAGAAATAATGGGCTAAGAGAAACTGCAGCAGGAAAATTTAGGTTAGTCATTAGGCAAGCACTTCCAACGGAAAGGAAAGTGTTGGAAGTACATTGCCAGAAGGGTCTCCTGACAAAGGATATCTGTCAAGATTGGTCAGTGCCCATCCTGCTTGCTGACACAAAGGTAGACTATATGAGTTTCTGAAATGAGTTTACAGTTTTCTGACTCAGAGTGAACCAGTTGCTTCTCCACGTGTACAAGAAGATCCTGACAAAGCCGGCCTGTGTTGGCAACTTTAAATTGCCTCCTGGCCATTGATACATCATTATGATGCATCATTCCCAGTTTCCCAGTCACTTTCCCCAGACCTCCAGAGTCTTCCATCTCAGTCCAACCTAATTCAGTCCCAGTTGCCTGCTTGCTCATCACATTCCCTTGTCTGATGACTCAGCTTTGATTGTCTCTGTTCTCCCTGTTGGCAATGATAAGGTCTATGTTAATTCACCAAGGTATCATACTGCCAGCTGACTAGGAGCTCTTACTTAAATGGTTTTTAACCTTATAAGGATGGCAGAAAAGCATATAAGTTAGGAAAGCAGGCGGAAAACAAATCTGTATAGAGGGAGCTAATTAAAAAGGTGAACCTCTAGCTCATCAGTGCAGCTCAGCCGCACAAGTCAAAGATTCAGCGAACAAAGGACTGGAAGAGGTTATTTGAGTTTTCAAGTCCTTACAGACATGTTAAATGTGCACAAGAAACTTTGTCCAAACTGATTTCCTTCATACTTCCCCATGCAGAAAACCAATCCCAGAAAAGAGGATGTTTCAAACCTACAGCATGACAGAGAAAAAAAGCAAGAAAGACCAGAAGCACTCTCCAAGTACTACTGGGGATTCTGGCAGTGCACATATTCAGAGGATTGTGCAGAGCATTTCTGTACCCCAAAACATACCTCAGCAGGATCAGAACTCCCAGATTCTGAACATGAGGAAGGCAATGCCATGAATCACCTTTGCCTTGTCACAAGTCCCATCCTGTCCTACCTCTCCTTCATAAGTTAATAAGGACTCTGATTTTAAATAGATAACTTCTAATTAGCATCTCTTATTTGTGAGAGTTAAATTGTTTGATTGCTATTTTCAGCCGGTATAAAAACAACTAGCCAGCAGGCTCACAGGTTTCATCCATGAAGGAAGAAGGCATTTCTATTCACCTTTTGCATTTCCGCCTTGGAACAATGAACTGTTATCTCTTTATAACAGGATTAAGTGACCCCAACACCCACCTCCATATCTTCATTCCGTTGCTTGGGAGCTACTCTGATGAATAGCTAATCAACCTGTATTTCCTTTCCTTTTCTCTTGCTTTTTGTTTCAGAGAAGCACATCTACACATCCAATTACTGAGCGATGCATCCTGCCTTGTCTCACTCCTGCCCAATGTTCATCCAATGCAGTTTATCAAGCAGAGCGTAATTTGGATGGGAGCTTCCACAGTGCAATGTTTGTAAATCATCATCTAAATGTTTCAGAGTGCCAAAGCCTAAAATAACCAAGCAGTCAGCAAGTGACCAGCAGTGACCTGATTCTGGCAGTCAGCAGTGTTGTTCTCGCAGTGGATGTTGCTTGACACCTAACCCAAATAAATGCATCATCCTGGCAAAGCAATGAGAATAAGAAAAGATGCAGACAAGTCAGCCTTTCTCTACGATCAACACCACAGAGAGAAGAGTGCGTCAGAGTTGTGACCACTGGCATGAAGGATTTTGCTAGTATTACCACATCAGCCCTAGAAAAGAAAAAGCCATAAGGTTGGTCCCAGCTGTGCAGGAGAAGGAAACCCTTGGTGTAGCAGAATGTTCTCTGTCTGCTTTTTTATGCACTGTTTCATTTCTCACCCTGGGCATACCACTTCAGGCTGGATTTACGACACAGCAATCAGGCACACAAACTGCACTTCAGGGAGAAAGTAAGTGCTTAACATTAACAAAATGAGTCAAAAAAAAAAATTTATACTCACTACCTGCCCAGGTACCTCACTAAACCCAGACTTACTTCTTATTTTGGCATGCCAGGTTGGCATCTGCTGTGCATGCCTGGGAATGTCACCATGTCAGCAAAGCATCCCTTAAGGTCCCATATCGTGCAGTGGCCTCTTGCACAAAGCTCAGCACTCACAGACACTTTCCATCAAAAAAAGAGCATGCAACCACCTTCTCCAACCTTGTCAGTGGAGCTCAGGAAACAAGGGATTCGCATCCAAAGCCCAGCTCAGCCTGAGGAGGGCTACACTCAAAGTTAATCATTTCCAAGTCCTGAAAGGACAAGAGAGCCCAGATGAAGGAAATGTCCTCTCTTCAGGAAGCTAAGCAGCTGAGCCCAAAAGCTGTAGGGCAGAGTCTCTTCTGTTACTCAAAGCCTCACCACCAGATGAGCAGATGTGGGATTTGCAGCCCAGGTGAGCAAGGACTGTATTCCTGACAGCAGCCCTGATGGTCCATACAGCTGATCTTCTCTCAGCAGCAGTGTTGACCAAAACCTGGCCAGCTGTCCAAGAAAAGAAGCCCACAGCCATTTTGTTGTTTCAGTCACCAGCCACACGAGGCAAACACCCACATGGTGTCTCAAGCAAGGCCTGGTCATGGAAGCAGAAAAAGAGCTGGCAGCACAGAGCCTCTACAGCCTTCAAGCTGGGAATGGGAGAAGTCCTGGGTCCTGGTTGAGCTCTGCTTTTAGGCCCTGAGTGCCAAATTCATGTGCACCTCAGGAAGCAGGGATGAGAACCCAGGCTTTCCCTCACTCATCTCCTGTATGTGAACCCAGGCCCAAACTGCACGTGCTTTGTGAGGGGGCAGCCCAAGATGTTTGGGCACACCCAAGCACCTCAGTGCTCATGCGGATCAGGATTTACATCCCTCTTTGTCCCAGTTCTCCATAAAGGCAGGAAAAAAGTATTTCCCAGCACCCAAAGGCTAACACAAAGATTATGAGTGACAGCGAGCAGGCCCCGTAAGTGGCTCTCATAGACAGGCACGGCCCTTTCCATTACAACAGGCACTGCAAGAGGAATTAAAACACATCCACGTGCCCTCGGACTTCAGAAGGAACCAAATCTTGATCCATCCTCTCAAGTGGAGGTTACAAACTGATGGGTTTTTCATAGCACGAGTCAAAAACCATCCTGGGGAAAGAGGAGCTACAGAACTGCTGCCATGCCGCGCTCACAGGACAGTGTCCCTCTTTTGCTGGCCCCCACTGCGGTGTTTTTATGGTTTTCTTGCTTTCCTTTCTGCCCTCTTTCACGGTCCCCTGGAGTTTCAATCAAAATTGCATTTCCCTGCTTTTCGTTCCCCCCCCTTGCATTCCGGGAAGCAAAACAAGGCCAGGCTGGCCATAAAAAGCTGTTCTCGCAGCAAAGGCAGCGCTATGCAATAAAACTGAAGAGGTCTGGCTGCGCTGCCTGTGCTTCGCTTCCCTGCTTTAGGGCACATCTGCAGAGAGACAGCAGCCTCGAATGGGTGACATAAATAATAAGGAATAATTCTTAATAATCAAGCGACTTCAGCCTTGCCAAAAAAGTAGCCAATCCACCCACTCCAGCTACTGCACACTTATAAATATGCTGATCTCCAGAGCCCCCTTCCACCCCCGCAGCTGGTAACTGAACCAGTCCCAGGTTTGATATTTCTCTCAGTTGACTTGTTTATTGCCAAATTCCTAAACTGAAAAAAAAAAAAATGCACTTTTCAAACGTGATTTATGAAGTGCCTCTAAGTAAGCGCGCGCATGTACACACAAAAACACACAGGGCTGTGGTTCCAGCTGTACAGGAAAAGCAGCAACAGGAACTCTCACTACATAATAAAATCTACCTGAGCAAACCCTTTTCTTTCTCTGCAGAAGCTTGCGGTCAGATCTTCAGGGAGAGGCATAACTGCATTGCTTCATTAGCTTCATTCTGGTTGTGAAGTGATGCTTTTTTGTTGTTCCGTTTCAAAAAAGTTTTCTTAAACATACACACACACAGAGGAGAGACAACTATCAGGTTTTGATCATTTTAAATCGCCGTCCTTGCATGTCCAAATAGCTTAACAGCCCCAGCTTTAAGCCTTTACAAGCACCTCTTCTCATCATCAAAGAGGAAAGCTGTTTAATTTTTATTTTACAGGGTAGAAGGAAAGCATATTAATCTTCATCCTATCTTTAGTTAACAATAGTGCTGTGTACCTTGGCCCAAAGCAGCAGTCATTGTCCAAGATGCTCCCACAGCTATTAGTAGAGCAGCAGCTCTTACATCACCCCTGTAAACTCAACGTGCCAGTCACTGGGAAGCAAACCAGGGTATGCAGCAAAGAACAGAGCTCGCTTGCTGAAGCTTGCATGCTGCAGATTGCGAGTAAAGCATTTCAAGTCCCAAGAAATGCTCCATGGTAAAGCCCAGTCCAACAAAGGTACTCTGATAGGGATCAGCAGCCCCTGCCCAGCTCTGATAAGGAACACGGTTTTGCATCCCCAGAGGTCCATGCTCTGAGCTTTACCCTGGCTCCTGCTCTCCTCCCTAGGCCTGTGGAAGTTCAGATATTTTTAGCTGCTTGCTATGAGTGAAGGAATGTCTTTTCCTAAGTTACCTCATTCACAAGGGCAGCTCCGCCAAGACAAACAGGTCCAAAGTGTGATTACACCGAATCTAGCCAGGGGAGAGAGCTCGCACCACATTAATGTGCATGCTCAAATCATAAGTACCTGGAATTATTAGTATTTATGGTGCATGAAATGACGTTCTTGACTTCCTCACCTGGCCACACAGACAGGAGGAGGAGGCAATTTCAGCTCCTTCCTGCCCTTACGTGGCTGAGCAGCTCTGAATGCAAGTGAGGAGCCCTGAAAGCAGCCCTGCAAGATCCAGGATGAGCATGGAGTCATCATGGGGTGCTCCCCAAACTGCAGCCTTTGCAGGAACACATGCCAAAAGGAAAGCCAGCAGCCAACAACAGCTCAGTTTCTCGCCTGGGGAAATCTGCTCACCCCCAGGCTCACTGTGTTAATCACACACTCACCTCCATGTGCCTTCACTCTGAATAACCCCTATATAACACTGTTGTGCCTCAAACACCAACTAATTAACCCTTTAAAACACCACCTCTGTTGTAAAACCAGCAAAGCATTTACCTTTTGCAAGTGACAAAATTAAATCTTGGGAGTCAATTGATTTGCCCAAGGCCAACACGGCAAATCAGTGTCAGAGCAAACTAAAGGCAGCAAATGTCCCACAGCTGCCTATGTGATCTCAGGCCCATAGGATGTGTAAGTCTGGGGGAACGGGGCTTCTCTGCTTCTGGGGGGCAAACCCATTCAAGGTGTCCAGACGCAATCTGCCTGCAGATACCACGTAAGCACTGACAATAACTACTCAGAGGTCTGGCTTAGACACTTCAACCATGCCAGGCAGGGAAATGTAGATAACAAATATTTACACTACCTTTGTAATTGTAATACAGGTGACAACATGCAAAGAGACAATGACATCCATCCCTTGCAAGGGACGTGTGCTCATCGTGGCGTGCCTTGTGCACAGCATTTATCATCCTCTCAGCAGCGACAAACTCGGTATCAACAACAACAAAAAAAGGCTTAATCCTTTTCTAGGGAGTTCTTGTCTGCAAAATCCTCTTTATGAAAGACATATGTGAACCTGCCAGTTGGGCCAGATGCAGAAAGCCCTGGTAAATGCAGGAATGAGTGTTCACTCACAGAAAATTGGCAAGAAATAACGGGGAGATTCAAACAATGAAAGAAGTAAATCACTTCAATATGACAGGCTGGATTTGAGAAAGATTTCGGGCCACGGACATAGAAATCAAAGACCATCATCTCCGTCAATCCCAAAGGAACATAAACCTTGCCTTTCTCCAATGAGTATAAGTTATAAGCCAAGGTGAAGTGAATTGAGAGTGAGAAAGGGAATGATCCCTGTTCAGTGAGGCATACTGCAATAATCAGGTACTGGGGACTTAATTTAAAGCAGAGATCAAATTCTACAAAGCAAGACGAAAAGGAGAAGTAATAGTAAAGGAATGCTGTGAGCGACAGGAAACCCCAGGCAGTGACGAGGCTTGCTGAGCACTGCACAGCCCATACAGCGCTGCCTGCACCTGAGAGGAGCTTTCACACTGCCCAGATATTCCATTCCCCTGCCAGACTGTGCGCATGATTTTTCTTTTCATTAGCCAAGATCCAAATCCAGCATTTAATGAAAGTTCTAAGTCTCTCTAACCAGCAGGAATAAGAAAGATGCCAGAGTAATTTCTGGGTTAGGATGAAACAATGGGAAGTTTGGGAGGTCGGAGCCTTACCTTGGATTCCTGGCAGCACAGCGCTCCAGCCTCTCCCCTCCTTAATGCCTGGGGGCAAGGAGAGCCTTTTGCTTTTGTTAGGGTATGAATCCTACATGTTGCAGGCACAAATGGAGTTATTTGCACCTTCAGCACTAGCAGGTAGCTCACTTTGGTGAGCCTGGGCAAGAAGAGAGGACAAAGCAGAGGGTTGCAAGAAGCAATGAATGTGGGCACAGCACCACATCTGCTTTCCTAGTCAAAGAAAACACCAAAAACAGCTTTTAGGCTTTTGAGCCTTTTGCTGGGGAGGCTGAGTCAGTGGGGGAAAAGGGCTGTCACCGCTCCTTGCACGCCAGCACCACCCACCCTATCACACCCACTCAGCACCAACCCTTTACCCCACACCACTTCCAGCACCTTCTCCCACCCTCAAAAATAAATGCATGGGTGGTGACAAGCCTGAAAAATGAACCAGCACGGAGAACTCCAGGCTGTTATCACTCATCAGTACCCATATTTTTTAGAGATAAACATCCCTTCTTTGAACCCAAAGCAGCACTCTCTTCATCTGCTAAATATCACTGTCCTCCTCACAAGCTCTGCAAAGATACAAGATTCTGGTTGTATTAACTCTCAACCTTCTTTTATTTATTTATTTATTTAATTACCAATTCAAAATCCTTACTCCATTCTTCCCTCAAACAGCTCGTTACTTCAATTACCTTCTTGTAAGCTTTCATTTCATGGTAAAATGTTCCCAGAGTTCCTTTCCAACCAAAATAATAGCAATTACCTTAGGAATTGGCTTCCTTCTTACGTGAGTTTTGGCTATTTACCTCTCTCTCTAGCAATATAAATGGTCTGCAAACCAACCACTTTCAACTCTTACCATAACTTCGGAACTCAGGACTACATTTTGGGGAAGAATACTGAGGTTAAGAAAATATAATATATATATAGCATTGCACATTGTTCACCCACCACCTCAAAGCAGTTTTGGGGTAAAGTGGCATATAATTGTTTCAGCCTTCCAGTTCCTTTTCTCCCCAGCAAGATGTCAAACTTTCTTTGTGAGCTGCAGGGATGATCTCACAGGTTTCTAATCGCAAGCATTTCTGTTCTGGGTGACTGCGAGCGATGATTCAAACTACGCGAGCCCTGTTCTGATCCAGGAGCATAAAACTGCAGCCGCTGCTGCTTGGACCGTGGCCACTGCTTAGCAGAGCAGAAACACACCGTGGATCCCGGGAAAAGCAAGAGGGAGTCATTCGTGCAACATGTGAAATTTACACAAAGCTGGGGGATTTGTGCAGGCAGAGCAGAGATGGCGATTCCAGCACCATGGGCTTGGGCATCAGCACAATACTGGCTCACACAGAGATCCCCTGCCACCCTTCCTCCTTTAGCCCTTGGGAATCCCACTGTTGAGGCAAAACATCCAGGAGATGACTTGTTTCAGCACTAGAGGCTCAAGGTTTAAAATTGCCTTTTTCCAGCCACATCCATACAGAAAAACAGCATCTCCTCTGTCCTCAGCCCAGGGGAGTCCCATCCATGTCTACAGGTTGCCACTAGCTCGGGAGGAAAACACAGGCACTTTCACATCTCCTTCTGTAGTTCTGGTTCACCTGCTATCCATCTCCACTATTTATCACGGAGAAATCAAGCTATATATTTGAAAAAATCTATCAACTGTCTGACATTTGAAAATCTATGTACAGCGCTTGTCTTCTCATTACCCTGTTTACTTTACAACCTTGATTTCATTGAAATGGCATTTCAGAATATTGATTTCACTCAAATGGCAAATAAATTGGTCTTTCTTGAAGAAAATGAAATATATATATATATTTCATAGTCAACAGATAGGAAAATCTCTTTGAGTCAGCCTTGAATCATGAAAAAAATGGCCCCGTTTAAGAGGGCCTTGTAGTGTTGTACAACTCAGGAGACTGAGAGCTAAGTGCCAGTGCCTGGGGGTTCAAATCCTGTTCACAGCCCAGCACCGTAGGACCCATTTATTCAGACGTGTGTTTTCACAATTCCCAGCAGTGATGATGAAAAGCCCTGCAATAAAACTTGGCCCTTAATTCTTTTCTCACTGTGCCACCAGCTCTACCGTTCTCTCCATTAAGCTCTTGGTAAAAGGTGGGTGAGTGGAACTGGACCTTCTCCAGTGGATGGAGAAAGTACGTGACATTGGCTCCTTTTGTACATAAACCCTTTGCCAGTAACACTGTGTCAGTAAGAAGTGTGGAAAATCACACACCTGCATCTGACATGGCTATACAAACAAAGCACCTCATGCAGGGGCCAGGAACCCTATTTCCTGCTATAGCTTCTCCTTCCAAGCTGTAGAGTAAAAACTACATGGGCAAAAAAAAAGCTTTCTGGCAGAGATTAATGATGTCTTTATTGGGCAATTTATTAAAAGAGCTTGGCTGTTGGAGTTGTAAATCCAGGTAAGTAAAGCAACCCTTTATTTGGAAAGAAAGAAAGAAGTGTCATTACAAAGGATATATATTGTGTTCATTGCAGGGCAGTAAACGGTCATTAGAGATGGCTCCACCTTTTCAATCACAAGGAAGCCCTAAAATCCTCTGGGCATCACGGTCCAAGTGTCTTCTCACTCTGTCCAGGGGCTTATCATGAGTGCTAGCCCCTCCAAATCCCTCATTGCCCCACCAAAGGGAGAAGGTATCACCGCATCCAAAGAAAAGGGCTTTGCAAGCCCCTGCAGACAGAGACTCCAGCTGTGAATCTTCATACCAGGAAAAGGATTGGAGACATATTGAGCCAAGATATACAACCAAAATGATTTCCAGTGAAGCAAAGAAGCAGTGAGGTGGGAACTCCCCCTGCAGAGCTTCTCCCGGAGGAGATAGCTACCAGCCGCTGAGCTGCCTCTGATAAGCGCTACCAGCTGCTCATTGCTCCTTGGTTATTAACGCTCATCAGATGGCCAGCAAAAGAGAGAGATTTGGGGTTTCTCACAGGGAGAGTCACTACTAATTCAGTTACAACAGACCAAACATGGAATGGGAATATGCTGACCCACGAAGCACTGGAAATACCTGCAGATGGGTCAGAAAGACTGTCCCTCTCCCATGGGTCACAAGATCCCCCTCTGTATTTCCAACACTGCCTTAATTAAACAAAGCAACCAGATTGCTTTACCAACCTTTAAACCTGCAAACACACCTCTCATATATTCTGAACGTCTTTGGTTCAGTTGCACAACAGGAGTGCTGCAAGACTACGCCACACACTAGGCTGAGGACACAACTATGGGCTCAAAGCCCTAATCCACTGCCCAAGCATGTCGGTAATCACCTAACCCTGAAACAAGCATCCTCCTAGACCTGCTACGAAGAGGTAGGTCAGGACAAGTCATAGTTTGAAGCCACCTGTAACATGATTAGACCTGCATACTTCTTCCCAGGAGCTGAGGAGGGAGAAAAGCCCCAGAAAGTCTCCCTTCCTCCAGCATCACATCCCAGCACCTGCTGGTAGCGTGATACAGGAGGAGAAGACCTCCTCAGGCAGGCGGCAGCCTTGGCCATGTCACAGAGCTGTTACCTGCTGTCTCCTAGCCCGAGTGCGTGCCTGGGCAGTCACAGCAGTGTCTGCACAGAGACAGAAACACGCTTGGCCAAACCTCAGCCTTCAATGGGAACGCACAAGATAAGCAGAGCAGTGGAGGCTGTGTCAGCTACTTCTCCAGTGTGTCTTGGCCCTGGGCAAGAGAGACTTCTCACAGACGTATGAGAACTTTCTCTTTGGAGTATTTGCCAAGTGGTCTCTGCAACCTGGTGCAAAGCTGATGGACATCTGTACCTCCTCGTGCTACTCCTGTGCTTAGCTATAAAAATATATAAATGGCTTTAGTAAGTACTGTCCTAAAAGAATGACCACGACATATGGCAAGTCCCACAAAGTGTCAAGACTGAAACAGGGCCCAAAAGAGCCCCAAAAGGCACAACTTCTTAACCTGGGCTAAAGGACAAGCAGCCCCTTTCAGTCCAACAGGTAAATCCCTATATAACCCTACAGACTCGCTGTAGTTTAACCCAGCAGGCAGCTATGCACCACACAGCCATTTGCTCACTCATCACATTGTGGGATGGGGGAGAGAATCAGAAGAAAAAAAAAAAAAGAAAAAAAAAAGTAAAACACATTGGTTGTGATAAAGACAGGTTTATAAGGAAAAAGAAAAAAAAAAAAGGAAAAAGAAAAGAATACACAAACAAGAGATGCACAATGCGATTGCTCACCACCAGCTGATTGATGGAGCTGAAAAGTCCTTGCCTCAGTGTAAGTGCTGCTCTGCAACAACTAAAACATCACGTGTTATCAGCATTATTCTCATCCTAAATCCAAAACACAGCACCATACCTAGCTACTAGGTATGTACAGTACCACAGCTACCAGGAAGAAAATTAACTCTATTCCAGATGAAACAAGGAGACTCACCAAGGCAGATGCCGTTTGCTGTGCGCAACAGAGGCAAAGGAAGCTTCTAGGTAGGAAGGACATCCAGATACAAAACTTGGTGATAAGGAGTGATGGCCTGCTGTGTTGAGAGCATATGCATTACCCAATGTGCCAAATGTCAAGAGGAGGAGAATTCTGAATTTTGTGACACCGTTCTTTATGTCACCACTGAACTTAGCAGCAGTTACCACAAAAAGTCATTTTAGCCTCTTAAATTTGCTATAAGAAACAAAACCGGTTTTTGAAGTGGCAGCTCAGGTAAACACTTAAGTCTCAATCTGTACACAATAGGGGGGCCAGGAAACAGGTAGCCTATTCTGTAGGTATCTGCCTATAAAATGCTGTCATGGCAATGTTCTTTTCTGCTCCTGATCCATCTGCAGGAAACTTTCAAATACTAAAAGCTATTAATTCCAGAAACAATAAATTATCTACAAGGAAAAGGGAGAAGAGGCAGCTCCTTTAATCTCCTAATAAAGAAGCAAAGGAAATTGCATCATACCCAGATGGGAGACTGATGTTGGCTTGCCAGACAGACAGAGGGATCGGTGCGTTGGCATTAATGGCATCACTTTCACAGATCCAGACAGACAGACACCAGCTACAGAGAAGAGGGCCAAAATGAATCCAGCTCCCTCTTGGCCATCCTAGAGTCTTGACTCACTTGTGGTGTCTGGTTATTACTTCTCACGCAAAGTGAATCAAAACCCCGGCCCTAACCATCTTCACACATGGCAGGGAGTGAACTTTGCTACTCAGACACATTTCTGGTGCGGTTCTCAAACAACATGGGAAAGGAAAGTTAGAAATCTTTATCTCCCAAGTGTCCAACCCAACAACTCTACAAAGTGAGACTGAGCTGAAAAACCACGTTTGTCTTCATTTTCAGGGCAAAGTAAAAAGAAATGAGAAACAGCTTTTTGCCTGAGTTTCCTTTTCCTTTTTTAGTGCCGCTATCTTCTTTTTTTTTAATCCATTATCTCGTCAGTAGCAACAGTTTATTTTCTGGCCCCCTTCCACAAGCTCTCTGGGTCACATAGTGGCATTTGTTTTAATGTAACAAATATGATTGTTAACCAAAAAGAGGCAGACATTCATCATAGGAAGGTTCCCTACACAATCCCAATCCCCTTTTCCCGAGGTTACCTCTGTCTGAATAAAATGCATTTAAAAACCAGAAGTAACCACTCCGGAGAGCAACAAATAACCATGATATAGTGGAGAATGACATCCTCCTTCCCTCTTGTCATGCCCCTTACCATTTACACCTCACCAAAGTGGAGTATGTACTCCCAAATCAGAGCAGCAGCATTTCAGATGTGGCCTCCCCTGTCTTAACCAGGAAGCAGGGTAAGAGAAATGGAGCCTGTATGCTTAGGAAATAATTCTCTGGATGATGTTTTCACCTGGAGCAGGGGTTTTCTATACATCAGCACCCCTAAAGACTTAACGTATGGAGCCTCAGTATGCCACCAGCCTTAACCCAGCTGTAACTTGGAGCTGTAACTCTCCAAAAAAAAAAAAAAAAAAAGGAAAGGAAGACCAGAAATCAACAGGAAGCCTCTGCTTTCACAACCCACTAAATGAAGGCAGATGATCTACCACTGCCTAAGACCAAGCTCACAGCCAGTTACTGAAAAGCAACCGAGAAGCACTATTGCTCATCTGGGCCCACCAAAGCCCTGATACACCATCTGCTTTTGCTCCATCACACATCCTAAGAGCAGTTTCATGCTCACCGGGGAGCATCCTCCTGCACAGATGGCAGAAGTGTTGCCGCTGCTCCCTCCGCTGATAGAAGGTCTGGTTTTAGGGAGCAGTTCCTCACCTTGCCCAAATCGGCCATTCACAAGGAGCTGCTGGAAAGCTGGGTGCGAAATCACATCCACATGTAGACCTAACCCTGGAAAAGCAGCACAGCCATTAACGGCCATGACAAAAGGCTCCAGATTTCTGCAGGACCCTCAACACTTACATATCAGCCTGAGTGACTTGCCACGGCTGAGGTTAACTCAAAAGGGCCACAGCAGGAAGAAAAACATTTGAAACTAGGGGCAGGAATATTTATTAGCCAAGAGAAAAACCTCCCTCTCCATTGGGATCTGCCCGGGTAAACACAGAAGACACAAATCAACTTAATTGCCCGGCCAACCCCTCACCCCACATCCAGCCAGTGCATGGAGCCAGCCCCCTTTGCTCTCTCCGGCAGGAGACTCCGCAGCTTTCCTTCTCTGAAGTTTGCTTACATTACTTGCTCCCTTTGCTGACATTGGCAGCTGGCTCAAGCCTTAGCAAAACTATTTTTTCTAGGATATACTTAATCTATCTTATTTTTATCCCATCTGTGAGAAAAAAACGGCCGCAGCGCAAACGGATCTGCTCAGCGGTGCTGCCAGCCCCGCAGCTCCCATGACCTCCTCGCTGGGTTGCTGCAGCGTTTGCTGTTTGTCTGGTGCTGCTCCGGTGCACTCACCCACGTCCTATCCCTAATGCGGCGTGCATTTTTAGAGTTCTCTCAACGGCCTCTTCAAGGTGAATTAACCGAGTCCCATGCATGTTGGAGCGTGGACTTCCAGAACTTTCTTTTTCCATATAAAGTTTTAAATAAGCTTAGGCTGAAAATCATCCTGAGGTTTTCTCATGTGTTCTCCATGTGTGGAACCTGCAAATGAAGGTGGCTGCACTCCCCGGGAGATGCTGCCACGGCTCAGGGTGTCCCAAACGAGGACACACGGACCACTAATGGCACACACACAAAAGGATTTAGGGCCAAGGAGAGGGAAGGTAATGGCTGTACCCACGTCAGCCGCTGGTGATGGTGGAACAACCCCTGCCAAGGATGGTACCACCTGCAGAACAAAGGTGGGATGCTTGCTGTAACTGAAATGGGAACTAATTCAGGGAAAATCTATGTCTGCTTTTATCCAGGAAGATGGACTGAATGGTCTCAGTGGTCTTTTCTCCCCTTTTATTTAGGAACCTAGGGAAATAACTGGGGTTGCCTGCTTCGTGATGGCAGCCAGGAGGCTGTGATTTTAATTTCTCAGGTAAATGTTCCTCTGACAGATCACTTCATTGCCTTGGGGGAGGAGAGAATTCCCCCTGCAGGAAAACAAAATGTCTATATCACTTTTGCTTTGCACTCCTAAGGAAGGAGAAAAGAGGAAAGGTTGCCACTGTCCCTGGGATGCATGGCTGGGCTTTTGCAAGGGCACAGCGTCCTTCTCAGCCCAGCGTGTCCCATGCTCCCCTCCCTGCGTGGTCAGCAGAGCCACGGCAGGTCCATGCAGGGCCGTGCTGGCTTCTCAGCCGCTGGAAAGGTCTCCAGGACACAGAGAAGGCACGGCTGTTTGTCCCTGTCTGCCACCCCAGACAGCACTGTGCTCGTGTGAAGCCTACGGTTCGGAGACAAATGACGTGCTGTTATCACAAGGAGATCTGCAAAGCCACTGCAAGCAACTGTTTGTAAATCCATGCGTGTTTGTAAATCCAAACGTTTGTAAACCCCTTCTCACCAACTGGAAATACATGAGTCATTGACCGTGGCAGGCGAATACCTGCAGTACTTACAGGAAGGCAGAAAGACATCATCCTTCTTTTTTAAATCAATATTTTTTACCAAAGTTTCCTGAAGGAATTCGGTAAAGCAAAGATTGTTGTAAAAGTAGACACTTGAGGACTTGACTGTCCCTTCCACTCTCCCTGTTTCTAAATGAAGGAGCAGGACACAAGATGGTCCTTCTACTAGCCAGGACTTACAGACGAGCCATACTCTCCCACCACTTCATCTTCCTCTGAAAGAAATCCATGGCCCAGCCTGCACAACATTAGAGAATTCTTTCAGTCGCACATAAATAAAAATTGGCTAAGCTTTGAATGTTTACATCTTGTTTTTATTTTATCTGCTTTCTTGGCTGGCTCACTGGGCAGCAGGGGAGTGTGCTGGTATGGGTTGTCTTCATTTGTTTGCAGACCACCTCCTCGTGCATCCAGGTCCGTTGACAAAGGAATGCTTCTCCAAGGGATGCTACAGGGGGGTGCTCTCCTAAGCACGTTAAGGAGGTCTGAGTCTTCTCAAGATGTTATGAATCTTGTGCTTCCTCCACCTCTGGAAACTGTAACTCCACGGTACACCCTCTCGGCCCCTTGCTAGTAGCACACCGCGGTCCTTAATGCCGAATTCATGCAGAAGAACCAGAGTACACAGAGTTCTTGGGGAGAGGGAGATAATGACTGCCTTTTGAATTCTCCTGGAAAAATGTAAAAGTGGTGTTTTTTTGGAGTTAATATCTTTTCCTGCTGCTCAGTCTGGCTGGAAGGATCCCCTCGTCTTTCCTGCCTAGCATTCATCTGCTCCTTTCTGAAATGCAGGAGATAAAGGAGATTTCTCCTGTGAGACTGGGTGGGGAAGGAGATGTGGTCCATAGGTAAAGCACAGGAACATGAAAGATCTGGAATGCTCATTTTCCTAAGGATTTCACTTAATCAAATTATCACCAAACTGTAGGCCATGTCTAACCACTAATCACCCACTGCCTGGAAACTATTTTGAATGAATGTAAATGCGTACAAAAATCTGGTTGATGAAAGCCTTGAAATATAGATCCTGGGAAGTTTGTGAACTCTAACAACTGCGGAGAAACAAAACCACAGTTTCTTTTTGTAACTTTGATCCTATTCTAGGAGCAATACACAGGCGCATGTAACAGATATTTTCTTCCTCTCTATTTTCTTGCCCAGGATGCCATTTAAACTCTTTGGAAAGAGCTCTATAGCCACTCCATTTATATTTGAATAAATGCATGCTAGAATTTTTCTACAATGCCTCCCAGTAAACAGGGGCTGTAATGAGATGACATTCAGACTGAGAGAGTCAAAAAAGAGCTAATCTGAAGTCAAATTGAAGAATTTGGTGTCATCCCACAGTACCAGCCTCTGCATAGCGATATAACAGATGAAACACTCAGAAGAAGGAGTGAGGGACCACAGACCTTCCCTTCCCCTACAAAAAAAAAAATAATAATAATAAATAATTTAAAAAAAAAAATGCAGCCTGCCTTGGCAATGCCTTCTTCTCTTTGTGCCTTGAACCTCACAGGGAAGACTTGTCACTGCATATTGCACTGCAGCAGCAGAACAGCTGAACCGACTACCCAGCCTTGGACAGGGGGAAAAGCCCCCACGGATACCCTCAAGCAGTCCACGTCTCTTCCTGAGGATTTCTGAGCAGGTTCACTTCATCCTTCTCCAAGCCACACGGTTCAATGGAAACAACAAGGTAGAACTAATTCCCTGCAAAGCCATGGAGATTGTATTTTGTTAAGCTTTCCTATGCTATGTGTTTTTAATCTGTAGGTCCTTATGGCCCAAAGAGGTTTTTCAGAATGAAATATCAGGTTCTTTTCTGCATACCAAAGTTCAAACCTCGATGGAGGTTCACATTTTCTCTACGGTAATCTAGTCCCTACAGTCCCCATCACAAAAATTCTGTTCAAAAGCAGGACCCCAAGCTCAGAAATTCAATGAAAGGGAGGAAGGAAGAGATGACGTGGCTCTTATGCTGCCTACCTTGAGGCCAACTCTTGAAACTGTAATTGCCCAGAAAGAGAATGTATGCAAACACAGAAGATAAACAGGGCAAAACCACAACACAGGCAAGCTGCATCTATTCATCAATAAAGCAAGAACAAATATTGTTGAAACAGGAGATTTTTTTTTTTCTGAGCCCCAGTTTGGAATCTGCTTTTTCTTCCAGGGTCAACAAAACCTCCAGTTTCAAACTTTTACATATATGCTTTGAGAACTTGCATGCTGTGAGGTCTCGCCACGGATAGCATGTCTTTTCTCAAGCAACTTATATGACAGAAAGGCTTGGGGATTTTTTCCAACCTTCCCTCATTAATAACACACAGCAGTCGCATTGAGCTTTTCGTTTTTCAAGCAAGTTGCAAGCAAGAAAGAATTAAACCTCTGGCAGATGGGTGCAAGATAGCTCTCCCATTTTGCAGTTGGATAAGATGACCTTCCTACTGTCATGAATGGTGAAGGACACAAGTGTCCTAGTTCCTCCAGCTGCACTTAGTCCATAATAGTCCCGAGGGCTGCAGGGGGATGTTATACCCTGAAGAACCTGCGACAGAGCTATAATTTAGGGTGCCTGCTTTGAGATGTGTTCATATGAAATAACTCCAGGCTGTCCAGGAGACATGGACAGGCAAGGTAGGATGTTTTGTGTCTGCCTCTCAAGGTTGCTTCTCTTGAGCAGGTGGTGTTCTTCATATCTTTGCCTGTATTCCTGTCTTTCCCAGAATTATTCCTTCCTAGTTCAGGATGCTAGCATGGGTGCTGGAACTTGACTGTCTATGCTATTACACAGCTATCTCAGATACTTTTATTCCAAGCCAAGTAGTGCTCTCCAAAATAATTCCCAGAAAAAAACTCAAGAATCAGCATGCAAAAGAACCACTGGAGCACTCAGTTTTTGCAGACACAGGTACTTCAACCTTCCTAAAATTTCTCTCCATCATCCATTGTGGAGATAAAAGACAGCTCACAGCTTGGCACCCATCTCCTAACACGTCTGCAAAACACACTTCAGAGCAGTGAACTTGGCTGATTCTAGAACCCGCTTACACTGCTCTGACTACACCATTTACTTTTGCTTTAAGGCTATCTTCTACACTCAGGAGAGGGTGAAGGCAGCTTAGTACACATGAGAGTTGGTCCCAGTGAATCTCCACCTTTCCTTTAACTGCTATGATCTCACACAATGGGAACAGCAAGTGATTCACAGCAAAAACCACACCGGTTCAGGGCAAATGGGTGCACAGTCTTTATCATTGTTGCGATGCCAGAGAAATGAACAAATTTGCCCCCTGGGTTGAAGCTAAAGGAATGAAATTCTTGAGCCCTGCCTAAAATCACATGGGCCCGCTTGGCTCGCCTGCTGTTGTTCCATGGTGATTCACAGGCACTTCTCTGCCTCGCTCTCTGCTGCGCTGTGTGATGCTTGGCAGTGAGCTAGCTGCACAGTAAAAGCTGTGCAGAGAACAAACTAGCACCCTGGATGGATACTATTCTTTTTTGGGGTTGGTTTGGGTTTTTGTTTGTTTTGTTATGTTTTTGCAGGCAAGCTTCTGCCTCGCAGAGACAACTCTAGAAAATTACAGAACAGGCAAGGTCTGGACAGAATCAGTAAGTGTTTAGTGCTACTAGAAAATAAAGTGAGATTGCGTGGCATGATAGCCATGTGGTCCCCGTCCTAACACGCACAATTTCTCTTAGTAACAACGGGCAGTGCCTTGCATACTTTTTTTTTTTTTTTTTTGCAAATACTGATTAAGCCTAACAGTACTTCTCCCCAGACTGCAACCTTTCCTTTGCACCTGCAAAAGCCAAGCTACGGAAAGTTGACTTCAGGCCACCTAGAATAAAGAACAATACGAACCTAAAGACGTCCTGCCCAGCAGCATGACCCAGAGCACCTATCGTGAGCATTGAGGTATCTAACAGAGAGTGCTGAATTTCTGAGGAATGACTCAGAACCTGTAAGCATTCGTGTATTGTCCAGGGAGACAGGGTGTCTGTGCAGGGCAATTAGGTGCTCCCGCCTGCCAAGCTGAGAGCCAGCCAGCTGGCTGGGATATATCTGAACAGGCACCTACCTCCTGGCTCGCTCCTCTCAGAAACTGGTTGGCACCAGAGAAGCTTTTCCTGAGTATCAGCTGAAAATTCTCACTGGCAGTGCATGAGACCTTCACCACCTGGCAGCTTCCACCTGAAGGAGAGGTGATGCAGCCCCACACAGGGAGGTAAAATCGGAAGGTGGAGGGTGGCTTGACTGCCTTTGGGGTGCCTCCTTCCTCTCCAGGGAAGGTTTATGTTGCCACTGTTGCTGTCACTACGTGCTTTAACCTTTGTTTTAAAACCTTTGGTCAGGAAGAGCCAGCATGCCTGGCAGATTTGCCTAGCCAGGGCTTCTTCAAGTAAGCAAGCAAAAAGAAGGGAATTCCCAATACTGCACTAGTTTGCTTTTTAAACAATTAAACTCAACTAGTGAAAGGTATTTAGACTCAAATCTCATACCCAGAGCTTCCATTCAGGCAGGTTTTGGACAGAGAAGAGAGGTGGCAATCTTCTGGATACAAAACTTAGGAGGAGAGGGGAAGCCTCCTTGAGCTCTCGGTGCTGTTCAAGCCTCCTTAGCTGGCTGAAGAGCATCCTCCTGCTTCCAGCTCCTGCTTGTAGAAGACAAACAAGGGAGCTTCCCTGCACTTTGGTCACATCTTTCCCCCTTTTCCTCCTCTGTATAGCTGGTGCCTGGCACAGCACAGGACTGTGACACTCATACTGCTCTCCAAAGAGCTTTTTGTACTTGCTCTGCAATGTACTCGGCTCTGAGTGTGCTAAATATATGAATCCAATTGTAAATATTATATCAAGGGGGAGACAAGAAATAAGAAATGTAAGCTCACAGTCTGCCAACCATTCCAAAACCAGAGCACTGTGTATAGTAAATAGAGAGAAACAACAAAACAGGAGTCAGAGGAATTCGAGTCTTTCGTGGCCACTGATGTAGTAAATCAGCAGTGCAATTTAACCCAGCCAAATGTAGTGTAAAGTAATATGTCTGAGGGAGAGGACTGAACTTGAAAGCATATATTTAAATGTGACATTCGTGCAGTACACTAGCCAGGAAAAGGTGGCTGATTTCATTAAAGAAAAATAAATCTCTGAAGACTATACGGTCCATGTATGCATTTATAAAGAAGAAGAAAAAAAAAAAAAGAGAGAGAGAAGAGGAATCCAAGCATAATTTACATAATTTTAGACTATGTCAGAGGGCAATCACAGTGACTACTCAAATAAAAGGAGTACAAGATGTATATTATTAAGCTAGCGAAATTAAGTCCAACTGGGAAACTCCAGACGAGCTACAGGTAGTGTGAGTGTCAGGTACCACTGAGGATGAGATACGGGCTTCACCCGTTGTTATCGCTGTCCTTAGTAGGGTGACTGATAGCCAAGAAGCAAAATCTTATTTGTATAGCATGCTCTCTGCGTACATTTCAGTTATGGTAGTACATGCTTATTTAAGTTACGGCCATCTCAAAGTGAGATGGCCAGGAGGAGAGAGCAGGGAGTGGTGGTCTTTTTGTTGCTGGCAGTCAGGAGAAGAAAGTTTAAATAATGTGGTCGAATGGGGAATCAGTGACAGTGCCAAAATCAGATGACCAGATCCTTTTTTTCCCTAACTGCAGAAAGCCTTTAAGGAGTGCGGAACTTTTTGCCCTGAGCTGCAGGTACGAACCCACACTCACTCCAGCACAAACCAGCTGCCTCTGGCGTGCACAGGGACAGGCTGTTCTGCGCTCCTTGGGTAGCACCAAAGAGACTGGCCAAGGACAGGGGAGCAGAAGTCCTCAGATTCAGCAATGCTGCGGTTCAGCGACGCTGCAGATGGCCTGGGGGTGCGTTCAGAGTGACTCAGCCCCGGCGAACTGCTGGGAACCTGCATCAGGAAGATGTGGTCTGGGATTCCCACCGTGGCTCCGTGGAAATCACGTATCTCAGAACAAACACCCCTGATGCTGACCTTCCGCAGAGGTCAGGTTTATTCTCAATGGGGAAAGAAAACCTTTCACAGTTAGCAGATGAAGCTGAACAAGAGCTTACAAGGACTGGAGAAGCAACAGGAGTGGCCTTCTCCATTGTGCCTCAGGAGAACAATCTGGCTTTTATTACAAAATTCCAGCTTCGAGCTTCCTCCCACAGGATAGAGCATGGAGGCCCAGTCTTGTACAAATTAACCAAAAACAACACTTCCAGGGAGGGAGAGGATGACTGAGGGGACTGCTGATGGGACACAGAAGCCTCTCACCTTGTGTTCATCGGTTCGACTCCAGGAGAGGTCAGGAGGAAGGAGGAAAAGCTCTGGCTTTAAGCCTGTGTCAAAGTGGCTGGTACCCTTCGCTGATTTCCTGGGGAGCCACAACCATCAGCAGCTATATCAGGAGCCCCAAGCCAGCAGCTGGAAGAGCAAAAACCACCCTTCCACCCTCAGCACAAATCCACCTGAAACAGCTGTGAGTTGCACAGTGGCGAGGCTCAGACCGATTGCGATCTTCAGCCTCTGGTAGCAAATAGGCTTAAAAATAGCCAATGCAAACAAGATACTGGCTGGGGAAGGAGGGAGGGAGAGGGAAGGAGGCATGCACCTCTTCATCTCCTGATTATCTCCGCCACGCATCCTGATTGCTATGGCAATATCCCATAAACAGAGCAGTGATCAACAGCTCCCTGCAGCACCGAGGCGAGGGCTGTCCGCAGGTAGTGGCGCTGCTCTAGAAGAACGGAAACAAGAGATTCGCGCAGGCGAGCCGGAGACTCACGAGAGCATGTAAATGTTACCTTCATTTGTGCATCAGCACTTAAATACCACAAGATCTGGGGCTCCAGGCAAACCCCAGCAGAAAGTGGAAGCAGGCAGCAGGCAACGTGAGGCCAGGCAGCACCGGAGCATCCTTGGAGCAACCTCAGGCAGGATAGGAGAGGGAGCATCATGAGCTTAAGCACAAAAAAGCAGCTCAGAGGAAAGGACCACCAGAGCCATCAGAAGCCACCAGCAATGGGAGATGTCTCCTGGAGATCAGCAGCCACCATTGGACTGAAGTGTCTAGCTCAGGGCTTAGAAGAAGTACAGACCTGCACCTCTAAGCTGCTACAAAGCAAGACTTGTTCATCCTGCGCTTGTGCAAGACGGAGGAAGGGGGAAGGGAAACTCGTGCTCACTCCACCTTCTTGCAGAGACTTCACAACCTGAGGCCTCTTACAATACTGGTTCCCCCACTGCAGTGAAGTGGCCAAAAGAGAGGCTTCACTCAAGGTAATACTTTAGTGATGTAATTTAAGACAACAGGATTAAACTGAAACAGACAATTTATGTTGTGCAACAGGAAATATTTCCAGACAGTAAAGTCTGTTGGGCTCCAGAGCACTTTCCCAAGGCAAGCAGCAGAACTGGAATCTCCATCCCTTGACTCATCTGTCAAGGCCACATCAACACTAAAAGCATGGTGTGGAGAACATGCTCGCACAAGGGGAGAGACAGGACCGGGACCCCGTTTTTGGCATTTGATTTTATAGAGAGCAAGGTTCCATTAACAGAACATAAAGATGAGATTTGGGGCAAGTGAGAAAGTCAAAAAATCCAAAAAAGCCAGAAAGGTCCTGGTGGTACCCAAGCCCCTTCAGTTCCCACCATGATCTCACCTTGTGCAGGTTTCTCTTGTCTTGCTTTCTCCCTTGCGAATCGTACACAAAAACAAATATGAAGGAACTGACTTTCATCTGCCCTCGACTGCTGTAAATCAGGAGTAACTTCACTGAAATCATGGAATGATGTTAGCTTAAAATGAAGTGGGTTCACATTTAGGTCCAAAATAGTTAAGGGTGAAATTGCATTGTTCTTATCTAAAGCCACTGTGGCACCCATAGCCTAAGTCACAGGATAGATTATAATCGGATTACCCAAAATTGCATTTGAAACAGGTTTTTCTCTCAACAAGTAAATACAGGGATGGATTTCTAAAGATCCTCAGGTCCTAACCACCCTTTAAGCATCACCTGAAGCTGCTTAGTCCCCTTGCAAGTGCAATGGCTCAGCTCACCTACAAGTTAAATTGTCTGGTGGACTCCTGCAAAAACGTCAGTCTGTCACTCCATTTCCTTTCATATCTAGAAATGCAAAGCATAGTTCCAGGTAAATACGACTTCTTCAGCTCCTCAGAGGTGCCAGGAGTAACTCCTGCTACAGCTTCTCCCCTCCCTCTGTTATACGAGCTTGTTAACCTCTTGGCTACGTCTCTGCTAGTAAACTGAACGGTGCCAGAGCCCATTCTTCAACCCTGAAGCCAACTGGCACAGCCTGCCGCCTACGTATTAATAAACTCTCCTACCCTCTAAAACAAGGTGGCCACATCCAAAATGCCTTTCTGGAGTGTCCCGGCCCATCCGAGCTCCCAGCAACACACAAGAGTTGTCCCACACCAACCTATGTCAAGGACCATGGGTGTCAGCAAGGTGCCAGCACAGACCATCAATAACAGTTCACTTGTACAGACAGAGCTGAGTGGAGAAAGCTGAAAGGGAAGAAAACTTCCTGAATAATCAGTAAGGAGAAGCACAATACTCAGAAAGAGTCTGGGAGATGGGAAGACCCAAAAAAATAAAATAAAATAAAATAAAATGAAAAAGCATTACCTACACAGCTCAATTTTGGAAAAAAAGAAAAAAAGAACAAAACTTTTGTACAGGAACTGTGAAACAGACGTTGAGCTTTTGCCTAGAAATGAACTCCAGGCAAAGATGTCAGTAGCGTCTCCTGGGTCCCTCATTGCTTATGGACACAAGACAAGGGATGCCAAGGCTGGGCAGGGAGCTTGAACTTTCTCCAGCCATGGGATGTGATGTGCCTGAGCTGGAGGCTGGGGCGAAGGACTGGTGTGCTCAGGGTGTGCCCAAAGCCCCCTGCCTACATTCCCCATCTTGTACCTGCACTCCCATCGTGGGGATCGGTGCCAGCCAGGACTTCAGTGCAAAACTAACATAAAATAAGGGTGAGCGGAGGGAGAAACATGAATCGAGCAATGACTCGGAGGTAAACACACTGTACACAAAGCGTTAAGATCATTTTTCCCAGGGCCAACTCCGAGGCATTTTTCCCCACGTCTAATTAGCCGGTAAGCACTACACATATAATTGACCTTTCTAAATGCTGCCGAGTAGCTGGAGGTGTTGGGAACTAATCCTGCCCGTGAAGACCCTGGGGTTGTGCAGCACCAACTCTCTGCCGCTGCCTATCTGCCGGTGTGTTATGCTCTGCAAGCTCTTCTTTCCTTCACTTACTGACATGTTGAAATTTACTGTCCTGTGTCAGTGAGTTCAAGCAAGCCTTTTAACTCCGAAAGCTCCGGGAACTGGCTCCAGCACATGCTTCAGGATTTAGCCGTCACTTTGTTACGCCTTGTTTGTCCAAGAAACAGTCAAGACAGAACGAGTCAGGATTGACAGAAATAGCACATGAAGTCACAGTCGCTCTGCTTTAAAGCACAAACATTTGTGTCATTTTCTCGCCAAATAAATAAATATATCTGCCTTTAGCGAGCAAATAAGGAAATGTCAAAGGAAAGGCATTACAGGCAGGTTTTTACAGATGCCAGCTGATTTGTGCCCGCTCCTCCGAGCGAGCGCAATACAGATTCTAGCAAGTATCAGTTCTGTCTGATACCAGCCACTGGGACTGCAAACCCCCTGAACTCCACAGCAAGCAAGCCTTAGGTAAAACCTTTCACCGGGGTAAACGGTAGGCTGAAGCTGAAAGACGAACACGTAAGAGAAAACACTGCGCACCCCCTGCTTTTTCCTTCACCTCCCTCCACTGGCTTCCCCACAGCCAGGTTTTTTCCTCCTTTTTTTTTTTTTCCTTTTGCATCGAGCCATCAGTGTTTGCAAAAGAGCATCAACGCGAGCCCTCGCGGATGCTGACCTCTCCCCTCGCCAGAGCCCCGCGCCGCGCTCCCGCACCGTCACGCTCGGGCTCCTCATCCCGAGCCCCTGGCTCCCCACCTCTGCTCCCATCCATCACCGCCGGGACCACCACGGCCACCAGCCACATCCCCCCGGCGAAGAAAGTTTGCAAGAAAAAAGGCTGCTTTGGCTCTCGCTGCCTTAAATTCCCAGCTGCCTGGGGAAAGAAGGGAAAAAAAAAAAAAAAAGTATCGCTGAGCTGTTGGGAAAAGAAGAAAGTTGTTTTACCGTTCGGCTGTTCTGCTTGGCCGGGAGCTGAGCCCGTGGGGACGGCGGCAGGCAGGCGGTGTGACAGGGGAGAGCGTGGGGTGTTCCCGTGCTTGCTCACATCCTCCCCAAAAAGCAGCGAGCCGGGAGCGAGGACGTGTGAGCGTCTGCGGGAGGAGAGCAGCGCGGGAGCGAGTGTCGAGGGCAGCAACAGGAAATGACACAGAAACTTCACCAGGCTCCAATCCAAACTTGGCCCCCAGCGCGAGAGAAGGGGGAGGCAGTTGGATGGGGTGCGGGGGGAGAAGAAATTTTTTCCCCCTCATTAACCAGCCTAAAAATCTGCTGACTTGGGGAAAAAAAAAAAAAAAACGCAGCGCTGTGGCAAGTTTTATTAAAGCAGGGAATGAAGTGGGGCGGGGGGGGTTCCCATCAGAGTTTATTTATTTGAGCGAGAGCTGTGTGATGCTGTTAGACACCGAGAGCGAAACACAGTTTGCAGCAGCTTTATGGCTTTTCTAATCCCCTCGCAGGCTGCAGGTTGTGTAAGAGGGCTGCGGGCAGGATACGAGATCCCCCCCCTGCGTCAGCCGCTGCCCACAGGAGCCCAGCTAATTCTGCCCAGGTTTGCAAGCAGCTGCTCCAAAACACAGCGCTGCCGGCTGCCAGCCCATGGGGATGGCAGAGGGGATGGGGCAGGGGTCTCGCTCCCAGCCCCATAAGATGCACGCCGCCCCACACACCTCGGGGACAAGGCAGGCAGCAGCCCGAGTGCTGGCAAGCCAGGAGACGTGGCTTTGGCGCTGCGTGACACCAACAGGACCCACCGAAGCACGAAGTCACACCGGGTGTGTGGTCAAGCCTTTGCCTAATTGGATGTGATTCATTGCTGTAATTGAACAAAGTTGGGTGGATGTCTTCCAGCCAGGCAAACCCCTCAACGCTCCCCTGCGTGCTGGGTACAAGGGGACAAGGCAACCCAGCTGGGTGGCGTTATTTAAAGCAGCATTTGGACCTAACGCCTTGTGTGCCTGATTCCTTGCAGGCACCCCAGGCTTCAGGCTGTCTCCAAATCCCACCTGCCCTTGCAGCAGGCAGCGCCCAAAACCCTTTAGCAGGATCTCATGGGACTTCCTAAGGGGTTCTTTTGTCTTCCTGGTGCTGCTGTAGGGTGGACGAGATGGGTGCCAGTCTCACCCACACAACAGCTCGCTATAGACTGAGGTATGGATCAGATGGAAATTTTCTACTTGGAAGTTGATGAGTTCCCCCCATGCTGCTCTAAGATGTCCCAACAGATACATTAAGCCATAGAGATAGCTGGAAGCCAGGCCTATTAAAATAAGAATTTTAAATATTCCTGCTGAATAGAAATATCTTAAGGCCAGGTGAGGACACTTCTCTGATCATTACGATCACTTGGTCTGATTTTCTGCATAGCTGAAGCCACAGAGTGGTGTCCTGAATCAACACCAGGACCGCTATGATTACAGCACATCTTTCGGGGACACATCCCACCCCGAATCAGAGACTTTCCATGAAGGACAATCCAACCCAGATAAGCTATTTCAGTGCCTATCACCCTGTGAAGAAGAAAGGCTGCCCTTCTAATCTGTATCTGCCTGGCCTCACTCTCCACCCTCAATCTCGTCCATCACCCATTGATCTGCTCCATAAGCCACAGATTCAGCACGGACACAGAAGAGCTACAGCCCACCGGGACACAGCCCAACCTCAGTTCACCCTCAGCACAGCAGGAATATTTTAAGCCCAGGTATAGCTGTGGTTCCTCCAAGTTTTCTGGCGGAATGCACCCAGGCCGTTCAGCCCCAAGTGGAAACTGGAGCCCGCTGTTCCCTCGCCATACGGGCTTGACCTTACAAAACCACAGCCAAGTTATCTCGTAACCTTGTCCTGAATAAATAAAATTAGCTGAGCTTTTTTAGTCTCCCAAAGTAAGGTAGATTTTATGGGCAGACCACAAACTGTGCCTGTCACTCTTTTGAGATCCATTTCCACTGCATTAAAGTCTTTTTTTTTTAAATGTGCCTACCAGAACTGGATGTGGTGTTACAGCAATGACCTCACCTCTGCTGTAAATTTTTAAGACACTTAGATCCAGTCAGCCCAACAGAAGCATCCCTTCTCGCTGCGCTTTTGTGAATTTGGTAGTGTGTTAACAAGCTGAATTAGGGATTTATTGGTACAGTATCATTTTACTCCAAACTTCAACCTTCAATACAAAACACTTTAAGATTTGGCATTTATACAGTGTTCAACATATGCTTTGATCCAAACAAGGGCTTTGACCTGCCTAACCTTTGGCGTATTTTTTTCTCTCTTGTGAATGACTTGAGCACAATTTAAGGTATCGGTTGTCACTCCCTTAACAAGAGGTTATTTTCAATTAATCAAAGGAATATAAACAGAGCCCCGTATTGCGTTCAAATAAGCTCAGAGCAGTTATGCTCTTAAAACAGATGTCTGAGGCTGTGTCACGTTTCAGATCAGAGCTGGTGTACTGTCAGGAAGAGGCCTCGCAGATCTGTTTTGTCAACCGGCTCCAAACACCACCCTCAGCTCCAAACCCTGACATACTCCAGCGCAGCCCGTGGAAGTCACTGAGAGGGGCAGCCCGTGATGCAGATCAGAGCATTCAGGCCAAAATCAGATTTCTAAAGTCATTATAGATTAGAGACAACAGTGGAAGGGGGATTAGACAGCGCCACACTATTTGCAATGCCCTGCATCAAGCCCAGGACACCATACCCGTTTCCCCACAGGTCTGATCCTGACAAGGATAACATAACATAAGGGGAATTAAAATAATAATGAATATTTATTAATAGTATACTTAAAATAATAGAAACAGAAGATGAAGAGACTGTAAAAAAATGCTGATGAACCTTGTGATGCCTCACCCAATGGAGATTACATTACCTTGCTTACATTAGACACATCCATATTAATGAACTCAGTGGGGTCAGGGGTCTCTGGCCCTGGGGCCAGCAGGCACAGTCCAGCCACACGTACATGGGAGGTTAAACACCCTTAACCTCCAAAAGTGAACGGCTGTACCCAAACCGCCTGTAGGGAATGAGCTCTGGCCAATGCTAATGTTCAAGCCATGCCAGAGCTGTCACTGGGCTGGGATAACCATGGTGCCAGGGACCACGACAGAATTTAACATCATGGATAGCAGATTTACAGTGGCTGGTGCTATTTAATTAACTATTTAATTAACCAATTAACTGCAATATAGCAGCGCCTAACTAGTCTCAGAATGGCAAGGGACCCAAAAGCCCCACAAAACTCTTCATCCCACGTGGGTCTTCTCAGCAGGACATCCACTCTGAATTGCAAGATGTCAGGAGAGGGAGAAGCCCCTGTGTCTTTCATTATCTCATAACCCTGAGTGTAATAAATTAGTTTTCCGTGTGAATTAATCTAAGACAGCTTCCTGTACTTTGCTTTGTTGCAAATTTATATATAGAATTAAGTATCTTTTTATGAGGTGTTGTTTTCTCACTCTAAAAATACTGGGTATAATCAATCAGCTTTCAGACTCCTGATAAACTAAGCTCACTCACAAATAGCACCTGCAGCAACACCTGGAGAAGGTATGGGCAATGTATCTGAGAGCAGGCACTTTGCCATTAGCTTCCTTGACAATGAACACAGCATTTCCATTTTTACCTAAAAATCAGACTAGCAGCAGGGAAAAGGCGTGTCTCAAGTGGACAGGTTTTGCCTGTTTGTTTTTGAGGATGTGCAAAGTGCAGTCCCCTTCTGATAGACATTTACCTGTGAGGTTTTCGGTTCTACCAGCTTCAGCTGTCCTATCCAGACTAGCAGCTAATGAGACTCTTCGGGGAAATGACACAACTTTGCATTTGGCTGCTGTATAAAAGGAAAGCATAAGGGGTTTGTTTTAATGCCTTTTTTTTTTTTTTTTTAATGAGACCATTCCAGAGCTCACTTTGAAATCCAATGGCAGCATGGCCTATGGTGGAAACCAGTAGGACCTGTGGATGAATGACCTGCACCACCCTGAATAAGGCTGTAAGAGGTGAATTTATTTTAAGAGGTGAATCTATTTTATCCTGTTGGTAGATCTATCCCTAAAACCAAAACAATAATGATGTTCCAAAGCATTGTTTTTATTACCTATGCCCTCGCTTTGTTTTATCATTCAGGAGAAACTACTTCTAGCTGAAAGACTCTCTATCCTAAACCACTTATGGAGAGAGGATTAAGGTCTCGTGAATTCAAACAGAAGGAACAAACAGGCTCGCATACATTTTTTTTGTTCAATACCTTTCAATTCGTGATAACGCTTCTGAATTCCATATGCAAAACTATAATGCCAGAGAGATGAAGCCTTTTCTGACATTTGCAGTTTCACAGAGATCACTGCAGTTTTCACACATTACCATTAGATGACCAGCTACTTTATAAAAATATTCTGTTCATTTCCCGACATGCCTGCTCCTTCCCATTTTACTTTTGGTATTTAAGATGCCAGCTACACAGACTTCACAGGCAAGAGACCTTTAAAACTGGAAGATCTGTAACATTGAAATCCTGCACACTTTACACCAGGAGAAAAGCTGATTTCAACTGCTATCCTCTCCCTGCCCCCCCAAAAATAAATAAGAATCGTTTCTCTCAAGTCTTTCCCTCTCCAGAAAAATCTGACCTACAAATGGCTTTCTCATAACTCAGCAGACTGGTTTAGTCCTCAGATGGATTTATCATTAACCACATAAGCACATGTTGTCCATTCTGTCCAACCTAATGAATGTGCTATAAATAAAATATCTCTCAAAGCAAGTTTCACCATACTTATGAAGCTGTTGCTGCAAGTCCTTGTAACTCCCAAACCCACTTATGTTAGAAACATTAATCACTTGATTATAATTCAAAGCATCAGCTCTCTACAGCTGAAACTCCCTAGCACTTGACTTTGGCTAGACCTCTAACCTCAACTTATCACTTTCAGGCTTACTCCACATTTTCTTCTCCAATCTGTCACTAATGTAGAAAAGACGTGGGAAGTCGCTTTTGGAAGGTATTTTTAACCTAGGAGTGTCTCATTAAAAGGAGAGCTTGGTATGGAAACTCTAAAACAAAACCCTCCTCATTTTAGTTGGCATAATAATCAGAAAATACCAGAGGTGCTTTTCAGCACAACCTGTCATTTAAAACTCAAGCAATGTAATGAAAAAAAGGATATTCTTTCAGAAAAGACACTGAGTGTAATTCCTACCTATCCCACAACCATTTTAAACAATCATAGTATTATCTGTAGAGCCTATATTCTCCACATCAAATGAAGGAAACTGAATCAAGCTATTAATTCGGAATTGCCTGCTCATTCATTCAGTGTACACAGAGGTAGGTTGGGTTGTTTTTTACTTATTTTAGCTGTCAGTATAGAGATCATACGGGATCTCAACTGAACTTAAAGAAAAAAAAAAGAGAGAAACAAAATATTACTTGTAGGAAATTATTTTTAAACATCATATGTTTTAGTCTGGAAATAGAAAATAAAACTCCCAAAAGGAGAGCTACAGCTAATGAGAGCCCGAGAGGAAATGATCACACATTCTCAGCTCTTCTGATGGATGTTCATCTAGCCTTATTAATCAGAAGTTTGTGATGTCGATAAATCACTGAAGTATGATAACAGATGAAGGTGAGTTTGGACATAAAATGATCCATGGTGAAGGATCACAATAAAGGAGGAAAAGGAGGGGGAGCCAAATACAGTTTTAAAAACTGCATCCTCAGCTTGTGAGGACTTGTAGCTAATAAATGTCATTCCTCTTCTACATTATCTAGGAGATTAAGAATGTTTCTCAGTGTATAACTGCTGGGAAGCCTCTATAGCACCTTCTCTAGTTACTCCAGGAGGTTTACATTACATCAATTGCTTTATTTTTCCAGCAATTATGATTTCATTTACAAAGAGGAACTTAAAAGTATCTTTCTTCTTTTAACCTTTCTTGGAGGAAGCAGGCTGCAGCACCAGCAAAGGAGAACCCAGGCAAAACTGTGATGGTTTTGAACTTCCAAGGTTTGTCAGATTCTGCTTTGAGATTCCTGCAGATTTTCTAACATGACCTTATCCTCCGTGAAGGATCTGATGTCGCAGAGGTGTCAGCAAGGTCTGTGTGCCTCTAATTAGTCTGTACAGAGTACCATATTCAGCAGAACCACCCAGCTGCCAATCTCCATGTATCACAGTTTGCGGTTTTTAAGGAAAACATTTCCCAGAGCACTACAGAGGTAAACAAATGGATTTGAGATACTATTACTGATGAAACAGTTCCCTTCCAGTCTTTGTCCTCTACTAGTGGATTTAATTAGATGGAAGACAGCTCTGGTTGTCCAAAGCAAACCGAAGCTACTGCAAATTCTGGACTGGAGGTTATTAAAACCAGGCAGTTTGCCAATAAGGCAAAATTTCCTTTAAGCAACGAAAGCCAGAGGCTTACCAGACACCTGGGAGAGAAAGGACAGAAGTGCACTGGATGCCTGGGAGGATGCTTTCAACTGAAATAAAAATTCATGTGGCTTCCTAAGTATTCTTTAATCAATTTTGCCCCAACACAAAGAGCTGATGGCTGATGCCAACTGAGGGCTGATGCCCTACCAATCTGGCAACGCTACCACGCACTGCAGGACGGCATTTGGTGGGTGAATGCCTCGGTTTGGTCCAGACGAAGCAAGGGACTTTGCTTCTTGAACCGATAAGCCCTACGGACAGAGCACATTAGCTTGGGTGCACTGTGGATATTGTCTCTATTCGTGTGGAGCCAGCCCAAACTCCCTGCTGTACCGCACTCGGCAGTAATTTAGACTGGGGGTTACAGATGGCTTTCACTACAGCCCTCAGAGCTTCCCTTACTGTGGTGTCTCTGGCACCATCTACCCAGAACATTCCCGATTTAGATGGAGGCAGCTAACAGGGAGATCAGCAGGGGAGTCAAGGGGACAGCCTTTGAAGCGATGAGATATTCCCACAGAAAATAAGGATGATTTGTCCCCGTAATGACTGTTGTGCGCTCTGTGGAATGATGGGGCTTGTATTTCTGTTGCTTCTGCTCTTCACAAGGTTTCTGCATGTAGCTATGTTTCAAGGGAAGTACTGAAAACACACATGAATGGACATTCAATTAGAGCATTTCCCTCCAGGCTTTCTAAGTCAGCATGAGCAAGAACAGGAGACAAGTACATGTTAACATAAATGCTAAGCTGGCGTGTAATTTTACACATATAGAAACTGGGAGAGTGGGGAACAGGGAAAATGGAGAACAAAAGGCAAAAAAAAAAGTCCTAAAAATAAGCTCTAGCACCTGAGATGAAGCAAGCAGAATACCTAATGTACAGCATTGCAGTTTGAGTTCTGCTGCCAATGGATGCAAGAATCTGAGGCATGGAAATGATTCGGAATTATTGTCCCAGGGAACACACTCCTCTGGAGCAGTCCAACTTACCTTGGGGGAGTACGAAAGTCCTACAGATATGATTCCTGCCAGATGTCTGGCTGCAGACAGCTGATCGCTAGCAGACTACCTTGCGATGCCCACGCTTCAGCTGAGACCAGTTGCTTCCGCCCCAAGAGCAGTTAACTTTAAAAATGCAAATAATTGAGTGCTTGTGATCGGAGTAGGAATGATCTTAAATTACATCTTCATGCTACAAAGTCTCTGCTCATGAAATATGGAGGCAACTCCAAGAAATAAAAGGGTATCCAATCTCTCTCCTGAGTGCTCTTGAATGGAGAATGGTACAGATTTCTGGCTCTGAATTCAGGCCTGGAAGCACATCTGGAAGTGCCTATCCTTGCATACATTAGATTTGTGCCACAGCCAAGTAATCATGACTTCCACAAATATCACAGATGATGGAGAAGATTCCTGCCCTAAAACTATATATTATTGCTTTCTCTACGACACTGTCTCCTTAAAAGCTGCTGATAGCACAGCCACGAAGTGTCAGCTGCAAAGCCTTGGACTGACGTTCTTGTGAAGTCAACTCTTTGAAAATCCACCCCTGAGCTAACACACCAACATATTCCCAAACCACACGGTCATTCTGCATTTGGCACAACAGCGAAAAAGTACACGTATCAACCAAGAGACACCTCACTGTGATACTCCACTGCCTTCCCTTACCTGCAGGGGGAAAAAAATTGCAGCAGGGGAAAAGAAGGAGTCTTTGGCAATGCACTATGAGATGAAATGAGCACACAGCCCTTCTCGGCAAGCTCACCAGGCAGAGCAGGTGTGGATGAAGCCCCACCGTGCAGTGCCAGCATTGTGTTGATCGTGAACAAACCCTCTCCTTCCCTGCATTGCATCTGTTGAATTTCATGGCCGGGAAGACCTTTAAAAGTGGAGGTGGAGCTACCCCTGCTCGCAGGAACAGCCACGTCTCCTGCAGCAGCACTGCTACTAGGAAGCATTACATAAGTGAGTTCACGTTGGGGCACAGTCAAAAGATGGTCAGAGGCAGAAACACTCCGGCAGGCATTATTTTTCCACAGCAAGCCAACAGCAGGCGATCTTTTAAACACAGTAAAACTCCATGGTGGTTGCAGTCACCACAATGTGAACAGTGGAACATTTTGCAGTTTGAGCCATTGCCTCCAACACCACCTTTGCTGCACTAAGTTGGTGAAAGTGACATGAATTTACAATGAACAGTTATTTCAGCTAAGGCACGCAACCCCCTGGGAGAGCCTCTGGGGAAACCTCCATGTTCTTGAGCCCAAAGTACTATTCCCAGAACCAAAACCTCTTGGTAGCTACTTTTCCCCAAGTATATCCCATGTGTTAGAGAAGAAAAACTTGAGCTCAGGAATCCTCTTCTTAAAAATTAAAAGTAATACAGAGAGGAGCCATGAAAGCCTTCATCCCAGTTGCACAGCACTGCTGATGCTGTCTCATTTCTAACAGTGATTACAGAGGAAACGAAAGTCCATTTGAAACTGCAGATTTCATGACTCAAGAGGCTCAGCAAGGAGTGTTTTCTCTGCTGGGACTCCACAGGGCAAGAGCAGGGGTTGCCAAATTGGGCTGCATCCCCAGCCTGGAACTAGAAACGCTAATGGTCCTGCAAGTGTGCAGGAAACTTGTGCCTTGGCACCAAAAAGGGCTTCACAAATAGGGAACTTTTGGAACTACTGCTCTTAAGGGTTCTAGTTAACTGTGTGTATTCATGTCTTACTAAAGGGTGAACTGACTGCATTCAATAACTCAGCATTGCATTTCTACCCTTAGGAAGGTGATGAATTCAAGCAAGAGGATTAACAGGTAAGCAAGTTGTCAGAAAGAAAAAAAAAGGGGTGGGGGGAACAAAAAAACAACCACAGGACAAATAAAACCTCTCTGACCTCCCTGGAGTTTACAACTTCTGCCCCAACTTTTTACCTGATGGCAAACCCTTCTCAAACCCTCAGTAACTGCAGCATACATCAAAACTGGTCATTGCAAAGAAAGATGGTCAAGGTCTGAAAAATATCATATCTCCCTCTTCATAACACGTTTCACTTTGGCTTTTACCCATTAACCACGGGCCCAGCTGCATTCCCAGCAGTCAGTCCTGCCGGCATGCTCTGAACATCCTAAAACAACTCTGAGCTAAGATTCCTGAATCAAATATCCCTTCTTCCTAACTCGTGCCATGGTAACACTTCAACCTGAAATTCCCAGTGCCTCTGAGAAGAAATCTTTCTTTCCCACATGCAGTTGTACAGCTTACAATGAATGCTGATGCTGAGCTCCTCTATAGTGCTATTTTTGAACAAAGCCTTTAAGACTGAGCTGGCTAAATCAATAGAACTGCGGGACAGATACGGGCATGGAGATTGTTTCATAATACAGGAAACCAAGCCAGCTAAGAACATCACTGCAGGTCACACCTCTCCTCCACCACCCACTGCAGGACAAACCTCCCCTCCACCATCTAGCCCAGCTTCCTGAAGATTTCTGGAATTACTTCTGGTCCTTGATGCTCATTTTTGTCTTCTGGCTCCACGACATCTCCAAGACATATAAAAGCTCTAGAAGAACACAGTGATTAGCAACTCTGATCCTCTGGCTCCATGAAAAGAGAAATCAGGGTCTCATCAAAATAGTAAGATGAATTCCTTTACAAGCCACAGACTACTTCAAATCTCACCTCCTTTCACTACAGTTACATGGTGCAATTCTTTAGCCTTGCCTATGTGAAATAAAACACATGAGAGAACACACACAGTTCATAAAAACCAAACCACCTTAAAATCCTATCAAAATAATATGCTGCACTTCAAACACTCCTCCCGAGAGAGGAGGTTGAGAAAACAATACTTGAAAGATGTATAAGCATTGTGCTTAATGCACTACTGGAAGATGCTCAAAAATTCATCTGATAAGTGCAGAAATAGAACAGAAAAAAAATATATATAGTTCAATTCAGGCCAGGTCAGGTGATCTTCTAAAAGATTCTTCCTATCCGTTTTCTGAAGAAGCACAAAACCCATGAGATTCTATAAACAAACAGCTACCCAGAAGGGAGTATGATACGATGATAAAAACCAACAGTCACATTTATAATAATTTTTAAAATTAAAAACTCTTAAGTGAAATCCAGGAGCTGCTTGTGTGCACGCTGCTCACCACAATGCAATGTTTTTCTGTAACTCCTAAAAGATTTTAGAAGGTAAAATGACTTGACGTTCCCCACACACTGCATACATTAGAAAGGGGTTAATAGGCATAACATCACTGGCTTGTCTGTCAATCCCAGGCAAAATCATAAGACAGCTTTGGAAAAATAGGCAATTAATGTCCATCAATAATGGTTAGCAGAGAAGGAATCCCATGAAATTAATCCAGTCTCACTTTTTGATAAGCCTACAAATGAGGTTGATAAAAGTAATAGGATAGATATAACATGCTTCTGAAAAGCACCAGACTTGAATTACTGAGTACTAAATTTGACTGGTTTAAAATCAGCATAGTAATTCTTCATTTCAATGGAATTGGAGATCAGCTAATTGATATCTCTGTAGTAGTAAACTGGAAGAAATCATTCGTGAGTGAGCTTTTGGTCCCCTTAGATCCTACCTCACCAGTTGCTATTTAGTACATTTACTGCTGAGATGGCAGAAAAATTAGTAAGCTTGTGAAAGTTTGCGGAGGTGGTATCGAGTGAAGAGGACAATAAAGCAAAGCAATCCAGAGAGCAATCCAGAAAACTGCACACCAACCAAGAGTATGAACTTCAGTACAGACATATGCAGAGTCCTGGATGTAAGATTGAACAGGGGAGACCTTGGTTCTCAGCACGAGACAGGAGGCCAGAAGCAGTAAGCTGGAAAAAGCCTAGCACGTTACAGAGTCTAATTAGTTTAGGGACAACAAGTCTGACATCTTCAACAGTAAGGCATGCGCTGGGGATGTAATATCAAGTAGAAGAAGCAAAGAAATTGTACGTCATCCCAGCTTGGCATTTGTGCAACTGTTACTGATATACAGAGCCTATTTCAGAGGCTGAAAATACTAAGAAATGGGAATGAATTCAGGGATAAGCCACAAGAATTAATTAGGAATTGGGAAACTTCATTCTGGAGAAAGACAAGGTGCTCTACCTCTTTAATTTCACAAAGAAAAGCCTAAGAGGTTTCTTAATCACAGACTATAAGGATGTAAAAACAGAATAAAAGTTAGCTAATGAGGGTTCTTTGGCCTTACGAGTAAACACTCTAGCAATGACCAATAGCTAAAAATTGAATCTAGACATTCAGAGCAGAAATAAACCCCGCTTCTTTGACAATTTTGCTATGTGCGTGGGATACTTGCAGTCACCAGGAATCTTCAAATCAACATTTTTGACATTTCACTCCAGTTCAAACAGCAACTAATTCAGAGAAGTCTTAGGCCCTGTTGATCTCAGTAACTTATCAATTAAGTGACAGGGCTTTGAGTGCTTCTGTGGGAGGCTATTTTACAACCTAATAAATGTCATCTCTTGGGAAAGCTTCATAGGATTCTCCTTTATTCTTTAGCACACTACTAATGGACCACACAGGGTAACCAACTCCCTAGTTTCCTACTCCCATCAAAGAACAATTAAAATAATGATCTTTCAACAATAATAGATAATAATACCTTTTCTAATACTTGAAGAGGATAATCAGAGAATGAATCAAGCAATTAATCCTTACTTCTTATTCCTTCCTCCCACTCAAGTCCTGAAATCGATGTTCACTTAAACAGAGGAATATGTGATGAATGTTTCCTTCAGACAAGCACTGGAGAAGGAGGAGAAGGAATTTGGGCATTTGTGACACTCAGACTGCCATATTTTATGGTATCTCTACCCAAGCCAGAAGATTCCACAGAAGAAAAATGAGATTCTTGCAGGGGCTGAGATAAATGTGCTCCTGTGGCTATCACACACTCTTTCTCTCTCCATTCTCACCTGTTTTGTTTTTTTTTTTTTTTTTTGCTCCTGCTTGTTCCTTTTGTCATTCATGCTTTAATTTGCGTCCTGATCTCAATCTTGCTATTCACTGTTTAAGCATTGTGCATGTTTCCCTAAAACCACAAAGAAGCAACCCCACTGTGAAAACGAAACCCATTAAGGCATTCCCTGCCCCAGGGAGTTCACAACGTAGAATATAACCCAGCCTTGTTGAACTGGTGGCCTGCAAACCCAACCCAGCACACACAATCCCATCATATTTCTTCCTGAGGCTTGGAGGAGACATTCATGGTCATGAGGTGGCTATGGGGGTAGCACTGGGAAATGCCTAACAAATTAATAACTTCTGCTGGGCCTTACAGCTAGTGATAGACAGTGCCAACAAACGCGTTGCTAAATGGTAGCAAAATTGCTCTGCATTTCCTGTCCCCGCTGTATCTCTCTCCCTGCCCTTCTTTCTAGATATGGGATGGGGTTCCTTTTGCAGATTCTTTTTCCCATGTGCAAGCAGCAAGGCAAGCTGCACATCCCATCCCTTTTCCCAGCCAGCACCATGCCCTTCTCCCAGTAGAACTGCTAAACATGCACCATCGAAGGCAAGAGGAGACAGACGACCCAATCTGAATCTCCAAACTCAAAGCAATGGCAAGAGTCCCCCCAGGATCATCTTGACATACAACTTTCACTGAAAAAAAAAAAAAAAAAAACACAAAAAAAAAACCTGATGGGGAGGTTCCAGGCCCCTGGAAACAGGTTGAAGGACAGTAAATTTAATGAGGAAACACAGACCCTATAAAACACAGACCCTATAAATCCCTGTTATTACACCAGCCATCTGCCTGAAAAGTTTAGTACAGATACTTGCTGGAATCATGATACGTGTTCAAATATCAGTACAACAAAACAGCATGTTTATGGAGTCGGCCAGGAGGCTCTTGGTTCTGGTGTGGAGACTCCAATGCACACAAAGTTGGACAAACAACAGATAAATAAGTGGGAGAGGCTGAACCATAGTGGAAACCAAGAGAACTTGTTTGTTCCAAATGGTAGACCTAGACTTCAAAGTATCTACTGACAAGTGCAGTTAGGGCTTTGCGTAGAGCCCCTAGACTGAACTTGTGATTCTGATTTATCCAAAAATTGTCAGATCAAAACTTGTTAGTATGAGTGTTTTGGAAAGCATGATCCCTCCCAAGATGAGTACTGTCCTAGCACTGAGTTTACATCACAGACAACCCTCCTTCCAAATCATTAATTAGGATCTTAAGCAAAACCAGTTTAACATTGTTCCCTACTGCTTCCCCAAGGAATCTCCCACCAAGTGTTGGCATTTATTCATCACTATGTGTTTCTGGTCCCTCCAGCCTGTTTTCAGTCTGTTTTATAATCTTCATCTCCAGTCAATCTAAATTAATTTTTCAGCTCAGTCTTCATGAGACAATACAGTAAGTGCCTTAATATATGAGCAGACATCTTATTTATGCAGATTAAATGACCACATTCTTTTCATCTATTTGGACTGCAGTTGGATCAAACTAAATGATTAAGTTATGTCTGGCAGGATTTGTTTCTGACAAATTTATGTATGTGTTATTCATGTTCTTTTATTTTTCAAGGGTGAAGCTAACATATGTAGAGGGGTCTGCATTCTTCCTACATGCCACTAAAGGAATTGAATTAATAACTAAACTGTGCTCTGAGTCACACAGAAAAGTCAATAAATTCTTCTTCACCAGGGATGAGGTTTGCTTTAACTGCTTACAGATTTACTTTGTTTAGCATTTTCTCCATTATTCTGTTACAACAAAATTCACTCCTCTCTTTTCCCATCATTTACACTCCGTTTTGGCAACTATCTTGAGGGTTAGCTAAGATGCACATGCCTCCATGTGAGTGCATGGCACAGTAAATTCTCCTTTCCTTACTTAGACTATTTTACTAGAGACAGAAGCCAGACTTTTGGGACAGTTACTAGCTCTTTTACTGACTGCTGGTTATTCTTAAATGTCAGTACAATTTGTAAAGATCTTAAAGATTAATGCAAGATATTTTTTCTCTGTCCTCTAAAAACAGACTGAAAAGAGGTAACTGTCAGCCAGTCACCTTACTGGTTAATTGCAATAAGGTGGCAGACGTTTTCCCAAACTTTATTTCTAGGATTTTCCTATTTCCCATATCCCTGAAATTTGCCTCATTCTGCCCCATTTCCAATGTATTCAGTTAATGTTAGTGTCAGGAGATAGCACAGTGCTTTGGTAAACCCAGCAGTACCGACTTCAAGTTCTCATTCTGTGGGGCTTCCTAATGCTGTTAGACAGTTTGAGGTCTAAAACGGGATGAAAGGAGACAAGGCGAGGTAAATATGTCACTTCCATTCACAGCTCTGCTTGTGAATGTTTCCCAACTTGGTGAAAGTCAACTAACCCACAGGAACAGCAGCAAGGTAGCTTGGCACATGAAAAAGTCAGTGCCTAGAGTCCCTCTTTGCAGAGCTCAGAACTCTTTCCACCACATGTAATGCAGGTCACCCCCATAACCAGGTGATAAGAACAGGATTCCGGATCAGTTTAATACCCAAATCATCAACATTTTGTAATTAAAGGGGAGAATCAGGGTCATGAAAAAAAGAGCTCTCCATTGTTTTGTGTCACTTCACCAAACAAACATAAATGTGAATTACCATTAGCAGAAACGAAATGGCTGTTTTAACAGAGTTTTAACGGAGTTCCTGAAGTTTAGAGGCACAACAGTAACAAAGAAAAGCCAAACCTCAGAGCAGGAAAACTGTGTAAATGTCCCCTACAAGGGGCCCTACCCTGTTAAAGCAGACAGACTTCTCCAAAAACAATGAAGAGAACAGCATGTGCCAGCTGCGCTGTGACTCAGACTGGTGAGTGCAGCAATTAGCTGGGCAGTTCTGGGACAGCAAAGGTGGGAAAAAATAAAGGCCAAGTTGTGCCTTAGTTCAGAAAATGTGTGGGTTAAGAGAAGATTTCAGGCAACTGAACACCAAGCTATTGGACTCCTATGGCTTCCTGCTTTGTCTGACCAGTCAACATATCCACGACACACATACACAGATGAGGCATGAGTGCAGGGATGAGCCTAGGCAAATATGAGCCTAATGGTAAAACTGTATCTGAAATACTTATATCTGAAAACTTCATCATTTACTTAGGTTCTGAAAAGAGAACTGAGCACAACTGAAGACAGGCTGCTATGGCTAAGATCTTCAAAATTACCATTGCTTTAGGGAGCTTCAGGCTTGGGCTGTGGATCCTAAGAGATCTCAAAGGAGACCTAGTTGTGGAGTCCAGTAGTGATTGTTTGATGAGATGAGAAAAGCAAGACAATAAAGATCAAAATGGACTAGATAAGTCTCTTGATATCAGCATCTGTGACTCTTTTGCTATCAGCATTGCAACACTGAATTGTTTCCCTCTGTTGTCTTAACTAAGACCTATTGAAATGAGAAACAGCACATCTCATTTCATGAAAATCCCTTTGAGTCTCTGAGTGATGTTAATGCCTGAGGGTGGAGTGCAGCAAGGAGAATGACATAATGAATGGCACAGGACAAATATCCACCTTTCAGATGAACTTCTACCTGTATACTTCCACGGACTCTCTCACTACACCTCACCACCTCCTACCCTTTACCTTACTTATCTTCTTCGTTCTTCTGGAAATTGTGTTGTGGTTGGTTTTTTTTTTTTTTTGGTTGGTTGGTTGTTTTTAAATAGATGGCTGAAACAGAGAGAGAATAAATGACTTGTCTAAGGTCTCAGAGGCCTGCCCAATTCTCCACCACCGGTGCAGGCAGAGACATCCAACACTTACATTTTTGGAGCTGCAGCCAAATCTTACGGCTGGTTAGTCCTTAAGGATGTGCTGGGAGCTCTGCTGCTCCCTCCCCTCACAACGCCTTCTCCATCTCCGGACATTACAAAACCTATCACGAGGGGCAGAACAGTTAAGGACGTAAGTACCAGCGTCAGACCTTGTGAAGGTGCTTCAGGTTTGGTGCATGTGCTCTAGGAGCTGCCAAATTTAAAGACACTCAAGAAGATTTTTGCAGAGGTATTCACAGAGACAGCCTGTCTCCACAAGTCTATCAATAATGCTCAAGTGTCAACACTTCCAGGCTAGGATCTTAAGATGCCCTCATCTGCTATAGGGTTGCTAATGGCCCTTATCTGTATTGCAGAAATGGGGAAAGTCAGGCACAAAACAATAAAACAATTCTTCTGCAGTCACTCACAAATCAGAGCTGGAATAAAAAAAAAAAAATAGGAATCCTGGCTCAAGTATCAAGTATTATCTACAGAATAATTGAACCACTTGTCCTCTCAGAGTTTTCTCTTCCATTCTTTCTCCACCAGCCCCACCTTCCTCTGATTGCCGTCATTGCTCTCTTTGCTATTGTCAGCCCCATTCCTAAAGTCTTTCCTACTGTCCCTTTCCAGAAATGTTCCCTTCTTCCCAGTCCTTCAGCCTTGCCTCAGGTCTTTCCCTAAATTTAACTGTCATCATACTCAGGACATCTCACTTTGGACCCGAGCTGCCTCTCAGGAGAGGAACATGCTGTTGTTGGTGGCTGGAAAGAAGCCAGCAGGCCCCTTCCCCTCTGGCTGTGCCACGGGAGGATGCTGAGTGACGGTAGCAGCACAGAGCAGTAACAGGCCTTGGCTGCCTGTTTGGTATCCGGCAAGCAGCCTCTAGTCTCTGGAGAAGGGATCTGAAGGAGAAAGGTTACTCCCCAGGGCCTCACCCCAATGACATGTCATTCAGCACGAATGAAACATTGACAGAAGGGGCTGTGCGTCACCTCCGATGAGAGATCCTTGGCCTGTGGGGATGTGCCTCCGCCACCGGTCCAGCACGAGGGTAGGCACCTGTCCGAGACTCCTGCTTTCCCTTAGAGGGTAAACGCACAGCATTTCGGTCTGCTTGTAAACAGGGCTGCCAGCTGGAGCAGAGGGAGGACACGAGCAGGATAACCAGCTCTCTGGTGTCATGAGGAAGGGACTAGGATGAGGAGAAGGATTATTTATGGCGCTGCTGCTCTGATTTGAGCACGGAGGGGTTTGCAAGTGTGCAGCTTTCATGTTAATTTATTTTTAAACTCAGGCTGGACTTCCTACTTGTGAGCACATCACTGACCTGCTCCATGGGTCTATTAATCTACAACATCCTTCTCCAGTGCACCTCTCCCAGGATATACTTCATTAGCTAAACCTAACTCCACACAACTTGCTTTCAGGATGCAGAACAGTCAAATAATGGGAACAGCATGGTATGCAACAGCAGGACAATGGATTTGAGCAGAAGGCAGGTATTCTCCAAGCCTGCCTTCCCAAGCAGCGTGTCTGCAAGTGATGAAATGCATTGCTATTGAATACCAGGGCAGAAAGCATGAATAAATAAAACATGAGGGTGCCTCTTAAAAATAAATGTTGCTCCATGATCTTTTTCCCAGGAGAATGAAGTTTCCAGTGTGTTCGCGCTCTCTGCGTGTGGTATCAGATTCTGCACGGTCTGTTCCCTATAAGCTCTCAACATATGCTATGAATCTGCCTCTGCAGTACAAGTATTTTAAATCAGATGCTTATGCCTTCTTCTGATCTTTTGCAGTCACACGTGTATATATCGGATTTTGCCACAGGCTATCTATCATTTTTCCCTTTCCAGCATCTGAAACGCATGACCCACAATTTAGTTTTATGTATGTTTTACTACAGTTTCCACATAATCACACAGGAAACTTTAATTCTCACCTTATGAGGCCAAGCACAAACACATAGCGCTGGACACAGACCGCACTTCTAATCCTTCTCTTTCAGAAGTGTCAAGACTGTATCTCTGATCACTGACAGGATGCATTTCTCATAACAAATGGAGAAATATCCAAGCTGCAAAGTCCATTTCAAGCAAAGCCTTACCCTTCGTGCTCGTTTATGTGTGCCATTTTATACCTCCTATCCCAAAGCAGCACCTAAAGTCATTAAGCAATTGTCCCCTCCAACTCTGAGCTCTCCTCCTTTCAGCTGTGGATTAAGCAGAGCAGCAATGCACAAAGTGGGCATTTTCCATCACTGTGGCACAAAGCTACACTGCAAAGGCACGCACCAGCCCTGCAATGACCCACAGCACATTGCCAGCTTGCGTTGCACTGCATCAGGGTTGAGGGTGAATAAACAGCTTCTCTGCAAATAATATTTTAGCTGAAAAGCCTAGAATATGGGACCGAATATGGTTGTGAAGTATGTACAGAATTTTGCAGCCAAAAAAAAGGGAAAACAGACCCATCCTCTGCAAACCCATCGCAGCTCCAGGATGAGACTTGCCCCTCTCATTCCTCCCTCTCACCTCCGCCTGCTTGTCCACCAGGAATTCACCATGCCAGGCCCCATCCCTGTGCCAGACCGCAGGCAGCAGACACAGCTGGTCAGCATCATCCACCTCCCAGCTGCCTCCGTTTAAGGCCACAAAAAGAAAAAAAGAGGCTGGAGGTCACCCCAGCCCCTGGCTTACTACAACCACCTCCCAGCTGTGCAAACCCTCGTGCCTCAAGGCCTGACATGACTTGGCAGCGGGCTCACCAGAACGGTCCCGTCTGTACGCACGCTTGCTGGTGTTTACAGTCTTCCAGGATGGCATATCCCAGGCAAAAGGAGCTTTATAGGGGGGATACGGACTCGCTGGTTGGATGCAAGAAGACGGAGGATTTTTTAGCTCCCTGAGAAGGGACTAGGTGGGAGATGGTGACAGGAAAATGGTCTTGTAAAATACCCACCCTGTGCACGGAGCAGAAGAAGGAGGAGCAGATGGCACAGAAGCATCAGAGAAACCTTGTAAACAGCCAGTCAAGCTCTAGCCACAGGCCGTTTCAGCTGCTTCGAATATAGCCTCCATCACCTTCCAGCTGGGGCTGGAAAACATCAGGCTGGGAGTCTGTGTATCCTGAGCTATTGCCAGGAGTGCCTTTGGTTCTGGAGGGATCAATACAGGCCCTCTGCAGTGTATCAGGACAGCAGTGACTTACCTATGCAAGAGGGAAGCTGGAGACATTCCTTCCCTCTCAAAACTATTCCTTGGCTCTTTATGTTAATTATCAGTCCTTGGGAATACATTTTCCTCTCTTCGTATTTTCCTGTGGTCTGCATTATCACTTGCTAAATGCTAGCCTGTGCTATTTATCATGAGATCCACAACCCTTGTCCACTCCAGGGAGTTTGCGACTAAATCACAGCAATAATTTTTCTGGTCTATGGGCTTTATAACACCAAGAAGCACACAACTGAAATTACCCTCTTGGAACCTTCAGCCCCTAATCTCACAGCGAAACCTTAGTCACCAAAAGCAGGGAGGACGCACACAAAGGCAGGTTGTTTATATTCACAGTGGATTAAGACTCAGGCTCCAAGTCTGCCTGCTTACTAATAATGATTACTTTGGCTCTACTGGTTTTATAACATGTTTGAAAAGCTCAGAAAACCACATTATCTGTAGCTCCCTTTCAACAGTATGTTTGGTTCATGAGAGCTGCTAGGCAAGCTAACAAAACAGGGTGTGTTTGTGGACTGGGAATCAGTTATAATAACATCATAGTGACCAAAATGGACACTGTGATCTACAATTACTGCTGTTCCTCTGTGTTTATTGCAGGATAGAATCATCTGAGACCTGACTCAAAGCCTATTGATTCCACTGAAAGATTTTGCAGCAGGTCCTACAAACCACTCAGACAAGACATCATCTCTCACTGACTTACTAAGCCCAGCACATCTGGGGAGTTTGGCCTTTCTCGCTGCAATAGCTCTTGTCTAAGAAGGGATTCAAACCTTGACTAGAAAGATATCTCCAGCACCTCCTCATTTCTGAGACCCAAAGCCTCTTTCAGACTCATTCTTTGTTAATGACTAGAAATGCTGCAGTTTCTTCTGGCTACAGGATCTGGTTCCAGGCACCTTCAAAGCAAATCAGAGTTCAAACTGAACTGGAAACATTTAATAAAAAGTGTTAGATTTTTTTTTTATTAAAGAAATAAAATAAATGCTAATTGAATGTGCATGTCCAAAAGAAATACTGAGGAGTCTGTAGTTTTGAAGTTATCAAACTAGACCAGCTTCATTTCCATTGCCAATCTAAACAATGGTGGATGTTGTCCAACAACTTCTTTTTCCATCCAAACAGGCTGAGAAATCATGGGCGAACTCATTAGTATCAGAGAGAAGACATCCTTGTGCCCTGAATGTACCAGATAGTGGTACACAGGGCAGCTGCTGCTCTGAGAATGACAGCCCACGAAAGCAATGTGATGAGCTGCCAAGTGGCCATGTCCTCCATGAGGAGGGAATAACTGGCATTAGTAGGATTTGCTTTGCAACCTTGTGACAACAAAAACAAGAGAAAGAACTAGACAAAAATATATGAGAACAGCTTCAGAGCAAAAATGGGGCACATTTTTGGGCAGGGCAGCCCTCTCCTATATCCCACTCTTGCTCTCCCACTGCGATGGGAGCCAAGATGGGAAAACCCTCCCCAGTGCAAGGTTTGCTGGCCATTCCCTAGCCAAATCAAGACTCACTCTGCATCACACAAGGGCTGGACTGTCTCAGCATTTCCCCTGCAAGGGATTCTTCTGCAGCACTATTGTCCTTTACGGCAGGAAAGCTGCACTGATCCAGAGCAGGGATCCTTTCTAAGCATGCCAGCCTGCTGAATGCAATAGCCTGTTAACCCAGACATACTGAAGAATGAACAAAGAGGGACTGAAAGAATAATGACCAATAAACCTCGTTGATCTGGAGGTCAAATCCAGCATATATCTACATTAATATACTAAAGGGCTCAACTTTTGGAGGTATTCCCCCCAGCACAGGGTTTTCCTATCAGTGGGCACCGAACCAACCCCTATGGCTCCCAGGTCCCTTGCCCGGCATGGGGGGAGCACATCAGGGTAGGGACAGTGGAGTGGTAAAGGGGTGGCATACTGCAACACGTCTGCTATCAGATGGTGCCGAAGGGCTCGGAGCCAGCTGGAGAAGGGCTCTAGCCAGGTTCTGCTGGTTTCTGCCAACTTCAGGGCTGCATAGTTCCTGGAGAGCCTCCCAGGATGCTGTCTGTGCCTAGCTGGAAGCTGCATGCACTAAATGCTCTGCTTTGCTGGAGAGAAGAGAGTTTCCCGGTGCTGATGAGGATGTTCACTCCCCCTTTCTTGTCATTTCTCCAGGTGACATAGGTTGTCCAAGCAAGCAGCTCCTTGCAGGATGTATGTCCTTTAAATCAGGCAAGACCTCCCATTCTTGAATAAGGTTGTTGGGGTAAAACACCTCTAGGAACAGGACAACTGGTGTCACCCCAGCTGCTTCCATGGGGCCGAATCTCCAAAAGAGATGGTGTGCAATGTATGGACCCGTCAGAGCCCTTCACATTACGAACTACAGCGGATAAACACCTCCAGGAGCTTCTGACTGCAGGACAAGTGGCTGTTCTTGGGTTGGTTCAAAGTATTACGTGTTGGAAATTAGAGTGTTTTCAGTGTTACAGACCCTAGTCCTAACTCCAAACCCTTGCTTCTGAGCTGGGTAAGTTTCTGCTGAAATGAAAAGAATGGGAAAGTTTTTCTCTTATCACTGACTGAGAAAAGGAAATGCCCTTCAGAAGGACATGGATTCCTTTGATGTCTTAAAATAGAGATGAAGCTCTTTGCTCTTCTGTGCCATAAGTGGGATAACACTACCATGTCCATATTTGGGATCTGTTGTTTTCAAAGATGGGTAAAAATAAGAAAGAAATAGCAACATAAATAGCCTTCTCTCTCATGCATTCTTGCTGTCCTCCACAGGGATGGCTGCCAGAGCAATGAAACTATATTAGGCCTAGTGCAACCCTTAGAAAAAAGATAAACACTTCCCAGGTTTTCCTCCTTGCATAGTGACAAGAAGGGTGGGAGTCAGCCCAGGATTCAGACACCTGTATTTATATGTCTGCAATGTAAACATCCACAAGGGCATTAGGAGTGTGAGCTCCCACTAATGTCGGCACTGATCAGGTCTTTACAGTCTGAGAACAATTCAGCTCGGCAAATATCCACCATCCAGTTAAACTTGAGTGCACAGTGCTTTTGAAAGGCCCTGGGCTGAAACATCAAAGGCAGGGTTTGCAAATATTAGGTAGAACCTATAAACAAAACAGATTGTCTAAAATATCTCTGTGTACGTATACATAAGGAAATGAACTCTAGGTACACCAGTCAGTATCAGAAGTTTCCTAGGCTCACTGGCTACAACAGGAACTTTGATATTTCATCTACCTCTAGGCAACTACATTTGGTATCAGAAACTGAATCCCATCCAAGGAAACTGGGTACAAACCCTCCAAATAAGAACCTGTCAGGAGAGACATATTTCCTGAAAGCAGGTATTACATACCTAATTTTTGAATTTTCTGGCAATAAGACACAAAACTATTAAAGAATTGTAAGTTAATAAAAAGATCTGAGGCAAGTTAGCAAACACAATCAACAAGATGATAGAACTGGACTTAAGTACTGTGAGGTTTGAAGAGTCTTTAAGGAAAAAAAATGACAATTGTTGAGAATACGTAACTTTGTAGAAAACATATTCAAGGTGAGACCTATCTGATCTAACTTTAGACATCAACAATGCAGAAACTCACACTTGATTTAGTCACCATGATTTCCCTCAGTAAACAAAGGAGAAAAATAAGCGCTCGTAAGGTGCCTGCGATGTCTACATAAAAACGAGATGAACTGCAGCCTAGAAATGCCCATTTCTTTTCATATATTAACTACAAAGGGAGGCCAGAGTATCTAGTCCATATGTAGCTGATTATAATGTAGACGACTCCATCTGGTCAGCATTAGACTGTGTTTAATAACATACCTATTTGCAACTGCATTCCTACTCAGATCAATATGTCCATGCACTCAGTACTCCATCCCTCCACTTACACTCAAGATTGCATCCACTGCTAGTCCAAACCTTTAGTCTTGAACTTCAAAAGCATCTGTGGACTGGATCTGGCTACACTGAGATCTACGACTTGCTCTGTAAGTTCCATCAGGAAACACAAATGGCCACGCCAGGACAAGACACCTGAGATGCAGCTAGAGACACAGCATTCCCTCCAAGAGGTCCGCAGAGGAGCATTTCCAGGGCAACAGAGAGGAATCATTACAAGTCCCTTCACTTAAGAAAATATTTTCACCCTAACCAAAATGTCAGTGCTAATGATTAAATACATTTCCTTGAATAAAACCTATCTGCTCAAGACTTCAGGAAACACATTTATGAAGATCCATAATGCCAAAAAGTGAAGCAGTTCATATGATCCTGAATTCAGGAGTGAGCCAGCCTCACATATGTAGAGAGCTATTGAACCCGTTTGTAGTCTGGGAGAGGTAAGCCATTTCTTGCACCAGTCTAGCTTGAAAGTCAAAAAGCCTGGCTCAACCATGAGTATGTTGGCATCCCAGAGTATGGGGCAGAGTCTCTTGGCCAGCTGCAAAAACAAAGGTCAGTCAGTCATCCAGATCTATAAAGCAGCAACTTGCACTGTTATTAGAAGCCTGCTTCTCCATCTGGAAATTAAATGCAAACATATGCATAAGCCTAAGTGTTACTTAGGAGAAAATCACTGCCCTGACAACACTGAATGGGAATGGGAAGGAAAGAAAAACCAAAAATACAAACCAATATCTATACCTTCATTGTTTCATTTTCTAACTGTCAGAGGCACCCTCATTTTTAATTAAAGGCAATTTAGGGGAGAAAGAATTATAAGGTGAGAAAGGAAAGCAAATCCATTATTTATTAATAGGGTAAAAGGCTAAGAAACATCCAACATAAAATTTCCATTACACACATTCCAACTCCAGTTTACTAGGTGGCTCGCTCCTCTTGACAGAAAGCCACAGCGCAGGGCTGATGCTCTATGCATTCTTCACTGATACCCAAGGCATCTGCAGAAGGTTTTGATGATCTTTAACAGCACGAAGGAGAAAATTTGCCTTTCTTACTTTTGAGAAATAACGTACGACTTTCACATAGCAGAAGTTGGACTCTTTGATGAAGATAGAGCACATCAAGAAATGTGTATTAGTATGTAATCCTGGGATAAACACTGAATGGTTTGGGTTTTTTACTGAAAAAAAAAGGGGGGGGGGGGGGGAAGAATGGAATTTAGTATTTGTTATTTTTCATAGTAATAATAATTATAATACTCCAGGAGAAACAAAACATAAAGGAGGAATGTGAGACAGTCATTGAGTTCAAGACTGAGTGAATTATCGTGACAAGAATGGAAATGTCAGGCAGAAGCTTAACACCTGAGCTTTCCAAAGCTTCATATCAATAAAGTTCAACAGGAACTGTAAGCACTGAAAGCAGAGACTCACCACATCTGTGTGATCATGTCTGCACTAGGTGCATAAACTGAAAGCCCACAGGAGGTGGTGAGGCTCCTGTTTCTCTTATGCCAGATGCTGAGCAAACAGCCCTAGGACCTGAAGTCTAACTACATGAGGCAGGAGGAAGCCAAGTGATTGCCCAGTGCCAAAAAGCTGGTGACAAACCAGGGTGAAGAAGAAAGCTCCTTGGTCTAAGGCCAGTGCTTATCCACTGGGCCATGCCTGTCCAAAAAAAATCCAAAAACAAAACAAAAAAGATGTTAATTCTTGTCAAGAAAGAGAAGGGGGAAGGAATGTGCTAGCTTTTTTGCTCTTTTATGAGCTGATCCATTTTCCTTCTAATTTTTCCTGTACCTTCATTAAAAAAGGCATTTCCTTTATATTCTAAGAGCTTTTTTTCCTTCTTTGAAAGGAAACACTACAATCATCAAAGCTTGAAGCAAATAAATATGATCTAGGGACTAGACAGAGCAAGTCCCACCTACTAAGCGGTGCCTGACACACACTCCCTAGGCCACTGAGAGCATCCAGGCTGAGGCAACTTTTGGCCAACTAGGGAATAGGTCTGTCGGACTCCAGATGGAGCTGCATACCAGGTATCTTCCTCTCCCTAAGGCTGTGGCTTGGACCACAATGGAGTGACACCCATCCAGAGAACATGATCTCCAAGTCTTTGCCCTCCCTCCTTCGCTCCTTCCCTGAAGGCACCAAGGGTCCAGCTGCTCGGATTAGCCAGCCTCCAGAGTCTTTGCAGGCAGCTGTGAGATGGCTTTTAAAGATAAGAGATGGCCCAGGGTGGCCTCATGGGTTAGGAATTTAGTTAAATATCTTCTAAAGGGATTTAGTAGGATTTGCTCCACTGTTTATATTATGCAGTATCAGTCATCCTTCAGGCCTCGGGCCTTTGTATTATGAAGCTCGGAAAACAACCAGCCAGAAGGGGTGCTGATGCTGTCCCCCATAACCCTGTTTTCCCTGTGCAGAAATGCTTTCCTACTCCAACATTCAGAAGTTGCTACTTTCCTTTTTCACTTAAGTGAGGGGAAATAAGTGAAATACTGAGCAGCACGATACCTGAGAGTGAAACTCCAGAGAGAGTCGGCTGTTGCTGCCAGGTAGCAGTGCTGGTACTACATGAAGCCCAAACAGCATCCGTTGTTAATATATGGCAAAGAAATTGCAAGTCTCTGCTGGCCCCCAGGAAAAAATAGTCATAAGCCTGCTCAGAGTTCGTTAAAAGATATAGGTAATTGTGGAAAAGAGCAACAAAAAGACAATTGAGAGACTGGACAGGTTGATTTATGAGGCAAGATTAAAGGAATTGAACATGAATGGCTTAGCTAAACAATGACGAAAACAGGACACGAAAAGTAGCCACTGTCAACAGTATTTGAAGTGTCTGTCTCAAGGGGCATTAACCATTTGGGTGTGTACAATTTGAATAAACTGAGGTCATGAAATAGAAGTAGGAAAAGCAGATGAATGTTTAGGGAAGTTTCCAGAAGATTGGGACTGCTGGGATGTAGCTGCCACAGCAATCTCTAATTGCCCTATTTTGGGGGATGTCCTGAAAGGTCATCTGAACTGAGCAGACATCACCCAAAGAGCCTTTTGGGGGCTTCCACTCTTAAAATGCCTCACTGGATCTTCCCAACCATAAGCACTAGTGCAGGGGATGACAAGATACCAAGAGTGTTTAAGCCTATCCTAAGGCCTCCATACAGCCAGAAGATAAAATTTCTATACCTCAGGGCTCAGAGAACCAGCAGGAAGAGAAGAAAATGTCCAAAGAGGGAGAAAAGAGTGGCTCTCTGTACTGTTCGCATGCCTCTGAAGGGTGAAATGGGACAGAGCATGTTCACTGGTAGAGGGAAAAAATGGAAACATCATCCTCTGTGCCCTACCAACACTTTGCTTCTCCCAGCTGAGAATGGACTGGAACAAAAGAAATCCTCTTGACTGGTATATGTCCATCACTGAGCCATGATAAATCAGGTAAGTCACACAAGCTATGTGAGTCACATCTGCATCATGTGCACAGCACCATCCTCCCTGCCTAGCCCATGCAGGGCAGAGGGTGTTAGCGCCATGGAGCTGCTCCCCCAGTTGTTTTGGCCTTGGAAAGCCACAGCTTGGGTTCCTGGCAGGTGAAGAAAGAAATGGAAATGTACTTGCCACATCCTGCTGCCTTTTCGTCATCTCGTGTGAGAAGGGATTAGGCAGGAAATAGTGCATGGTGAAAAGTCCACCTGCAGAACAAAGCGTGGATCTACTCATCTAAGAAAGTCACCACCATCAATAAGCTACCGGGGAAGGAGGAGGCATGCACAGGTAAGGCATTACGTTGAAAGATCTTAGATTCAGCTCCTATGACACAAACCCTTGCGTAAATTTTGTCTCCACACATAAACTGAAAGCAACACTTTCTCCCAAAGTCTGCCTGGCCCTTCCCTACATAACCACAGAATTACTCATAGCAGGGACCACTTCTTAATAAGTGAGTGCCTTGCGTAACGGGACAGTCCTTGCTGAGGCCTGTAGGCAAGGCAACATGATATAAATCATTAGTGCACTTCCCAGAAATTGAATACACATCTGATGCTCCTGTGCCTTTCATCAACAGGCTACAGACATTCCTGAGTGGCTTGTTTCTGTGTTACTCTATTTCAGCTCACAAGCCCCAGTTGTACCAAAGGACCCCACCACGGAGGCAGCATATATTTGTATCTTTGGTGGCTTTCAGAAAATCACTCTTTATTTCCCTTCTCCGTCCCTCTCTTCCAGTTCTCTTTCTATTTATTTCCCTTCTCCGTCCCTCTCTTCCAGATCTCTTTTCACGTTCAGGAGCAAGGATTTTCCAAATCCCAGAGAATTTCCTGTTTGCTTTGCAGTGAAGTGGAGAAAGAGACAAGAGGGCGGCCAGTAAACAGCAGGGCAGTGGTACGTGCACAGCAGAGAAATGTGCACGTGCTCGCAGCAAGACACCAGCTGTGAATCCTTCTAAAAACGGTGGAAGAAAATGGCATAGCCTTTATAGATTTTCAGCAAAAAGGGAAAGCAAATATATATGTGAGCCATGCAAATATATCTTAATTGGTCATGGTGTCAAACGCTGCCTTTAAATTTAATCTGATGAGCATTTCGCTGAGCTGTCAGCAATCATCAGTAGCCTCCAGGCACTAATGAGTTAGCATCAAGGTGTCAATGCTTCTGGCATTAACCTCAATTAGGAGGAGTTAGGGTGATCGCTGAATGAAGGGTCAGCCCTTCATTGCTGAGGCATTCCTCTGCCTGTAGCCTGCAGTCTCCTGCATGAAAGGGGCTGGCAGACTGGCTGCCTGCTGCCGCCTCGGTAAAGCCTCATATGTGGCAACATTTATGTTAATTACTACATTTGAAACCTGTGCAGGTCTTGACACGTGTGGAGAGTCAACAGGAACCCTATTTAATGAAGGTATTCAATGAGGTTCCCAGGTGAAAAATTAGCCTGCTAAAATAAAATGATAAATATCTATAACCTATTAATGGCCAGAACTTTCAAAAGAACATGGTTAAGGCAGAAAATATATTAAAGAATAGAAAGTCTGGGCAGCAGGGTTATGCTTCCAGGAAAAAAAAAATCAAGATATAAATAGTCCGTGTAATTTTACCTCTGCTCTGCTTATCTCTCTCCATAATTCCTGAAAGTTTTCCTTTAAATATATTACATTCAAATGTCACCTTGCACAATCTTTCTCAGGTAGATCTGCTTTTACAGGATGAAATTCAGGGTGGATCACAGTTGCTTTCAAAGTGTGTCCTCCTCGTTAGAGCAGGAGGTCTCAGGAGAGCCAGGCACACCCCCGAGCCACCCCCAGCCTGGTTCTGCAGTTGGTGTTCAGATTGCTGTTCAGGCCCAAGGACATGCATATGTATGCCAGAGGAAATCATTCAATGAGCAAATCTGTTTAGAAACCTTAAAGATTTGTCAACCTTGATTACATTACAGTTTAGCATTGCAACTATTGCAGTACAAGTTCTGGGTCTGTTCTAAAATATTTTTAAAATTGAATGAAAACAAACAAAACAAAACAAAGCACCTGCCTCCTGGCCATCCTTGCCGTCAACCACTCCACCATGGCTATCCGTCTGCCTTTCCTTGTCTGTACTTCCAGCAGCCTGTAGCCAGGAGCTCCACAGACCCTGGGCAAAACAGACCCTGGGCAAAACAGCCCTGGAGCAGCCCCTTCCTCAACCCAATGGGAACCTCACAACAAGCCCCCGTCCACTCGCCCATGACTTTTACACAGTGGTCTTTAACAAGTAAAACAAGACAAAGCAAAACATAGAGATAAAAATAATAAAGGCTTGAGGTGCACACACCTTTTGAGCAGTGGGGGTCAGGGGTTTCAGAGTACTTTAACTCTTTGTGGGACTCTCTTTCTCCATGGATATTTCTCAATAATGGTCAAGATGCAGGACCACAGCAGCAAGCTTACAAATTTTGCCTAATTGTAAGGCAGCATTTGCCTCACAGTTAATTCTGCTTTGGATCATCGTAAAGATGTCCTTTGAAGTCCCTTTCAGCTTCCTCCAGCCCCATCTTCCTTTCTCCCCATCCCCAAGGCAATGATTTTTATCTCCAGGTCTCCATTCCTTCTCTGCAAGAATCAAAGGACTTCCAAGCCTTTCCCTTGAGGTGACAGCATTACCTGCTCCTCCTCCACCTGAGATGCAGAGCTCTGCTTCCTCAGAATATTTATTTACCCTAATCTATGTCAGACAGACTCATTCTGCCATGGTAATGAAGAGTTGCTGTGTCTGGGCCAGCCAGGCCAGACATGTTTGGACTCTTCTGGATGTACGATTCAGATCAAGCTACAGTGAGTTGTAGAGTAAGCAACGACAAACGGGAGCAGCATACTGACAGCTTCCCATTACCTCATTTATCAAACTTCATCTTCAAACTAGTTAGGCTGTTTGTACCTTTTCTAATTCCCAGCTAAGTTTGTTCCTGGCCGTGTCACTCAAATTCCATGTTCTTGTGCAATCACTAACCTTAAACCTAAACAGTTCTTTGCCCCTACAGCATATTCTTCCTTGGTGTATGATAACAGAGCCACTGCAGAAGGCTCTGCTCTTAGCAGGTACCTCCAAGTCCATTAGTAGAGTGTGTGCCCCGCTCTAGCACTGGTCAGCAAAAGCGATGGCATCTTGCCTTTGCCCTCCAGTAATCCTTGATCTCTAACAGATCTGTGCCGTTGATCCAAATTACACGAGCCTTGCTGACCCAGCAGCTTCCTTCCTTGCTTCTCTAAGATCCAGGAAACTGCATCCACAAAAACTGTTACCAGAGCACCACTAAAGATGAAAAATTCAAAGCCTCAGAAGCTGGAAAATGTCACCCTTAAACTGACATGTCTGACCTATCACGATGCAGTCTTTAGTTACACCACTACGTGCTTTTTTGACAGGTTCTGTGAAGTCCAAGTATTTCTCAAAGTAAGGTCTGAGGTTCTAAAAGGAGTAACAGGATTCTTGCTTTTCCTTTCCTAGATGGAGGTGTGTAAGAGGAGGTTCAACACATCCATTCAGTTGCAGGAACAGGCAACAAATGCTACAAGACCAATGAAAACCTACTCTGCTCCCTCTGCTCCTACTCTGCCACCAACTGCAGTCCTTGACAGGCTACAGCAAAACTAAGAACAAAAGCCTGGAAAAATCAAAACCTGTAAGGCACTCAAAGAAGACAGCAAAGCAAACAACCCCACCTTGGCTCTTAAAAACATCAGGGGAATTTGCAAAGATGAAATGCAGAGAGTGGACTTCAACCCTGTGCAAATCCAGTTATCAGGAAAATCCTCCTCCAAACCCAGTCCTGGAGACTGAAGTAACCCTGAGCTGGGGTGCAAGGCACTGAGCTGCTATTTGAGAGCTATTTCTCACTAATGCTCCTGTCAGGGTAGAGGCAGTTTCTCATGATACAGAGGAAGAAATCCCCCTAAGAACAAATAAGCAACAAGTTCATCTTTTACCTGGGCAAGTCTATGGTAACCATAGATCCAGTCAAGCAGTGGGAGTGGGAACCAAAAAACAAAAGGAGAAAAGACAGGTATTATAATTATATGGCAGTGATAATTTTGACTAAAAGAACCATTTGCCCAAGAACACAATGATTGAAAGCCATCTAACCAGATGTGGATATCTGCACTGCAGAGGTCCTATGTGTTGATAACAATATCTCAGCTAGCCACCAGAAGCAGCATGATACATGTACAGGGGAACTGTCACTTCAGATATGTGTTCATCTCTTTCAGGCATCTACTTTAGGATGAGATGATTTGTGCCTCAGAAGCAGCTGTTTCTCTCCATTACCTGTAAAAGGAATTTTTCTCAGATGGGAATGTCTACACTATAAATCTCCATGGCCTATGTGTCTACACTTAGTCAGATGAATTCCACTTTATGAATTTTTCATTATTTGCAGTCATTACATGGGACTGGATAGCTTTTTAAAAGATACACTATAACTTGAATAGAAGCATGGGCTTGATACAAAAAATAGTGGAGAAACTTCTATGACGTTATGAAAATAAGACAGGATATGAAGAGATGTCCCAAACCATCTCTGAACCCAGATTCATGTCATTGAAAGTAGCCATGTCTTGTGATTATATTATACTATTATTCTGTTCTTTATCTATTTGTTAGATCAAACTACGTGGCCATGAATTTACATTCTATGTGTCTCCGAGTTCTGCTTTACAGTATAACAAAAGAATCCCAGTTAAACGGGCATTATTAAACATTGTTCATCCAGTTTAATATCCTTAGAATTAAGTTTTCTAAAATGTTTATTTTCTGGTAAACATCAGTTTATAACTTCTGAAGAAAAGAAGTCTGTTTTCTATATTCTCTGTCTGTCTTTCTCTAGCAAGACCCTATCTGTGTTGCCCTGTTTCTAAGAGGGTCTAAAAGGGGTTGTTTCTTTTTTGAAGTCTGGAATTGCTTTTTTTGTTTTGGTTTCATTTGGGTTTTTTTTTGGTTTCTTTTTTTTTCAGATCTTGAGCATTGCTTTTTATAGCAACAAAAGCATTTTTACAGTGATTAAAATACATTTGCTACATTCGTGAATTCATAAATTTTAACAGCAAAAGGGACTATTACATTCACCCAGCCTGAGGCATTGACAGATTTACTGCACAGGAGTTAATGGACTAGGGGATTGTCCCTTTGAGGTTACAGGAGAGAATTTGTGTGCCTCTTCAGCCTCTCTCCTCATCATCATCATGAGGGCAACCACCTCAGAGCTCTCATCTAACACAGAGCCTGCCTCTAGTCCAACATACTTGATAGGATATTGGTTTAAACACAACATTTTGGAGGAAGCCAGCCTGCTTTCCCAAGCACCCAGAGAAAGCAAAGGTCAGCACACTCCCATCGGCCACGTTTGGTCTCCCAGTAGCACCACTCACCACAAAACAGCATTAGCTGCTGTCTCTGCAGTCATGTTTTATCCTTTACCCGCCCAGTTCTCTCATCAGGATGTAAAGGGTGAGGCTTCTGGGACTTAGCTTATTGCCTCATAAAGCAGGATGGCAGGATTATTAATGCGGCAGAACTGCAGGATTTTCAAGCAATTTATGAGTTTCCATGGCCGTTCATTAGCTCTCAGCCCAATGACCCCTTTCTATTGAGCATGAATCAAGGAGACACACACACATCTAAACACATGATGGATACTCATATCCAAGGCCACATTTGCTCCATTTTGTAAAACCTGCATCTAACAAAGGCACTAAAAACTCAGCACTTATCCAGGACCTACAACCAATCCACTGAAACATGCCTAGACAAAAAGAAATTTACAATCCCCATCTTTTCTTTTCTTTTTTTTTTTTCTTTTTTTTTTTTTCTCATCAGGGCATTTCTGATCAATGCATGCTTTTAAAGAATAGGAGGTACTTGGCAGAGGACTCACATTGACAGTCTCCGTAGCAGGCACTCTGGATTGCTCCCTTCTCTTGACTTACAGTTCTACGAGTATGGTTTCTCTTTACATACAGTCAAGCCCCACTCAAGGAAGTATTTAAGAAAATGTTTAACTTTCATGCTATTTATGCATGGGACTTAAAGCACACACTTAAACACTTCTTTGAATGCAAGTTATATTACGCATGTGCAAAAAAATTCAGTTAGTCTTCAAATTCATTGCTGAGTTATGAGTTCAGTACACTAGAGAGGAAAGATGTCTAGAAAATTAAAGGGAATCTTTGAAGGTAATAAGTGGACAATTAAGAAAGAGGGAAAGGTCAGGAGTACAGTAACTTTTATCAGTAAGTACAAAATCACAGCAATAAAGACGCTAGGAAGCTACCTGCAGATATTGCAAATACAGTGTTTTATACCAAAGAAAGACATAGATAGAGACAGAGTGACAAGAGACAGGGACAGAGAAGAGGGGTGAAAAAAACAAAATGAAACCAAAAGAGAAGAGAAGAGAAGAGAAGAGAAGAGAAGAGAAGAGAAGAGAAGAGAAGAGAAGAGAAGAGAAGAGAAGAGAAGAGAAGAGAAGAGAAGAGAAGAGAAGAGAAGAGAAGAGAAGAGAAGAGAAGAAAAAAGAAAAGAAAAGAAAAGAAAAGAAAAGAAAAGAAAAGAAAAGAAAAGAAAAGAAAAGAAAAGAAAAGAAAAGAAAAGAAAAGAAAAGAAAAGAAAAGAAAAGAAAAGAAAAGAAGAGAAGAGAAGAGAAGAGAAGAGAAGAGAAGAGAAGAGAAGAGAAGAGAAGAGAAGAGAAGAGAAGAGAAGAGAAGAGAAGAGAAGAGAAGAGAAGAGAAAAGAAAAGAGAAAAAAGAAAAGAAAAGAAAAGAAAAGAAAAGAAAAGAAAAGAAAAGAAAAGAAAAGAAAAGAAAAGAAAAGAAAAGAAAAGAAAAGAAAAGAAAAGAAAAGAAAAGAAAAGAAAAGAAAAGAAAAGAAAAGAAAAGAAAAGAAAAGAAAAGAAAAGAAAAGAAAAGAAAAGAAAAGAAAAGAAAAGAAAAGAAAAGAAAAGAAAAGAAAAGAAAAGAAAAGAAAAGAAAAGAAAAGAAAAGAAAAGAAAAGAAAAGAAAAGAAAAGAAAAGAAAAGAAAAGAAAAGAAAAGAAAAGAAAAGAAAAGAAAAGAAAAGAAAAGAAAAGAAAAGAAAAGAAAAGAAAAGAAAAGAAAAGAAAAGAAAAGAAAAGAAAAGAAAAGAAAAGAAAAGAAAAGAAAAGAAAAGAAAAGAAAAGAAAAGAAAAGAAAAGAAAAGAAAAGAAAAGAAAAGAAAAGAAAAGAAAAGAAAAGAAAAAAGAGAAAGAGAAAGAAAGAAAGAAAGAAAGAAAGAAAGAAAGAAAGAAAAAGAATGAAAGAGAGAGAAAGAAAGAAAGAAAGAAAGAAAGAAAAAGAAAGAAAGAAAGAACGAAAGAGAGAGAAAGAAAGATTTCTGAAGTTTTTGTTGCACTACATTTCTAAGTTATATTATTGCTCTTATTGGCTGTTACTCTGAGTTTCAGGGTATTTTAAAGGAAAAGCAAAGCCAAAATTTTTGTATCTTCCTCTAGTTACAGCTGCCATGCTCAGAAAGCAACCCCACCACGTGTTACATGCTTTCCCAGAATTAACTTGCCTTTTCCTATTTAAATAACAATTAATGTATTTATTAATGCAGTAATGGGACCCACATACTGGAAAATCCCACCTTCCCCACCATCCCATTAGCTAAATTTGGCTTTGGACCAAATGTCAGCATTTCAGTTCTTGCCAAGGTTCAGGTTTGGAATGTTTTATGTTGGAGGATTTTCATCTGTTTCCTTGGCCGGGCTAATGGGACCCTAATGCAGACACGAGATCACTATCTCATCGGGCTGCCAGTTACTTGCTTGTTTCAATCATCTTGTACATACACGCTAACTCGTAGCATTTCCATCTCAGCTAAGTGATGCCAATCAGTATATATAATATAACATGGAGTTCTGATCCTGCCACACTGACTTGAGACAAGCGTTCCCAGTGACTGGAGTAACTACAACAAATCATTCAAAAACCTAAAGCTGGACAAAAATTTAGATGACACCTTTCCTTAAAATCAGATTCATCAACAAAATTGTGTATGTCTGGCAGGAGCTCTTATATCCAATGAAACATTGGGGATGGAGGAATGGACCTCCAAGAAAATTGGAAATAGTTTAAAGAAACCAATGCTGTTGCCTTACCTATTTACTCCTTGGAGATCAGGGATAGGGGGCTCAGCTCCTGCTGACAAGTCAGAGAAGGACAGTCTGTAAATGCTGACCTGAGAGATTTTTGCAGATGTTCTTCTACCAGGACTTGGAGATAAGTCACCTCACTTGCTGTTCACTAGCCATTGCTCTACACAGCCTACACCAGTATTAATGCCTGTCATAAGTCCACATCAGCAAAAGAGACATGATTTCTGCTAACAAAACGTGTTTTGAATTAATATCACCTTTTGTCACCTCACAAATTAATCCCTCAATGGATTTTTCTTTTTCCAGAAATTGCTATCAGGAGACATATTTTTCTCTTTCCAGCCCACCCCACACTTTAGCAGAGTTCAGCTGCCCTGAACCCACAACTAGTAAAGTTTTTCAAATGGGAAATGTCTATTTAAAGATCCTCCTACCCACAGTACCATGTTCATCAGTAGGCTTGCTCTCACTTCCTCTTCTGAAGCAGCACAGTAGCTCAGTAACACTGGTCAAGGACACATTTGTTCTTGTCACGGGTAGGACAAGTGACATGGTCCAAACTGCAGAACCATGGCTGGACATTCCTGCCACGGCTTGGCAGCTGAGAAGTGAGAGAGGTGAGCAGACTGCACAGGTTGGTCTCGGAGCAATGAAATCACCTACGTGAGGCAGTCAGGAGAATGGGTGAAGTGATGCTCAGAGAAACCTCAATGTACACCCATCACACTTCCAAGCTATGCCAGGATTGCTCTGCATCTTCCACTGCTCTTCAATGAAAACCATCAAAGCCACAACCTACACTCCATGCATCCAGTGTCTGGATGCAAGAGGTGGGGAACAGGGACGTGTATCAAGACGTAGGTCATAGAAAAGAATGCCCAAACCAAAAGGTACAAGAGTCACTTTACCAATCAAACAAAGCCTGTCCCCTTTCATTCCCATGGGTTTTGTGAGCATAGCAGAACACCATAGCAGGAGCAGTGATACATGCAGCTTTATACAAACCTGAAACAAAGAGATATCCAACAGGAGGTTCTCTAAACTGCAGTTGTTCTCTAAACCATAAGAACATCAAGTTCCTTGTTTCTATCATTTCTTTTAAGAGAATGACAGAATTTTCTTCTGTCCAGCATGAACACATGGAACTGGAATTTGATTTCTAGTTAATTTGGGGTTTATATTTTGAAGGATTTTGCCATTTGAGGGGAGAAATATGTCTGAATGATCACAAAATCCAGCTGAGACACATCTGAGATCATGGTTTTGTAGAGGAGCCATGGACACCCTCAAGGGATGAGGCAGATTTCACCCACTAAAAAGTCAAACATGCCATTTTTTTTCTCAGGTATGACTCATTTCCTGATGCAACTAGGCTACGACTAGGAAAGCTAAAGTCAGATTAAGAGATGACTAATGCCTTCTGTAGTGGACTTTGGGACCAGGACCACAATGCCAGAACGAGGCTGCATAGGCCTTTGAAGGAGGTACCTTCTTGGAAATTTATCATGGGGCTCTGTTTGGTTTGTCCCTGCATTTTGAATTATGGAGCTCCTGTTTTGCTGTGTTGCCTTGGTTTCTGTCATATCCCCATGAGCATGAGCTTCTCTCCAGTCTTTGTATAATAAAACTGGCATAACAATATCACCTTCCTGGCTAGAAAATTCACAAGGCTTTGATAGATATTCTTGCTATTTCTTGCTAAATCATTTCAAACAAAAACAAAGAAGTGAAGAGAAAAAAAACACATTCCTGCTACTCCTGCCAAATGAAACAACAGCCAGGCAGGAGCCCAGAGCTTCGTGCTCCCAAATCTCTCTCTCTGCTCTTCAACATGCTATGCATCAGCCACGTTATAGCAATTATACAAATTCTATAGTGACTCCATCTCAAAAATCATATAGTAGATTTGGCATGCTGCTGTTTGGCATGCTGCTGGAGATTGACCCACAGATCTGTTGTTGTCTGATGACACGGCCAGCACATCAGATGGTTCAGCCATCTACTTAGCAGATTCAAAATAGCACCAGAATTTCTCTTCCAGGTGGATGTAGAAAGTAACAGATAGAGAGACAGAGCTGATCCTAGCAACGACTATACAAACAAAACCCTTAAGCAAGTATTTTCAAATATATCAGCTACAAATGACCAAAATTTTTTCGCTGGAAGAAGACAGACTTGATCTTGTTTTCATACCACATAGCTCAGAGAGGAAGATTTTTCTTCTCTGTTGCAAAGATGACTAGTCAGTTAGGAGTACAGTATCTGCTCAACAGTATGACTTATGATCCCAACTTAGGACATTTTTTTTTTTTTCAGATAACAGCTTTTTATTAGGAAAATATTGCTATGTTCACCTGGAGATTTTGCATGCAATTTTCTTCCAATGTCCTGGAAGAGTATGGACAAGTGATTGTCTTATTCTTTGGTACAAAATGAAGTACAGAACCAAGTAGAAAGGATCCTACTGATAACCACAACTTTGCTGCAGGGAAATAAACAGCAGGATGCTAACATTTGGGATTTAAGCACCCAGTGAATAGGTTGATGCCACTGACAGACTGTGCTGCCTTGCAGGGACAGTGTTGAATGGGTTAAAAAAAATAATAATAATTTCCATATTTTCTGCTTTTTCTGTCAAGCCAGTAAGTAGAAAAAGAGGCAGAATTAAACTCAAGTGACCCACAGGGTTTTCCCTTGTTGACCAAATGAAAATAGCCATCAGCCAACTGGAAGCTCAACCACTTTTTATGCACAATTACAACTCTTGTCATTTTCCGCACACTACTGTTCATTAAACACGTACCCCAATGAGAGTTAAAGTAAGAGCTTTTTTGCAACTCACCACAAGTGTAGATGACATTGAGATGCTTTCGGATGCCAGGGTAACAAGGATCTCCAAATTCATAGGTGCTGGCATATATGCTACAACTTCTTTTCCCATGACAGCGCTTGATCATGAGTTGGAGAGCGGTAGCCGACTGACACTCTACAAGGGAAAAAGGATATCTATTTTTGAATATTCACCCATCCACATAATAAATGCCCTAAGAAAAAATTTACCAGATGTAGACTGTGAGAGCGCATACCAATGAGCTCTCCGACAGTATTTTAAAACCTTTGTGTTCACATGAAAAGCTGTACCTGACTCTCAAACACATCTAATTGATTGTAAATTGAAAGGGAATTACCAAAAAGAATAGCGTCAAAACTTTTCCTCATAGAGCAGAAGGAAGGCTGTAAATAAAAGATTACGTGTCTTCAAAGGGAAAAGCCTATCCAAAATAAAAATAATTCCTCTTTACCCAGCATTTGTTTTATAAAGTTCTTAAAAGACTCTAAGAGAGGCATCGTCATCCTCATTTTCACAGGTGGAGAAACAGAGCCATAGAAAATGACTGTTTCAGAAAATGACTCCGAACATGAAGAGACTAACAGCAGGTCAGTGCAGAGCATGGAAAAAGTCTGAGATCTCAGGAGCTTCATTCCAATGCATTTATCCAGACACGCTACAAGCTTCCCCATAAACTAAGAGACTGTCATAGGAACAGAAAGTATGTGGCTATAACATTTACAATATTCATATGGAATTCATGTAGATTTATTTAGCTGATAATGCAACTGATCATAGCAACATGCAAAATTATTAGCAAATTTCCACCTCGTGAGCGTAAGGAAATGATCTTGTTCAGGGAAGGGTAAAACCCCAGTTTGATTTGTGTAAGTAGAATTTTTTCCACGTTTTGCTTGTTTGTAGGCTTTTTTAGCCTACGTTATGTCCAAGAGAGCTGTCTCAAGTCTTCAGTCACCACCTCCGCCCCTCCTTCTGCAGACAGAGGTGGTTAGCGTCCCTGTCTACTGTTGGCAGATGCTGTATTTCCAAGCATAAGGAGGGTTACTGTGAGGTCAAATAATTACAGTTTTACCATCCACCATGCGAGTAGAAATATTCTGTTAATTTTGTTTATTCAATGCAAGAATAAATGTTTGTCAGATCAGGTCTTTAGAATATGCAAAGCTCCATATGTAAATATTTACTCAAGTACTATCTTATAGCAGATTGTTAGCTACTGTTTTCTCATGTAAGACACGGAGGATTTGTACAGACATGCTCTCCAACGTTTTGGTGCTAAACTTGATAGTTTGCTTTCTCTGTCCAAGCAGGCCAGCCACCATGGGAATTTGACAAGGCGATACTTCTTCAACATCAGCCGTTGCCAAAAGCAACAGAAAAATGTACAGAGAAAATAATACAATCCCATTTGGTCACTAATCAGGAGGCAGGGAGAGGAAAAAGGGACCCTAAAAGGTATCGAATGCTAGAAAGCAGTGCGGTGGTTTCACACGGATGGGCAGCTGAGCACCACCACACTGCTCTCTCACTCCCCCTCCTCAAAAGAACAGGAGGAGAAAATACAATGCAAAAAAATGCTTGTAGGTTGAGATAAGGACAGGGAGATCACACACCATCATGGGCAAAAAAGACTCAGCATAAAGGAGATTAATGTAATTTATTGCCCACTAAATTGTCTCACTAGAGCAGTGAGAACTAACAGCAAACTAAAACCATGTCCCCCCCATCCACCCTCTTCCACCTCCTCCCTATGTGTGGCTCAGGGAATGGGGGCTGTGCTCAGTCCCTGACGCTTTGTCTCCGCCGCTCCTTCACGGTCCCTCTCTGCCCCTGCTCCCCGTGGGGTCCCTCCCACGGGATGCCGTCCTTCCCGAACTGAGCCTGCGGGGGCTGCCCACAGGCAGCAGCTCTTCAAGAACTGCTCCCACACGGCTCCGTACCACGGGGTCCATCCCCCAGGAGCAAACTGCTCCAGCACGGGGCCCCCACGGGCGGCAGCTCCCCCCAGACCCCCTGCTCCTGCGTGGGCTCCTCTCCACGGGCTGCAGCTCCGGCCCGGGGCCTGCTCCTGCGGGGGCTCTCCATGGGCCGCAGCCTCCTCCAGGCCACATCCACCTGCTCCACCGGGGGCTCCTCCACGGGCTGCAGCGTGGAGATCTGCTCCGTGTGGGACCCGTGGGCTGCAGGGGGACAGCCTGCTCCACCAGGGGCCTCTCCACAGGCCGCAGGGGAACTTGTGCTGCCTGCCTGGAGCACCTCCTGCCTTCCTTCTGCACTGACCTGGGGTCTGCAGGGCTGCTTCTCTCACATTTTCTCACCCCTCTCTCCCAGCTGCTGTTGCACAGAAGTTTTTTTCCCTTTCTTAAATCTGTTCTCCCAGAGAGCCAACCAGCGTTGCTCATGGCTCAGCGCTGGCCAGCGGCAGGTCCCTTTTGGAGCCAGCTGGAGCTGGCTCTGATCTGACATGGGGCAGCTGCTGGGCTCTGCTTGCAGAGTCCAGCCCTGCAGACCCCTACCAAAACCTTGTCACAATATCCCAATACAGCAGCACAACAACGAAGTAATGACAGACACGGGAAGGCCACAGAAAACTAAGCCCAGAGGGCAACATGTCTTTTTTCTCAAATGAAAGGCAGCTTTTTATTTCACATGCTGCAAATGACAAAAGAACAGGGCCCCGTGTGAGCATTTTCATACTGAAACACCCAAACTTCCTTAGGGGATTTTTGATCCATCGAGTGTCAGAAATTCCACTGGAAACATCTGGCATGCAGCAATCCTGCTATATTGTCTTTTGTCAAATGTCCAGTTAGAGAAACTCATCAAATCTAAGCACTGCATAGGATTCCACGGAGGGTGCTTGTTCTTTTTTTTATGTTATTGTTCTCACGCACTCCACAGGGCTGTCTGCACAGGGGCCTCACCCCCAGCACAGGAGCACACCACCTCCGTGGGAGGCTGGAGAATTACCCATGCAGCTCCTATAACTGGTCCTGCGAGGGGCATGACAAGTCTTTTGCATCCATCACCAGAAATGGTCAGACTTTGGGTTCTCCTCCTGTGCGAATGAGCTGTTACAAGTTACAGACTCTGCCTTCCACCATAACAAGCTGGACTGACTCTTCAGGTGCCAGATCTGTAGATTTAGAACACTGAAAATGCTGTTAGTAGCTTTATCTGCCATATGCCCTCATGCTAACATCACTGGTTTTTCTAGCCATCACTAGTGATCACCAGCCCCTTCCCCAGCCCCACCTACCAATGCAGATGTTGCCTGAGCTATAATATCCAAGCAGAGAGCCATGTAGCTCCATCTGCCAGAGCAGGTCCTGACATTGCAATTCCTATTTGTATTTTAACAGTGACGAGGTCCAGCCTACACTGTTTGGCTAACGTGTTTGCTCTTAAATGGAAACCTACCCTGGCCCATTCCCCAGCCCTGAGGCCAACTGTGTTGGAACAACCCACATCGATGTTATTAAATACTCTTACCTTCCAAAACAGGGTGGTAAAACACAGTGGGAATTGACTCTGTCCTATATACAATCGCAAACCGTCTTCTGTATTGCCTAGGAGAGTGTTGGTTGGGCCAAGGCAACTAACTATGGCATGGACCATGCTACAACTTAACAGAACAGAGGATGTATTTCCAGTGTCCAGGCCCTGGCACTGCTAGTTTACCAGCACACAGGTAGACCCTAGACAGCCAGCTTCTTACGGCACAGACCAGCCATCCTATTCACTTAACCATCAGTAATGTAATGTTTGACTCTTCGATTGCCAGACTGCTCCAGCTCAACCTGCATTAGCCAAAATGAGCAGAAAGCAAAGGAGACTCTACATGGTTCAGTTACAGATGAGGACTAAATTCCCTAACATAGGAAGTAGGGAACCAAGATTTAAAAAGCCTCTTTTTTACGGACTTTATAGAAACCTTAATATTGAATATATACCCAGTACAAACATCACCTGTTAGGACTGTAGCACATAAACCATACAACAATTTAGTTGGAAGCAATATCTGGGCCTTATCCAGTCCAACCTCCTGCTCAAAGCAGGGACAGCTTTGAAGTTACATCAGGTTACTCAATAATTTGCCCAGGCAAGTTTTGAAAATCTCTGCAGATGAATATTGCCCAACTTCCCTGGGCACCTGTTCCAGGGCTAAACCAATAGCCAGGTGAAGAATTTTTTCCTTATATCTAATCAGATTTCCATTGCTGTAACTTGTGTTGATCGCTTTTTTTTTTCTTTTTCTTTTTTTTCATTGTTTTTTTCCTATGCATTTCCAAAAAGTCTTCTATATAGCCAACTATTAGGGAGTAGAAAAACCAGCAATGACATCCCTGCCTGAGCTTTCTCTTCCTGAGACTGAAGAAACTGAGGTCTTTCAGCGTTTCCACATATTCTGTGTGCTCCTGCCCCCTGACTATCTTACTCGCTCTTTGCTAGATTCACTGCAGTTTTTCAACATCTCTCTTTATCTGGGGAGCCCCAAACTGCACACTCCAGTACTCCAGATAAGTGGAGTACTGGAGGGCCAAATAGAATGAATAAACCCTCTACTTGATGTGTTTGCCATGTTCTTACTAATACAGTTCAGTATCCATTTAGCCACTGTTGCCACAAGACCTCACCCAACTCACACTCAGCTTGTTGCCCTCCAGGACGCCCTGGTCTTTGGTCTTTTTTTTCTGCAGAGCTACTTTCTACCCAGCTGGCCCCCAGCCTGCACTGTTGAAGAGGGTTATTCAGGTGCAATTTGCCTTTTCTTAACTTCACAAGGTTTCACAAGGTTTTTCCCTCTGAGGTCCCTACCACTTGCTGTAACAATTGCCATCCAATTTGGTACCACCCACAAACTCTGTCCCATGATCCAAGCCATTACTGAACATCTTAAGCAATATTGGGCTGTGTGTGGTTATTATTGACTTCTTGTAACTGGCTACCAGTTGGACTTCAACAGAGCATTGTGGAGGTTTCTGGTAGAACTTCATTTTCTTGACTCTTGGAGCAAACAGCCACGATCTAGTCAGGTCTTCATTGTTGGCACTGACCTCCAAATCCTAATGAGCACCAAAATCTGGTGAGTGCAGGAATGTCAAAAAGTCATCTCATGAACACAGGCTACAAGAGCCAGCTAAACCCCACTGACAACACCAGGCTCCTGCATGGTAAATCCAAATACTGTTCTCTTCCTCCACTACTCACAAAAAAAAAAAAAAAAAAAAAAAAAAAAAAACCTACAGCTACAGCACAAAAATTGACAAAGTATTCACTTTGAAAACTTCCCTTTGGTCACAGCAGAGAATTTTCCCTGCATACAACTTTTAAGCACAAAAGTCTTGTGATTTCCAGAAACAACAGAGCAAGCAGCCAGCAGTATTCTGAGAGAGAATTATACCTATACTGAAATTAGCTTGGTCTCCCCTCTTTTATTTTGACCTGTCAACTTGTCTGTCCTTCACATAACACATTGTACTGAAAAATGTGACAGCATCATCATAACCTCCAAATGGGACCATCTCCCTCATACACTTCAAACGATTTGTGATAAGGAGGTCATTCAGTTGGAAGCCAAAATGCCATATTCTAGAAACTTTATTCCCTCACTAACTAGCACAGAAGATGTCAATAATACATCTGAGAGATGGCTGAATGGTAGACGAGGCTACAGCATCCTCATAAATCACAGTCACCACCATGTCATCCACAGCTCTAGAAGTGAAAACCTGGTCTTTTCTTTTACACCCCCACCACCACCCCCTACCCCACCTCCCTCCCCATGTCTCAGGGGTATAAAAACACTCAGCATCACTCGTGTTAGCTGTTTTGACATGCATGTAGGTAACTTAACTTCTGAATGTAAACAAGTCCTTAGGGAGCTGGGTTGAAGTGAGATCTTCAGGTATATTGGTACCTTTTCAGGAGGTGATTCCAGGTCAGAAGGCTTCACCTCCAATTACCTATTCCCAGAGCCCAGAGAGGGAATAAAATGGAGATTCTCTTATCCATAAATGAAGCAGTTAGCCTCTCAAAAAGATGCAGGGAAGCCAAGCCCAGCAGTGTGGTAGAGCAGAGTTGGGCCACGGTCCCAATTCATGTTTTCCAGACCTTCAGAAGTGGCGCTCTCATTGCACTTGATGGCATGCTCATTTAGGGCAACATTTCCTTTCTTTTCCTGCTTGTTTGCTAAGTGCAAACTGTGTGTGTTATACTAAATACTATCCTGATCCCATGTGTCAGAGACACAGCAAAGGACACTCACAGATGCCAACACCATAACAGTAAGTCTGAAGTAAGTACTGCTAAGCAGAGCAAGGTCCCTGCCAAGAACCTTTTAAAGCCCACAAAGCTCAAATCCCACAGCATAGCAATAAAACTACTTTAAGGCCCCACAGATGATACAGAACCCACTTACACAGGTTGGACCAGAGTTACCCTCTGCTTTCATTAGTCTTGGATTGCTCCAGTACACTGCCTAAGAAGAAATACAATTCCTGGCTACAGTGAAACTTCCACATGTGAAAGTGTTTAAAGATATCAGCTGTGCTTTTGGCATCTGGTATTTCAGACCAAAGTTTGTGTCTGGGGGACAGTGGGATCAGCTCACTTTATCCTCTCTACTCCTGGCCCCACTTTCTAAAAGTTGCACATCCCTCCAGCCTCGCTACTGCTGCGAGGTCGAAGTGAATTCCCTTTCACAGCATTGCTCCACAAAAGCACACTGCTGGGCAGCTTCATTTCACAACTGTTAGTCTAAGCCCTCGATAGGCAATTCATCTTACCGGTTCAATTTAGTATTCCAGGACTGCTAGGCTGATATTACTCCCTCATCTACTGTCTTTATCAGCCCAACATCTGACAGGGTAAAACCCAAATCAGATGGCACCAAAGCCATGCTGGAGGATTTTACCAGCTGCAGCTTGCACACAGCACTGGCTTTAATACTAGAATCAATCTCGGTGATGTAATGTCCATATCATCAAGCTCACCACAATGAATGGGTTTTAGTCGGTTTAAGGCTGCTTCCCAGCATGAGTATTTCTTTATTACCTCTTCCTGGTGACAAAAACAAATTGGAGCCAATGCCTATTAATCACATCCGTTACTTTGGTTACTCACTGTTACTTGTTTTTCTCCAACAAGGGTGACACATCCAAATCTGAAAGCCAAGCCATACGTTGCTGCTTTTGATTGCAAAACCTATCTGGGTTCGAAAGAATGTTTCCAAACAGTTTAATTTTTGCACTATGGTAACTCTTAGATGCTCCGGTGGAGATCAGGACCTCTTCCAAGGCAGCAGTCATCACAGATGGATCCCCAGATGTAGACACCTTGTTTTGAGACGTGTGACTAATTGTGCACCGAAGCTGGGCACGTGCCAGATGCCCAAGAACATCTGTGCATTTGTTAATCTCATGATCAGACTGATCAGCTACATCCATGTGCAGCCTGCAAAGGCAGGCTCCTGAGCTGATGAAGCAAGCTTTCCAGAGCAAGCAGGACCGTGTACACCTGAATGTGCTAATAAATTAGCATGCTGTAAGGCTGTAAGGCAGTGGGTTTTTCCCACAGGCTGCCCAAGGGCCTAGAAAGGCAGCAGGGAATGGAACACGCCTCCATTGACCCTTCTGTCAGAATAAAGAGTAAATAATTCTTCACAGACCTGAGGATCATGGGCTAGCACAACATTTTCAATCTCTCGCTGCTTGCTGCAATAATTACTCTTTCACCTGAGCATCATATCAGCTTTATGTCAGTGATCTTGATAGCCCTGATTGCATATTGGCCCTTTATGCCCTCACTTCACATAAGAATCACGTGTGTGCACTTGAAAAAAAGAAGAATTGAGCCTGAGAAGAAACCTCTACCCACTTGTCAGAGGAAGCATTCCCTGAGTCGGTGAATTTAGCACAAAAATTGGAGCACTCATTCTACTTTTTCAATAAACAAAACACAGTATAAGATCTTGAAGTATCAGAAGGACCAAATGACTAGCTATAAATGAAGGCTTCAGAAAGAGAATCACAGCCCAAGATACTATTTCCAGGAGTGCATGCGAAGTGATGAGGAACTGGAACATCACTAGTGGTGCCTGATCAAGAGACGAATTCTGAAGCGCACACGGGCTCAGTGATGCTTTGGCTGCCTCAGGAGCAGACCTACAACTGGAATTAAAATGGTCAGCAGAACCCTAGCTGTCCTCACTGCCTTTTGAGGAGCAGGTGAAAGGAATGAGCTAAGGCATATATTCCCTTGAGGGAAGTCATTCACAAGCAAGTGACAGCTCTAGGAGGAAACGCCTCCCAGGCAAAGGACGTGATTTCTCTCTGAAACATGCAGTAAGATTTCTTGCTAAAGGATAAAGCAGGAAAAGTTACGTGCTGAGAGCTCTGAAGCAGGGAGGACAGAATGAAAGATGGAAGACGTGGAGGTCAAATAACTAAAGAGAGAAATCTGATTCCTGCAAAAAAATACTGACAGAGGTCTGAATCAGCACTGTGGTTACACACTTATCTGCCAAAAGAGAAAACAAACTTCAGTAGACGGGAAAGAAGGATGTAAGTAGGAGGAAAGTAACTCCAGTGTTGCAGGTGAGGCTGCTGCCTAGACTCCTTCCTGGAAAACCAAGGAACAACTCAGAACTGCCTCATTCAGTTGGTCGTCTTCATGGAGTACTGATGAGCCAGCCCGCACCACGTGCTGTATATCAACTCCCAGGCATTTTCAGCTTAGCCCATGCCCATTAAGTTTGATGTTCTTTTTAAACCCAGTGCAGAAAAATGGTAAATAAAGATGGACTTTGTCCCATTTCCCTCTACAATAAGCAGTCCGGGTGGCTGATTTGTATCAGTGAGGCACTGTTGCACAGTTTCAGACGGGGGCAACAAAGATAAACTGAATTTCTCTGTATAGAGGCATACATTCCTCTATAAAGGACACAAGAAGTGAGTTAGATTTAGAAACAAAGGGAATGCGGGAAAACAGGGAGAAAACCAAGCCACAGATACGAGACCTTAAGACCAACCAATGTGAAGACCAGTAGAAACAAAAGACTGCCCTTAAGGAGAAAAGATGCAGAAGTAGATGTCTAAAGAGGAAAGCTCAGGAAGTGGAGATTCAAAACAATGGAAAGGCTGTTGTTTTGGAAGCCAGAACAATAGGTTTCAAAAAACATGGACAGTAAATCTGTTCCAAACACAAGAAAACCCTCTTCAAGTAGGAAATAAAAGGGAACAATTTGTTGGAAGAGATGGTTAAAAGCATTTCTGAGCTGTAAGCAGGGGCTCAAGATCATTTTTGCTGGATAGGGCACTGGAATGTGGAAGAGGGTTTGTGGACAGGATTGCTGGGGAAGTAACGCAAGGGTTTTGGCCCACATATTAGCTCTGGCTTCCCAGGTTCCTGCTGCCCAGGGATGTCTGAGCACCATCTGATGTGGTACAGAGCAGAGTCAGAGAGATGCTCCAGCATCTCATGGTCCACACCGAGGCCAAGAAGAGTCTACCTCCTCAACAGCTTCAAGCCCAGCCTGACATCTCCTCTTCTGTGAGCTTCTATAAGTTTCAGGGACTTTTTATTTCATTTCTGTTCCTGTGGTATTTGGTACTTTGGTAGCACATTGAGCTGGGTTTCTGATATACATTGCCATCATCGTTATTACAAATAGTAGTAGGGAAATTCACATTGGTGCAGCTGGATATAATATCTGTCTTGCACAATGTCACTGAAAACAGCTGGCTAAAAAGATCTACATCCAAACCTTAGAAGGATGTGCTAACAAGGCCGTTTTTACAATAAAAAATACGTTTTAATGAAAGAGAGAGAAAAATTACTCACCACACACTTCATAAAACTTTGGAAACTTGAGCAATAGGCCAGAAAAGAGAAATTATCTTTAAAAAAAATAACTTTAATTACATCTAGAGACTGCAACTGAAAGATCCATTGCAGGCTTAATTACAGATGCCGTTATTACATTTAGAAGCATTTGGTTTATTAAAGTGATCTCAAATCATCTTATCACCTTTGTAGCTGGAACCAGCACTCATATAAAACATGTGAGGCTCCAGTTTTGCAGAGACTGACTCAGAGTGTGTGAAGTTGAGCAAATTAATAACGTTTTGCAGGTTTGGGAGTTACAGTGAGAATCTGAGGACAGCAACAAACTTGGCTCCAAGAAGTCTCAGAGAACAAAGAAGTTTGGGTCTGGCAACGACAGTAAAATTTTATTATTTAATTTGCAGCAGAAAACGGTTGATTGTGGGCCATAAGGCATTCAAGATACAAAGCAAAGAAGCTAACAGCTCCTGCTTCAGCCAGTAGAAGATAGGGTCGGTGTATACAGTGCAGCTACTGCTCTGTGAAGACCCTCAGTTTATCTGTCCTTCCTATTCACTACTGCCCAACAATTTTCCTGAACATGGGCACACTTCAAAAAGTGCCTACATCTATGCTGAAGCAAGATCTAAACTTCGGAAGCTGTGGGACTGGCCCATCTTTTTTAAAAGACTACCCAGCTGACACAATCTGCAAGTCATTTCTTGCCCTTGCTTCCTAAAATAAAGCACGGCATGCCTGCAGCCTCACAGGTTTCGCATTACCTTTGTTTCTCAGGCTCAGCATTCACCATCATGGTAATTTTGTCATATTCTTGACTGACATCTGAATTATTGTAAAAGGAACTTCATCAGTTCTGAACAAGTTACACTGGTTTTCATGCAGAGTAACTCCATGGAAATACATCGAAATGTTACAGATTTATATCTCCGAAGTTCTTCCCTTTTATTTTTAGGAGTATATTCTGAATTTGCTTTTAGCTAATGCTAGGGCAACAGACGTCTTTTGTAAGATTGGTTACTAAGTAAGTTTATCATCCTGAAGGTGTTAGAAACACCCACTTTAATTCCCCAAATATCATATGAATATCAACACAGAGCCTGCTAGTGCTATTTAAATTACAACTTTCAGAATTGTTATTTACAATCATTGCATGGGGTCATATACTCCACTGTAAACATTTTTTTAAAACCCAGTTGAACTTTGGCTTTGAGAAGGATCTTGCCCAGAAGCAAATTCGAATGGCTTTATTTTTCTTTTTATTTTATTTTTAAATAGTAATTGTGTGCAAATAAAAAACAACTCCATATAAATAATTTTTATGACTATGGAATCCAACAATAGTTTGAGTTTTTTAGAAACAGTTGTAAAGTGATTTTAATTACCTCCTGGTGTTTTGAAACAAGAAGTGAAACACTCAAACTATCTAAAAAATGAAAAATAAGTCTCTGAAAGCAGGCTTTGTCTCACTTTAACATTGCATTCTAAATGGGATTTTTATTTCATTTTAGATTTAATTGGGTATTATATGTGAATTAAACAGCAACTGATATTTATTTAGTCTTCAAATTTGGGTACTTGTGGGTTTTATTACATACAAACAGATTCGCCTCTAAAAACATGTTCTTAATCATCAACTGTACACATAATTAAGCAGTTTCTGCCCTGAATATAAATCAAACATACATAGAGGGAGTCCCACCTATGTGAAGGCACCCTCTGGAAGCCTGGCGGGCACCTTAGGAAAGAAAGCCGGAGTCCAATTCCCTCCCACATGTGCTGCTCATCCCACAAAGCCAGCGTTCCAGCCGTGTCATCTCCTGCATGGTGAAAGGCCATAGCCCAAGAGCATTTCAGCCACAAACACCCAGATCTGCTAAAGGATAGCTGAGTTACATGGCATTACCTGATCAGCACAGATTTCCGTAGATACCCCAGTCTTCTGCCATGCCGATCCCCCGCTGCCTCCCCCATCAGTGCCAGTGGTCTCGATTCCTCATCACCTCACCTCCACAGCTTGGAGGTCTTTTATTTTTAAGTATTTCACTTAAGACCTAGTTTAGAGCACAGCCACGGACTTGTACTGACAGAAATACAGGGTGGAATATGTCTTGGTAAAGAGGAAGAGAGACAAAAATGCATGGCTGGAGGGGCAGTAGTCTCTTAAAACTAGCTCTAGTGTTGGCAAGAATATAATGTACCTTGGATTAAAATGATTTTTTTATTGTATGTATTTCATACTTACAGGCTAGATCTGATCACAGATAAACAAACTAGAAGGATCTATTATTTATATGGTGTAATAAATATTTATAAGATGTTCTGTGAAAGCTCCGGTGCAAGTCATATATACATCTGCCTTAAGAGGAGGAAATCAAAACAAACTGGGTTGAATCACCTTCTGTCACTGCATTAAAATGAAAAATGCCAGGGAATGAGCACCTAAAGCACAGGCTTATTCACTGAAATCATTTCTCTGCTCTTTCCTTATCAGATCCAGTGAGTTTGAGAGAGCCACTTCCATCTGAGTTTCCTCAGGGCTTTGTAAACACATCCATTTTCTCTCTACGGAGGCACAGGAGAGAACCTGCATGTTAGGTGACAAAGACATTTAATTTCTCAGCAGACTACTCAGTTTAACCCACACACCACAACCTTAAGTTGGGCTTTGGAGCTACAGTTCCTGCAATCTTGTGTCAAGTCAGAAACCAAGCCCAGATTCCTGCTACCCAGATGAGAGTGAGATTGCTGTGGGCTCTTTGTACAGCTGATGGAGAAAGACAGGGTCTGTGAGAAGGAGACCTGGATCCTGATGTTAGAGGTGAGCTGGGCACGTCCGTCTTATTCCCTGTGGTTCGGGGGCTAGTTACTATAAAAATACATGTGGACATGTCAGGTGCACTGAACATGATGAAGGATATTGCTCCACTAAATCATAAGAAGGGTAATTGTTTTACATCCGAGTTCTTCCTCTTTAGTTTCCTAATTAGATCATTACCTTGCACTCAGATACAAGTAGGAAAAGTCCATTTTTAAATCAGCTTCCCTTGGTATAAACAAGTCAGAGATGCAGGCAGAGGCAGCTGCAAACAGCATGATAAAGGGGCAGAGGGCTCGCTGGATATTAATGGCTTGTTGCTTGCAAATAACCCTTTCCCCAGAGACCTCCCTATGCTCTGCGTATTGTCTCTGCACAAGCTGGCAGCAAAGTGGAGGGTTTATTAAAAGAGTTACAAACAAGGTCACATTCCTTTAGGAGCTTCTCAGAGTTCCCAAGGCACTCAAGGAGGGGTCCAGCTGTTTGCAGGGGTTTCCCATTACGGTCAGAGACACAAGTTTCAGCACGTTTCCGCTGAAAAGGAGATCCTGGCAGTTTTTCTCTTTAACATGACAGGGATAGGATGGAGTCCTTCACAGTAACTTTCCCTTCTCAGATGCTAAGCACATTCATGTAGACGTGGACAGAAAGCATGTGTTTGGCAGGGCACGGTGTGCGATGTCTGACTCGGGGATCCCACACTACTCAAAAGCAGCACAAGGGTGGCTGGGTTGTGCAGGTGTTAAAGGGCTGCAATGCCTTAATGCCTCAAACCACTCCAGCCAAATACCCAACGTACCTCATGTCTCTGCAGAATCCAAGGAACTCACTTTGAAGTGGATTTTATCTCCTCAACACTCCTACAGGGGTACATGATCTTGTTTTTCAAGGCAGAAGCAACAAAAATTGAATGATTTGTCCCATTTTCTTGTGAAAGAGTCAGAAATATATACAATGCTCTGTTAGGCCAACCCTCCTCCTCATCTCTCAGTTTAAGTCTCATCTGTAGAAGATGCAGATTTCTAAATTCAACCCAAATGTGCATTTTGTTCAGAAAAAAGAAAAATGGAATAACATTTTCTGAACTGCTTTTCATCATGAGAGGAAGATAGCCTTCCCCACCTCTGGGGCAAGTACGAGTTCTCCACTCATCAGTAACTCGTGCTGCCTGAATAAAACTAAACACTGCAAACTTGTCCAGGACCTGCTTCCCAGGGAAAGGCGCTTTGCCAAGGCTCAGGAGTGACACAAATCATCAGTCCCGTGAAATTCAAACAGAATAAATCTTCCCTGTGCAGAACGTGGCTGGGTTCTGCCTTACGGGAACTGGATGCTGCCACAGAGTCTGAGTCACAGCCGTGTTTGTAAGATCAGCTCCTCGCAAATGTTTGGGATCAAAGGCTGTCACGGAGCAACCCTCTCCGTATCGCAGGGCTGTGGAAACGTGCAGAGAAATGTTCTCTTGCTGGGGAAAGCTTTGATTTATGAGCTGTGGCGCTTTCACCTACTCCTGAAGGAACAGAGTTGCCTGCTGGGCTAGGCAAGCCGGTGGCAGGAGCACGATTTCTGGAGCAGGTTGGGGGACTCTGCACGCCGCTCCCACAACTGCTAGTGGCAGCTGGGAGCGCAGCCCCCTCACTTTGGTGCTGCAAATGTATGCATGCCTATTATTTCTTGCAGCGCGCCGTGGGGAAGCACGGTGTGAATGTGCTTTTTGCTGATTTGGGTTGCAGATGGATCCTACACCGGTTCCTCCTGTGGGGCCAATAGAGGAGTGATAACCACAGCCACCTCCCCTCTCCCCGCATCGCTGGAGCTCTGTCCCATTGGGTCAGCTCCCAAAAGATAGATGAAGGTAGGGCACGCTGACGATAAGCAGAGACTGCCTGCAGCACTGGCAGTGTCACCCCGAGGAGATCAGCCAGCTACTGCTGAACACTTAGCAGACCTGGACAAACACCCTCAGATGTGGCTAGGATTTGAGAAATGGAGTATGGAGAGCTGAAAGACCACCAGCCCACTCGCAGTGATTTACCTCGCACATACACACACCCTGCACCTCTCATCCCCAGCCCGGCAGGGCATGCAGCGAGCCACTGTCCCAGAAATATTTCCCATCCCTTTGCAGTTATGTAGGCAAAGCATACCTGTCCATCCTCCACCAGCTCCCCCAGCAGCACGGGGCTGACTTAACAGATACCCAAGACTGCAGCAACTCCAAACACGCAGAGAGTTTCTCCTCTCTGACAACCTAATCATTTTTAGAGTAAGCCCACAGCTTAAAACCCTGCACTGGTTTCCATTTAAGAGCTGACACTGGAGGAAGTAGCAGTGCTGGGATGAGCACACATCTCAGTAGCAGGCTGCATGCTACACTTTAGGACCCAACACCTTATTTCCTTGGGCAAACATCACACTTTGTAGAGTGGCTGTGCAGCCCTGCTTCATACTTTGAAGCTGCTTGTTCTCCTAGCTACAGCTTTGCTCTCTGAGCAACACTGTCTTCCATCCCATTTTCTACTTTTTCAGCCAGTACAAGTTTCAGGGCTTTGCACTTGGGCAGAGAAGAGGAAAACGTTACCTTTTGTGACTTTGATTCAAAATTAAAAGTTTTGCTCCATGCTGACATTCAAGAGCAGGTCCCAATGCTCATATTTTGTCACCAGTGTGTGCCTCTTTCGCCACGCTCAGCAAGGACAAAGGAGGGGTGGTGTGCTCAGGTGTACACTAGAAACCCATCAAGTTTCGCTGACTTGGCAAGTTATCATCCAGCAACAGAACCACCGTCGCACCAGTGTGCACACTCTTAGGCCATCCCAAAAACCACAAGAAGGATGTCTAGGTTAACCTGTCAAACGTATCTGCTTCGGCTTCTGCTCTCTGGAAACTGGGGGACAACAGGAGCACATCCAGAGACGCATGTCATCTCAGAAGATGGGAGGTAACTTGTTAAAGGACCACGACCCTCCTGACACATGACCAAACCATGGCAAAGAGCAGAAGAAACTGAATTACTCCACTACGCTGCAATGCTCAGATTTTTGCAGTTACACAACTAAGGCACTCATCCTACTGCACAAATAACTCAACTGGCCCGACTCCACCTGTGGTCTCCTATTGACACCCATAATCTGCGTATCATATTTCCAAGCAGCCACTTCACATGCTTCCATGTGAATAACTTTTAACTCCTTAAGGGCACAGGATTAGCAGCTGGGAAGCCAAAGATCTCCAGATACAGCTGAACAGATACCAGCACAGGTAATAGCAGCCCTTCAAGCTTCCCTGTGCAGCCCCTTCTGAAGTCCTTCCCCCTCCAGAGGCAATTCCTTCAGGAAAGAGGTTAATCCCCTCTTACCTCTGCAGAAAAAGACAGTGAGGAATGCTGACCACAGGATTTTTCACTGCGGACATATGGTCTCTCTGACACTGCCCGAAACACTAAAGCTCATTTCACGTTGGCTCAAGAACAGACAGTTCTAGTGAATGTTTTGAAGTTTATCAATCTTTAACATATGAATGTGAGAGACTATGATAGCCTGGGAGTAAAGAAGCTACTTGAAGGCACTGTAAGTCAGCCGTAACATGATGCAACTTAACAGCTTGCTTTTTGAATTTTCACCCCTTGATTTAACTTTTATTAAAGTTTAAATGTGATGTCAAGACTTGACTTAGCCACAGGTGGTCCGTGACATCTGCTGATAATACACACCTCCACAGAGGGTACGGACCACCAGGAGGGCAGAAAATTGAACAAGAAACTCAAGTGTATAGTCCAACAGAGATCTGCCAAAAATCTGAAGCGTGCTTACTTGGCTAGGGCATCCATCTGAACCTCAGTTTGGTGCTCATGAGGAAGTTCACCCCTGGCTAACAAAGTACCACACATCAGGAGCACCGCAGTGGCAGGTTGCATGTGCCAGTCCTGCCTTTCCTGCCTGGGATCTGCACCAGCAGCACGTGATGGCAGTAAACGAAACCACCCTGCCCAGCTCAGTGTGCTCTGTCGAGCCATTCCCCTGCTTACCAATCATGGGCATCCCTAGGTTTTGGTATGGGCACTCCAGGCTGCCTCCTTGCGTCCTTCCAAAGACAGCAGAGTAAATGGCTATCACCATGCTCTTCTTACAGCTCAGCCGCAGCTTGTCATCTTCACAGGCTACTTTACTCTTGTACTCGTCTAGAAGGAAACAAACACTTAATTACTCAGCTGATCCAGAGGCAGGCACCCAGCATGAAGGGAGCCTTATCACCTCCCCATGGTGTGAACTTGTCGGAGGCAGCAGTGATTTTGTGCTCCAAAGGTCCAGAGGTGCACATCAGCTGCCTTACAACTGCATTTGCTAGAGTAGCAGTGATCATTTGCATTATGCATTCTCTCTCTGGCATTAACAGAACATTTAATGAATGTTGTTTAATCTAGCCCATGCAAGTTCCAGTAAATAGCCAATAATTTCATTTTGCAGGCATGTAAGTGAGGCATGGCAATTGAGTGATTTCCCCATGGTGATATTAGAAGTCTGTGGCACAGGAAGGTAAAGGCACAACTTTAGGCACTTTACTCATCCACAGATCAGCACTTCATGTGCCAAGTGTTCATTCTGCATTCTGCCTCCCAAATCCTTCCTGAAATGGACAATCCAAACCACGAAATCCACTCTTGCTTTCGTAAGCCTGGTGCACACAGAGCAGTCACTCAGTTTACATCTGTCAAAGAGACTAGGCAATTATTTCACAAGAAATCACGACGTTCCCTTCTCTTTGCTATTATTATCTGTATTATGGGAACCCCTAGAGGTCCCAACCTAGAATAGGTCCTCCCCACGTACATCTGCCAACACACCACAGAAGATAAACACTGATTTGAAGAGCTGAGTCTTAATAGCTAGACACCTACAAGTGGGCAAAAAACAGACAAAGAAAACTGATGTGGCATGTCTAAGGTCACCCCAGCTGACCCAGGGCACAGCCACGAATATAACTTCAACCTCCCCAGTCTCAGTAGTGTCTTTCCATTTGATTACATTATTTACCATTAGAAATGTAGCCACAACAGGCCAAAGACTGCTCTCCAGCCCCAAGGCCAGCTAGTATAGCTCACCTTGCATTCACACAGAAAAACTCCTCCATTCCTCCCCACTGCAAGGTGCAGCATCCAAATCACCTAATGGGAAGGGTCCCTGACCCTTGGCAACCTCCCTGCCATGATCAGTCTTCATCTAAAATGCTGCTGGTTGTCCCAGGTCAAAACTGGGCCACAAAGCATGCTAATGACTAAACGGTGTAGGTAATCATCATCCAGTGCTTGTAGCTGCCCCTGGCCCTGTATTTAGCATAGACACAGCTTTTGTCTCTCCGTGTCACTGTTTCTCTAGGCCTGATATCACCACTATTAAATATAAACATATATATATATGTATATGTGTGTGTGAAGATTTCTGCAAAATCCATATGTATCAAACTACTTAGTAACTGAGAATGCAAGATAATAATTGCATTACAGTTTAATACTTCAGTGTTTATACTACGGCAGCTGTGACATAATGGGACATTTTTGACTGTATTGTAACTATAAGTCCAAGAACCATTTCTTCCTAATGGGAGCTGGACAGAAATGTTCCACCAAAGTTGAATCACAGAAGAATTTAGGTTGGAAGACTCCTCAGGACACCATCTGGTTTAACTCCTGCTAACAGCAGGGCTAATTTCTGCATTTGATTATTTTTTTTCAGAAGAAACTACATGAAGGAAAGACATATTATACCAAAACAGACACATGATGATTTAAAAGAAATGTCTGAGAATAAATGACTCCTTATGCTCAGCTTGGAAATTCCTACTACAAGCTAAAAAACAGCCCCATCAAAATATCCTATTACCTGGTGATCAGAGCATCCACCAGAGCATAGAAACCAGTCACAGATCAGGTGACAATCTTAACCCTAGACACTAGTTATTTGGGTATGCAATCTTCCTTCTCCCTCATCAGCCTTGTACAAAAATCTCTGAAAAAAAAATAGTTTTCATCCCACTGCAGAAAAACTTTCAAACCTCCAAAATATTTATGGACGGGAAAACACTTTCTCATCCAGCTCTACTCCCTGTAGATGAAGACAGACTAAAGACCTAGCTCATGGAGAGAATATGACTGTTTGAAGAACATGCATCCCTCAATAATATCTGTAGTGACAAATCTATGACAGTTCAGTGTGCAGAACAGACACAGGGCAGGAATAGAAGCTCTTTTTAACAATAGAGCTCTTTTTAACATCAATGGAAGCTCTTTTTAACATCAGAGTATGCACAGAAAGGGGATACCTCATACAGACGTAAAGAATCAGTCAGCCCATATTATCTGTGTAGGTATTTCAGCCACTATCACCACGAGGAAATCTGAATAATATAATGAATACACTGAGTTATCTTCATCTCTAGGACTTTTGTTTCTTCTGGGAGGGAAATGGGACCAGAGCTTTAACGTGGATATACAGTGTTGAACCTAGCAGAGTATAACAGAATTTTATAGACTTAAAAAACATGGTCTCAAGCTAAAAGAACAAGGGCATAAAACAGTGCAATAGGACAAGCTATATACAGTTAAACCAATGCCACAGAAATGGAAAATACTTGTGACTGGCTGAAGCGGCTGAAATATGAAATAATTGATTAACTTTAGAAAAAGATCAATTTTGATGTCTCTAAAGAGCACAAGCCATGGTCCCCTGTGAGGGTCTTATTTCTTACAAGGCAGTAACTCAATTTCCTCTTCTGATTTGGTTATTATTAGCTACTTCTCCCAATTATCAAGTATAACTGATTGCTTTACCACATGTCTTGTGGACCCATATAAGGTCTTTAACATACTGATTAAATGGTGTTGACTGTTCAAAGTCAGACCTTGCCATTTGTAAACTTCACTGGAATTCCATGCAGTGAGTATTGCACCTTCCCAAGAAGCCACTGGGATGCATGGCCATTCACATCTCTGCTGACAGCCAGCACCAAAGCTCTGCCTCTCACATTTGTAGTTCTTACCCTTGGAGCTGCTCCAGGAAATCATGTTGAGAGCTGGTGAGGGAAGCTGCCTGAAGGATGGCTCAAAATATGGAACCAGGGCAGTGAGTCTGACCATGCACTCCCTGGGGACTAGTGCAGTTTATGGGTGATGTGCTGCTGGCACGCTGCAGTGTGGAATCAGAGGGCTGTGCCATCTGAAAGAGATGCCACCTCCTTGTGGTCACTGACTTCTGCCTTAGGAAACACCTAGCGGAGCTGTGGGTTACCAGGGTTCTGAATGCTTGGTTCTGGATGAGGCCAGGCAGGTTAGGAATGCAGTCGCCTGGGCTGTCACTGATGAAAAACACAGCTTTCTTAAAAGTTAGAATGAAAGAAGAAAAAATAAAGGATGAAGTACACAGTGGTATTTCAGACTCCCCAAAATTTCCCATAAGCTTGATCATTGGAGAACGGATGCTCTCAGTGTTTCAGCGCAACCTGATAGAAATTTGGATAAACAAACTGATAGAAAGTGATGTTACAGAGGACACAAGCCTCTGAAAGCATTTTCTGCTTCATAGCATTGCCACCTCCGTCTTAGCCAGGATGAACTAAAGCCAGCTGTCTTTCATCCAGACACTGATGGCTCCCAGGCATTGGGCAATGGTAAGGACTGTGATTGATGCAAAGAAAATAGAGAGCTAAGCATCACCCATACATTTACTGGTACTTCAGCCCATAATAGCCTTATATAAATATTGAAAAGTATTGAGGCAGCGTAAGTGACATAAGAGAGCTGGGACTGGGAATGAATCTGCATTTTTCTCTCTCACTCTCCCAAGCAGAACTGGCCTCCTACAGATCAGTCACAATCTGGTCCTAAGCCTGCCCTAACTGTTACAGTCTGGATATAATTCAGTCCAAATGCAAACATTTGTATTAGTGGGTTTCATGTTTCACCCTGAAAAATTAAACACGCTTAAATGGCCTAGGAAAGGTGGCAGTGATATTCAGCAAATGGCTTACTCAACTCTAATCCCCCGTGCAGTCATTTGTAGGGCAACAGAGATTTACCATGATTAAGATATTTGCTAAGGATAATATCCCTTTTATTACTGCCTGTTTTCAGAGACACTGGCTTAAATATAACTCGACAGAGAGAAACCAAGGAGGGAACAGCTGCAGGCTTTTCTAGACACGTTTTAAAGGTCAATATATGACATGATTATAACATAGCTAGAACAATCGAGGGAAAACAATTAGAAATGTTTCTAATGGAAAAATTGGCTCTCTCAGACAGCAAAGAGAACAAGACCCATTGTAATTACAGGATGTGTACAAGAATACTAAAATATTGACCTGTAGTAAATAAATTTACCAAGTGACTTAATGACATTTTCATCTATGGTCCATGAAAATTTTCTGAATGATCATGATTGGGAAGCTCAAAACTAAATTCATTTGGCTCAGTCTCTGAAAGATCTTAGAGATAAAAGTTTCTAAAATGATTTTGCATCTAACAAACTGATGGAATGCCTTGTCTAAAATTATATTTTTAAACAGAACTAGCAGTGGAAAAAAATTAGGAAATTTTGCTGATTAACACATGCATGGTTCACATAATCAGTGCATAATAGTTGACCTATTTCCCAGATCAAAGAGCTGGAAAGACATGGAAAAAGAAATCTGTCTTCCTCACAAACTCCTGAAGGATTTAAATCTCAGAATTAGGATCTGAACAAAGACATTCTGTAGGAAATATAGATAGTCTTGCCCAATTCTTTCAGCTCAGGATTGTTTCCTATAGAAGTCTCCTACCTAGTTTATAACCGCTAAATTAGTGAGACTGTACCCAAGATGCCACTTCAGAACTGAACTGCTTGTATTGGGCTTACATGGCAAGGATTTGGCTACAGGTGCGTGCGGCCTCTGTGAGCAGATCCTAGAAGCTGCCCCTTGTCAGATCTGAGGGACCAAAAGGGAGTCCCTCCGAAAGTCCCTGCCGCTGGCCAGAACCGAGCCGTGAGCAATCCTATGTGCACCTTTGGGAGAGCAGATTTTAAAAAGGGAAAAAAACTGCTGTGCAACAGCAACTGTGAGAGAGTGAGAAATGTGAGAGAACCAGCCCTCGCAGATCCCAGGTCAGTGCAGCAGGAGGGCAGGAGGTGCTCCAGGCACGCAGCACAAGTTCCCCTGCGGCCTGTGGAGAGGCCCCTGGTGGAGCAGGCTGTCCCCCTGCAGCCCATGGGTCCCACACGGAGCAGATCTCCACGCTGCAGCCCGTGGAGGAGCCCCCGGTGGAGCAGGTGGATGTGGCCTGGAGGAGGCTGCGGCCCATGGAGAGCCCCCGCAGGAGCAGGCCCCGGGCCGGAGCTGCAGCCCGTGGAGAGGAGCCCACGCAGGAGCAGGGGGTCTGGGGGGAGCTGCCGCCCGTGGGGGCCCCGTGCTGGAGCAGTTTGCTCCTGGGGGATGGCCCCCGTGGTACGGAGCCGTGTGGGGGCAGTTCTTGAAGAGCTGCTGCCTGTGGGCAGCCCCTGCAGGTTCAGTTCAGGAAGGACGGCATCCCGTGGGAGGGACCCCACGGGGAGCAGGGGCAGAGAGGGACCGTGAAGGAGCGGCAGAGACAAAGCGTCAGGGACTGAGCACAGCCCCCATTCCCTGTTCTCCTGCACCACTGAGGGGGAGAAGGTGGAAGAGGATGGATAGGGGGAAGGTGGACTTGGTTTGCTGTTAGTTCTCACTGCTCTAGTCTGTTATTAGTGGACAATAAATTACATTAATCTCCTTTATGCTGAGTTTTTTTTGCGCATGATGGTAATTGGTGTGTGATCTCCCTGTCCTTATCTCAACCTACAAGCTTTTTTTTCATTGTATTTTCTCCCCCTGTTCTGTTGAGGAGTAAGAGAGCAGTGTTGTAGTGCTCAGCTGCCTATCGGTGTGAAACTACATCCAGCTATTTCACCAACGCTAGTCTTTTTTTCCTTTAACTGATCAATGAATTTGTTTAACTTTAGGCAGTGGCTAGTGTTGGTTTATGAAAGAGCATAGGGACAGCTCCCTTTCTCACACAGCCACTCCCTCCACAAGAACAGTGTTAAGAGCAGGTACATCTCCAATGCACTGTGTCACTCTTCCTACCCACATCTCTACCTGCACCTATCAGTGCTTGAACCACTGTCAGCTAAAGCAAGTTGCTTAGGGCCATGTCCAGTCAAGTTTTTAATGTCTCCAAGGACTGAGACTACACAATCTGCTTGGGCAACCAGTTCCAGTGATCTTGTTGACCATGTGAAAGATGAGTATAGCTAGTATCTGCTAATATCTCTTCTGGGGGAATTAAAGAGATAAGTCTCCAAGAAAAGAAACATGACAGATGCCTCCAACAGCATCTGTGAACAAGCGTGCCTGTGCAACCAAACTGCCTGTGAACAGTTCAGCTTGCAGATACCCATTCAGTACCCTTCCTCATAACGTGTGACCCTCATTTCCAATTTTATATATTCTCGTTTTCCCCCATAATCAGCAAATTCCCAGGATCTGTGGTACACCTTCTGTAAGAAAGAGAGAATTCTTTGAGTGCATGTAGATCTAAGTCCATCCTCCCAAAATTAAAATAGATTAGCACATCTCAGAGCAGGCAAAGGTGCCTTGGACAGCTTCCACTGACTCCCACACTCCTCTGTGAAGAAGGCAGTTGGACTAAAAGAATGCCTTCCAGTTGGTTCTCCCCTTCATACCTTTTCCCCTCACTCTTATGTTCCTATATCGGCAGTCCTGGCTATCGGGGGAGGTCCCAGTTGACTGGCGGCTAGCCAATGTGACGCCCATCTATAAGAAGGGCCGCAGGGCAGACCCGGGGAACTATAGGCCTGTCAGTTTGACCTCAGTGCCAGGAAAGCTCATGGAGCAGATTATCTTGAGGGTCATCACGCGGCACTTGCAGGGCAAGCGGGCGATCAGGCCCAGTCAGCATGGGTTTATGAAAGGCAGGTCCTGCTTGACGAACCTGATCTCCTTCTATGACCAAGTGACGCGCTTGGTGGATGAGGGAAAGGCTGTGGATGTGGTTTACCTTGACCTCAGTAAGGCTTTTGACACAGTTCCCCACAACATTCTCCTCAAGAAACTGGCTGCTCGGGGCTTGGACTGGTGTACGCTTCGCTGGGTTAGAAACTGGCTGGATAGCCGGGCCCAGAGAGTTGTGGTGAATGGAGTCAAATCTGGTTGGAGGCGGGTCACTAGTGGTGTCCCCCAGGGCTCGGTACTGGGGCCAGTCCTCTTTAATATCTTTATCGATGATCTGGATGAGGACGTCCAGTGCACCCTCAGTAAGTTTGCAGATGACACCAAGCTAAGTGCGTGTGTCGATCTGCTCGAGGGCAGGAAGGCTCTGCAGGAGGATCTGGATAGGCTGGACTGATGGGCTGAGGTCAACTGTATGAAGTTCAACAAGGCCAAGTGCCGGGTCCTGCACCTGGGGCGCAACAACCCCAAGCAGAGCTACAGGCTGGGAGATGAGTGGCTGGAAAGCTGCCTGGCAGAGAAGGACCTGGGAGTATTGGTTGATAGTCGGCTGAATATGAGCCAGCAGTGTGCCCAGGTGGCCAAGAAGGCCAACAGCATCCTGGCTTGCATAAGAAGCAGTGTGGCCAGCAGGTCTAGGGAAGTGATTGTGCCCCTGTACTCGGCTCTGGTGAGGCCGCACCTTGAGTACTGTGTTCAGTTTTGGGCCCTCGCTACAGGAAGGACATGGACGTGCTCGAGCGAGTCCAGAGAAGGGCGACCAAGCTGGTGAGGGGTCTGGAGAACAAGTCTTACGAGGAGCGGCTGAGGGAGCTGGGCTTGTTCAGCCTGGAGAAGAGGAGGCTCAGGGGCGACCTTATCGCTCTCTACAGTTACCTTAAAGGAGGCTGTAAAGAGGTGGGGGTTGGTCTGTTCTCCTACGTGCCTGGTGACAGGACGAGGGGGAATGGGCGTAAGTTGCGACAGGGGAGTTTTAGGTTGGATGTTAGGAAGTACTTCTTTACCGAAAGGGTTATTAAGCATTGGAATAGGCTGCCCAGGGAGGTGGTGGAGTCACCATCCCTGGAGGTCTTTAAAAGACGTTTAGATGTAGAGCTTAGCGATATGGTTTAGTGGAGTACTTAGTGTTAGGTCGGAGGTTGGACTCGATGATCTTGAGGTCTCTTCCAACCTAGAAATCTGTGATACTGTGATACTGTGATATATTCATTAAATCACTCATATGTTCCTATATTAATTTACTTTTCATTTCAAGTGAGCATTTGTTTTCTGAGTCGTGTCCTTTCTTACTCTTTAAAGATATAAGTAGATTCTGGCCTCTAAGTCCCCAAATGCAAATAAGTCAAAATGGATCAGAAAATCCTCACAGCTGCAACTGCCTATTGTTTGGAGCAGTGCACGTTGCTCTGGCTCCTTGCTTTTAGTTTTCTTCTGATTTCCTTTCATTTATGAGAGATGCACCTCATATCCTGAGTTTCAGGACTTCCCCTGCATCTGTGTCAACCTGCCACTAATGAGAACTTTTCATTCATGTCAGGATTTGAATAAATTCATATCAATCAAGTCAGTATTTCCTTAGGCAGGTATGGCTAAAGAAGATCTTTCCAAGACAGCTAAGATTTCTATAGTTCTCGGGTACAGACACTCCTCTGACTCCCCCAGAAGCACTTAAGCTGTGGATGATCTGGTCATTCCCTCATTTCAACATTCACAGTCTTTGTTATTTGGGCCCTTTAATTTGGAGCATAAATACGTGAGAATATCACAAACTGATATATTTTCAAATACATATCTTTTAACATCATTTAAGTTCGAACTTCCCTTTGAGAAACTTGTTTTGAAGATGCTCTAATTTAACTTTTAAAAACTAAAGTTTGCTACCCTCAATGGCATGGAGCACACCACTTACTTCTGCAGAAGCTAATCTGAAACTCAGAAAGGTGCAAAGTCGTTGACAGTCCAGAGTTATACCAAATAGGCAGTTTGCCAGCTTCAGAAGTACCCTGAAAACTCAAGACTGCTAAGTTCTGGAGGTCTGAAACTGTTTCGACAAGTAAGAAGATTGTTCTTTGTAAACGACCTTGTCAGATTCCTTTAAAATTACAAGCCTGATGCACCCATCCAATTTGCAGTGTTTAAGAGGAGCCTTTCCCCACTGTCACTTTCATTAGTCTGAAGTAGTTGTCTTTTTGTATTCTGCTCCATAAAGTCTGGCAGTGTTGCAAATTAACTGCTACATTTCATTTCCAAAGTCGAGTTCTGATGCACCTAGTTGCACTTTCCCGCTGGACAGAAGTATATGGTTATCTAAAGAAGAATAGAGCATTATTGAAGTATATACACTAGGCTGTGAGATGAGAGTTAAACAAAACCCTTGGGAGCCAGGGATGAATTTAATTCTTGTCCCACTTCTCCCACTAATGAATTTTGGGCTAATTCTCTGAAGTAAGCATTCAGTCGAATGGCTTTTCTTCTGCCTGACCCTCTGCCCTGCCATTTATTAGTCCCCCTTCCAATGACTTGAGAACCTGCTGGCTAAACATCAGCAAAATGTGCCAGAAAAGCTGAGGTGACAAAGGCAGTTTAAGGCCCTATATGTTTTATATAAACTGGTAGCCAGGTACAGAAGAGAGCCTAATTAGTGCCAAAGCTGTTATTTATTGTTGCACTGTCCCACCAACCAACCAGCATGGATGTAAGTAATACCCAGCTGATTAACGTGGCTATAGATCTGGAGAGCTACACTATAGGAGGTAAAATAGAAAGCATGGTGAAAACTTTTGCTACTGCAATGAAAAGATGGAAGGGATGCACCAAGGAAAAAAATTACTTGAATATGTAAATAAAAAGACTTAATTAGTTCATCTGCTCACGGCACTTTTGTTCATCTTTTCCAGTGGTGGTGCAAATATTACTATTAAAATAGCTGGAAGGGAGAATTTAGTCTTTTATATCATAAAAAGTCTTCTCCAAATGTCAAAATAATGGTGCAAATAATTCTAACATGGGAACATTAAAAGGATAACTGATTCATACTTTTGCATAAAATCCATGGGGTTGCCTAGAGCATAAAACAAGGGAAAATGAGGCCTACTAGATTAAAAGCTGGTTTGCTGGTTTCCTAAATAATTAAACACGCAGCATTCCCTCAATGGCTTTGTCTAGGAAGGAAAAATGTAGCTAGGAGAAATGCACAGTTACCAAATCTCCCAAATTCCTGTAAGTCTCACTACCATGGATATCTTAGCTCTTGGATATCCCAGCTCTTGGAGACATGATTAGGTGACAACCTCTGGTGCTATTTCAGTAGTCAGAAAAGCAAAAGTAACTGAGAAGAGCTTGATGTGCCAGTAGTATGGTAAAAAGTTGAAAATATCAGTAAATTCCTATTTTAAAAATGTATCATAAATCTGAAAACCAAATGTGGGACTGATATGGAAAAAATATTCACAATATTGGAAAGAGTTCATTACCACATGTCTATCCCAGTACTTTTCATACTTATTCTTCCCTGCATTTTTTCCATTTTTTTATTTGAGGAGAGCAACTGATTTATATTTTCTGTCCTGAATAACTCCATATACAGGACTCCCTGCAGAAGTACTGCATGAATTTACCTCTCTGTTCTGCTTCTTGCTCTGTGAGACCTAAACACATGGTTTAAACTGTGGCTTCAATATAACAGATCCAGACTTCCATAAAAGTAAATGTTTGCAGCATTTCAGTTGGATTTATTAAGCATATTGTTACTGGGATATGCTTTCCTTGTCCAGTCTGCCAGAAAACTCACCAGAAAATCTTGAAATCTACCATCCGAAGCTTGACAACCTCTGTCACAATTGGACCATGCTGAGACTTGGATTTAGGGTTTTCATTCTCAAAAACCTGGGCCCTAGTTCCCCTGTGTTTAAACACCCCAAGGGCCCAGCCTTGCTTTTGTGGGGAGAAGGCTCCCAGATCACTTTGTTTCACACGTCACACCCGAAGTGCCATCCACATTGCAGCCTCCATCCTCAGCCCAGGAACGTATCACTGGTGTTAACAATACCCAAGGATGTGCTGCATCTCCTGAAACCTGTTGTGCCTCAGGGCAGAGGCTACCAGTTGCTTCTGGCAATGCCATCTACTCACCCATCTCTGCAAAGAAAAATGATAGAGTATCCTTTTCTTGTCCTTCACTGAAGATCCACAGCTTAAAAGGTTTTAAAGGGTTTTCTCATTTTTCTTTCTTTCTTTTTTTAATTTTCCACCTCAGACCTCAAAGAAAACTTGAATGCCAATGAACAAAAGACATCTGTAAAAGTCACAGCCTATGATGTATACAGTTCAGGCAGAATGGAAGCGGGGAGCCATGAGAATGTGTCTTTCTCAGTGGTCCACATCTGGATACTGGAGACGTGACCCAGCAAACTTTATATCCACATCCTGCTCTTCACCACCTCTCTGTTCTCCTTTTTATCAGGCCTGACTGAGGAGTTTGAAAGAGAACTGGGATCTTTTATTTTTTCTTTTTTTTTAACTCTCCCAGGTCAGCAGTGGTTTCTTTCTCTTTCCTCTACTCACACACCTTGGGGACAGCGACTGACAAATAATCTCAGCACTCACTGAGAACGATATCACGGGGTCCTCTTAATCCTGCTCCTGACAGTCAAATGATTGCTGTGCTACAGAGACAGGGCTATTGCACAGCCTCTGAAAATCTCCGTGCATCAACGGCTTAAAACAATAGTAATCGTTAGCATTAACGTTTCTCTGACCCAAATCGCAGGCTGATGGATCTGTCCTCTGTTATTTATAGCGTTCCTTTATTTACACCTTTTCATCACTACGGAGCTTGCTGCCTGAAGTTTTATTGCCCTTATAAATTTCCCCTCCCTGCACCACCTTAACAGTTTTGAACTAATACAGATAAGCGAGAGCAAGCTGATGAATGCAGGAGGTAAAAGACCTATTTTACTGCCTCAGTGGCTGGGCCAGAAGGATGTGCCATTTTAACAGCTCACACTCCGCCGCGCTGCTTTAGAAAGCCTGGCCCACCAAAAAGCCAGGCAGCGAACAATACAGTGAACTTCTCCTTCCACCAATAAAGCTGTCTTATGAAGGAGATTAATGCTTTTCTGAAAGGGTTGATAACTACTGAATTACCAATCTATCCCAGCACTAAAATCAATCACCAGTGTTAAAGGGACCAGGGATATATTCAGGTCCCTCTTTGCTCTCATCTGCACTTTCTACAAAGACTGTCTTTCCATGGCCTGCTGTTCTTGCTCACAGCATTTGCAAATTCTGCTCAGGGAGTGAAAGCTTAAAGGATGTGTAACAAGACCAGGCTTTTCAGGCAGCATTCACCAAATTTAACAGAAAAGATGTAATCCTCAGCCCAGAAAAGTCAGTGGCAAAGCTCGCACTGAAGTCAGTATTGTAGGAACAGATCACACAGAAATTAAAAGGCACACAAAATGCATTCACTGCAATCCTAGGTCTTCCTTCCATAATGCCCTTCCCAGACTTTTTAGTTAATCCATTTGATAGGTGAGAGCAGACCCAACCAATTCCCCAAGATATAAAAGGCAGCTTCAACTTCACCAGCAACTGGGAATCACCACTATGGCGAATGACTCTTTGCAATTCTTTGATAGCTGCAAAGCTCTGCCGCAAGTAATGCAATTCTGCTGTTTATAAAGGTTTTGAAGTACCACTGACAGAAAAAAATAAAATAAAAAATAAAAAAAAAGCACATCCTCACCAAAAGGCAGCTACTTCTGGGACACAGTACAGCAGCTACATCACCATCTGATAGGCTGCAAACTTGAAGACAACTTTTTTATCAGAAGAAGATCTCATTAGAATTAATTTCTAATTGATTTCAAAATTCAATTGCCTTCTAATTAGAATTGACTAGTGCTGTTAAGAAAAATAGAGTTATCTGAGTAAAATTTTGGCAAGAACATCAGGATGGGCATTCCCAAGTTTGAAACACAGTCATTGCAGTTCACAAGAATTAACTGGACTTCTTAAATTAGAATTAAATCTATGGCTTAGAGAATAAATGCCTGCTCTGTTATAAACGTTTGCCCAGGTCAATTTTCAGCACAAAAGTTTCCTCATAAATCAAAGCTACAGGCCCTGAACTAGAACAAAATGACCTCCCCTCAAGCCCTTTCCTCCTCCTACCCCATAAAAACTTTTGGCACTTTACCCTTTGCCAACAAATGCAGGCTTCCCAGATGCATTTCTCAGAGCCTTGTGCCTTTCACAAATATGTTCTTGTATTGTTACAGAGGGATTTGAGCTGCAATTGGAGACCAGGTCACAATCCAGGCTTTCTGAAACTTCAAAAGGTTTTAGGCTTGTATTTGTGAATAGAAGGGAGAGCAGCAAAGCTTGGATTTACACTTTGCTACATGACAATGAACATGGGGAGGCCTCACACCTACCGGCCTCCCATTATCACACCCAGCTGCGCCACTCAGCGTTTTAAAATGAAATAAAAACAATAATAACTAAAAATAAATAAATAAATGGATGGAGGGTCTGTCTACCAGATTCCTTGAAGTCATAAGCTAAAATATTAACTGCCTGGTAGGAAAGAGGGAAATGTCACTAGAGCATCACATTCAGAGCTGAGAAGGGGACAGCGCATCCAGGACAATGTGGCAGTGGCATCTCTTGGGTGCAAAGGAGACCAGGAAAAGGTAACATGCAGGGCACTCAGAGGGGAAGTCACAAAATCAGGGTTGAAGCCCTCTCTTCTCTCAATAGTATTGCCAGTGAATGGCCACCCAAACAGATCTCATCCTAAATAATCCTTTAGCAGAGACAAGCAAGCATTTATGTCTTCATTTTGTCCAGGAGCACTAACACTTTTGAAATAGAAAGCCAAAAAGAAACAACCACAAAAGCCACCATGGGCAAACAGATGCTCTGCAGGGACAGTTCGATCCCTGCTCCTGCAACAGCCAGAGCAGCAACCAACCTGGTAAAATGCTGCAATGGCATGATTTGGGCAGCCCCAATGAGTCTCTTCCCAGCCAGGGTCAGATCTCGCAGCCCCTCTGGAAAGTCAGGCACACAGCAAATATTTCCTAGCTTACAACAACACGCGATCTGTCTCTGAAGTAGGGGGATGAACAAGCACTGAATTGTTTAAATAATATTGGTGAATCCAGATTTCAGTTAGAGGGAATTCATGTTAGACCAATTAAATAGTATGTCAATTCCCTCTAATTATATGTTCCTGCAGCCTGCCCTGTAATTATACTTAATGGGTCTAAATCAAATCAGCATGTTACCTGAGAAATAATTGGATTTGTGTGCAATTTTTTAATGATCCTGAAAGGTACCCTGGAGAATGAAATCCTCTGTGTGCTCAGGGCCTGATCCTAGGCTTTGGTGTGTTTTGGACATAGATCTCAGGCTGCCTCAGCCCTGATAAATTAAATGTGCCAATTCTCTGGCACTGAGGCCAACTGGCATGGAAGAGCCTGCAGCCATTCTCACGAACTTTGTTAGCCTCTAAAACAGGGTGGCCACATCCAAACTTTCTATTGGAAACCATTCCTGGGCAGCGCTAAATCCCAGACTGGGCCTGGGAGTTGCTCGGGTTGGCCTGCTTGGCCTGTCCCTCAACAGAGGTGTAATAACATGAGTGATGGAAATCCTGTGCCCACAGCAGCTCTCTGGCACGCTTTGAGGATCTGTCGACAATAGCAAAGAACAGCTTCAGGTTTCACTGCCGGCAGTGACATCTGCCAACCTTGTCCTGCAGGGACTCCTTGGGAGGGCTCTGTTGGGCCTGTAGGTACCGGGATGATTTACAAAGGTGCCTCCAAGTTTAAAGGCACAAGTCATAACTGTGCTCTGCTGAGACCTGTACTGTACTTATGAGCATCTTCCCAAAACGCTGGTGCATATTCAAAACTAAGGCCCACATGCATTGGGAAAAGAAACAAAAAGCTAGGCCCCTATATACTTTGTTGAACCTTGGCCCTCAAGCCACATAGAAGCAATAAATAAGTCTCCCTTACCCCAAGCTGCCGGGATTTTATTGATCATTTCTGATCTCATTAACGATTCTGTACCTTAGAGTTAAAAGTATACATACACAGAGTGTATTTATTTACAAGCAGAGAGAATACACAGGACTGCCAAACTTCTGCCATTTAAAAGCAGTCCCAGGTACATATCTGAGTCCTGTACATGCAGATAAGTGCTCCCTAGACTCCAAATCCAGCCATTGGATCACAGGGGACCAGAATTAGCTCAACACTTCCCAAAAACACACAAGCTATTGAATTTCTTACTGCTTCTGGTTAAGCGAGCACCGCTTAAAGTTTCCACCACTTGGAAAGCAGTCTTCACCATTTGGAAAATGTAGGGTTTTCAGTTTCAGCATGATATACTGTTCATCTCCTTGAAATTCTGCCCATGAGGAACCAAAATAGCACCTTGCCTTGTGGATGAACCCCATACAGCCAGTGAGCACTGAAAACATTAAATTTCAAATGCAATGTAATGTCAGAGAGGCAAAACTGCAGTGACAGTGGCTGGAGGGGATAACTGCATCATCTAGTTATTCTTCAGCAAAAGTACAAGTAAAGGCCACTAACTTCAATTTTGCTTTCTTTCAAGAAAGACTTTCTTTTCAGGTAACTGAATCTATTTTGGGGCCTTTCAAGGCTCCAGCATGAATCTGGAACTGGGAGGGCTTGGGCATCCTTTATTTATATTAAAGATGTTCTGTCCAAACTCTGAAGGCCTCTTCCCAAAGTGCTTTTGATACATGTATACAGGAAAACTCCCGTTCCTTCTACCTAGGTGGGCACTTAGCCATGGTTCAGTAGCACCACATCGGGCTCCCTCAATAGGCAAAGAAAACAGACAAATATATTTAGAGGACAATTCAGACCGTAAGTGGCTTCTTATTAGAGCACTTCAGTCATGTATACTGTTAAGAATGACAAAGCCAGGAACAGAGGCATAGTCCAAAAAATTGCACACATCTTTTGATAAAATAATGGATCAAAGCATGTGGCAGGCAGTGAGCTCCTGAAAATGACCCTCAGGTAGTCTTCAGTTACAGTTATGGGTGCTCAGACTTTCTGGAGCAACGCTTCATGGGACCACAGCTTTGGGGATCAATTCTTAAGCACGAAGACCTTCCACTGAATTCATTAATAACTCATAAACAATACTCAAGTACTCAATGCTCAAAAGAGTCAACCAAAATTTCTCAGTCCTGTATTTTGCATTCTGTGGATCCATCCTCACCAGTCTTTTCATTAACATTCTCCTAACAGAAGGGTGAAAAGACATGATTATCAGACTCAAACAAGCATTAGGCTCTTTTTCTGAGACTTAAAATTAAAGCATTGAATCATCAAGGAAAGGTTGAATGTGTCCTGGTATCTCTGTGCAAGGCTAATCCTCACATATTTCAAACCTTGTTATTAATCCACTGGGTTCTGATTAAAAGTTTGCTCAGTGAATAACAGTTTCTGTCAGGTTACCCTGTTTTACCCTACCCTGGAGCTGTTTGAAAAAAAAAAAAAATGTCTTGGGGAAATGTTTTCAAGCAACTTCCCCTGCTCTCTTTCAGGAGAATCACTTACCCAGCACACACACAAACTCCTTCTTTTCTAGCATAGCTGTAATTAGCAAAGAATGCCAAGCCATAAATATTTATGCACAGATGGGATCCTGAAGTGCCTTCAGAAGTTCAGCACGGGCCTCAATAGTCAGATTTCTCAAGTGAGCTTTGATATAAAACCTCCAAGTTTATGAGGACTTGTCAGAACACCCTGCTAATCGCTCCTGCTTCACAGAGATGCGCTTCTCAACTAACGAGGGATGTTCCAATCACTCATGAAAACCCCACAGTAAGTGCAGGTGCTTCATTACCTACTTTTCATTTGAATTCCTCACAGATCCTGCCAGATCCCTTCATTTCATTAGCACAGGTCTCTACGTGCTGGGGCAAAAAGTCTTCTCTGCAGCTCAGTTTTTGGATGTTTTTGCTGTTGTTTCAAACCCTTTCAGAAATCAGGTATGTTTTTCTTCCCTGTGCAAACTTTTTTATTTTATATATATTTTTCCCCCTAGAATTTTGCCAATGAGATGCTGGAACCATGTTATTTATGTCGTCAAAAGGGCTTGGTCTGAAATGTCTGGATTAATAATAGTGTCAGGGTCTATTCTCTGTATGAAATCAGTTGCCACTCTTTGGCCACCAATAGACCTGATCTGTCTCCAGACTAATGTGCCTGCTTCCAAATTGCTCAAGGAATCACGCTGAATCTCCCAGCAGAGCCAGAAATTGGCTAAGAGACTGTTGGTTGTCCCGATCCAAAACCACGCTCCTCTGCAGCATGCACAATTGTACTCCCAGTACCCAGGCACTGACCCCATTTAATTTAAACACAGCTAATGAGATCCCACAAAATACAGTTTAATGTCACCCAGCCTGATCTGGAAGCAATTAAAAGCTGGATTGTGGCATGGTGTGGGCAGGTGAGTTTCTCATTGCTCAGCTCTCTTAACTGTCTGCCTCAGGCACCTGAATCCAAAATTTTCACCCACCCAGGCTGTCACTACACTGCCATGGGCAGGCAGAGAGGGGACAAGTCCCAGTGGGACAGGAGGGGCATCCCAGATTGCAGAATGGTTTGGGTTGGAGGGGACCTTAAAGCCCATCCAGTTCCAGCCCCCTGCCATGGGCAGGGACACCTCCCACCAGCCCAGGCTGCCCCCAGCCCCATCCAGCCTGGCCTTGGGCACTGCCAGGGATGGGGCACCCACAGCTCCTCGGGGCAGCCTGCTCCTATGCCTGGAACTGGATAGGAGCTGAAGCAACCCCCTCACTGCCAACAGCGTTGCAGGGCAGCATGAGCTAAGGCTTGGCAAAGGCTTCCACTGGCACCTGCAAAAACAATCTGCTCCGCGGGCTGCCAGCAGGATGGGAAGAGATGAAGCAGCAGCATAAGAGCAGTGCAGCAAGTGAGGGGGAGAGGGGAAACGCGCTGCACCCAGGGGTTATGTTACACTGAAAATAAAGGTGGAAGGGAACAAAAAGTCCCAGAAGGTCTCGCTGGAAAGGATCAAGCACAAAATTGTTTTGGTCTCGCCAGAGCAAACAGATTTGATGGAGAGATACTCACTTGGCCTGCACTTGTACCACACGAGGAGGTATTTGCCGGTTCCAGGGCACGGATCTGCGCCAAACAGCCGGCTATTGACAAGGAACTGGCAGCTCCGTCTGTCCTGGCACTCGTCCAGCATCTTCTGCAGCACGGGATGCACACAGATGCGCACAAGAGACAGAAAAACGAAAGCACTTCAGTATCTCCCAAAAGGATTGTCAAATGCAGACAAGCTGGAGAAGGGCATGGCAATCCCTGCCTCCTTAACTGGCTCCAGCAATAATTACATTACCCAGCTTAACGTGATGGGTACTGAAGGAACCATGCGATAAAAGAGAGGAGTAAAGCTTGCACTGTTTTAATGAGTGTCATTTCTTTTCCTTTCATGCATGCAAAAGGAGGGCTTTGCATTGGGCCAGTCACAGAGATTTTGAAACATTCGCATGCAATTTAATTGTAGTATAAGGCAGTACCAGCAGCATGTCCCAGGAAAAGCCTTGACAATTAAAAACAGAGGCCCAAGCTCTGCCCACGCTGTTCTGCTTTAGATTCCTCTAGAGAATCACAGTTTCAACCACAGGTTTCAAAGGAGCTCTCTTCTTGGTTATATGAAAGTTTTGGCAATAGCTGGTATTCCAATAATTAGTCGTTGTGGTGGGAATGCTGTTACATAGCCAACTTATTCAGTTTTTAATAAGGCTCGCTCCTCTTCCCCATGCCTTTTGCTTTCCTTTTAGCTCAACTCAGCAAGGGTCTGTGGGTCGGAGGTCCTCCCACCACCCGTATTTTGGGCCCTGGTCCCGTTTTTTCACACTGCTTTTCCTCTGGCTCTTGCTTCCCACTTGCCCATTCATAACACTCATAAAAACTCTGTCTCAGAATCCACAGGGGCAAGACATTCTGTCTCCTGCTAGAAAATAGCTTCATTAAGAAAGATTAATGATTTTTTTTAACCCTATGATCCTCTAGAGCAGAAGTGTGGGGAGGGAATATTGTTAAGTGGGGCAGTAATTAAGTTTTAAATTCAGCTGGATGACTTAGGTATACTCCTGTAGAGCCCCTACAGCGCTAAAATTACCCTAATGTTTGCCTGACACACATGAACCTGTCAGAGCATTTTGAGACCGCAGAGCGAGGTAATGCAGCAGCCTCACTAAGTCCCTGCAATACAGAGCAGTGAATTCCAGTCCCAAAACAATTAATTTTTCACTTGCAAGGAGTTGCTGGAAAATCCTCTCTCAGAAACTCCCTCAGATGCCTCCCTATTTCCCTTTCTTGTACCCACCTCAATATTTGGACTTTCCCACAATCTCATCCCTGTGCCATTTACATAAAGGCCACCGCATGCCACCCAAATTTCTATCTGCCTCAGTGACTATCTATTTTTGAGTTCTCCCTGAACATAATATATATTATCTTTAGCATTATAGCTCTGAATGTCACCCTCTGAACAACAGCTGCTCCGGATTCAAGTGCAATTTGGAATTGCCCCATTCCACGGTTCTTTGCAACTTCCTAAAGCTTTCACCTTCGGGACTGACACATGCAAGATTTTGTGCCTGCCTCAAGTCTGACCTTTATTTTAAAGTTGAAACCAAGATGATTCAGGCCTTTCCTAGAGAGCAGAGAACATGTGCTGTTGTTTTCCACTCACAAATTTAATAAAATGCAAGCATCTCATTCCAAAATACAGGGCTTACAATGGGAAGGCCAAAAGTGATCAGTGTGGGAGGTGCCTGGGAGCATTAGCCATAGCTTGACCACCATGTTAGAATGCATAAAAGCAGCATATTCTTTCCTCTAGGCTCATAGTGTTGACTGTTCACTCAGCATATGGAATTTAATTTAATACAAAAGCCAATGAGTTGCAAAAGAATTCAAGTAAGACCTCTATGCAGACACCTCTTTTGATGTCACAAGGCAAGGAACAATTGGAGCAACTCTTGAGTGCTTTATATACGGCAAGAAATCCTCTCCAAATCACTGGGGACCCGGAAGGATTTGCTCATACCACACAGCCATGACTGCATTTACACCTAGGCAGTGCTATGAATATGTAGCAAAAGGAGGGAAGGAACACCCTGAAAGTTTTCTTTCCCACAGGGAAGCTTTCTCTCCTCAAAGGCAGCAGAGCAGACTCAGGTTTTTGGTCAGCAAACCTCTTCACACTGCATGGCTGGGATTTTCAAAAGACTTCAACATTACGTAGTAGGTGCCACTAAAACCAGTGAGAATACCACCCTGGATTTCAGCAGAGACTGAGGCCAACAAGAAGCCTCTTTGCAAATTTCGTCTCCAATGCCTAAGCAGCATTTGTTCCTCTTTAATCAGAGAGAAAGAGAGAAAGAGAGAAAGTGAGAGAAAGTGAGAGAAAGAGAAAGAAAGAGAGGGAAGGAAGGAAGGAAGGAAGGAAGGAAGGAAGGAAGGAAGGAGGGAAGGAAGGAAGGAAGGAAGGAAGGAAGGAAGGAAGGAAGGAAGGAAGGAAGGAAGGAAGGAAGGAAGGAAGGAAGGAAGGAAGGAAGGAAGGAAGGAAGGAAGGAAGGAAGGAAGGAAGGAAGGAAGGAAGGAAGGAAGGAAGGAAGGAAGGAAGGAAGGAAGGAAGGAAGGAAGGAAGGAAAAGAAATCAAAAACCAAGTTACACCAGCCTTACTGTCAACTTGAAAACTGGTGTATACAATTTTCACCTATCCTGGCATACACAGAAAACTTCTTCCCCATTGCTTTCGTCAGTCTGTGCTGCATAGCACCATCTTCTTAAACACCACGCAACACAGCGACCCTGAAGAACATGTGTGAAAAGGTGAGACTCACACTAGCTTGCAAACCAAGACTTTTAGCTTTCTGGTCCTACTCGCAGAATCACACTTCCAGGCAAGATCAGAGCTTTAGCAGACACCAGATATCATTTCTGAAGTATTTGCAGCTGATCAGCCAGGTTGACACCAGGAAGGCTGTGGGTTTTCTTGGTAGTGAATGCCCTGAGCTCACATGGGTGTGAAGAATGGCTGGAAAAATTTAGGCAATTTATTCTTTTCTCACTGTCAGTTGTAAAAATGGGAAAACACAACCACAAAAACAAACCAATAAAAAGAGGCCCATGAGCAAACTGATCTTGCATAGAAGAAGTTATAGACACACAAAATTGTCCCTAACTAGTATATACAATCATCTGTTTGTGTCAATGTCATCTGGTAGGCCCCCAAGTAACATAAAATAAAGTCACGTTGGATGTTATGTTATAAAAATCACTCCAACAGGAGAAGGTGGAGGAGGAATTCCTGTCTGGCATGAGAGAGGAGGGAAGACACATTAATTGCGTTGTGCCATTTTATAATTACATTTCAGTGGTAAATCAAGCCCGAGGGCTGACAGCCAGTGCTCAGGAGGGAAGCTGTGGCTGTTTAAGCCCATTCCATCCTATGGCTCGTGACTGAGCTAAGAATCTGCAAGATTTAGAGGAGATAAGAGAAAAAGAAATGTGAATTCAAGTAAAACAAACACTAATCTAACCCCTGTGATTTATGCCCTGGATTAATCTCACTGCAGTGACCCAGGTCTTAAAGAAAGGGCAGCCTCAAGCTCAAAACCACGTCTTCCTAGTGGGCATTGCAGATGAAACACATTTCTCGTGCTCATACTGTTGTGCTCGTTAGCTAAGTAATTTCTTGTGCTTATTAGATAACAACCTTTTAAATCTGGGACTGGATAGGAACTCTGCAACAAGGCTGTCCTCAGCCATTCCCAAGGGTGCATTCATTTTTATTCTGTCTCTTCAAATCACTCAAGAAGTGCTTCCCCTACGCACTTAAAATAAACCACAACTGAGCTTAACACCCAAGGCAATTAAGCTTATCTCAGTTCTTAGTGCCTTGTAGTAGTTCATAGATTTAACACGCAGAGGGTGAAACTTTGGACCCATAGCAGCCAATAGTGAAACTCAATGGGAGCTGGGATTTTGCCAGAGGGCTGCTCTCTGTACAGCCTCCATCATCAAAGAACATAAGGATGACTTCAGGGCATGTCAGTCAGGCATGAAATTACACAGAGAAACCTTACTAAATGATTGCCCAAATTGTATGTTGCTGAGCAGAGTAATTCAGGGAGCAAGCTGCATGAGTGGATCAGAGCTGTGTGCAGTCAAATGAAGATAGGCAGAGATTTGTATGAAGAATTCTACACAAGAAGATACCAGTACATATATATATATATATATATATATATATATATCATTAAGCATTTTTAGGTCACATTCAGTCCAGGTATTACTATTACAGTGGAGTTATACCAACACTTATATTGGTGCACCTCTGTGAGTTTTGCAATAAGAAGAAATAAATGCAACAAACAAGGTAGCATTAGTTCTCCCTACAAAGCCACACAGCACGATGCATTTGTGATTGCTTTATATCTCATTTCATTTGAATTTTGATACGGTTCTATATAACCCCGTGTATTGATATTACCTTAAAACATACTACAAACTTAGCACTTTTAAGTTGCAAACTTATTTACAGGTCCTTCTTCTAATTATCTGCAGATTGCACATTCATCTCTATTCATGTGTGTGAATTATTAAAGTCCATAGAGCAAGAAGATTTTTGAAGGATCAGGAACAAGGAAGGAACGAGTACACGAGGAAGTGAAATCCATGTTGATGATATACAGGTTACATGCCTGTGGCTTTATCAAGCAATTTCCCAGCCTGCTCCACCGGAAAGTAATTCAGTTTTGCCCAAATTACCACATTCAATCTGTGAATCAAATGAAGAAGAGAACAAAGGCCCTGAATCTTGACCACTGACCTATGGGTGGTTTTAGTGCTCTGCTAGCTATTTCTTATCACTCTTACATGGGAGCTTACATGCGAGTCAGCAGAAAGGAACTATACCCACACGTTTGGTGACTTACTCTAACACACCAGACTGTGAAATACAGCTGAAAATTGGACACAAATTCCTTTCCACCAGCTCAGCTGTGGCAATAGTAAACACCAACAAGGGCAGTAGGACAGGAAGCAGCGGGGTTGAGACGGTAAAAGGCAACCTCAAGATTCACCAGATTTCCTCTGGTAGAGCCTTGAAAGAGCCCAGAGACAGCAATTCACAAGGAGTAGGACTATGCTCAGCAGATGAAGGACCTGATAAAAACTGCATTACAAATATTGCCTAATTAACCATTACCTACATTTCCTAACAGTGGGAAACTTAATCTATATGTGGGGTCAACTTCAAAGGGAGAGGAGGTCTAAGCTGAAGAAATACAAAAGGATGCATAACCAAAAGTCATAGGATTAAAGAAAGTGAAAGCTTAAAACAGAGTGGAGAAAAATCATTGAGAGCAAATCATTACACTGTCAAGCAGGGTCTTAGTAGCAATGATGGAAGCTCCGTGACTTGGAAAGTTTAAATTTAGAGTAAACAAAGCATTAGGAGGCTTACACCCCAGGCAGCAGTCCTGCCTCATCAGGGAGACAGGCTGCATCGGCCACCTCTGCCTCCAGTGTCCCTCCTTCTGCGGCACATAATCACGCTGCTCTGACGAGCTATTTCAGTCAAGCCAAAGATTTCAAAGATACAGCAATTTAGAGATTATCTATGACCTCTGCATCAAGCTTGTCTTCTATTTGCAAATAATTAGCTGGGGGGGATGCTTGCCAGACAGTCGTATTTCAGCCAGTGTAAGCTTCATGAATGAAGCTTCACTCATTCTGTGATTTTTAAGAGCAACTTTGGCACTGCATTAACTTCTTCTGGACCCTTAACTCACTGCTCATGAGCCTCTGTGAAACAATCAGCATAGTCTGATGAAGAGTTGCCCAAACTGCTCTTTAATTCTGGTATTTCTGAAACTGAAAATTTCCTTTTTCAGATTGTCTGTAAGTCCTGGAGATCTTCTAATGTGCAATGTAAGTAGTAACCCTGGGTTTTCCTCCCAGCGGTACTGATGACCGTGTGGTCTGGTGCAAATTATTCTTCTATTCTGTTACATTTCCCCCTCTTTCCCTTTGACCAGCATCATCTTATAGATTCAGAGACATGGGGAAGGGCCCTTTCTCTGAGTCTGTGTAGTGCCATTACAGCAGGACCCTAATTCCTGTTAAGGACTCTTAGGGCTGTTACATCCATGGGACTGTACCATGTCCTGGGACAGGGCATGACCAGTAACCACCATCCTTGACCTTCCAAAAAAGCCAGAGCAGTTGAATCATTTTCCTCTGCTTTGTATTTCACTTTGCCACACTGTTAAGCCAGAATGTTGGGGGAAAACAAAACCCTCTTCAGTAACACACACGCCTTCCAGCTCCATCACTTCGTGACCAATAACTGGCCCATGCTTTGGAAGTCATGCAGCTACTGGGAAGTTTATCTCATCTGTTCATCACCAAAGAGGTCAGCTCCCCTTTGATTTCTATAACAGAAACCTCCCTATCCTTTAAAAAAGAAGGGGGGAAGAAGGGCTCGGGGAGTCTCGTGGTTAGCACGCAAGGAATCTGCCCCCTTTCGTAGGGCTGCCTCACAGGCTGCTAGAGTGACAGTGGGAGATGGTGGCAGCAAAGGTGTCGTGCGTCTCGCTCAAAACACAAAAGGAAATACCACATCAGCAGCACTAGTGATTCTTGTCACCAGCAGCTGGTTGTCCTGGAGAGTGTTGAAAGAGACCCAGGCCACAGGCTGTGCCTAAGCTCCCTCCCCAACCCGCTTAATTTTTCTAACAAGATGCAGGGCTCTGCTCCAGAGCACCTTCTAAGCACAGCCCTCTCGGAGACACAAGTTGCACGGTAAAACGTTGCCCTCTGAAAGGGCAGTTTCCTGCTGATTCCAGGACATGTATCTGTGAAGGCAGAAGCTAACTTTCAATGTCTCTGATAAATATCTGGGAGCTGAAACACAACAGAAAAGTACATCTCCAGGGCTTTTTACTTTCCTTCTCAATAAGCTTTGCTCCAGGGCTTTCTATTTTCCTTCTACATAAGCTTAGGTTGTACTTCTATGATAATTTACCAAAACGAAAATTTTGCAGATAATCTGCTGCAAAGTGTAATCTAGTTTTCTGGTAATAAGCAATAATTTTAAGCCAATCATTAAACATTCTCCCTGAGTTGTGTATTGCTGAAATCCAGGATATATGGATCCAGGAATGAGAAGCTGTGGAAAGCTTTATAAACAAGGCACTCCCAACCTCCTCCTCTTCAGGTGAGCAGCTTCAAATATACCTTCAAACATACCTGTGCCCTGTGTATGTTTGCTGGCACAAGTTGTGTTAGGTATCTCACCAAACAGATTCACTTATCGGTAGGCACTTATCAGCAGACAATGCAGAATGCAGAGCAGTAACACTCCTGTTTCTTCTCTGTGCCAACATTTTTGTGTTTGTCTGAATAAACATAACTGCCACTGTATCTGTTTATTAGCTTCCAGATTTACACAAAAGGCAAGATCTCATAGGAGCCCCATAGAATTAATCTATGGGCCAGATGCCCCCATGGAAGCAAAGTGCAAATATGTGTGGTAGTGTGATAGATGAGAGAACCACAGATATCCAAATCTCCTTGGAATAAAAGCTCTCTCCAGATGTTCCCCAGCTGTGCAGCAATGTAACGTAGCTCCTTCTCTATACTCTCACACACCAAAAAATCAGACATTGCATGGCTTAAAAGTGGGCTTGACCAGCTCTGCCTGTGTAATGTGGGATTACGGAGCAGGAGAAAACTCCACTGTGAAAGCCCAATGCGCTGATCTGCCAAAAATCTTCAAGCTCTCTGATTAGGATGCATGCTCCGATCAATTGCACCTGCACAATTGCTCAAAAGGGATCAAGGTATGTGCGAGTCATAAATCATTGCAACGACACCAACACAAACAGGACTATGCCAATGCAGCTCTTTTTTCAAATCCACCAAGGCAGAGCTTCAGATGCTCCTCTTCTGTGACCCCATCCTGCCCTCCTGGCTGGGATTAGGGCACTGCTCTCTTTCACCTCCCAGCCAGGAACATCTTCAGCAGGACTCTACGGGCAAAGTACATGAGACAATACCAGCCCAGACTGTAGATAACAGCATTAGAGAACAAAATTAGCTCCTAATATTAAAGGTTGTATAGGAGTTTTCTACACTCCCATCTTTAAATTATCTCAAAGATGCTTCATTAATACAGCAGAAAAATCTCTTTTCTTCCTGCAATATATCTCATGTGCCTTGTGCTAATTCTGGGTTCCCCTGTTTAACAGAGTGGAATAGGGTTAGGAGGATGTTTATAAAGCAAATAATGTCTGGCTTTCAACACAACCTTATTTTGTTGTTCTGATCTCTCCATATGTGTGACTTAATCTAAAAGCTAACTGGAGACCAACCACATTAAAACTGAAATCCCAGTCTGAATGTCCAAATTCTTTGTGCGTTTGGAAATCTCCCACTGAATCCAGCATTATGGTGTTAGAATAACAGAAATGTGCACAGTTTGGGGTCGCTGCCTTCATGTCTTGGACACACTCTCCCAAGTGGTCTGCATTTCATTTCAAACAAAAACAAGTGCCTAAAGCAAGGGATCCTGGCAGCCAACCACCTAAGGTTGAATTAGCAGTGGTTGTCTCAGAGTAATCAACTCTTTCTTTTCCTTTTTTAACACAGAAACTATGTCTGAACTGGACATTTAGAGGGGAAAGAGCTTCTAAATAGGAATTAGCTGTTACTCACAGGTAGTGCTTGCAGGGAATAGTATTCGTAACTGTCCTTTCCAATCCCCCAGGCCAACCTCCAGAGAAGCAATAAATTTATACAGTCATGGGCTTGATTAGACATGGTAATTTTATATACTTAATTTGGAAGTGTTTAGTTTAGCTGGCTTTTTAAATTAGTGCCAATCAGAACACACATACAATGGTCCACTTTATAGCAGCCGTATAAGTGAGTTTAAAAATTACAAGAATACATACAATTTTCTTGTCTACAATTTTCTTGTCTATGTCCAATTTTCCTACATGCATGCATTTCCTACCAGCTAGCTGCAGGCAGCTTGCCATTCAGCTTGTCGAGTTTTTGGCTTAACCTTCAGAGAGGCATCACCCCCTCCAGGACGAGGAAAGAAGACGAGATCCAGCTCTGGCATTTGGACTCATCCTACCCTGGCCAGACACCACATACTGAGGTATCAAAGCCAGATCTGGGAGCACCGAAGAGGCACTGTGAATATTCTCCAAAGAGACTCAGGAGGTTGCCAATGGTCCCCTAACAAACTTGTGGCAGAACAATGTTCTTCTAGCAGGTATGCATCCCCCCAAAATGGACATATAAGCATGTCCTGGTCTTAGTCATGTAACAAATTTATTATACAAGAGATCTGCTGCAAGAATGCCTACAGCAAACACAATTCTCACTCTGATAAACAGGGGGAGCTGTAATTACAAGCACCTTAAGTGTTCTATGGAAAGCTAATGGGTAACAGCTCTGAGAAAATAAGAAGCTATGTAGGTAAGGATCTCTTTCAAATCCCTCCTGCATATAAAACTATGGCATGAGAAGCCAAAGATTACATCTTCCTTGTTCTCAAGTTCTTCCAGATGCTTTAAGTGGGTCACTCACCCACAAAGGATGAGTCTATACACACAGTCAATCATGCTATCAAATTGAATGTTTCAAGCAAATTTATCAGTAAATAAATAAAAGAAAGAAGGGAAGGTTGGCCTCTGCCAAAGTCTTCAGTCCATGTTCTCCCACCTTAAACAACATGACTGCCTCATCTGTTGTATTAAAAGCTTTCGTTATCATAACTGGGAAAACTTCCCACTGATAAGGACGACATCTTCCCATACTACAACTCAGACATTTGATGTGCAGTGGAACTATTAAGAGGGCAGCTGCAAATCAGTCATCTCAAGGGTTACATTACAGGCAAACTCAAACTTTGTGCAATTTCTTGAGAGTTTACCACCGACATTTAGAAGCCAAAGCACTCATGTATACTTTAAAAAATGCTGTAAACTCTTCTAAAATAGTCCTGGATGCAAGAAAGAAAAGTGATGTGGGAAACACTGGCCTTTAGCCAAATTATAAAAGAAATGATTCACTAGCCCTGTAGGTTCACTAATCTAGTTCTGCCATAAATTTTTATTATGAGTTCTAACTGATTCGTAGCCATAAACACACAGGGTGCTTAAGAAAATTTGAGGTCTTTGCCCAAAGATTTTCATAGTCCCAAGTCCTGCACTTGGAAAGAGTTGGGCTTTCTTTTACATCTGGGAGCAGACCCCACTCATCTCAACATAAACCAGTTCATGTTTCTAATTTTAGTTGCTCTTATTGACAGTTGACTAACACTGGCACCTTCCAAATAATCCTTTGAATTTCTGGTCACATATGCTCTTGGGAGGATACATATTGCCAACAACCCCTACACAAATGGACAGAGGTGATTAAATACAGATGTTTGGGAGATTACAAGCTTAAGTGATGTGTGATCACTTATGGTGGCCTAAGAGCCAAATGAGTCAGGAGAAGAAGTAAAGTCAAGGATTCTCCCTGGGTTTCAAGTTACTGAAGTAGAAGCGTTTTGAAACAGAATCATTTCTGAACTGAAAGAAAAAAAAAATCTGAATATGTTAAAAAAGCTACCCATTGGGCAGGAGAACTATAAAAAATAAATCTTTAAACACAGCCCAAACATAATTTGGTCTTGCAGTGTACTTGTTTTTCAACCTCATTTCTGAACTGTTATTGACTAGGACTGTAGGAAAATTAAGAAATGCATTAGCAACAAAATCTAATTCAGTTCTGTCTAAACTACAAAGATGAATCACCCACCAAGCTCGGTGAGATGTCATTGTTCCCGTGCTGGGTAGCACTGCTCAATGCAGGGCTATGCAGGACCAACAGAGACTGCTGCTGCCTGGCCTAGGAGAAAAAATCAAAAATAAAAATGAACAGAGCCAGTTTAACATGCAATACCTGAAGGGAAGTGCCAACTGAACAGTCAACGTCTTCCTTAATTAAAGTTGCATAAGAGTGGGGATAGCGGGAGGGACACATCTGATGACTTGGTACAATTCGGCCATAAAAAGAAGACTGGATGCTGATGGTGGTTCTGTGAGGACACCTCAGGGAGATATATTCTCCATCACAGGCATGGTCAGTGTAATTCTTTAGTGCTTGTGATATGTAACCTGCAAAAGAACATGACAAAAAACATCATTAGTGACAGATAGCTTTTATTTAGGTGATTTACAATAATACAATCGAACAAACACACAACTAAGCCCATGAGGGATGTAGGATTTATTACTCAGCTTACACATGGGAAAAGAAGATAGACAGTGACACAGAGAGAGAGAAGCTGGATGATTTGGCCTTCAGCCATGTTATATATCCTTAGAGGAAGCAATATTCAGATGCTCCAAACTCTTAGTCTGCTCATACCACTTATTTATATTGATACAGATATCAAGTTTACAGGAAATGCAGCTAAGCCAGACTCATCATTTAGACCACATCTAGATACTGCATGTGATTTCTGGTCCCCCAGTACAAGACAGACATCAGTATACTGGAGGGAGTTCAGCCATGGGTCACTGGGATGGTCGGGAGCTGGAGCACTAGCCCTGTAAGAAGAAGCTGGTTCAGCCTCTGAAGAAGGAAAACTAATAGCAGCCTGCCAGTATCTACAGGGAGGTTAGCAAGGAGACGGAGCCAAGCCCTCCACAGGGGCGTATGGTGGAAGAACATCAAGAACAAATCAAAACAAGAATGTTTCAGTCTGGGTATATGGAGCAACTTTTTCACTGTGAGAACAGTCCATCAGTGTAGCAGGTTACCAGAGAGGTTACACAGTCTCCATCCTTAGAGGTTTTCAAGGCCTTACTTGATAAAGCTCTGGGCAACCTGGTCTGACCTCTTAGTTGAACCTGCTTTGAATAGGTAGTTAGACAACCAAAGTCCCTTTCAACCTCGATTTTCCTGTAATCCTATAATAACAGGCAAGAAAGTCCCAGACATAGAGCTGCTAAGGGGAAAGTTTGGTGTGAACACTTACAGCTGGTTGTATGAGGGCCTGTGCCATCACAGCACACCAGTCATACCTCTGATCTCCCTTCATAATATACCATTCTGATTTTCTGGTTACATCTTCTACTCTAGGCCTTTGACACAAAAGCTTTGCCTTCTCCCCAGTTCTGCAAAATTATGATAAAGTTAGAAGAAAAACCTCATGCAGAACCAAATCTCTTCTGTTTGTTACAGGATGGCATTATCAACAATAACAAAGCTGTTAATGAGAATAAAGCATGGTGACAAAGCCTCATTAAAGTTATGCTGAGCTAAAAGCTGATTGCAGTCAGCTTTCCGTGGCAACTGCCAAACATCTCCTGACTTTGCCACACTCAAGCCTGAGGGGAAATCTCTGTGGTGTTGATATAAAGACATCCGTGCAGGGAACTCTGCAGTACATCCAAGTGCAGCACCAGCCATAGTCCCCTCAACGCTGCAGGCGTTTTCCTCTGTACAGTGAGTTTGGAATTCCCTTCCCACCACTAGCCACCAACACAAGTCTACCAGCAGCAATCACACAATGCCCTGTCTCTGTCTTCCTGTACCTCTTTCTTTAGAGGTAGAGAGTAATGATAAGACCATCTAGAGAAACGAGTAATACTTGGACAGAGTCCTAAAATGGAACCTGACATATATTTTAGGCTTGTTTTCTAAGAAAATGGCAGAAATGTGGTTATCATCTTGGTTGCTCATAATCATACAATAATTTAGGCTGGTACCTCTGCAAGTCATTTTGTCCTACCTTCTGCTCAATGCAGGACCAATTTATACCAGGTTTCCCAGGGCCTAGTCCAGTGAAGTTCTGGATATTTCCAAGGATGGGGCTTCCACAGCCTCTCTGGGTAACTTGTGCCAACGCTTAACAACAGGCAAGATTAACCCATCATAATGATTACTTATTGCCTCTGGTTCTGTCATTGTGCATTTCAGACAAAAGTTTGGTTTCATTTCCTCTACAAGTCCTTTAGATCTTGGCAAACAGTAATTAGATTCCACTCTATTCTTTAGTTCTCCAAGATGAACAGACCAGTCCCCTCAGTCTCTTATTACCTATCACATGCTCCAGTACCCTAGCCTTCTTGGCCGCGAAAGGGACTCTCTCCTGATTGTCAACATCTTTGTTATACCGAGAGGCCAGCTTGGTATGCAATTACCTTCCCTTACTGCAAGGTGCACTGCTTACTTATGTTCGCCAGCATGTTCTCCAGGACTGTCATGATTATGCAGACAGGGAAGCACAATTCATGTGGTTTGAGAGCATTCATGCTGCTTCCTGAGAATCATTTCAATGTCAACTTGAGCTATCCTTGTATATGCATCCGAAAGCTATCTTTACTTCACTAAATTAAACACTCCCAGGGCCTTTTCTCTGGCCCCAAGGCCATATCCAGCAAATTCCTCTTATGTTCCAAAATAGTATAACCTCATCCAGATCTCTTACCAGGAACAGTTTTTTATTCATACTAACACTGCCTAGGAGTCGTGTGAGAGAATACTGGTCCAAGGGAATTTTAAGGTGCCTGGAGCAACTATAATAATTGTTCTTAGAGATAATCAACACACAGTAATTTAACTTAGACATTTAAGTTTCGCTTATGAAGGCTAGATTCTCTGATTTCTCTAAATTTTAGCCTGTAGTTCTCATTTAGCAATTTTGCTGCTGCAGTGCCTTAAGGTGTGTACCAAATAGCTATTTATACAAATCACATATTAATTTAAAAGTCCCTGGGACAGCATTTGCTTATAAGAAGACTGACACAGTCCTAATAATTAGAGTAAGTGACAGGGCAGCATCAGATCAGGGAAAATCACTATTTAATTTAGTGCCATTTTATCACTTGATCAAAGAAGTGCTCTGGGGATAAAATGAACTACTGGAGTGCATTTCCTTTCCCAGTCGGTAGAATACATGCTCTGTGTGATGCTAGTCCTGGAGTCAGATCAGCTCTTCTCCCTCAAAAGTGAGGCAACAAGATGGGCATCAGGAAAAGCAAACAAACAACAACAGAATATAACACAAAAACGATAGCCCTCGCTTTTCGTGTTACTCCAGTGCATTAGGACTTTTCCCCAAAGCTGATCTCCCTGTTAGGGAAGCAGAGAAATACAGCCAAAGTGCAGGCAAGACAGCACTGGCTCCTCTGAATATTCAGCTATTCTGTGAGAAGTGCTATCCTTTCATAGTACCGATCCAGGATCAGGGAAGGTTTCAACCCCTGCAATTAGTGCAGATCAGTTGTTGAAACAACTCCTTCCTCTTCTTTTCCATCAGCAATCTCGAAATAACTTGAACTCATTCAAGCTCAAGATATTGAATGGCTTGAATGCTTTGATGGTGACTGAGTAATGATAAACAAAGGACAATGCCTGAAACATCTGGCACTGACCACTATGAGAAGATACTGGATTAGAAATGGACATGATCAGGGATGACACCATGTCCTTCAAAGAGCAAAAGGAACAGGCTGTAGAGTTAACGCTCTGTTTTTACTCTTTAAATGTGCCCAATTTGCACTATATTCATTGGCAGTTCTTTTGAAAATGTTGGGATTTCTTTACCCGTTGATTCATATTTCAGTAAACCAAAATCTAAGTTGTTTTCAGAATTGCTGCTGGGTTTTAGGTGACAAGTCTCCAGTGACCAGCATGTGGTACCGGGGAGGGAACTACAGGAAGGCTCTTTACTGAGTGAAGTGTATAAACATGTAGCCACGGGCAGGTGTTTGAGGACTTCAGTGGCACTTGTATACCAAAGCGAGAAGCACTTCATAAATACAAAAGGAATAGCTTACAGAGCTCTGACTCTTTCCTGGCAAGCATGCAAAAAATCTTTTTTGGTGGCTGCAAGAGCGTATTTTTGTTTAGTAAAATGATACAGCAGATCACCAATCAGCTATTCACAGACCACAGAATGACAGTCAAGAAACTGAGATGAAAAAGGTATTATTGAATGATGTTATAATTCCCCATCAACCCTGCATTACTATCTGGAATAGAAGCTACAGCCTTCCAAGTGTCCACTCCAGACACAGATACAGCAGGCTTTTATTGAAGATGGCTTCTTTCTTCATCCTCAAATTCTGGGATGTGAAATAAGCATTGCTGTATCCAGGACATGAAGGAAAGCAATTATTTGAGGAAGACATTTCAGCTGTAAGGCCACAGTAAAATCTACTTTGTTTTTTTCATGGTTCATCTTGGAGTGAAAGTGACATTAATTCTCATGATTTTATCAGGAAATTTTCTGGTGATTCGCTCATTAGCCTGTCTAGGGAGGACAATGTTAGAGCAGGCGGCAATTTGAACTTTTCTTTAAAATATATATTTCATCTTGAAAGCATACTAAAAATATAGAAGAAAACTAAAGCATTAGGCCAAACAAAACTTTCCAAAATGCTGTACATTTTTAAAATCTGGGATAACAAAAAACAGATGTCAAAATCCTTTGGGTTTAGTACTTCTCTTTTTTTTAAGGACTGTGACAAGGACATGGAATCTTTGCTGGTAGGCTTTCATATTCCCAAAGTAAACCAGTCTGGAGGAGTCATGTGCTAAACTTCTCGATTTAAAAGGCCAATGTCATTACTAAAGCAGAGATTTACACTCTGAGGACAGTGTGTTTTATATCACAAAAATGATAGACCATGTTTTCCTCTGACAAGAAGGAAATGCTTCTTTCAAACACTGCTTGCAATTTGGTTTTTCAAAGACCAAAGTTTGATTTCTATCAGTCATCAGCAATTACTCTCCATTACTCACCAAACACAGCCCTTAGTGCTGACTGTAACTCTTTCTCACCCAGTAACGTCAGTTCCCAAGAACCGTTTTCACCATTTTTTCCCATTCCTTCAGGGAATTGTTGCTCAGTTCTCATCCAGGAGCCACTTCTAACCCTTAATACATATGTGGACTACAGAAGAACAGTTTCATACAGAATATTATAGGTACTGCAAATCTAAACATCATCCTTCACTTACTCTTACAGAGCTACAGTCCTGCCTTTTTGAAACTAAAGCAACTGAGTGGTTCACAAAAGCATAGATACAAGAGCTTTCCTGCAAGCCAGATGTATGATAATAGTAGAGCATGCACTTATACATATATCTTAATTAACCATGGTTGTTTAAAAATGGTAAGACCTCTTCTGCTTCTACTAAATATAGTTTTGCTTGACAAGGTCCATAGCAACACATCATCTCACCAGACATCAAAAGACAAACTTCATCTTTCACCGGGGAATATCTCAGTCTGTGTGTGTTGGAGGAATGGACACAATCACAATAAAACTTACTCTTTGTACACTTTTGATATGATTATAATCTTTTAATAAATAACAAGGAAATGTAAAGGATTTTAATGACAAATGAACTATCACACATAATTCAAGCCAGAGAACGTTGTGCATCAAGCCATATTTAAGCTATAATAATGTCTTTTTAGAATACCCAATTTTGAGCATTTATAGTTACAAATATAGAATTGTGTACATATAATTAAGAAAAATAAATGACATGAACAAAGATCCTTATCCTTAGAAGTGATTTCCCATTATCTGAAACAAATCAAGTCAATAAAATTAACTGTGTTCATTAACAAAATATTGCCTTGCTCCTGGTGTACACTGATTCTTTTTTTGAGTTTTATCTCTTTTTTTTTTTAATCCATATTGCTTTTTAACTATCTAATGTTATTTTCTTCTAGTTTCCTCAGCTTCCCTGTGGATCTTTTTGTGACTCTGAATATGAAACAGAACTTTCTTCCAGGAGAAGCCTTAATCAGATAGCTTTCTGGAGCTCAGCCTGCCCCTACACCAGGCTTTTTCAGATAGATATTGTCCTGGTTCCAGTTAGGACAGAGTTAAGTAGCTCATAGTAGCTGGTAGGGTGCTATGTTTTGGATTAGGATGAGAAGAGCGCTGATAACATGCTGATGTTTTAATTGTTGCAGAGCAGTGTTTACACCAGGCCAAGGACTTTTCGGCTTCTTGCTCTGTCCTGCCAGCGAGCAGGCTGGGGGTGCAGCAGGAGCTGGGAGGGGACAGACCCAGGACAGCTGACCCAAACTGGCCAAAGGGGTATTCCATACCATCTGACGTCATGCTAAACAATATATAGGGGTGGCTGGCCGGGGTGGGGGGGCCGGCTGCTCGGGAATAGGCTGGGCATCGGTCAGCGGGTGGTGAGCAATTGCATTGTGCATCACTTGTTTTCTTACACATTATTATTGTTAATACTATTACCATTATCACTATTATTATTATTATTGTTATTATTATTTTCCTGTCTTAATAAACTGTCTTTATCTCAACTCACAGGCTTCACTTTCCCGTTTCTCTCCCCCCATCCCAGAGAGGGAGGGGGGAGGGTGAGCGAACGGCTGTGTGGTGTTTAGCTGCCAGCCGGGTTAAACCACAACAGATATGGACTGTAGAATTTCACCTTATTCTTTATATGCAGAACACCAATACTGCTAACATCTCTCTGAAACAGTGCGAAGCCAGTGGAATAGAATAACACACCACTAGGATAGGCAAACAGGGCTGAAACGTGACCCCTGTCGAGGTTTGAAGCCAGAACGAGTAACTCAATGAGTGCATTTCATACCAGGCATTACTGATAATCCTGTGGTTGCAGCAGTAACAGCAACGCTCTCAAATCACAGAGCAGCCTAGTATGGACAAGTAGGGTTTGTTTTGCTTTGTTAATAATACTGGAGATTAAAACTTGCTATTACAAACCTTCTACAGAGAGATTTGCTTTCGTTTCGGCTACTTCCCCCAACCCTTTCACCTTTCAGATACCGCACAGCACAAGAAAAGCTTGAACGTCTTGTAAGCATACTTGGGAAAATATTTTCATTTGAAGTCAACACTTCCTCGCGCACTATCTGATTTTCTGTATGGCAATTGCAGCTCCAAAGAGTATCCGGTGTTAACTTAGAAAAACTGCTTTAAAACAAGAGTGAATGTAGAACTGCGGCTAAGTGCCAGTATTTCAAGGCTAAACAAGGTAACATTTTGTAAATGCTGAACAGTATTTCACAGGTCTCCTTGGGTTTGTGTAAGGATGAGAAGGTAGTGAAAATTAGATTGGGGAGGGCTAGGGGTGACTGAAATTAAAACATGGTGGTTTTCAACTCCACAGGCTTGAATCTAAAACAGATACTAGAAAATATTACTCCTATTTATTCCCTTAAACTTTCTAACTGAAAACTCCTATAGAATTTAATAAAATACTACACAGCCCATTCACAGGATCTTGGAAGAACTCCAGAGAATTTAACAAGCAACTTTTGGGGCCTAGAACTTTAAAGAATTGCTCTAAAAATTCAATGCAAAAATCTTGTTTACTATGTGAACTTCATCTGAGATGATTTTCTTTGAATCTCCTGCAAGTCTATGGTTGGTTGAGAACTTACTTTTGTAAAAATATTTTTTAAATGATATGGTTACGAAGGTTTTTTATTATTATTATTTTCTAATCTTTTAAGTTTTGTAAAGACAAATAAATAGAGTTTAAAATATATTATTTTTTACTCTTATCTTTCTAGAATAATAGGGAAAATTAGGCTGTAAGGGCCTTCTGCGGGTCATCTAGTCCAAAGTGCTCCTCCGAATAGGGGCTATCTCAAACTGAGATTAAGCTGCTCAGGGCCTTTTTCTGCCGAGCTTTGAAAACTACCAAGAACAGGAACTCTCCAGCCTCTGAAGAAACCATGTCAGTGCCTCACCACCCTTGTGATGAGAAACCTTTTCATATAATTGCTCAGAATTTACCCTGTTCTAACTCATGTCTGTTGCTTTTCCATTGTACACCTCTAGAAGGAGTCTAGTTTTGTCTTATCTACAACCATTTTTAGGAAGCAGAAGGAAGGAACTCAGCCTTCTCTTCTCCAGTCTCCCTTCCTATGCCATGTGCTCCAGCCCCTTCCTACTGGCCCTCCACTTGACTCCCTCCAATTTATCACTTTCTTATAATCTTGCACCAGTATCGTGACCTATACTTTGAGGGGTTGTCCATCCAATTCCATTGCATTTCAGTATTTTTTTAAAAACTCTTATTTTACTAGCTGAATGGGTGCAGGCATGCAGCCACGATGTTGAAGGAAATTTGACAGTACATAGACTTTGAATGTAAAGAGCTGCACCAGGACTTTGACAACTTCCAACCCTCTCCAGCTGTTTATTCCTGCTCCTATATTTCAGATCAAAGCCTCGTCCATTATGCCAACACACAGATTTGCTGAGATATGGTATGAACTAAATCATGGAACTGAAATGGGTTTAGAAACTTATCTTCCTCATTTTTCTTCAGGCTGATTTTAACTCAAATGTAGCTCACCAATCTAGTTCACATCAGAAGCCCACAAAAACTTTTGCCAAACAATGAAGAGCACTGTTCCCTGAGATATCAGAGTAGCACTGCATGAGATATCAGAATAGCACTGTGTGAGATATATCTGCTGAACTGCATCCTACAAACACTATGTGTCACCACAGCTCTACAGTTTCTGAGAAATAGAGAACTCCAAGGAGTAATAAGAAATGGTTTGGCATGAGGCAGCTGATGAAGCTTTTGCCAGCCATTGTCCAACCTGCATTGTCCAACCTGTCCAACCTGAAGTTTGTGTTTGCATGAATGCTGAGTGTTTCTGCCCGTGTAGATCAGTGTGGCCAGAGACACACACATGTCTATCAGCAGTAGATGCTCAGCCTCACTACTGCCTGGACCTGGAATGGAGAGCTGTAGAAGCCTTGACTCTATCAGGCTACCAGATTTAGCAGCTCCTAAAACTTTTCACTTCAAATTCCATGTGTGCGTACATACATATGTATTCATGTGCATACACACATACACATATGTAAAAAAGAAAAAAAAAAACTTACAGAATATTTTACCTAATTTAAGTTACAGGAGAATCTTGAATTCCAGTATAATTGTGGAGTTCGTTTTTTGCAGTGCAAAATTTCTCAGAACACTTCATAAAAATTATGTTATAATACTATAAATATTAATACGTAATGTATTACTTTAATTGCAAAAACTGTAACTTAACATGCATTAGTATGTATTACGTGATGGTTATATAAAGTATATTGCACATAACACAATCATATTTATAAGATATATCTTATACTATAACCTAAAGATAGTTAATAGGTCACCTTGAGAAGCCTTGTGGGGTTTGCTCAGTACTCAGAGAATGAAAGCTGTAATTTGGGGAGAGATTTAGTGCATACTTCCTACAACCCGAAAAGGACATCTCCGTGTCCCATAGACAAAGTAGGCAGTACTTCATTCTAGAGATACAGCCTCAGTAAGATCACTGCTTTACAGGTGAAGTAAGTACATGGGTGATACTTCCTGAGCTTCAGTTGGCTCTTTCTTCTTGGCTTTCAACCAAGTCCCTTCCCAACACAACCACCACACAAATAAATCACAGCACGGCTCACTGTGCCTTTTGTGCTGCTTTCTAACTAGTGATAAAGAGCTCACACCACAGGGGTCATGTTGCTCTTCTAAATTAAGTTGCAACTGGTTTATTTTATGGAAAGGACAAATTTCGCTAGATGGTTTATGTACAAGGGATTTTTTAACAGCAAAGCTGCAGTGGTACAATTAGGCTGCCGTGATGATACCTGTATAGCTTCCCACAGTAAAAGTATTCTGAGGGGACACGCTTGCTTAACTACCAATGCATCTTTGCTGGTAAACCTCCTCACGTAGACAAGTTCCACTGCTGTTCATTTTGACTTCCAGTTCCACAATGAAGTTCTCTTGATCCCTTCCCTTCCTGTGACAATTCTTACAGAAAACAAATTTGACCTTGGAAATCCATATTTGAAGTCCAACATGCAAAAGAAAAGATGCCAGCTAAGAAAACAACCCCAAAGCTTGTTGTCTCCTGGCAGCATTGACTGCAGCTAAGTTTAAGTGTCCAAACAAGATCTGTCCCCACACTCAGCCTGCTCCCAGGGCATTCTGACGCTCAACTTTATGGCAAGAGACTGGCAGCCCTTTTGTGCCTCCTGGACCAGTCACTAAAACTGCTGAAATCAAATTTGTGCAGTATTTCAAGGGCCAGCTTATTCATGTGTTGCTAAAACGATTACCCAACGCAGTGCTTATGTAACAGGGGCTGGATCCGTGCACCTGCCTTGGGACAGGTTCTGAGTTCGCTGAATGTCTTACTACTTATTCAACAGGCCAAGAACACTTTATGGTGATCAACATCTTAGCTCACCTCCACCTAAGCCATGATTTGCAGGTTCATGGCTTGCATAACCAACCTGCAAACCATCACTGTCACTCCATCAGATTCCTTCTTAGGCTCTCCTTAGTCGTGTCACCTGTAGCCAAGGCTGGTGAGGACAGTGAGCAACAGCAGTCTTCTGGTGCACCCTTATGCATGATGAATGCACGTTTTGTTTTTTGTTCCAATATTTTGGAGGCCCTTGGTTCACCAGCTCACCACATACCAAAGAAAATTATTTCCTAAATATTCTGGCAATAGGAAATATTCAGCATCTGTCATGTAACCAACTGCTGCATGTCAGAGCACCAGCCCAGGAAAGTTGGTGACTGTTCAGTTTGACCAAAACACAGATTTTCACCATGGCAAATGCATGGGGAAGGGTATGTTTGTGTGCTGGAAACATGCAACAAAGGAAACACGAATCAGCTTTGCTACATGGTTACATGCACCTCTGCAGAGCTGCAGTAAGTGCCTCAAAGCAGCCTGGCCCTTGTCCACAGCTTTGCTGGGAGTGACAGCGAATTACCTGCTATCACCCAAACTAAAAGAAAGCTTTTACACAGCACACTACACTGGGACAGTGAAAATAGCTATTGGACCACAAGAGTGACAGACAAAAGTATGTGCACTGACCGATTCTTTAAGCAAATCAAGAATTAAACCATGACAATCTGACAAGGGCTAAGAAACACCAACGCTGAATAAACAGCCTTCTGCCCATTCGGGAGAACTTATTTCTGTCAAGACTATGAGTACAGAGAGACGGTAGCTTTGTTCAGACTAGGACAAATGGCAGGAGTGAAGGCAAAAGTGCATAACCCTGCAGGAGCTGCTGCTAAAGCGATCACAAGCAGACGTATGCTCCTTGCAGTCAGGACCAGAAGGCAGCTCTGGGGCCCTCAAAGCAGCCTGCACATCCCTGAAAAATGTAGATTTCAACCAGCAGGTCAAAATGTTGAACGATTCTTGTGATCCTAGAGAGCAAATTTGAAATCCTGTTACCTTGCATGAAATAATACAGCGTGACCTACATGTGCAAATACCATCTTGGCGGTGGAGAGTTCTCCTACAGAAAAACACTTCCCATCAGCTTTTAGTCTCTCTCACTGGTTTTAATGAGCAATTCAACACTCTGATGGTCATTTTTATGATTTTTTTTTTTTGACTGTGAAACTCCCTCATTTATGTTGTGTAATACGTGTAGGGGATAGGCAATTTTCATGCTCAACTAGATCAAATCAGTCTGGATTGCTTTGCCACCTAGCAATTTTTCCACTGAAGAAGCAGGAAATTTTTCAGGACAATGACAGATTGGTGTCTGTGGAAGGCACAGAGCTCACAGACAAATATTGTGAGCTCTGCTGAGACACAGCGGAGAACCCACACTTGTGGTTCCCCTCCAGATCACAGACCTTGAGCTTAATTCTCCTAGAACTCACCACCTGAGAAAATATAACAATTAGGCAAGAAAATATAGAAAATATATAAGAAAATACAAACAATTAGCCTGTTTCCATCACTGGTATTTTAACATCTCCCTTTTCCTCCTGCTTTATATTCCATATTTTATTTATTTATTCATATTTATGGTAGGCTTGACTAACTTAATGAGAGCAACAGCTCTGACACAAATCTGCATCCTTTTCCCCAGGACCTGCAATAAGAACCATGATGTTGCCCTCTGCATGACCTTTGCCTGTGAAATACATATTTTTCTTTGCTTTGGCCAGGTCTTGGCAGCTTTATGAACCCCGAGAGAGGAACGGAAATGAGGAGAGACTGAGACAAGATAGAAAAGGCTAAACAGTGAAAGGAAGAAGCAGAGTAAGGGATAAAGAAGGAAATGAATAAAGGGAAAACAAAAGGAGACAGAGGGTGCAGGAGGCAGGCAAAAAAATCTCTTTCTAATTTGTCAGAAGTGTGATCCCAGGAAAACATCGTGGGTGCTGGATCACTTGAGCAAAAGTAGGGAAACTAGAGAAACAGAAAGGGAGCAGCCTTAAAATACTAAAAAGGGGGAAAGAGAAAGATTTTGAGCAAGAATATCCATCTGTAAGTGACCCTGTGGTCGAGCTCCTAGATCTCAACACCATACCTGGTGACAGAAAGGATTGTGTTATGCAGAGATAATAATTACCCAGGAGAAAAGGGAGCTCAGACTGGCTGTGAAACGAGAAAAAGTTAAGATTAAAAAGTAGGTTTGCATTAATGTTACCTGATTTCTGATGTGTCCTATCTCCAATGGCTCGGTTGCAAACTCAAATACTGTCTTAATAGACAGTGCAGTGTGTTGTGTGTGCAACAGCCAGTCAAAACTGCCAAATCAGCATCTTCTGTTTTAGTCATTGATTTCAGCCAAGAGGGGATTTACCGTTCACAAGTAACTGGACAACTTCAAGCAACAATAAATGCTGTCAGGGCACCAGGAGGGATGATTTCACAACTAAACTGGTTTTCTAGTTTGATATAAACAACACTAACAAGAGACAGGCATCCTGAGCATTACCAGTTCAAGCCGTCAGGCTGCCCGACCAGCCCAAAGGTAATCCCCACTTCCACGTGCTCCTCCTGGGAAAGGCATTGCAGGAACGGACAGGTAATTAGCACTGGGAGTAAAGGCAGGATGGTCTCCATACTTTGGGCTGAAGATCAAGAACTAAAGCAGGAGCTTGCTTTCTGCCTGCTAAACAAGCCATAGTTTCCCGGTACTCAAGTGAAAAACCGTGCTCGTCTCAAAATGTCTCTCCAATTTAACTGTAGCTTTATTTTTCCTGAGGAATCACGTCACTCACTAACAGAACTTGTAGTCCTCTTGGCGTGGCACTCAAAATCACTGGCTAAATTAGTTTATTCTGATTTAGGTTTCACTATCAAGAGCTGTTAAATTCCTGTCCTCAGATTCTTTTTCTTTTTTTTTTTTTGAGACTGCCTTTTGGATGCCACCTGGCATGGGGTTTAGCTACCATTTGAGCTCTCTCCATACAGTCAGTAGAGGAAAGCAAGCAGTATCAGGTGCAAAACATTTTGTTCTAAAGTAGATATCCAACCGAGAACAGGAGTAGAGGTCAGACAAATCATGTCTGGACCAGTTTACCACTGACTGTGAAGGGAGCCTTGTCTAATTAGCTCAAGCATATTTTCATTAGAAGCATCAAAAGAAAGATGGGCTGAAGTGGTCATTATGTATCACAGCACTGAGCAATGGCTTCGTGACATTCTTCCAACAAGGGTTGCCCCATTGTGGAGCTCATCTTGGGTATGGAAGGTTGACAGGGTGGCAACACTACACAGGTGATCCCTTTGGGGTTCTACAGAGGTTTCTCTTACAGCAGTACAGCAGCTGTTAGTGCTAGAACATGGTCTTTGGAGAGACCCTGGTGTTCTCGGCCTTTGCTATTCCTGTAGTCACTTCCTCCATAGCTTTTGCCTTTAGTACCTACATCTTAAAGCGAATCCTATAGAAGAGAAAACAAAGAAGACTGCATTTATGTACATAAAATGAGCCCAGGGTCAATCCGTATCCCTAAGGGAGAGGTACCAAACACCACTAGCTTGACTGATAAGCTGCAATGATGGCATTCTTCTCCTTTCCCCAAAAATGAGGTGAACTTTTCTATTTGGACAGCTTGCATGTTCCCTTGAGCCATGCTCTGGCAGTGACTGGGAAATCGCTACCTAGTGCAGGTCAAATTAGTGACCTTGAGTGTGCAAAAGCTTAAGCAGGACAACTGTGTGGCAGTACTCAGCACTTCCCCGGCTCTGTTTATCTTACTAGTACAGAGGTTTAGCCATTCTAGTTTAGCTTCTCGGGACCAAAAGGCCATCCACAGACAGCTTCTATCTCCTCCCTTGTGCCAATAACGAAGGTCAGCTCTGGTCGCCAGACTCAGGGCCAGAGAAGAATTCCCAGCACAGTTCATTTGGTATCATCCCTCAGTTTCCCAAATATCATCTGGAGATGATCCCATTTCTATATCCAAGACCAGGGAAAAATAAGGACGTATGAAAGTGAAGTAACAAGGGCCACAGAAAGACTGGGGACAGAGAGATAGAAATGTGTACTGGTTTTTAACCAGGAGCACTTCAGGACTCACCAAAGGGGATGAAAGGATACACAAGGAGAGGGAACCGCTTAGCCTGGCATATAAATTAATAACATTAATAAAGACATCCGAATAACAGAGAAAAGACAGAACAGCCCCGTTCTACCACATCACCACAATTATCTCTAAAAAGGCAATAAGTGAGAACACAAAAGGTATTTTTCCACAGGGTCCCTTTTCTCCCCCACCTCTCACTGAGGCCGTTCCCCATATTTGCAGCTTCTTTCAAGGACAGAAATAATATTTGGCTTCCCTGGCAACGAAGAACAAAGAGACAATAGAAATCCAACCGTGGAATTTATTAAGCCGCATACTACACTAACCCCTTGTATAGGGACAGCAATCAGGCAGAGCAGAATGGCCTCAGAGCAACAGCAGTTAGAAAGGCTTTTTGGCTAAAAGCTATTTGTGTTGCTTTGACACAGAGCAGTTGTTTTGACTAATAGGCTGGAGAAGGGGATTTCTTTTGCAGAGTAACACTTTGAAGGGCTCTTAGCCTCGCAGCTGTAACAGCAACTACATCCACACCACACGTTTTCCTCGGGCCTATTGTATTACATACCAAAACACATCGCAGGCCAAAACAGTTCCAGGATCAGCTGCTGCTAAACTCAGTGAGGATTGTGCACGTATATGGGCAGCATTTCTCATTACAGGCAAAGGTTGTGATTAAACCACAAGACCTGGGAGTATTTCTGAATCTATATATCTGAATACACATCCCAACTGGATACAGTCACACCATCCCTCCCTAGAAACGGTGATAACCTGAGATATATAGTTTAAAACAAGACACCCCAACTTGACTATTTTTTTTTATTATCCTCAGAAAACTTAGATTGAAGAATATCCCCTCCTATGTTATCCTGCTTTGGGACAGGACATGGAACAGTACCCAGGTATTCTATAGGTGAATCTAAAATTATACATTAAGGAACACTTCTGAACCTGTACATGTCAGATGATGTAGGTGACCCTGCTCTAGGGAGACAGGTTGGACTAGAAAATCTCAGCAGTCCCTTCCAACTTCAGCTATTCTGTGACATCGAACCACTTCTCAGCACACATTGACAAGCCCAGGTCTCCTTCAAAATATTCTGGAAGAAAACCTCCATATTTGGAGCTCCATTTCTTATGGCCCCAGGCAGCATTTCAGCATCACCTCAGCTCTGTTCACATAGACGTGCCTTTTATTTAGACCCAGACTGTACTGCAACAGAGCTCAGGGAAGAAAAAGAATTCCCAGGAACATCTCCTGGACAAGCAGCTGACCTTTATAAACAGCATTATCATTCAGTAAAACTGCTGCTTCAGACAATGGAAATGCCACTTGGCGCTATGCATCTGCTGAGTAAGTGCTGTAACAAGATCACCTTTCAGGATTTGTTTGGTCTTCACATCTGTGTTTATTAATTTGATTTACTGTGATGTAAAAAATGCAAGTGCTACAGGAACAGAGATTTAGGTAACAACATTTGAAAATTTTATTATATATTGTACATAATGACAGTCTCTAGATTTACACAGCCAATAACATTCCCTTGTAGCCTGCTTGATTGCTCTTTCTGAAGTTTGTTCTCCAAGTCCCAGATGATCACAAGCAATCTCTCAGCAAAGAGGTCACCCGGCAAGTGAAGAGATGGTGAGGCAGTCCCTGGAAACTGGCTGCTGCTCCCACCAGAAATACCACCCTCCAGACAGGGAGCTGCTTTCCATGTCCAGGAGAAAAGGCCATGCCAATGGGGTTACAGAAAATACACTGGCAGATGCAAGTCATCCTGACACCCATTTTTTCCCCGGGACATGCCAAAATGAAGGGCTTCTGAGTTTGAGACCTATCCTCACACACTGACTGAAAAAAGCTATTTGTAGGTGAGCAATGTGTTCTGCTAGTGTAGCTAGTGAAGAGGATCCTCCTCCCATCTCTCTCCCAACTCCAAATCAGAAATCATGCAGTGGAATTAGAAACAGCTCAGAGAAAGGTGGGAAGGTGCACCTAGCCCTCTTCTAGCTGGCAGACTGAGAGCTGAGAGGTGCAACAGATACAGAAGCTGGAAGGGAGGCAAAGGGATAGAAAGTATTGTTTCTCTCCATTTAAAACAAATAAAAAATGTAGGGGCATCAAGTGAGGTAAACAATAGTTACCCTCTGAAGCTGAGCAATGGCACTTACTGCCACCTGCCCTGATATATATATACACGGAGTAAAAGAAGAGTCACAAGACCAAAGAATATGAGACACATCTACCAAGAACCAGTGAATTCACACACAAATCTTGATTGAAGAAATCCCTGAGCTCTGAGGGTGATCAGACTAGAATGATGGAGCCTCCATCACTGGAAATACCCAAAATCCAAATGGTTGTTCTCACCGACCTCCTCTAGGTGACCCTGCTCTGAGCATATGGGGCACAATCTGCAAAGGATCCTTCCAGACTCCATGGTTCTGTAAACTGCAGATCACTAGGTATTTCCCTGATACTGGAATTTCCCTGAATTTGGTATTTCCCTTACATCAATGTAGGGATAACGATACTGCTTGCCTTGTTCCTTCATTCTTCCAAAAACTGGTCACAGAGAAACCTCGTAAGGCGGGGTTGCCCTTTGGTTCAGGCTGGTATAGGTGTTTTCGTGTTATTTTCAGAGTGCCTACATCTCAGCAGAGACTATAAAGGAGCCTGGGATGAGTATCTCAGGTTAGAAATCTGCATGGTAAACTCAGAAGATAGAACGGTGTCATCTCAGCCCTTCCTTGTACCGTGTTTTTCTCTACAGCCACTCAATTTGTCATAAGGTAAAAGAGCACCAATAAAGACAGCATTTGAATTACCTGGAAATGTGCTGATGCATCTTAGGCAACATGTTAGTAGAGCAGAAAAGCCAGTAAGCTGCTCTTATTAGCAGATAAAGAAACAGCGGAAGGGAACTTGTCCATCAAAATCACACGATGACAGGCCTTTGCAGAGAGCATAACCGTCAGCACTGGGTGGCACATTTATTAACTGAGTCTATCAACTTCCTTACAGTATCTGTCCCTGTTTCCATAGCCCAGAGCTTTGGTCTTGAGCTGGACTGTATTAAGCAGAGTAAAAGACAAAGGAGGGAGAAGTGAAACGGGAGAACGCTAGAGAGCACGGAGATGAAAGACACACAGGAAGGCATTGGATTAATGGACAAGCATTTAGGTTGTGATCAGCTAATGCACAGAGATTAGCATGCAAGGTATTTTCTGCCAAAAAATAAAAAGATTAAAAAAATGTCCTGTCAGCCACAATGTGATATACAAAAGAGAAAACAGACAAATGTCTAGGAAGCTGTAACTCCATCTTCACTTCACTGTCTCTCACCCTAGAGGTGGGAGGGGGGTAAGCCAGGAGAAAGGTCAAGGGATAATAACAACAGTGGGGAATTGGCAGAATGCCTCGGGCTCTGTGAAGCAGAACTGTCCCTCCCAGAGGATAAAACAAGGGCATAAAGCTTGGGTTTCCACTACCAGCACCTTAGAAAGGAGAGAAACTTCTTGGATACAATTTCAGTGTAGACATTACTTTCCCTGCACCCAGAAAAAACAGATCTGTTATATCTTGGCTAAGCAGTGGGAAGCAACACCAATGGTCTCCTACATATTGTTTGTAAAGGCAGAGGGGTCAAGCAGAATTATTCTCCAAAGAAAAACAGAGCATCTAGGTGGGACAGAAATCTTCCACAGGACTGGATAAAGTAGGACAGCAAGGACTAATTGCCAAAAACAAACTAAAAATACCAAAGAGCAAAGATTGGAAGAAATTTGAAGAGTCTTTCAATAACCTGTCCAACCACAGGCAAAAGGGCTAGATGGAAGAAAATTTTATGTCTGTTTCTTTCTATCAAGGCACTAGACTTGCCAACAGTGCAATGGAGATACAATTTGGTTATGCTTGACACAACTTGCATATCAAGATGTTTTTCACAAGTGAGATGTAGACGAGATCATTAATATTCATGTCTGAGTGGGTCGTGGCAGTCTCAGCATAGCTCCTGTGCAGAAAAGACACGTGCCTACCATCAGGTTCTCATGGTCATGCCAATCCCTCACCTATTTCTCAACCAAAACCACAAGGGATGATTAAAGGGCACGGTCTTCCCAAGGACTGCTGGAGATAGGTGACCTACAGCAACCCCTCCAAAGGCAGAAGGAAGGTTTATGCTGTCCGGATTTCACTAGTGAGTCTACACAAGAAGCATGAGTTTTTCACACCTTGGGAATGGATCTAAGCACCTGGAGACGCAAGGTCGGTCTCCTTACAGCTAAGTATGTCTTACACAAATTTGCATGGGCAGGAGATGAATTATCTGATTCCTTTTGGTTGGTTCTCATTTACTTCTATAACAGGGTCTGTCCACATTAACCCTGTGAACAGAGGATGAACAGAAATAGCAGGTTTCACAGGAGAAACAAAACAGAGGTAATTGCTCTTAAAAAAAGCCATTCACCTTTCTGCTGTGATTCAAGTCATAGAGATCAGGGAAACACCGGGAGGCTGGAACTTTTGGAAGTGCTTAACTAATTTGTCTATCACTGGAAAGAGTAATATTGACTCTTTTTCCACTTGAAACAGTGAGGATCAAGGGAAAGAGAGACAGACCGGTCACTAAAAAAATCCCCCCTCTTAACACAAGTGGGCTTGACTGTACTGATATTTCAGATCCCTGAGATCCATCTGTGAGCTGGCAGAGATGTCACTGAAGCAGCTGGCGGTACCCTCACTCTGCACTTCAGATGGACAAACGCAACAGCATGACAGAGTACTGGTCTTCACACTAATCACTTGCATATGCAATCTTACCAACACAGCATAAACCTTTCTTGTTCAACATCTGCTGTGTTCAAGGAAGAACAGTTACCTAAATGGCTAAGACGGCACCAAGAGGAGTGTGTCTTCTCACAAAACCAGTGCCCAGGAACTTTGACCAACCAGGGTGCTCAAAATATTGTAGCTGTCTTTTTGCGCTCTTTATCCTAAATTCAACCTTGATGCTAGGAGACATTTAGAGTTTAAACCCAGTTTGAGGTTCTCAGGTGAACCTAAGCTTTAAAAAACACAAAAATCCCCATCCAGTGGCACTGCGTCACGCTCGTCAAAATCCTCTCTGAAAAAGTTTCAGTCAACTGGCAAAACATCCATACATCAGAAAATCGGTATACTCCAGAGTAAATATGGGAAAACAGATTTTATCCAGTTCTAATGTGCATGATACAAAGTTGACCCACCCTCTTCTTCCCCCCCTGCAAGTGGCAACAAGGGAAAAATCCAACCAAACTTAATTTTCCCCCACCGGGGAGGGAGGTTAACTACTGGAACAGGTTGCAGAGAGCCTGCAGAAGCTCCATCCTTGAGAGAGTTTCCGAGTCAGCTGGGCAAGGTCACAAGCAACCTTGTGACAAAAGCCTGACACAACCTTGAGGTTCACCTTGCTTTAAGCACGGGTTTGCAACTAGAAGATTTCCTATGGTCCCTTTCAACCTAAATCTATTTATGATTCTGTGATTGTCTTCCAGTCCCTTGGTGTCCCTTTAAAGTCTGAAATTTTCTAGGACAGACATAGACATGCAGCACAACTGCTTCCGCTGAACAGATACAGTGACCTGGCTCAGGATCCTACTCCTTTACCTTCTCTTCCCCCAACCCATGCCGATTAAAGTTTCTCCAGTCCAAAGACAGACTGTTTTATTAAGTGTCATTTGAATAATTTGGAGAATTAAAGCTTTAGAATTAAATACTATAGTAATTTCTCCACCCTGCACACAAGATAACATTTTATCTCCTCATCTTCATGCAGCCCAGAAGACTAATAATCATTCAGAGTCTGATCAGTTGAAAAACTGAGAATTAGTTTTAATCTATAATCCTTAAAATTGTAGTTCATATCACCTACCAAGTTGTGATGATAATTGTCCTTTTTGCCCGGGGCTAGGTGCCTGTACCTCTAACTGCAGAGTCTTTTAACCAAGCCTTTTCCAGGATGAAAACTGGAACAGCAAACAGAAAAGAGAACTAAGAGGCAAAGGAGGGATGTGAGAAGACGGGAAACTGGCCTGCTTGCAAATGCGAAAGCCCTAGGCTTCATCAGCAATTAGCAGACTTATTCCCCACTTGAGGCAAAGGACACGACAATATAATTTTCTCTCTACTGTCTCCCCTAACCATGAAGACAAAGGATGATTCATGGCTGAGATTTCCACCTTTTTTAACTCCCATAGATGCCTGAGACATGCAGTCCATGAACGACAATTCAGCCAGTCTAACTCTGTGGGTCATCTAAGGCCCAGAGCCCAAGGAGCTGACCTAGGCCATCGCTCCTTGCACAGACAACACAAAGAGAAGCAGAGCCCACTACTCAGACCATCAGAAGTAAATGCCAAATTTATCAGTTGTGACAACTTCTCTCTACTGGCTAAATTAGGCAGCAAAAACAGGGAATCCCCATGCAAGTCTTCATATCCACTGCTGCCAGCCAACAAAGCAGAAAAGGCAGTGGAAGCTGTTTCTGAGAGAGGCTTCTCCCCAAAAACGGGCAACTTGCACGTTGGCAAGAAATGAGGTTTAGATGGATGATGGAGGGGAAAAGACTTGTGGCTGCAACATGAGCGCTCTTTGTTTTATACATTAATAATCCCACTCACATATTAAGTGGTTTGTGGCTTCAGAGATTCACTGTCCTTGTAATATATGACACTGGAGATACAATATTTACAGGCTTTAGGAAAAAAAAATCACTGTAACAGTAGCACTGGTCTTTCTGGAAGCTTTCACCAATAAGGGAGCCTCACAAAGACTCTTAGGAAGTGGAATTTGCAGGGGATTAGGATTAAGCCAGTCTCAGTTACTGAAAAGTGAACTTCTGCCCAGGGAATTAGGGCTGGGATAGCTAATTATTTGGCTTGCTTTTGCTCATATCTTTCACTGTCAAACTTTAGAGCATGCTACAGAGACAGAAGTAAGAAGCCAGACCTTCTGCGGCCAACAGGACCACATGGCTGTGGAAAAAAATAAATAAAAATGCTCTGGGAGTGTTCCCATGCAGCCATCTAGGCAGGAATCCAAAGGGTAGGGAATAGTTCTGGGTCACTCCCAGGGTAAGAAAACTTTGAGGCCAAAGGAGGAATGAAGATAGGCCTGCACCACTTGTGTGCAGGGATGTGCATAGGGGCCCTGAAACATGGTCATCAGAGAGCCCATGGGAGCACAAGACGCATTGTCCCAGCTCCACCTGTGACACAGCTCGCTTCCCACCTTATCAATCACACATATTGCTTTTACTTTAAGTAAAAGACAATGACTGAAACCTTAGGAAAATCATTACAGTGCCAAGTGCTAGTCTGGATTTCTGGGGCTCCGACCAAGTCACTGAACTGCTTTGTGGAGGTCTTCCTCATTGCATGTGACTTTTCTCCCCATTCTGTCCTCTCCCTGTATGCCCCAAATTTAGTCGCCGGAAATCTCTCAGTCACCAAGTGCTCCTATAGTCCCGATTTTGCCCTTAGTTTTGGAGCCTCAATACCAACATTCATCACTTCTGAGCCCACTGTTAGCTGCAGTTGCTTTTACTGACTGTAGGAGAAAGAACATGAAAGACCAACACTTAGATATAGAACGCTATTAGGCAGATTTTGGAGAATACATGAGCTAAGGGAGTCACCCAAAAGAATCCAGTCTCACAACCCATCCACCCTTTGCAGAAAGGCTCTGCCAGGCATTTCTTTCTCAGGAAAGTGCATCCAGCTGGGAAAAGAATAAATTCCTAGTTCAAACAGTCTCTCCAGCCCAACAGAGAAGTCTCATTTCAGTAAACTTCCACCGCTTTTTCATGCTGGTACAGCTACCCATTGTTTGTATTTGACTTGTTGACTTGCAAGGTTTTCTTTCAAAACCCCAGAGATGGTCTCTTCTGCTATAGGTGCAGTGAAAAGAGCCCTTTAGTTGAAATTAACTTCAAAGAAATTCATTGCACTCTTGTAAAACAGCTTACCGTCACGAAGTGAAAGCTTAACCCAGAAAGGTTTCTAACCTCATAAACCACAAGCTTCTGACAAGGGAAGAATCAAGAGATGTTTTTGTAATCCTGCCCTGTGCAAGAGCAGCCGCTGGAGTACATCAGCCCCCCTCAGTCACCCTGGCAGAACAAAACCACAGCATTGCAGCAGCTCAAGGATCTAAAACTTAACAGAGCTATTCAATTCCAATAGTAACAGCTGGACTAAAGGGACATTCAAAGACTGATCGAGTGTTGAATTCAAGACCTGCTGGTTTTCCTGATATTGGACACTATCTCAGTCAGGATCTAGAGATCTTATGTCCATTTAAAATCATAGAGTCATGAAATCTTCAAGGTTGGAAAAGACCTCCCAGAGCATCTGTTCCAACCATCCCCCTACCCACAATGTCACCCACCAAACCATGTCCCTAAGCACCACGTCCAACCTTTCCTTGAACAGCCCCAGGGACGGTGACTCAACCTCCAACTCAGGCAAGAACACGGAAATATTAACCTGCTTCTAAAAACAAAGCACATGTTCTTTCTTGGGCCTCCATAGATCAAGGCCTTAGGCTGTGCAGACCTGAAGTGATCTGTGGCATCAAACTACCACCACTGACATGCTAAGCAAGGCAAACTCAGCTGCTCCTGCTACCCAACCAGGGGTCAACGCAGATGTCTCTGATGCATGTGCTGATGCAAGAATGGTCATGCACGACACCAGCATTTTAATTCCATGAGAGTGAAACCAACCACCACCACACACAAGTCTACCCACCCCCTCGACACTAGTACTACCCAAAATTTTATAACAAAAATAATTTAGGAGCTAAACACCAAGACCTGCTCCTTGGCAAAAGATGTTACCCATTTATTATAACATTTGCAAAATTTTCCTTAGCCAGATATAACTACTCTGCAGCATCTTCTTCTATGCAAATTTAACCCTGAACAACATCATCTGATGGCACTCAAAATCCCTTGCATGCCAGGAGACCTCTGGTGTCCTATCTTCCCTCTCTGCCTTCTACAGTGAGGAGTTCAAGGCTCCCTGGGGAGACTGTGAAATGGGACCAAGGGGAAAAAGACAGTAGGATTTTATCAGACAAACCCACAAACCATCCTAGGCACAGACCAACAGGGAATTTGCATCGGCTGCCATGATTAGACACATAGTTTGAGGTTGTTCCAATCTTGTGCTAACCAGAATCACATTCAAAAACTAGGAAAATGAACTAGGAAAAGTGATAGACAGTTACATACTGATTATTCATTTCCATATATGAAAAAGAAGAATCCCAGCGCAGCTGTCTTGCTTATCACAGCACACAGGTAAAATCTCCCTGACTAAATCTCGGCAGTTCCTCCCCATGCTGGCCTCCTCCAGCATTTATTCCCACCTCCAGGCTCTATGTTTTGTCTAGCAGAGAGCAGGTGAGATTGGCTGTGTGGTCTCGATAAAGCAGAGCAATCTTTAGCCCAAACTTGCCTGCCTGATCCTTCTGCCTAACAAAAAGAAAGAATTCAGCTTTCAGCCCTGTTTACTCGGGTGCCTAAAAGCATCTCCGTTCAGACAGTAGCAGCCCAAGTGCCCCTCACAAGCAGGGTGAAAGATGGGCTGCCCTGACTGCCGCAAAACATCATCTCTGGTGCAGTTTAACTCGGGAGCCATTCGTATGTAGCAGTTCAGCCATTCTCTTCCTTCACCCTAGTCTTCCACATAGGCTCAAGGGCAACCACAACACAGGGCACACGCAAAATGCAGGGATATTTTGTATGGCAGGCCAGCCTACCTGCCTGGCTATGAACTGAGAGACCCAGAACGCATTTAGAAAGAACAAAGGTGTTTCTGGGAGTAAGGATCCAAAGAAAAATGCAATATTTCCACATTTTCAAACTCCTTTCCATCACGATTTAGTTTTGTATGGGGATGTTTCCCAACTCCCAGAGCAAGACTCTAGAGCAGGTACAAGCTGAGCACTCAGGGCAGATAAATGAGCTGCTAGGGAAGTCCCTGGGCTGCCCTACATGGGGCAGATACTTACCCATGAATTCCCTATCTTAGGCAATCACCTAACAGCTTCATTGCTATGGTGGAGATCAGCTAGGTGGAGATCAGCTAGCACCAAAGGAAGATTCTGGAGGATGGAAAACTTTCACTCTGGGGGATTCAGAGAGAGACAGACTCTATATTTGAACATGGGTCTTCCAGCTCCCAGGTGGGCATACAAACAGTAAGAGTATTCTAGAAAATGGAGGAGTGAGGGGGAAGAGTTGGTGTCTCTGATTATAAAAAATGCCTAAAGATCTTCCAGGCCCAAAACAAGGCCTGACGGGTGGTTCCCATGGTATGGACCCATGTGGGAGCAGTTCTTGAAGAGCTGCTGCCTGTGGGCAGCCCCCGCAGGCTCAGTTCGGGAAGGACGGCATCCCGTGGGAGGGACCCCACGGGGAGCAGGGGCAGAGAGGGACCGTGAGGGAGCGGCGGAGACGGAGAGACGAAGCGTCAGGGACTGACCGCAGCCCCCATTCCCTGTTCCCCTGCGCTGCTCAGGGGGAGGAGGTGGAAAAGGGTGGATGGAAGGAAGGTGGTTTTGGTTTGTTTTTGTTGTTTGTTTCTCGGTGCTCTAGCTTGTTAGTAATAGGTAATAAATTTCATTAATCTCCCTACTCTGAATCTGTTTTGCCCGTGATGATAATTGTTGAGCAATCTCCCTGTCCTTATCTCAACCCCTGAGCCCTTTCCATCGTATTTTCTCCCCCTTTCCCTTTGAGGAGGGGGAGTGAGAGAGCGGCTGTGGTGGAGCTCAGCTGTCCAGCTGGGTAAAACCTGCACATACACAGAATCCAGGATAGCCCGATGTGAATGACCCTATCACTAGCAAGTTGTTTAACATTTACTGAAGATTTGACCAAGGGTGACTAAGTGGCTTTTTTGAAATGGGGATGGCATTGATTTGTAAGTGAAGAGATCAGAGAACTCCATTAGTATTCCCTCTGCCTGGCTGCACAGATTCCCATCCAAAAGGGAAGGAGAATTTTCTCCATGTTTTCCCCTCCCCAACACAACAGTTTTAACTAGACTTCAAGTAATGTTTGGATGCAAAACAGATGTCACTTCCTCCTTGCACACCCCTGAAGGAATTTGGTGCTGTTTTCATGTGTGCTGTCTCCCAGGATCCTGGGGATATTCAATTTCCCATTCAAACACAAGCAATAGAAAAGCTGAAAGGCAGATTTTTGTGGATTTCTCCTCTGTCCCATGCCCGAACCTGTAACATGAATGAGGCCTTTGGTAGCTTTGTCCTTTCTTTTTAATAACTACTTCATTTACTACTTACAAAAGCCAGTCTTCTCTCCTCATTGCAGTCTCCTAATAAGATTCCCCCTACACCACTGAAGCCCAATTGTGCTTGGAGGCTGGGTTATTCAGGAAACAAGGAAGTTTGGATTACACAGCTATTCCTGCTGGCATTCAGAGCCACTGCACCCCTCCGCACGCAGCTCAGCTCTTCGGTGGGGAAAAGCCCTCCAGCCAGTGCCACCTCCCGAGTGGGACAGACTGAACAGCTACGTGCTTTCCATCCCTGCCCCGTTTACATTTTTTATTTCTGCAGTGGGAAAGAGAAATCCCGTGGGTGAGTAGCTAAAATTCTTCCAAGACAGTATAACCCTGCTCGGTTGGCATATCTTATTTGTCATGTTGAATTTCACAACTGCCAGCCACTCTGTGGAGGTGTGGAGTCCCCTTGCATTGGAATCAGGCTTCAGGTGTTTCCACAGGGAAGAGGCATCTGCTATGTATATGATCTCCGATATACCATCATCTGAGGTCTTCAGAGTAATTTTAGTTTCCTCTCACCACGTCATGTTGCATAGGAAGCATGTTGCAATCACACTCTTTGCGTGAGCTGATCAACACCTGCAATAAGCACTGGGTGCAGGTTGCTCTAAGTAATTGTTAAAAGACTAATAAATCCCTATCTCCCCCAGATCTTTAAGGCTGCTAAGCATGTCATCCTGGCATGAGTCCTTCTTTGCAAACAGTTTGCACAGGAAGCCAGAATACCATAGCATTGCTGAATCCATCGGGATCCATGCCCCCCTGATCACTCTGGCAATAATCCGGCATCTCTGAGCACAGCCAGGACGCAGAGGTCCCTCCACCTGTCCCTTGGCTGGTCCCACCACATGGCTGGCATTAGGCACTTCATCCCCATGGCCTGAGGAACTTGGAACAGCCCTGTTTCTTTGAAAAATGATGTCTCCCCTTCCATCCCAGGTTCCCTCTCAAACCACACAGAGTGATTTTAGCTGTTTTGAGCAGCAGCTGAAAATCTGCACTACTTTTTTTTTTTATGTGCTCCACCTTTTACATGACTGAGGAATGTCTGAGAGCGCCAAGCACTAATAACACTGGGGGAATAATCCATTGGAGTATCCTAATTACAAGTGTTGTACTGGGCTTCTTACTGCAATGGCATGACCACAATGTGTCGCAGTGTTTCTGACACTATGTCATGCATGGACTGTAGTAATAAAAAGCTCAGCTCAACCCACTTCCATCAGCTTCAGTATGTTCTTAGCCAAAAGAAATGAATCAAGTGTGTATGTGAAAAACAGCAGCATTTGGCAGCTTTGATTCTGGCTGCTCATTGCAACCCTGACAGCGTTATTATAAACATGTCAAATGCCTTGCAATGACAGGCAGGACTTAGCAGTTGTTTCCTAGGTCTCGGACTGTTTGATTTCCATTTACCTCACTCCTGCAAAGCAAGGTGTATAGACAATGCAAGGCAAAGAAGGGACTTCAAAGGAAATTCCTCTCTGAGATGAAGTATCATTCCCTCAGAAAAGAGCTGTTCCACTTGTCAGGCCAATTAGCAGCAGCTCTGCTGCTTCGGTGCAAGTAATAGGGGAATGAGTCCAGTGGGGAGAGGAATGAAACCCTTGCATGATTCACTGAATCACCCCTGAAATATCCTAGGAAAATCTGCATGCAAAAACATCTCCTATTTCCTTCAGGCACAGCCAGCCTGAAATCAAGGAGAAAGGCAAGGCACTTCAGCCACATTTTCCAGACCCCCAAGCCTTTGACAGTCCTCCCCCATAATAAACAGTGGACCAGTGATTCAGAAGGAGCCAAGAACTAGCTGAATTAGAACAAAGCAAGCCACCCTTTTGCCAACCATGAAAAGAGCAGAAAGAAAAGCTGGCACTAGCAAGCATTGGCACCATGGGGTTAGGGACAGCACCTCTTAGGGCCTCTGACCCTCTGGAGGCTGCTGTTCCATGCTTTTTGTGTGGCACTGAATTGCATCCTGAGTAGTCTGGCTCTGTGAATAAGTGACACCACCAGGGGACATTTCCTCCCAGGGCTGCCCTTAGTTCAGTAGAGAAGTTCCAGGGAAACTGTTCCTCCTTACAGAAAGGGCAAGTGCATCAGAGCTGATGGTGCATAAAGATAACCCAAGCCTCCAGCTAATGGAGAGAGCACCATAGTGGGCATTAACATGATATTAATGTCTGTGTGCAAAGTGTAACACAGGGGCAGCATTGGTGCTGTGTTTGTCAAAACATCCTGGTGCTGTTTAATATACAACTATAATCACAATCCATAATCACAATCTATGGTTTCTTCTATAAATCACAAGGAAAAAGAAGCCAGAGAAAGGATGTAGCCCATACCAAAAACCATGGCACAGCAGCAACCTCTCAGGGATACTCTTCAGTCACTGTTTTACTTCATGCAGAGCCTAAAAGTCATGGGAGCATATTATTCCCAAAAATCTATGGTGAATAATAAAAGCCAGGGAGAGTTACAGCTTAGAAAGGCAGAACTCAGCACTTCAAAGCATCACCTGCATACTAAAGCATTCCACGTGTCAGAAAGTAACATTAAAAAACAGTGATATTGGCACTAACAAAAGCAGGTCTCTCTTTTTTTTTGTCTGAAGGCAAAAGCACATCTTGATTTCTGTATTACTCATCTTCAGAAAAAAAAAGGGGCTCTAAGCACTTCCAACAACATGAAGCTGTGTGTTAATATGATTTCATTCCCTAGATGGATTATTATTGAGGTAGCTGCTTGGTCTAAACTCATAAAAACAAATTCGGGGCTCTAGCAGAATATATCTGAACATTTCTGCTTGCACAAGCAACAGTTATTTTTCAGCCTGAAGTGCCATCTTCTATAATCTTCACTATTGATTTTAGTGTCAGGTAAAAAACTCCTAAATGACTTAAAAGTTGTGTGGGACCAAAAGCCCCTACCTGTCTTAGATTATTATAAATGAAAGCAATGAAAAAACACAACTTTTTACTTCACTATTGATTTTTCTCTTTTATCACTTTTCCTTCAAAATTTAAAAAAAAAATACTTTTTGAACAAAAAAAAATTGTTTTTTCTTTGGAAATTCTCATCTTACTTGGAATTTCCAGGTTTAAAAGCCAAAAAAAATGACATAACTAGTAGAACTTATTTTTATGTAAAATAAACACTGTGGATGTTTCTTAGTGTTATATTTTAACATAAACATGTAGATGTTTCTTGGTGTTTTCCCTCCACCATAGGAAAAAAATAATTTACATTTTTGACTAGCCATTTGCTAAATAGCTTTGAAGCACTTGGTAGGTTCTTAAGGCTGAGGTGAAGTCACGGTCTGTGTCAAGAAGCAACATTTTTCATGAATCCCTTTGCGAAGAAGACCAACCCAGAAGTATAGCATTTGTCACTGCTGTATTTCCATTCTGAGAAATTTCAGGGTGCACCACTCATACTGATTTTCTTTCCTCCCTCCTAATAGTGAAAGGAAGATGTCAGTGCAGGCATTCACGCACTTTGGCTGAATTTCTCCTCCTCAGATCTCACCCAGGATCCATTAAACTGAATACATGCACAGCAAGCCCTCCCTTGGGAAGGAGAGCATTTTCCATGTAAATCCCCGCTTACCCAAACACTGCAGGAGAACACATTCAAGCAAACCAGGGAGGGAGGAGAAGCAGTCGGGGCAGGGGGAACAGCAGGGTGCAAAGGCTCTGCTGCTGGTGGAACGGCTGCACGGCAGCTCCTTGCCTAGTGAAGGGCTTCATCTCTTTCAGGACTTTCTTTTGAAAGCTGTCAGAGCCAAAAGAGAATGGCCTATTCAAATCCCAAACGCACGGGGTCTCTTCAGTGTAAATTTTCTTAATCAATAGAGACCAAACTCTAGCCTCACATCCATGTGCGCAACCCAATTACTGAGATTTCAAAGCCGAGCGGTGCTATTAAGCCTGTTTATCCAGATCTCCACCATAACATAAGTCTTAGGTGTTCATACGACACAGCTTTCACTAAAGCTCAATAACTTCAAAAAGAAGTATTCACTGCGTAAACTCCTGCATCTTGCATTTAAAAGCTCCAAACAAGCAAAACTCCATGGCATATCTTCATAAGCTACACTAACAGTTAATTACCATCCTTGTTAAATGCTCAGGTCTTGTTTCCAGCAAGCATTACTCACAACTCGATACAGGCCCAGGTTCTCTCTATCTGAGGTAAATGAGCGCATTTTTCTCCTCTTAGTTCTTTTCACTACACTTCTGGAATACAAAATGAGATTCACTACTGGCAGTTGAGCTGTTGACAAGTCTTCCAGGCCAGGGACATAGAGTTTGTGTTGCTAACCTTCATGATTTAAATTACAAACCCAACAGTAATTAGTGTTTTTCTTGGAGCTCCATCTCCTGGAGACAGGTGATTATGGGAGAGTCCCTACTTTAGTCACTTTAAAAGTACATTTTAGACCTTGTGGATAAATCTAGAAGTGCCTTGAGTACCTCTAATACATGTCAAGGTACAAACTATAACAGAATGAATAACTCTAACTTTACTTACTTCTCATTAAGATTAATTATTATTGTTATAGCAGATGTCATGACTTGCAACTGGGGAACATTTGAAGGGAGAGTTAGCTCTGAGACGAGTATGAAAACGGCAAAAGAAATCCTAGAGTCCTTCTCAGGGATCTGAGAGGAAAATAGATGAGCTTTGAGGTTTGAACAGTCACCACCAGCAGAAATGGTGCTTGCACCAAAGGAGCTCACGTTGGCTTTGCTGGTAACTTTGAGAGATCAAGTATCAACTCTCATCACTGGAAAAGTCCAGTTTTCTTTACCAATAGAAATTGTCTGTGCCCAAGACCTAAAAAGATCTGCTCCTTATCTGAACACACCACGGTAAATGCAACTCCTGGAGTTGTCCTGACATAAAAGAACAACTCTTGGCCCAAGACCTGCACAGCCTACACAGCAATTCAGAAATTATGACTAATATGAACTACCACTACTGCTGTTCAGTGCTGATTAGCTTATTTCAGATTGTATTACTGCGTTATTTTAATGTATTATTTGAATTGAATTAGTAAGTTTAACTGAATACAACTGAGAACTAATTGAAGTTTTCCTGGAGACTGGTCCTCCTGTATTGTGAAACCAAGACAAACAGCTTTTACAATAACACAGAGTGGCCTCCTTGTTTTAATAAAAGACAGTACCACACTAATCTGCAAGAGCATACAGGATGTTCAGCTTTCACATTCCCCACGTTTTTCTTCTTCTTAATCTTCACTGTCAATGTTTGTCTCCAAGTCCAGTTTGCCCTAAGGATAACACAGCAGTCCCCAGGTTCTCTTACTGCATGGGGTTAAGCCAGGCTAATTCAATCGGTCCCCCACTGAGCTCAGCCAAACAAGCCCACATATCCCTCCTAAAGCAGGGGGGACCCTCAACTGAGAACGACTCCACAGTATTAGTAGCAGTTGAGACCCTCCTCTATCACGAAAATGACATTTTCTAGTATCTGCAGTAACCACGGAAGGTTTTTTCTCCAGGAACTCAGCCTCCTTTCCTCAGTCGAAGAGAGATCTCAGTTCACAACCAGCAAATTTCTGCTTTATTTTTGACTACTCAATAAAAAATTATATTCACAAAAGGCCTGGTAAACAGATCCTTGGTGCTGTTTTACTGGAGCTGGCGCTCTACAGAAGACCACTTGATAGATTAGCTCTTCGTTAGATGTTGTCCCCAGGCAACAACTTCGGAGGTCTTCTCCCCTGAGCGATATGCTGCTGTTCTTCACTGTACGTGCTTAACCCTTCTTGTTTGTTTTTGCTTTGAGCATGTGGTAGGCAGGAAAATAATCCTCTGTCTGGGTTGTAGGGCATGATCTAACTATGCATTCATGTGATTTCCCCATTTACCTATGTGCTCTACAAAGTCCCACCTTCCCTGCGCAAACCTCATCATTCCCTGAAAGCCTGCGGCATTTCCCCAGAGACTCTTCACTCAACTGACAATCCCCCTGATAATCCCTGGTATTCAAGTAGCACGGTCTGAGGTCTGTTGCTGCTTGCTATCAAATATGTATCCCATAAAAGGTTTAATTGTTCGAAATTTATTAACTGCGATTTACCTTTATCTCAAAATACAGTGCAGGGGAGAAAAAACTAACTCCCACCTGTGGTGCCACTTCAGCAACAGTGTCTGGAGAAAACTGTCTAATTTACAAGAATACTTTAAAAGCTCCATTTAATCCTGTTAGAGGCTTAAAAAGTTAATATTTAACTTTATATCTACAAGTTTTATAAGTTTAGTTTCCTTTGGCTTCCTTTGATTCCAGAAGTGATTTTCATGTGTGAAAGTTTAACAAGAAATGAACTCAAATACGGAAATCTAATTTGTTTTGGCCAAACTACTGCTCTGATCTTAAAATCATAGCCCATTAAGAAACATCCAGATACACACCCAAATTGGACATTTCCAGAGAATCATTAAATATTTTTAGTCTCAGCCTCCTCTACAATGGTAATGGGGACTATAAATATCTCAAAAGAGACAGAGAGATAAATAAGGAATTCAGGATTACTTTTAAAAATAGAATGTAAAAAGAATATATTCTTCTCCTACAACAGTCAGATGCTATCAACATCTAGACACATCTTTCTGGGTTTGTAAATGGGAAATGTGAGTGTAGAATGACAATCTCTAGCTACACCTGATCAAGGTGGCATTTTAAACAGTGACAGCTGAAAACACAGCAGAATTGATGGGAAAGGCAACCTTTAAAAAGGCATGTGCAGAAGCATTAGACACCTGTTTGCTTTATTGACAGGGCGGGCTTTGTTTCAGAAGAATAGCAAGTATATTTAATCTTCATGTCAAAAGACACGGTGGCATTAAAGGGCAGAAAGTTACCTCATGGACAAAAGTAGTCTTTAATCATCCCGTTCTTCATTGCTTTGGACACGGGAGCTTGACTCGATAACTTCAGCCTTGTGTTCTTACTCCACACTTCCACTGCACTGACCTCTAAAGGTCTGGTACTCGAGTCCTTGTTTTAAGGTGGTAATTACACAAAACTGGCAACACAAGCAGGTCCTGGTTCCAGGTCAAGTAACACCAGAGAATAAGAAGAAGATATTAATTATAGAGAGTGGATAATTGCTTCCTTAGCAGCTAATCCTCCCATTTATCCATCCCAAAGGTCAGATGCAGAAACCCAACACCCTTTCAGAGTACAGTGAATAATCTGTCCTTGTGGCCCCATGCCAGAACTCTTGGCTATGTGCTAAGCTGGACTACTTAGGGGCACAGACCCTGCGCCAGCCATTTAAAAGAAACATAAACACTCATCTTTCTTCCTTGCCACTTGAAACAGGCACCTTAAACCAGTCAGAAACGGGCAAAAATGCAATTCATCACAGCCAATTTCTGTTGTTTAGCCAAGACAAGCAATACTTTGGTGTCTCATTATGCAAGGACAAGGCAAAACACGAGAGCTGTAAGCTTGTATTCACACAAACTGGTGTGAGGCAGGAGTGTGTTTAAGTAAAGATCTGCTGGGTTAGGCACTAAGGTGCTCCTCTTTCCACGGGTATTTCATTCCCCTAGCCTCACAAGCATAATTGTGGTCTTTAATCTTTTAGGGGTAATGCTAAAGGACTGAGCACATAGGGATGACGAACTGACGGCTGAATTCAATGTTCCCCCAGCCTGAGAGAAGGATTCCTGTTAGTTATTTTCTCATGGAACCACTGGGACTTGAATGCATTTACACTGCAGTTTTTACTTGCTGTTAGGACAGCCTGTGGATACAGAGGAAGCAAGCCCATGGGTAGAGAAAGTAGCTTTTATCAGACCTGCCAAGGCACTCCACCTCTGAGCTGACACACTCCCAGTCTTCCACTTGAAGCCCTTTGGGACCAGATGACCAAGCAAATCATCTAGTGTGAGGCCACTAACCTGCTGCCAATCACACCGAACAAAACAGTAAAGTTAACATTATTTTCCTATGGATCCACAGACTTGGAGGTACAAGGTGTGTGGAAAGTTACAGTGAGGTCTTCCAGGTGAAATAAGCCCGGTCTTTCATCGCTGTCTGAAGAACCCCTCACACCAAGGAAGCAAGCAGGCACTTGCCTTGCTGCCTCTGAGCCTCACCTCCAAACCATCCAGTCCATTTAATTTTGATCAGACCACTCTTACATCCCCATAGATTGTCCTTCTCATGAAGGCAGATGTTCTCTCCATCCCATGGTGGGCGGAATGACAAGGCAAGTGGTGGGGAAAGGGCCACAGTGCCAGGCAGGCAAGCAGCTGGAAATCTGCTCTCTGCTACAGCCTATTCTATATCTCCTCTATGCATGTTCCCCTACCTGTGCCTGCTGAACAAGACCATGCTTTTGAGTGAATATAAAATTAAACACATCAAACTCTGTTTTAACAGCTTTGAACCAGCCAAGGAAGTTCTTGCATTACAATGCTGCAGCATTTTTGATCACAGAAGCCCTAGAACCAGGTTTTCTTTTTGGTAAAATTAAACTCCCACAGCAAAGTTTTGTTTTTCTTAGTTATTTGGAAGGAAAACACCCAGTGACTTTAAGTTACAGGGGCTCAGATCCGCATCCAATACAACATTCAGTGCTTGAGTCCTGCCTAAAATCCTTACTTCCCACCAAAAATCAAGTGAGAAACCAGGAGTCTGAACAAGCACTAAGATCCTACTTAAATCCTACTTAAGTTTTGGTGCTTCAAAGGCTATTCAGAGGAACCGACTTCTGGAGCTGCATCTCCATCCCTGTTGCCCAGCAAGGGAACCATAACAGCACTTGAAGGTGGAGGGAACAAAATTCTGGTCCCCCGGCGGAGGAAAGGTCATCGCAAAGCAGGCTTTTCACACATGCAACAACCTCGGACCTGGGGAGAGCAAGGCATTTTGTTGTGTTTCTTGTAATGTCTAGACAACACTCATAAATTTCTTTTACAAAACCAGAGAAACAAAATAATAGGGCTCACATAAAAGAGTTGAATAGATGCATCAGAAAGCTGAGGGGATGCTCCTCATGACATTTTAAAACCATGTAGTTTCTTCTATTTCATGCAATGTGTAATTCAATTCAACTCATCTAATTCAATCTATTTCCTGATGGCACTTTGTGCTCCCCACACAGACCAGAACTTTGACTTTTTAGAGGACAACAGAAACCTTTTGCTTTTGATATTTAATATCAGCAATTTGTTTGGCATATATAGGGAGCACTTTAAGCCGTATTTGCCAGTTGTTGCTTTGCTTACTAATCTAAAACTGACTCTGAAGAGTTGGGAAACGCGGATGCCTTAGCTCTTCAGTTATGTCTATGCTGCCTTGGAAAGAGAAAGCAGGAGAGAGATCTTCACAGGCTGAGATATTTGGGCAGAACCTAATCTTCACTGGAACACATGAAACACCATATCAAGTGCTGTAATATCCAGTCAAACACCATTAGAGCTACAATCCTGTGGCAAGGATGCTGTTTATCTCTAAAGCACTGAGCTAGTGCTTGAACTACACATTTGGGATTTTCTCCCCTGGTTTTGGACTTTTAACAATCCCTTTCCCCCACCCTGCTTGTGAGTCAGTCTCTGCCCACAAAATTCCTCAGTGAGCTGCCTTTGTTTCCTTTCCTGTTAGGAAAATGCCTGGCGTGCAGCAGGCACCGTCACAGCCTAATAAGTTGGCACTTTGCTGCGCTTTTCTACTCCAACAGCTCTTTGCAGCCATTAGCTGCAAAGCAGCCTGCAGAGGCTGCCAATTAATTTCCTGGGCCATTAATCAATGTATTCTATGCTGATAACATTCAAATAGATAAAAGCCATGCAGGACGGGAGCAGAGATGCCAGTTTGCCCATGCTTGGCTGAGCTGTACTTGGTTCAGCTTCTCCCACGTGAGGACAGAAGGCAAAGGGAGAGGTTGGAAAGCTGCTGGGAGGGTGCCGTCGGGCGTATGGTGGTACATTAAAATCAAAACACTGAAGCTGTTTTCATGCTTCCTCTCCTTTGACAGAAACATTTGATTTGCACACAAATCAGCTCCTTAGTTGCTAGTTCTTACTATGGTTAACAGAAAAGGTGCCCAACCTGTGGGTAGGGCAAATCATACAAGGCTTCCCTCTTCAGCCCCTCAATCTCAAACAGTTTTATTTACAATATGAACAGAAACCAGATGCAGCACAGGACGTGGAAGCCAATCCCAATATCTATATTTCTGTTATGTAATTGTGACAGAGGAATTTGTGTTTGTATCGTAGGACACTTGGACAACCATCCATCACATTACAGGGGACCAAGGAGATCTCTCCAAAAGACCACGACAGGAAGCAGGTAACCATAACAATTCAGAGGGCCAGAAATTGTTTTCTGTCCATAGGTTGGGGAGATTCAAGAAGGAGGATGCCTGGAAGCAGAGGAGGTGAATTTTTCTGGCAGAGACATCCAGCACTGGGAATTCAGACACCACTGCTCTGGAAGACTGTCCCCCTAACTGCAGGTCCCCAGAGACGCAACATATTTAAATCTCACTTCCAGCTGAACCACCGAGGCTGGTAAAACCTTATGTCAGGTCGTTGGGAGCACGTGCAGCACAGAGCTGGCAATGAAGTTTGGAAACTCTCCTCTCCCCAGGTACCAGCAGCACCCTGGTGCAGGTATATATACAAAGGTGCACTGCTTCAGCTTTAATTTCAAGGACCTGCTGGCAAGAACCACCACCTACCAGTTCATCCCATCCTTTCTGTGCAGAATCCAAGGCACTGAGCAGCATTTTCCCTGGATCACTGCAGGCTACAGAGGCTAACTGCAGTTAATGTTTATGTGGGATCTTAACCTGCCCTCCTGCTTCCAGGCTTTTACTACCAGCCCAATCTGAATTTCTACTGGTGATCAACAGAAACGTTACCAGAGAGAAGAGTGGTGAATGTCTCCAAGCCCATTCACCCTCCAACTCCCAAGGTACAAGGGTGGGTCCTGTATAAACAGGTTTTTTGTTTGAGGGCACCCAACAAAGCAGAGCCTGACCTTTCCCCTTCAGAGGAACAGCAGGCTTCAATCAAATGCTGCCAAGGGTTGGGGTTATTTTCCCCTCACGCAGGTCAGGGTGATGCTTGAACTCTCCTTGCCTCAGCTTCCCCACCCACCCCATCAATCTCAGCTCTGCCCTGCCTGACAGCTGGGGCCACCGTGATTTACAGCAGCCTCCCCTGCAGCTGCATCTCCTCTGGGACTTTCTCTGCCACTAAGTGCCTCCGCTTCTTGGGCTTTGGGTCTCCTTCTTGGGACCATTTCAGTGGCAGAATCTATCCTCTTAGCAGGAGGAGGAGGAGGACACTTGCCAGATTGATGTTTTCACATTAAATCCTGTTTCCTAAGAGCACACTGCAAGCTAGAAGACATCAGGGTGGAAGTGGCTGAACTGTGTGTATTGTTTCAAAGTGCTGCAGTGTGTAAGGCATTTAAGGGCAGAAATGCTGTTGGTTTTGACCCATGATAATGTTGACATAAATAGGACTCCAGATAAGGGCTAAGAAACTACATCCTATATTACTCTATGGGAATAGTAAGGGTTCCTAGGAGAACAGTCCAGCTATGTTTAAGCAGCAATTTATACTCTTGGGCTACTCCCAGGTGGTATAAAGATTGTTATCAGTGCAGCCTCACTGCTGTCAGAACTACGCTACTTCACCCTTGAAGATCCAGCCCATTAACTTTCATAACGCTAAACACAGTAAACTACCAAGAAAAAGTTCCTCCTTTCCCTTCTGCCAGGAGACACCGAGCGCTGACTGGCTGCATCCCAGTTACAAGCACATTTTTCAATAAGGCTTCTTATTGTAAATACACTTTTCATTATTTCACAGCCAGATGAAGTCTGGCTACTATTCTGGACACTGTTTTAAAGACTAAGAGCTTTTATCAGGCTGTTCCAAGCCTGGGCACTAATCAGCAGAGTTGCTGTGATGGCCCAGAGCCCAGGATAAACCTTTGCCTGCACCTAATGCTCACTAAAAGAAAATAGCACCAGGGTGCTGCCAGGTAAGGTGGCCAGAGCATGGAACTGGATTTCCTCCACTCTTGTTTTATGCAATACAGCCAAGCTTGGCAAACCCTGCTCACTGTTTCCTGGGAATAATGGTGGTGTGGGTAGGTGAGACAGGTAAGGAATGAGTGCTGGTGTGGAGCTAGGCAGAAAGGAGAAAGACTGCACCCAGATTCTTCCCATTCATCTTTGAGGAAACTTTTGGGCCACAACCCTGCAGAGAGACCAAGGATGGGAATGGCCTCATTGCACCTTACAACATACACCAATACCCAGCAGACTATAAATTAACAGGAGCCAGGGGGATCCTCTGCAAAAGAAGAATCTGGTAGAAGAAGAATCAAAGAATCCCTGAGGTTGGAAAAGACCTCCAGGATCATCAAGCCCAACCATTAACCTATAACCTAGCACTGCCAAGCCTAGCACTAAGCCATGTCCCTAAGCACCACAACCCCACGGCCTTCAAATACACCCAGGGATGGTGACTCAACTGCTTCCCTGGGCAGCCTGTTCCAATGCCTCACAACCACTTCTGTGAAGAAATGTCTCCTAATTCCCAGCCTCAACCTTCTCTGGCAGAACTTGAGGCCATTTCTTCCTGTCCTGTTGCTTGGGAGAAGAGACTGACCCCTACCCTGCTACAGCCTCCTTTCAGGTAGTTGTAGAGAGCAATAAGGCCTCCCCTGAGCCTCCTTTTCTCCAGGCTAAATAACCCCAGTTCCCTCAGCTCATAAGGCTTGTTCTCCAGACCTTTCACCAGCTTCTGCCCTTCTTTGGACTCACTCCAGCACCTCAATGTCCTTCTTGTAGTGAGGGTCCCAGAACTAAGACGGTAGTTGAGGTGCGGCCTCACCAGAGCTGAGTACAGAAGGACAATCACTTCCCTGGCCCTCCTGGCCACACTATTGCTGTTACAAGCCAGGATGCTCTTGGCCTTCTTGGCCACCTGGGCACACTGACAGCTCATGTTCAGCTGGCTATAGACTGACACCCCCAGGTTTCCACCGGGCAGCTTTCCAGTTGGACCAAGCTAAAACAGAGGTGTTCCTATCTCAGAGGTCATTCTTGAAAACTGCCCTTTTTTTAAGCTATATTTTCCAGCCCCAAAACTACTTTTTTTTTTTTCTTTTTCTTGACATCATTGGTGATGAAAGAACTGATCCCAGAAAATGAAGAGCTGAGCCCAGAAAAAAGTGTTATGGTAAGAGCCTACAATCTTGTCTCCAAAACAAATTTCAGGATTTGAGTATCAACTCTTAAATATTTGCCGCAAAGGGGACACTATAAAGACAACCTGCCCTACAGAATGAACATGTTTAAATTATCAGCCCCTTCTGAAGGAATTATTTCTTCTTGCTGAGCCACTGATCATACAAACACAGCAATATGCTGCCAGTGTCTCATTAACTTCTGCTTGGGGCCTGTCTCTCACTGTCCAAAATTGGCTCAAAAACAAAAGGAAAAGAAAAAAGAATCCCACAGGCCTGCACACAACTGAAACGTCATATAAGCAGGTTTCTAGCTCAGAGAAATCACATGCCATGCCTCTTGCTAACGCTTTTGTTCTTGCAAGCTACTATTGGCTCTCCTTCTTCCCACACGAGTGGAAGCACTATGCCAGGCCATCTGGCACATCAAAATTTATCTTCAGATTTCATTATCCAACCCACTGACCCCAATGTTTCCTTCCATTGACTAATGAGATTAGCCCATCACCTCTTAATTGCAGCATTTATACCTAGTGTGTTTTACAACACCCAAGAAAACAAATCCCTAGGTTGTTTCACAGTGAATGAATGTAGTTCTGCTCTTAGAACAAGCACTGCATTTATAACCAGAGATGGGCACATACATCAAAAAAATTAATGAATGTACTTAGGCAGCAAAGTGAAATATAGAAAATATAAACACAAATGCAGTAATCTCAAACCATTGAGGTCAGCCTCCTCACTCCTGGGGTTTGTTTGGTGCTGTCAGAAGAGTGCAAGGAGTCTTATCTAGCATTCTTCATAGTAAGGGAATGATTGCAAGGATAGCAGCCTACTACATAAACATTACTTGAAAGGACACGGACAGAGTGGTATTCCAGGTCCCTATCTTGCCACCCTAGTAGGTGGCACTTCAAAAAGTGTCATAAAAAGACAGAAAGAAGGACTTACAGAATCATTGAATATCTGTTGCATATCAGCAAAGTGCCGTTAACTAAGTATAGCACAGGAGATGGTCTGGAAGTCAGGCTATCAGCTTTGCTGCTCTCCAGTTTAGTGATTTTGAGCAGGACATGTTTAGTCTAAGCTAGCTGTCTGGACCTTCTGTGGGTCAGTGGAGAGGAACCAGAAGTCCTGGGATGTCCCTCATCTCCAGATGTAGATGTAACACAAGTCAGATGGTGTATGTGCTATAAGTCCAAAGGAACAGCTTAGGTGAGATGAAGGTGTCTTTCGTGCAGTTAAATGAAACCGAATCCCACAGTCTGAGACTCAGTTTCTCCATCTGCAAAATGCTGTTGGTATTTATTATGGTAAAATGCCCATACAGCCATGAATGATAAATGCCATGCAGCTGTGAATTATTTGATAGATTTATTGAGTGTGCTTGAACATGTTACTTGGAGACCTGTAGCAAATTCAAAACTAAAGGGAGAAATGGGGGAAACAATATGGCTTTCTATAAAGCTAGAAACTTTAGAGTTAAGTCACGAACAAAAAAGCACCTGGACCTTCCTGCCTTGGAGGCAAACCAAGCCTCCAAGGTGTTTTACCTGCACCTCTACCTTACTACTGCAGGTTTTAAAGTTTCCAGAGCAGTCTGAAAAGCCTCACTAGAAACACCAGTAATGATTTATCACTGAAGCACTAGCATGAACAAGCCATCAGAGTGAGAACGAGACAGCCATCACCAGAGCACTCAGACTGCACGGAGCTTTACGCATGCCTGGGCATCCAGAGAGCTGGATGTTCCCCAAGCAAGACTCAGATGGACAGGAGTCTGGGAGAGCAAATTTCCGTTCCCTACCCACCAATTTCCCATATGCTCAATCTCAGTTTAAATACACCATCAGGCAGACATTTCCATGTCTCTCCCCACCACATTTTGTGATGTGCGCCTTCCACATCCCTCATATCTAAACTGCACATCCCACGGGGGATTGAGCACAGCTGAGCTTTGTTATCACATGAGCAGGCACTATTTACATGACAGCTTTTCTACAATGCAAATCAGGCCCATTGTCACCAATGGAAAAAGCCCTAAATGGAAAGTTATTGCCCTTTGATAGTCACTCCTTCAAGAGCAGAAAAGGGTTTTGACCTCACTCTTGCCCCAACACCACCAGGCCAAGTGTGCAGGGAAAAAGCATCAGACCCTCTCCACATCCATCAATGCTGCCGTTAAGCCAATGATATAGGGCTGGGATGGAGGAAGCTTCAGGCCCTGCAAGAAAGCACTGCTAGAAAATGGGCTAGAAAGCCCCAGGGGGTCATGCGTCTAGCGTGACTCCTTCCATATCCACCATTTTGTTGCTTGAGCTCCTTTGGCTAGCAGACCCCAAACTGTACCTCGTTACTAATCCCCCAACACTGACAAGTCTGAGAGGGGCTTGAAAAGGCAACTCTACATCCAGCAGGTGTGGATACTTGGACAATATCCTTCTCAGGGTACTAACAGCATCCTCCAGCCCTCACCACAGCAGAAAAGCAGTTTTCACCCAGCAGAAGATTTTTGCACAAAGGGACAGGTCTGAGTTGAAAGACAATTCTTAAATCTCTTATAATCAAGACGAATCAGTCTGGTGCTTTTTCAGAATCAGAATTGGTGCTTTTTAAGACAACAGGTAAAATTTGGACTAAGCACATCCTGACACTGCACTGGGGAGAAGAGGACAGGACTGGACACAGTGAGGAAGTAGATGTGTTTCACTCTACCACCTCTGCAAGAGAGTCATGGGGATGCTGGTGGAGGTAATATCAGAGCCCTATGTCGTCAGGCCCAGCTGCCAAAGGAAAGGATCCCACCAGCCCCAGCTGCACCTCTACTTTTCTCCAGGTCTTCAGGCAGCCACCACAGGTCTTACCGGCAAGCAATTTGCTGAAGAAGTGTCTCACCAAAAGCATTTGCTGGCAAACCTCATAAATGTGGATAAGCATAAATGTGGAGCATCGTCTGCTCCATTTGAGCTTGCTTTTACCCTTCGTGAGCTACCACTGCTTAGCAAATGTCTCCTGTCAGCTTCACCTGCCCCCTGCCAGCTCCACCCGCAGCCTCTCCCAAGCCCAATGCTGGAGCTGTTTCATGCTGTATTAATTCCATCCTACGAGAGAAATAAGCAGGTTCAGGCCTATCAAGCTGCTCCTCCACTTATTTTTTATTGTCCTACTTCTGCACTCAGTGTCTGTGAGAAGTGTGAGAGAATATTAATGGGATAATACAAACACCCCACAAACTCTCAGCACCAAAACTCTGTGGAAGTTACAAAAGTCCAGGTAATTATGGGAGCTCCAAAAATCAAAGAATCACAGAATGATTTGGGTTAGAAGGGACCTTAAAGGCCATCCAGTCCCAAGCCCTGCCATGGCAGGGCAGATCCCACCAGCCCAGGCTGCCCAAATCCCATCCAGCCTGGCCTTGGGCACTGCCAAGGATGGGGCACCCACAGCTCCTCGGGGCAGCCTGCGACAGGGCCTCACCACCCTCAGAGTGACAATAACTGCAAGGAATCAAGCTATAGCAAAAAAACACATGGAGACACTTGGGAGAAGTAACCAAAAGGGACAAGCAGGAAAACAGAGGCACAGGCCTACGGCCGGGCTCTCACAGCAAGCTCTGGGGCCGTGCAGGCCGGCACACACAGGAGGCCTGGAACAGTCTCTTTAATCACAGGCTCCCCTCACACTTGAACCAGGCCTGGGGCTACAGCCCCAGACTTCAGGAGACCCGTGGTTTGTGCCTCTAGTTTGCTTGATGGTATTTCATTTCATCGAACATGATTTCTTTCCCATGTGCCTCGCTCTCCCCTGTGCATAGAAATGATGGAAGCCTTTGGAAAAAAAAAAAAAAAAAACACAAAGTGAAATTCAGGGTGGGCATCAGTTATTTCTGACAGCAGTAAAACAACATCTGAAAAGGGTTTCTTTGTTGCTTTCTATTTCTTTTTTTCCTCTCCGAGTTGCAGCCTAGAGGGGGGAAATGAGAAGACAATGTCCCACCCAACGCCTGACTGACAGTGACAGGGCCTGGCTCTGTCACAGCGCGGCAGAAGTTGTGCTTTTTGGGGAACATTGTTTTTATTTCAGGAGAAAGGAAAAAAAAGAAGGAAATGAGTAATCCCAGAAGGAAAGGGACTGAATGCTTGCTCAGACTCCACCATGAAGAGATTGCTATTGTCAAAGGGTGTTGCATTGTTCTGGCCTTTCTGAGAAACCTTAAAATATATCCAGAATTTTAACAAGCACAGAAAACAGAGTGGTTTCTTCAGCTGCATCAATGTCCTATTTGAAGACTGGCTGGTGAAATACTACAGTTTAAAAGTATTAATTATCCTGATTAGCCTTTGTTTTTGCTAATGACTCGTTAAAAAAAAATAATCTGATTAATGAGGAGTGGGCGTAAAGAGAAGTCAACTCTACCTTATGTGAATAGCCACACTGCTTTAAATGGAATTACACACAAGTTAGGGCTCCTCACAACTTAAGCATTAGCCTCCAGGCTGATCAACAGCAAATTATTACAATATCTGGCCAGGCTCATTCTTTCCCTGGTGCCATTTTCCAACACTGTCCAGTCTGTCCTGCCTGCCAGCGTGCTTCAAGTGTGGACTTTCAGCCAGGAGTCAAGCTCCAGGCAAGACCTTCAAGGGCACAAGGATTTCCTTAAGGATCAGGAAAAGCTCTTAACCCAGGAAGCTGTTGGGATTATTCCCTCTGCATACGTAATGTGGTTGCATTTCATGGGAGCAGCTGGAACCAGACAGGGCTGTACATCTAATCCCCCAGAGCAGAGTGATCTCCAAAGGAGAAAAAATACATGTAACATAAATAAGTAGATAGACAGACAGAGTGGATCCCAAAAGGAGAACTTAAGGATGTAAAGAAGGGAAGCAAGCAGCACATGCTACACCAGCACAGAACTAAGTTCCATGGAAGGAACTTAACCAGGAAGGACAGAGAGAACCAACACAGGTCATGGGTGTAAAAGTTTGTCTGTCTTTTTCCCTCCGACAGAAGGAGCTATCTTCCTGTGACCAGATATTGGAGAGATTGATATAAAAGGGTCCGAGATGTTTTGATCTGTAGAAGAGGGCAATGCTGAGAGGCAGAAGAGGAACTTCTGTCCCACAGGTCAAACCAGCAAAGAAGAACTGTTTATCTCCAATACCCTGCAACAGGCACCTTCATCAGTTTTGTACTCCAATAGTTTAAATTAAGGGAAACGTTTAAAAAAATCACTTTATCGTTCAAATTGTGATACCACGCTGGCTGATCATCTTCCTTTTCACCCCCCAGCAGGCTTTTCTTGAGGAGGAACAATCACCACCAGCTCTACCACACTGATGTACAGCCGATGGGAAAATGCAGAGGAGTCTGGAGTGAACAAAAGGCACTTCAGGCCTGCTGGGGTCAGAAAGCATATCTGTACAGTAGATTGGGCTCTCCATTAATCCAGCTCTGTTTCTAATGAGGTTGGTTGCCATTACAGCAAAAGGAGGTCCATGACTTAATTTGCCAAGGGGACCATTGTCATGCAGCTTAGGGAGGCAAAATAATCTTATCGGTTTGAACTTGAACCCTGCCCTCCAATTATATGGACATTGTTAAAGAGAGAGAGAAGGAAAAAGTGATTTCACTTAACCAGCAAGACAAATGGATTGTCTGCCACCACACATGCAGCTTCCTGATAGACCTTTACACTCCATCAGCTAGATGTATGTATATTCCTTTGCCAAAATGCATCAACTGCTACCTGAGTACATAAAGCTGAACCAAGTCCCAGCCAAATGGCACCAACTACATTGCAGGGCAACATGGTGGTGTAGCAGAGCCTCTGCTCTTACAGCCAAAGAGAAGGACTGGACTGACAGCTACGGACAAGCAAACCCGAAGGGCAGGAAGAATTAGATTACTTTTTTCACCCCTTTCTACTGAACCTCTGCCTCCCTGCTCAGTCCACCAGCTCCCCTTGGCTGCAATAGAAGAGAGACTGTCCTCTTCTGGGAGTTCTGCATCCCACACAACACAGCTAAAACAAAGAACATTTTGGCAAATAACAGCCAGGCTTCATCTATTCTTTTTTTCTATACAATTCATTCCATCAAAGTTGTTTAGCTGAACAAAACCCAGCGCTATCCATTATTGTGAGGCTAACAATAAACTAACATGTGAGCACAGCGTGGGTCACAGATGTGTGTGCTTCATCATCAACTGTGGAGCCACTTCCCTGCTCAACTCACTTTTATAAAGCTTTAACCTCTTTGAGCTGGAATTCAGCTTGAGCACATAAACCAGGAAGCAAACAGTGTTAACACAACAGAAGCAGCCCCTTTACAAAGGATGCATGAAGAGACTGACGTGCTTTGGAAGCAGGCAGATCAACAACCTCACTTTCCAAGGGGATACCCACACAATGAAAATCCAGAGATAAATTAAACCGGACAAATCCCAGGGGCTCCATTTTAGTGATATCACCTGCACCAGAGGATCTTTGTGCCTTTGAATAGGCACATTTACATTTTTCTCCTGTGAAGGGACAGAAACAAACAAAAACATGGAGGGATAATGCCTTCAAACCTCGTTTAGAAAGGGGTCAGCCCTTAGACTGTATTCAAATTTGTAACCCAATTTTAAGCACTGTTATCTCATCCCAAATGAAGTAACCCTCAAAGTGTGACTGCTCTAACAAAAAAGTTATGCAAAACCAGACCCTTCTTACAACTGCACTTCATGGGTTCAGACTGTACCCACCAACAACTGGAAGCTTGCTATCATATCCACCCCTAGTAGTTTATATTGCCTATAAAACCTACGTGTAACATTGCACTTTCCTAACTGTACAGGGTCTGGCTGGGATGGAGTTAAGTTGGTTTTTTGTGTTTTTTTTTTTTTTTTTTTTTAAACAGCTGCTTATATGGTGTTGTGGTTTTGATTAGTGACCCAAACAATGCTGATAACACACTGATGTTTTAGCTGTTGCTGAGCAGTGTTTGCATAGCACCAAAGCCTCCTCCGTTTCTCACCTTGCCCCTTCCCTAGTGAATAGATTGGGGATGCACAAGAGGCTGGGAGGGGGCACAACCAGATAAATGACCCAAACTTACCAAAGAGGTATTCCATGCCATATAACATTATGCTCAGTGATAAAATGGAGAGGAGGGGAGTTCAGGGAGGTCAACCAAATTTTGCTTAGAAACTGCTCGGAAATATCAATCTGCCCATGAGAGGTAGTGACAAATTGCCCCTGCCTTTTGCCTCTGCAAAAACATATTTTGTTTTCTTTCTCCCTTCTTCCACTTCTCCTTCACTTGTTAAATTATTTTCATCACACCACATGAGCTTTCTTTCTTTTACTCTTCCTTTCCTCTTCCCCATCCCACTGGAGGGGGAAGCGGGCAAGGAGCTGCATGGCGTTTAGATGTCTACCAGGTCTAAACCGAAACACTTAGCTATGTGCAACCATAACGCTCGTCTTAAACCCTGCAGTCCATTTGCAGATGTGCATTACAGTATTGGAGATGGAACTGTGGGTCAAGCGCCAGCAACCACGTATTTCTTCCTGCCTGCCACAGCTTGAGAGGGTGGGTAAGGGGCATTGGCTGCTCCTGGAGGCAAAAAATAGATCACGAACAACCTCTGAAACATTTGCTAGTTCCTAGTGCCCCAAAATGGACAGTTAGAGCTCTTGATGCTAACCTCTTATATTCTCACCTGTGCAATGCAGATAACACCCCAGCTTCTCCTTCCAGAAGGGCTGGACAGGTAACTACATCCCTGTTTGCCAGCACTCACAGCAAGCAGAATCAGGTTTAAATAGCACATGGTAAATAAGGCCCTGGGGCCATAAGGAACCTGAAGGATAAAACAAATGTTCAAGTTGGAGGCAGCTGGCCTGTGCACTGAGCAATACAAGAGTCCATGGGGGACAGGAGGTGGAGAAACAGTAATACACACTCATTAAAGAGTAACTCAGTGTAAATAATAAAATGCAAACAACCCGAAGGGATGGATTTAAGTAGCTACCTTAATTTTAGCATTTCCTAATTTACAATGCTTAATTTACATCTTTAATGCAGCTTTTGAACATTAAGCACAAAAGATAAACTTTTCCAAATCAAAGGAGAGATTTTTGTCCCATAGCATCTTACAGACATCGTCAGGGCCGCAGCAGCACTGCACTCACAGGCCCCACACAGACCACAGAGGTAAGAGGTTTCCCAAAGGCTGGGGCCCAAAACTGAACACAATCCAGCTACAGCAGCTCAAGTTACCACCTAGCAGCCTAATTGAACTGACAGTCTGCGCTCTTGGCCCAACACAGCTTCAAGGGAAAACACGCGAGCCAAAAGCCTTTGCAAAAACACAGCAAACGTGGGAAATTAATGCCACAAGTAGCATCTGCCATAGAGCGCCCTTAGTAGCAATGCAGAGGAGCAAGCAGTAAAGGATCACAGCTGAGCCCACAGGTCCCAGGCACAGGATGCAGGTCACCCCAGCCCACAAAACAATACCAAAAAACAGGAAAAATCTCCCCACTGCCGTGTTTGTTTTTATATTTACTTGTAGGAGTAAAAGCCCATTTTAAACCCTTGAGGCTAACACAACACATGTTGATAATATCATAGCAGCAAAACCACAAGCAGAAACAATCTGATAGCGGATGAAAATAAAACACGATCACATAGGGGGTCTCCAAGTAGGTGGTCTGAATGGTCCTTGGTCGATAAGCAGCACCATCAGGTACCTGGTCTGTCGTAGGACAGCAGAACTCATCTGAAGACAGCTCACGCTCACACCCTTGACATTTTGATGCTTTTGTGGGCTGCTAGAGGAGTGACGAGTGTTTCTGCTGGCACCTGGTATGTCAATACCATGTCAAAAGGTGACACATGAATGTAGTTATGGAAGTTCTTTGGTTGTAGGCAGCTGATAAAGCTTCTTGTGCTCCAGGTCTCTAGGCTTTCTCTCAAATTGCTATTAAAAAAAAAGAGAGTCTTTGCTTAAATCTTTCAAACAATGTGGGATACTTCACCCACATGTGTATGCGATCGTCCCTGCCCACCACAACTAAAGTGCTCAGACAACATCTACTGCAAATTCTTCTGCAGTATGCTAGATCCATCTGTTAGCTCATGTACACTTCTGAAACCCTACCACTCAGAGAGTTCCCCAACTGCAGGTCCCACACATGCTGCTCCATCTTCATGCCAGGATCCAGATAGTGCCAAGAGATTATTGTACACCAAGCCTTAACATCCAAGGAAACCCCACCAAAACCGATACCACAGCATTCGTTAATTCCATTCAAGGGCACAAGATATATTTGAAAAGCCCCACTCAAGGTTTATTTTACTGTGCAGCTCAGAACAGCCAAACCATCATTGCCTTTCTGACATGAAAAGACACGCAGTGGGTTCCAGGCAGCCAAACATTAAGCATCCCCGAAAGAGCAGACATACATATATTAATTACTGCGAACAAGCTCATATCTTTGGTTAGTGAGCTGAGCCAGGCATATTTGGATCAGCCCAAACCCAGACTGAGGGAGGCACAACTCACTATCTTTCCTCAGGCAAAAAGAGCAGCTAGGTAACTAATAATAACAGGTAAGTTGAGTAGTTCTCTTTAAAAAGTTCTCAATTATTACTTCTATATCAGATTTAATCAGCAAGAAGATGAGTTGGGATTAACTACTGCGCACCCTACAAAGCAAGTCAGCAAACTTGCCTAACAGCTGAGCAGAATTTGGCCCTTGCCTGGCTGGGATTTTTGTGCTTTCTTCCAAGGGAAAACAGCAGTACCTTATCAGTGAGGCACAGACTAGCAAGGGCACAAGGAACCTCGTAGTATCACCAACCAACCTGACCAAAAATCCTCTGCGCTACTTCTAGCAGCACATTGGGCCTGTTCCTGCAGGCAGCCATGTACTTACCAAGAGTCAGAAAGGGACTGAGTCTGTGAAGGTCTTGGGCACCTAAATAAAAAGGAATGACAGGGGGAAAAAAAAATAGAAAAAAGAAAACGCCACCACACATCACAGCACACCAGGGCAGTTACTTCAAATGGTCCCCCACAGGGACTGGGATTGCTGTCTTGGATCAGAAAGCAGAAAGTTCAGTCTCTACATGCACATACATGCCAAGCATGAGCAGCAAGTAAAACACGTAAACAGCCCTGGTGTTGACCACCTAGGCGCAGCACACTTCAATTCTCAGTTCTGAACACCAGGCAGTTTGGGAGACCAGGCCACACTTAAATTAGCATCAACAAAAGGATCAGAAGTGCCAAGTGTAAAAATGTAAGCTCTCTGCCCAGAGACCAAGCTTATTCGGTCCCCCACAGCTTAAATTATTATTTTAGCATCAAAGTATCTCAGTTGAGAAAGTGTTACATTAAAATTCCCACTATTTATTTTTTGAATTGAACAAACGATTTGTGATTTATGAAATCAGCTTTCAGAGAGTCTTAAATGAAGGAACACATTTTACCTGAGGACATAAACATTTGCTTTCTTTAATTCTTCAGCATTCGTATCCCTAACAACACAGACGTGGGATGAATGCTGCAAGGACATTTTGCTGGAATAGACCGTGCACAAAACAGCTTCCTCTGGGTACTGATAACCTGGGACATTTATTAAAAGCGTATGGTTAAAATTACCATAGCGTTTTAATTTTTTTTGTTTGTTTGTTTGTTTTTAATAATACCAATTAACTGAAGTGTTCCCAGTACCGACAAAGTTTCCATCAGTGGATCAGTTTCTGGGCCACAGCATTTAGTAGGTACTGCTTAACCAGAGCCAGTCATCACACACTCGGGATCCCTGGGGACCCTTGGCCCCTGCTGACAGCCCTGATGGCAGGAACAGTGGATTTCCACATGATGCGAGCCAGATGCACACATGTGGCTCTTCAAAACGGCACACCAAGGCTGGAAGTCATTGCATACACAAGGTTTCACACAGACCCCTCACGAGACGCCCTGGCACCCACAGCAACCCCATCTTCCTTTCCCCTGTGGTGCCTCCTGCTGCTGGGGGCACAAACACAGACCTGCCACTTGCTGTGTGGCAGCAGTGACAGCAGCACCTCTCAGCACAGCCCAGGACCACAAATACAATCAGAAACACATTTCTATTCCCAAAACTCAGTTCGGTCCCCTTTAGCTGTGAGTAAAACCAAGCTGAACATTGTGAGAGTCAGTTCTCCCTCACAACATTATAAGCATTGGGAAATCCCTGGTGTTTTCTGGAGCGTGTCTCAGGACAGGAGCACAGAGCACATAAATCCTTGCCTAACAAATTTTGTAGACGCCCACAAAGCAGCATCCCTGCTGACAAACTGGGGCAGCTCTGAGGCACTGAGGCAGCCCCAGGTTTGTGCTTCCAGTTGACATCCTCCCATTGATTTCCTCCTCCAGCACTGCTCAGCTCTCTGCCCATTGACAGGCAGAGCTGCAGACAAAACCCAACGCACCTTCCCCTTGGGAGAGCTGCTCAGCTCCTGCTGCCAGAGCCTGACGCCCTCCTTCAGCTCCCCAGGCCTTGCTGACACAGCGCACCACGCAGTCACGTCTCCAGGACGTCATCAGAAGAGGCCCAAGCTGGTTTTTAAGTGGCTTCCGCGAGGTTTTGGAATTTGTCACCTCCGCAAAAGTAGAATTTCTTTGTCCCAGCACAGACCTCCCTCAGCCCACACAGCTGTGATGGATGGGCTGGATTATAGGGCCTCCAGCTGAGGAGGAAAACACTGCCTGGGGCAGCAACCTCCTCGAGCAGCAGCCCGAGGTCCATCCAACCTCATCCCCCAGGGCCCTTCACCAGGAGAAGGTACGGAGGTGGTCTGGGTTCGGCCCAGCCTTTAAACAAAGTCCGAAATGCGTCTGTTTGCCCTTGGGGTCAAAAGCACAGACCTCATTACTGAGTTACACCACTGCACTGAAAGAGAAATTGTATCTGCCTTTCTCTCGAAAATCCCCCGTTTGCAGCTTGCAACACGTGGAAATCCTGTCCCCATGCACCCCCTTGACACTATCGACCCATTCAGCACTCCAAAACCAATACCAAAGTCTGACTAAAGCCATTCAGAAGCTGTTAGCATGTAGATTTGGGTGATAATTTGGTGAATGGGCTTGTCAAACAAATTGCCTTTATTGTGGACTGATTAAACGCAATCAGGGAGAAGAGCCTTTCCCCTCCCAACTCCAGCCCTCAGCAGCTCCAGCAAACACCCTGAGCCAATTAGCAGGGAGGTGGCAAAAGCAGCTTTCACTTGAAACCTGCCATTCCTGGGGGAAAAAAGAAGGAAAAGAAACAACACATCACCAACAAAAAAATCTTTGTGCTTTCAAAGCCAGGAAGAGCCTCCAGGGAAAGCTCCCGAAAGCTACCCAGGGCTCACCTGCAGGGCGTGGATGGAGTTATCAGGATTCATCTGGCTCCCTGCCGGGTCAGCTCCCTTAAGCAAAGCGCTGCTCAGATCCTGCTCATGCCAAATATAATGCAGAGAACATAAATATTAAAGTGGGCCTGGGGGGAAGCGACTCTACCGGGGCTGTTCTTCCTACAGCTTTATGTCCTGCAGCTGGGTTCCCCTGTGTCAGAAAAGGCACGAGTCCCAGTCAAAGCTATTTCCATGCCTAGAAGCCTAAGTTTTTGGCGTGGCTCCCTGCAGTGGATCCTCTGATGTCTGCAAAGAGTAGAGTTCACAGAATAGCCTTTTCTGCTCTGCTGTGGTAGTGAAGGGATCTGTCCCCACTAAGATGAGATTCATAGCAATCAAGTAGATCTGATGCCACTGCTGTCCTATCCAGAAATTAGCTAATGAACAGGAAAGTTACGGCAGGAGGTGAAAGAAGTGGAGCAGCCATGGCATCATAACCACATAAAGCCTAATTCCCTGCAGGTATGCAACTGGAAATTAAATGGCCACCGTGGCTGGTGGTGGGGAGAGCAGAAGTCGACGTGTGTTTGCATGATTTATCTGCAGGGCAGTGAAAGGAACCCCATGGCTGGAGCTAGAGACAGCGCATGGGGTATGAGCAATAGCTGTTGGCTAAACTTTCAACGCCTGCATTTTCAGTTAGCACCAAAGACTGGTCTTGGCCCTATTTTCTTTAACCCTACACTTCTAAGAAGTGAGGTCTGTGCTCACCAGCTCCCAGGGCCTACACAGAGTGGCAATGGCACAGCTCCCTCTGGCAGGGCAAGCCACTGCTTGGTCTCGGACCCCGCCCGCAAATAGAAAAGGGCCAAAATAAAGGTTTAATCAACCAACAGGGATTTCAGGGAGTTCATTTCCAGGGCTAAGATTAGGATGCAGTGTTTTGCAGTTAAAGCACGGGGAGCTGAAAGACCAGCCTCTTGCCCCTACCCCATCACAGTCTTCAAGCGTCACCTTGAACATAAGGGGTATGTGACACACCATGACACTGAGTCCCGAGCACAAGAAGCAATCACAATGAGATTAGATCAAGAGCCCATACTACAAGCAGCCACAGAGAGAAAGCCCAGGCCTTATTTTTTTAAGAAGTGGCTGCAAAGTGCCTGGTTACTCTGCTCGCTCCCCAAAGACCTGCTTCCTACCCCCACACCGTCCTGCAAACGTCAATGTTTAAAGAACTATTAAAGAAAACAACTCCAAAACTCTCCACATAGTTCAAATACTTCACTTAAAAGGAATTTTAATTCTTACATCTCGGATTGCAGCAGTCCCCAGCACGACACGCACTCGCGTTCACGTTGCGGTGTTTGAGCTGTGCAAACAGGAGGGATGGAGCTGCAGAGTGAGACCGTGAGCTTTCAGGCCTGGGAGCCACAGAGATGGAGATCTCTGCCTCCTCTGCCTGTGCTTTCCTGTGGGCAACTCAGTTCACCATGCTGGGCCTCCGCTTACCCCCTCAGGGGGCTTTTCCATGACCTATGTAAAAAAATCCTCCTGCAGCCAAGAGATGCTTACCTTGAAGACCCTAAACTGTTTCTTTCAGGACTGGAGCTACGTAGGCTCTTCCTACCCCAGCAGCAGCTCCCAGCCATGCTGAATCAAACCAAGCTGAGAAGCCAGAGAAGCTGTGTGGCTGAACGAGGTCTACAGGGTTTAAAAAACATTATTCTCCAAAGAGCATCAGTTGCTCTTTAGGGACACCACTGCTATTTGCAGCCTGGAAAAGCCCTTCCATCCCCATGAGCTGTGTCATCTCCTTCCAACAAGTGGGCAGCAGACAAACTGCTGCCGAAACCTTCCAACGGATTACATCAAGCCTTGTGTTCCTCAGCAGCAGTGATCAATATCCATTCATCTCCTTGGGATGCAATTTGTGTTTCATCTGCTCCATCTCTAGGTGGGCATATGGTAGGGTTATAAGGTTCCCCCAGAACCTTCATCTGCTCAACACCATTTGTATCATCGAAGAACCCTGAACACCCAGAAGTATAGAAAGTATAGAAGTATAGAAAAAGCAAATAAATGGCTAGAAACCATTATGGTCAAAGTATGATAAAAGGCTACCCCCTTCCATTCCTTATACCAGCTAACAATTCATATGTAGGGGTAACAGTAGCAAAAAAAAAGCTCTATCATGTAGGAAGAGTTAACACGGCTGCACTGCCGCTGCTGTGCGAGCTCTTAGCACTGAAACTTGCAAAATATTTTGGGGCAGCATAACGTGTAATTTGGGATACCCTGTACCTTCCCCTACCCCCTTTCATCTTGTGGCTACACAGCTCCTGAGCGTGCAAGGCAGTATTAGAGCTGCTACACAGTGGGTACAGCCCTTTCCTGCAGCAAATTATGTTTCCTGTCCCATAAGGTACAGTCAGTCCAACATGAGTGGGGACACTTGCCAAGCCTGCTATTAGGAAACACGGCTTGGACCTGGTGGAAGATTTCAATGCTTGTGGGAACACACGGAAGGTTGTGTTGTTGGGGTTACAGACCCTGCATTAGAGTATAAAATTGCAGTGCAGGTACACAGGGTTAGAAACCACCCCTCTTGTCACAAAGCATGGCAGAACAGCTGAATGCTGCAGAAAATTTGATTTTGTTTTCAGTGTTTTGCTTTTGTTTTTAAGTGACAGCATCTGCCCCCGGTGCCAGCATCACCAAACCTAAGGAATTCGCGCCTGCTGCTCTGGCTGTGTGGTGCAGGCACAGCGTGAAGCACCCTTGCTCTGGGACACCTCCGTGCACTTTAATGCTTATCCCTTGGCCTCGCTGGGAGGAACTGTATCTGCACTGTAGAAGGACCAGTGCTTCTCCCATCACAGCTCTTGTCCCTGTCATGCCCACTCCACGCACCCCTTCTGCGTTAAAGTGGTTGCAATGAGGAGCACAGAGAAAGCTCATTGCCAAGAAGGGAGGAGATAAAACACTCTCAGTTCTTCCCATTCAGAGGCAGATCTGCCTTGAATAGCAGCCCCCAGGACTGTCCTGCCTCCAAAGGAGACTGAACCACAAGCAGGTCAGCCCCCTTCAGCTTCCCATTAAAAGACTCCAAGCTACTATATATACTTTCCCCCACTCTTTGCCACAAGCTCCTCCTTTCTAACACAAATCTCACAGCAGCACACAGACACGCGAGCTCCCAGGAAGCGAGCAGCAGTGTTGTGATGTGTTGAAACCACAGTCCGGTGAGATTCAGCTCTTGCTAATGACACTTTTTCCATTAGCAAACTGTAATTGGCAGCTCTTATCTGCTCCTGCAGTTTTGCAACACTCACCTAAAGGACATGCCAGGCTAGACATCACATTAGGTCACAAAGTTAGGGCAGATATCCCAAAAGCAAAGCGGCCCCACTAGCCATTCCTGAGCAAAATAATCACCCTGCTCAACTGCAAAAGGAGACCTGGTAGGTTTTCATTGACTCATACACATATCCACAAAGAACAGATGCAGAAAGCTAATTTTAAAGTAGCTGAAGCAGCTGCACATAGTTATAAAACTTACACAGGACTCCCCACCTTCAAAGCACTGTGTATTTAACTGCTGCGCACAACTCAAAACAAGTGCTATGAATAGTTTTAGTTTCCTATTTTACAGCATATTTAGAAATGAGACACATCTTATCCTGCTTTAAGCAATCACAGGCTGAGTATAATTCATTGTGTGCAGCTAATGCCTCCTTTATCTGAGTTTGGGACTTTTGGAACAGTCAGGAGCTTTATGCTAACAGCAGAGGAATCTGGCCCATTACAAAACACTTTAAATTTCAGCATTAGCTTTCTGTTACATCCATGACCATCCCGGTCTCCTAACCTAGCTCTTTTCACTCACTCCTCAGAGAAAGGCAGCACAAACCCAGCTACAAACAGAAGTTAACACAATTCCCATCCTTGTTCCCAAAGTTACTCTGAACCAACTCTGCTGAAACAGTTTTGCTACGGGTTATTGAGGCAGGCTTTTAACAAACTCAAAATCCTCTTACAGAAGGATCCTTTCCATCAGATTACTTTAAAAGGATTAAAATCGCTCCCTGCGTAACTCTCCCAGATCTGCTCACGTCCACTTTCCTTGTGCTGTCCCCGCACGCTGTAACAAGAGCTCCCGGCTGGGTCAGCACTTCTCCCCTACCTGAGAAGTCTGCCGAAGTCCTAGCAAAGTTGCTGCAAGCTGTCAAGCACATTAGTCCTACGAGAAAGGCAGGGGTAGGAAACACATCTGGGCAGCACATCCTTAGGTATCCTCACGGCTTGTTTTCTTCCAGAGAGAAGGAAAGAGCTTTCTGCCCCAGTCCGGCACTCATCGCCCGGAGAAAACTCTTAGTCCCATAGCTTGGAAGGATCGCAGCCAGCAGCCAGGAAGGAAAACCACTCGCTCGCACTCACTCACACACACACACACATCCCTCGGAGTGAATGAATCCGACTGAGTGAGGCTGACGAATGAGACAGACCTACCTGAGCCTTGGCGGAGGTCCCAGGGTCCTAAAAGCCATCGCTTTTTCGCCCAAATTTGCTGCGGGCTCCTCACGTGCAGCTGTCCAGCAGCGGCAGGGCAGGGGGGTGAAAGAGCTGGGGGGGCTCCCTGGGGGGTTGTTTTAGAGAAGTCGCTGTTATTTCAGGCACCCTGGGGTCTTTCCTCTCTGGTGCGGACGGACAGAAGGATGGGGCAGTGTTTTCAAAGGAGGGAGCCCGGGACAAAGCATCTGAATTCGCGTGGATTTTTGGAACGATGGGCACTTGCTGCTGCAGTCAGTGTGAGAAGTGGTGTCCTGCCAGACTGGTGACAGGACAACTCCTCAGATATGCCCAGCCTTACAGCTGATCTCCCGGTGGAAGAGATTTTGCACCGGCATCACTGGGATCAAACCCTCCTGGATCTCAGTGCAGGACTGGGGCTGGTGTCAGTCCACATATCCAAAATCCTCCGTCCTTTTGAAAGCAGCCAGCCCAGCCAGGCTTCCTCTATCCCCCTGCACCCCTCTTCCCTCCATCAAGCTCAACAGAGGATTTTCGTGCAGTTCATAACCTCTTCAGAACAGGAGACCTGTCTCCTGCCATAGCCACTGCTTTAACCTCCCACTTGCACGGGCTTAGCTGCTAACACAAGCTCTGCTCACCCTGCAGAGTCAAAAGATGGCTCCAGCCCACCTGGAAGCACATTCAGTACTTTATTTTACCTGATCTCCATCCATACACTGGCAGCATCAAGCCAGCTATCATCGCTTGCAAGAGCTGCATTCTGGGGACATTGAGGTGGACGGACTGGTAGACCCTGCTCTCGCTGGGTACAGGAAAGAGATCCTGGCCTTGCTCATCTGCATTAGCAGCATTTCAGGCTTTGTGTATAAATAACAGACATAACTGATACATGTAGGCTAGAGTAGAGCAATGGTGCAGAGAACGGGCAGATGGTTTTGATGGGCAAAGCCAACATCCATTATCAGCCTGGGTATGCACACACAAACCCGCAGAGCAGCACGGTGTGGGGCTGCCAGGGAAGGTGGAGGCAGGCACACAGCTCCTGGACAAAGCTGCACCTTCAACCCACCAAAAATAACCAGAGGGAGAACATCCAAGGAAAAAAACACAACTGGTTTTTACTTTTCTGTCCTGTTCGCCCACATGGAACTAAGCCAAACTTTCCAAAAACTTTCACCTCAGAACTGAAAAGCACAAGGGGCTTCAGCCCAAACACCTCTATTTTTTTCTTCAGAGCTGAGTGCCCTTGTAAAGAGCTTCTTATGCTGAAGTTTCAAACAATGTTTCGGCTGTTCTCAGACGAGAATCAGACCGGCTGTCAGATTATATGTGAAAGACATTTTCAAGAGCACTACCATGAATACCACATTCATTATTTCCACCAGAAACCCACCCCGGCCTGTGCGCTAAAAGCAAACTGAAAGGGAGCTGTAAGGCTGTGGCCCTGTTTGCCTTCTGTCCGTACAACCACTTGTTCAAGTTCCACCCAGCCACACTGAGGACAGGGGTAGCGTGGGATATCCCGAGTTTGAGACCACACGAGCAAGGAGTTGGTCTGGCCTAAACGACACCTAAGCAACCCTCTGTCCCAAGCAGCTCCTCGCACCCTGAGGATCTACAGCAAAGGGACAGAGGAGCCAGCTCCCAAGGCCAGCGGTGGCCCCGACACTCCAGCTCCCCACAGATGACCCTGCCACCGTGGCACTTTGCGGAGGGCCACTTAAGCAAGATCAACAATCAGGAACCTCTGCTGGCTGCTTTGTTTCACCCACTTTTATCCCACCTGCCAGAGGTTGGCCTAAGCTTTAAATAGAACAGATTGGGACGTTTGGCTCCCTGCATCTACACATAACCCCTCTCTAACCTAGCTCTGCTGCCCTCGCCAAGAGGAAGATTCACCACTACAGCCTCAGAGGCGTGAGATAACTGTGCCTATTACCAGATTATCAGCCAAAGCTCCTTATCAGTGGGATAAAGAGGTAATAGGGCCCCTGGAAATTTATCAGCATTCTGGAAAAGGGAAGCTGTATTTGCTGAAAAGAGCCCACCCTGTTAGCAGGTGTTGATTTTACTGATTAAAGGGTAATTAGGTTTGGCTGACTCAGTATACGGGAATGAAAAAGAACTCTGATGACAAGGGGTTTAAGGCTAAACATGGGAAGTGTGCTTGAGCAGCCTTTTATGTTATTGTTAATAACATGAACCAGAGGTTTGGGAGCTTACGTCAATGTCACGTGAGGACTTTGTTTTTAAACACGTTTGTAAAGATGCCTTCCAAGAGCAAAGGATAAAACAGCTCTTGCTAAAAATAATAATACTAATATACATATATATATCAACCTTTGAGAAACAGGCAATTCTGTTAAAGTCCATTTCCATAATACCCTTATTCCTTACGGGATCATCAGCTGTGTATTTCAAACGGAAAGAGGCCACCTGTCCCAACAGCAGCACAGACAAAGGATGGTCTTTCTCTCATGGATAGTCTTATAGGGTAAACATGAATCATGGGCACGCCAATGTGGGTCTTTGTTTTTGGGGTTAACAGCCCTTGAAATCCAACCAGGCCTTCGAAGATGTCTCCTGGGGATAGATAATAATGCATGTGATCATGCATAATTTCTTGGATCCCTTGTCCCCAAAGCTACCCAGAAGGGAGAGTAGGCCAGAACTGAGATGCAGTTACATCTTAGCTTGGAGGAAAGATTGCTTTCTTTCTCTCCTCCATGCTTAACAACTGTACCTCAGTCCTCCTTTATCACCATGAATTTAAGTGCATTGCTCTTTCTTCTCTCTTGCAGGTCCTATCCTTCTCCTGCTACATAAAACTGTAATATCTGAAACACGCATATGCCCAATGTGCTTTAAATACAGTTAACTACAACTGCAACTAGGAAAACTGAGGCACTGAGAAGTGAAGAAATTCATCATGCAGTTTGGTCACCCCAATATCACCCAGTTTATGAATGACAGTCAAAACCCAGATAGCTTAATTCCTAGTTTAATGCTGTATGTGCTCATCTTGCTGCTTTCTAGGGCTGATATTTGGCAATGCTTTCCTGTTTTTCTCTCACCCTGCACCACTAACCTCTGCTTTGCTAGGCTAAAGCACCATCAGCTTGAAGAAGGGCTGGTCAGTAGAAGAACAGGACCAGGATTAGGTTTCAGCTAGAGAACCATCTGTAAGGCTGAAGTCGTGTTTATTTACACAGTCACAAACAGGTGTATTTGTACAAATGTGCTAGGACTCATCTTACTTCTTGCTGTGCTTTCTATAATGTCTCAAAGCATTCTCCTTGAGAACACTGTTGTATTCTTCCATTTCAGTCACGGTGGAAGTAAAGCAGTCATTTCTCTGAGGTCACCCATATTTCAGGGTCAGTTAGGGGCAGCTGTATCAGAAATGAGAAATGATTAAATACTTACCTGAGCCCAATTAGAGCTCTGTCCACTTGGCCACACTGCCTCCTCATAAATGAATGTCAATTAATAACAAAACGTACATGCATTTATACCTATAGAAAACTGTCTAAACTGAGTGGAGAGAGCATCAAATATAAACCAGCAAAGCTTCCCAGTACAGCATGGCTCTTTGTACTCTTTTTTTTTTTTTTTTTAATTGATCTTTCCCTTAAGATTGTCTTATGGAAACAGATGGGGTTACTCATGGAAGTGAGCACAGTTTGCTTTCATCAGTATGGAGGCACAGGAGTTCATATAATGCAGTTTTGCAATAAAACACCAAGAATCTCAGGAGTAAAAATATTTTCCTGTCTCCATATTCAACATTAAACAACAGCTATGCAGAATATTCAAACTGATGAGCCTTGGAAGGTTTCACACTTTATGTCTCTCCATCAACCCAGCTTACAAAACAAATATAAATCCTGGGGGATTTGTTCCATGCTGGGACAGGTTTGGAGTGGGAGTGTTGCTAATTCTGTGTACAGCAAAGGTCCCGGGTGATGCATTTATCTCACAGAAACATTGAGAAATGTTGTATAGAGCGATGCAAAATTTTCAAATGTGTTAAAATGTTACAAAAATAAATATTTGGAGACTACAAAAGGATTCACAAGAAAGCTAAAACCTTTCTTCTCATGGCTGCCCTAAGTAACTGATGTTGAAACCTCTCTCAGCTGGCATTCTCCTCACAGTAATGACATGTTCTATGTCAGAGCATACGGTACAGCCTGGTGCTTTATTTCATAGAGTCATAGGATGGTTGGGTTGAAAGGGACTTTAAAGATCATCCAGTTCCAGACCCTGCCATGGCAGGGACACCTCCCACCAGCCCAGGCTGCCCAAAGTCCCATCCAGCCTGGTCTTGAACACCTCCAGGGATGGGGCATCCACAGCTTCTCTGGGCAGCCTGTTCCAGTGCCTCACCACCCTCACAGTAACGAACTTCCTCCTTATATCCTTTAAATCTACCCTTTTTTAGTTTAAAGCCATTACCCCATGTCCAATTTCAGACCTGCATATCCAATTGGACTTAGTTGCTGCCTTGTGTGCGGGGTGCTCTTAGATTAATCACTGCTCTAGAACTACAGGGAACTGGAGTCATCTTCATACTTCATCTTCGTACTCCACCGCAAACATAAGGATTTCCAGAAAAAAGGATTTCAATGATCAGAGTTTCTCAGACATAAGCTGGATTCTTCTTTTTCCCTGTGCTTCATCTGTCTTGACTCTTTAGATGTTGCTTCCTGACATTTCTTGATACGTGGGCACATGGCACCCAACTGAGACCATGAAGTGCTCCAAGACCTTTAAGAAGACTTACGCTGTTTTCTTATACCTTTAACATGAAACCTTTCTCCCACTTGACCTGGCTCTTTAGTACTCTCCTAATGGCTTTCCTGGGAGGGTTTCTCAGTCACTTGGATGATGGTACATACTGGCTTTTTCACTGTGACTGCTATCTTTCCTTCAATATATTCAATAGCACTCTTGAACTGCTTATTAAATAAAAGGACTAATTTTACATCTGAAAATATCTTTCTTTTCTTTCTCAAGCAGCCATGGACACTCAAATAAGCGGTGTGACATGAAGAGAAAGGTTTTATATTTTTTTGTGAATCCTTTTGTAGTCTCCAAATATTTATTTTGTTAACATTTTCACACACTGCCTACCAATCCTCCCACATAACTTACATTGTCGTTCATTTCCACAGACACCAGAATTCTTCCTCAGATTTACTTGTCTGGAAGTTCTCTGCTTTTCCTGTGGGAGAAACATGCCACGATGTACAGTGATACAAAATAAGGATCATCTCAACATCCAGCCTTCATATGACACTTAAGATGATGCCCCAGAACCTATCCCAAACCTCGTGGACTCTGCCTGAAGGCATGTGAGTGCAGTAGCACCAAGAATAACAGAAGAGTCCTTCAGTGCTCCCCCAGATCCTCCTGTCCCAACATATCTACACACGGTCACATCCCATCCTTATTACAACTACTGTTATAACGTGCATAGGACACTTACATGGGAAAGCCATTTAGTTGCCAGAGACCTTTTTTCCCACCAAAATGACTGTTTCCAAACATGGCCGTGAAGCCCTCGCATCACATCTACATCTATAGCAATAAGGTGAAGGAAGCAAGGGTCTCGACACAGGCACTGCAGCTCTTCTGGTTACGGTTACCTGTTAGACCTGTCCTTGGCATGCTTTTGACCCAAGCCACCCAGCATCCAGACAACTCCTGAGTGTGGCTTGGGGACTAGCAGGGAATTCAGCCATTCCCAACAGGAAGGGAGGAATCCTGCTTTGGAGTTTGATTGTATGAACATGGCCAGATGGTGCCAGCTGGTTCAGGGCCAAGGAATGAGTCTTGATCCTGGTTAGTGTACAGGTCTGAAAGAAGCCAGAGAAATTATGCAGAGAGTTCAGCATATGTGTCAGTATTAATAGGATTGCGACCTTTCTTTTTGTATGAGCTGAAGATCAAAAAGTGAGCTAACTCGTGCTCAACGACAGTAAGAGCACAGCCAGGTGCGTGCAAAACCTCCCAGTGGTATTTCAGAAGTTCTGAAGTGAAGATGCAGTGGCATGGGCTAAGAACTGAATCCCTGGTCCCTCGGGCAGGCCTGATCAGAGCTGCCCAGGAAAAGCTGCATCCTGCAGTCCCGCCTCCAGACTCCAGAACAGACGCAGCCCAGGCTGCTGGCTGCCATGCTCCCACATCCTTTAGATAGATCATTCTTACAGGGGCATTCAGCAGAGGCTGGGCTCAAGACTGAAGTCAGTGAAAAAGTCCTTACTGACTTCTCTGGTTCAACACCAGGACTTTCTTCTCCCATGAGAGTGAACTGACAATACGGCTCTCTGAGTCCCTCACATCCTCAAGTCCTTTGATCATCAGCAAATTTGAACAACCCTAGATTGCAGGAAAGCAGTTTCATTGAAGCTTATCACTTTCTGAAATTCTCTTTATTGAAGGGCAGGTCTAGTTGAAGGCAGAGCCCAAGAGCACATGAGGAATGTATAGTGAGCAAATCTTTTCCCAGCATAACCTGGACATCAGCTTTTGCCTCAGGCTTATCATTGCCTACAGGCACAAGGTATTTCTCTGTTTTCTTGCAGATAGCAAATCTCACCAAAAAAATCACTGGCTCACAAATCACAAACTGGTAAGAAATCAAAGGGAAATAAAGGAAATGCCTTTCTGCTCAATGGGCAACATTAATCCCAAGTGTAATTTCACTAGCGTGAGTGCAAATTCAACAATAGACTCGGTCTGCCATTTGCAGGAAGCAGAACAGATATGTTCTCTTTTTGCATGTACTTAAAAGGAGAAATGTTACTTAGAGTACAATTTCTTTTCCCTTATTTTATTATTTTTTTCTATTTGAAAGGAGTGTTTCAAAAGTAACTGTACACTTCCACATGCATTTAAGTACTCAGGACAATAATATTGCCAGCTATTTATCTTACGATGGTCTCAGGAGACTATCCAGTGACAAAGCCCAGGTGCGCTGGGCATTGCAGACAGAGCTGGATTATGTCATCTAAAACAGACCAAGGAGCTTACAACAGTGTGGAAGTTCAGGCCATTCAAACCTTTGCACTCTGTAGCCACAACAGTGGCATTAGGGAACTCCACTTAACTTCTAGACAAGAGACACTTCCCACTGCAGAAATCCCATACCAAAATATCACTGCCTTCATTGTCTCCAGACACCTGGCTGGAAGAGCCCTGCCTGGTACTTACTGCAGTAACGTTACTTGCTGGACCAGCTACAAAGAGCGCAGAGGAAGGAAGCAGGCTATGCAGCTGGCTTGCAGGAGATTTGGGGAGATTACAGGAGATGTCTGAGTTCACCTGGTTAGGGGCTGCCTGGACTGACTGCGCTGTTATGTGCAGAGCTGCTCGCAAGCACTAAACTAATGATTAGTGCTTGTAAACAACAGGGAATTACATAAGACTAGTATAAAAGGTGGCATTTCTATATGCACCTCTATATGCACCTCCACCTCAGAAACACCCTCTGGTGAATGACCGAAGCAGTGGTCTGTTTGTAGCAGGTGAGGTAAAGAGGGACTGGAGCTTCCAAACCCTTTTTTGATTTTTTGCTGGACCAGTCCTTTGCAGTGGAGAATCTTTTCTATTCATCACTACACTGTTGACAATTTCTTGCTTCACCTGCTAACCCCCTCTCGTTACATACATAACGAGCCAAACCATCTTCTTCTTCCTTCCTGCAAAGACAGGTAGAATAATTTATTTTCAGCTCACCGAATCTGCCCTGAGACAGCTCACCAGCTAGCATCCCCATAACCCTCCCTCCACAAAATGCACCTTCTGACATGAGAGGAAAAGCAGCTGTGTTCATTACAAAGAGTCTCAGGGTGACCCGAGTGCTGATTTGAGAGGTTTTCAGTGAAAGATAACTGCCACAAATGGTGTCATGATTACCTAGAAGAGTGGAGGGCTTCTTCAGCTGGGTTAGGAAGCTGGTGTCCATAGTTGCTGCTGCCTTTCTGGGGGATAAGGCAGAGATGTGAAGCTTGTAAAGCCCAATTCTCAGGTGAAAATCCTACAAATTCAGTGGATGCTAAGTGAGACATAAGATGAAGTCAGTTTCTCTCTCTCACCTATCTTTCTGGAATAACACCGCATGAAGTTGAACCAGCGTAGTGGAAAATAATGTTATGATTTCTAAAGGAGTTTTGCAAATCAAGGGATTTTGGATCAAATTTTCTCGTAAGCTTGCTCACTGTTTGCACAGTAATGAAGAGCAGAGGCTGGCTTGCTTTAAAATAATGAAAAGCTGTGATTTGGTCATAAATTTTTGGCTTGCTATTTCCCCTGCATGAGAAGGTTGTGATAGTAGGTATAATTTACTGTGACGAACCGCTGCATTAATGCATTCATCAGGAGAAAAAAATGGTCTCCCTTTGAAAGCTCCTGCCCACCTTGAGAGAGTAATGGGGTTATAAATGGAGAAAGAACAAATATTGACTCTATGAAATGTAAAGGTACCTGGGAGTTCACCCATCAGTCTTCAGATTACACCTGCCTTTCAAGATGAATGTTTCTTTTTTTTTTTTTTTAATAATCCATTCTATTTTTATTTTTTTTAAGCACCTAAGGAAACAGGATAGGGACATTCAACTCAGTGCGCTCGTCAGGTTTTCAAGATGCTCCAGATCATTTCTGAAGAAGCTCGGATTTCTGGAAGGAGGTGGGTGTTCCCAGCCCAAGAGTTATCTTTCATTTCAGTTTGACATAAGTACCGGAGGAACTGCCTGGGCTGGTCAATGAGTTATCTGTTTGAAGGTGTTTCTGCTGAGGCTTTCTGTAAGACAGTTCCAGAAGCTTACCCTCCATCATTTACACTATGGAAGCTCAGAGAAACATACATTCCTTGGCATCTGAACCTATACGGGGCTCGAGAGGATCCAAGAATTTACAACCTAAGGGAAAGGCCTCAGACACTGTTTACTGAACTTAATCTCACTTTGTCACACACCTTGCTTCCTCCTCTAAAGTCATAATATCTCACTCATTTAACCTCTGAGGCAACACTGTAATAACTGTCTCCTACACAGTCTATTGGAGTCTACTTTAGATTCATTTCAGTGTTGGCTTCCAAATTAGATTCCTCTTAAGATGACTTACAGAACCAGAAAATTAGGAGAACGTATATGTTGGCTGAGATAAACCAGTATTGTTGTCCCTTCTGTAACCTGTAAGGGTGCCATGCCATAGGGAAATCAATATTGAGTGCATACTCATCTGACAGTCAAAACCCCAAGACACTGCAAAACCAGCCATGTCTTAAATTCTCAATTATCTGAAAACAACAGAGATTCCAAGAGGACTTCAAAGACATTTCTGATTCTGAACGTAGGACCAGTATCTGCTGAGGCACTGGCATAACTGCCTACAGACCGGTTCATATTTCACATGTCATCTGCCCCCTGATAGAAAGCATCAGCACCTGTTTATTTTTCCCCTGTTAAGGTTATATAATAGCAATTTATCCTTCCGGGCTGGAATGCAGCAAAGGGAAAAGGAAACGGAAGAAAACAGATGTGCATGAGCACACAGGTGATGTGCCACGAAAGCTATGCCCCTTGTCAGAGGCATGCCAGGAGCCCGGGGCTCGGGTGAGCAGATGTAATCATTGCTCCAGCAACCCCAGGCGAAGAGGAGACCACAGGTCCGGCAGGGTTAACCACGCGTGGCTCCAACAGGATGTACGCTTCAAAACGACCGAGGCCTGGGGGTGTTTTGACAGAATGAGCTGAAGATTTTCCAGTCCATCGCCTCCCCAAGCTCAGTGCTAGGATGCTGGGTTAGGAGAACAGTTTTCCCTCTCCTCTTTGCTTGCTCTACAATAAGGTATAAAATGTAATTGTGGATGTTTGATGGCCGTCTTAGCGAACAGCTGTTCAAGCCAGAAGGGTCTGGTACCTTAGGTCATTTTAGGCAACATTTGGATTTAATAATTTTGTTTATTAAATTTCAGCAACTCACCTTAAGGTAACCAACAACTCATGCCTTATTGAAGGCAAGGTTCCAGAAAGACAAGAGCTGCTGCCAGACTTTTTGAACATTCTAATAAAATTCACTGTACTCAAACCTTTCTAGGTTAGTTGTTATGTTGCCTTGAAGCCCCACAGCAGTCCCACAGAGGTGCTTTGACACCTGGGATAAGGAGGACATAGGAATCCAGGCATTGCTTTATGCCCACGCTGACATGGTTTTTCAGGAGAGCCTAAGGGACTTAGGCAATGTGGCAGATACTCCTGGACTGTGTGACATGCATGGCCTCTCAGTCTGAAGAACACCATGGCTGCTCCACCAGAGACTGGTACACCTACAGCAACTATGAATCACTTGGCAGTTGCTCTGTAAAGGGTAGGATTTAGCTAGGACAAAAGCAGGCTCTGGGGCACTTCCATAAAAGCCACGGAGCAGTGGAGCTACTCCACAGCACCCAGTCTATCCTCGTGCTTCCAGTTAGCTTCCTTGAGCCTCCATTTCTCCCCTGGAAAAGCTGCTCAGGAGACTCAGGGCAAAAAGTGCCAGGTAACAACAGCCAACATGTCCTAGCAATAAGGGCATATTGAATGCCTGTCAGGATTCATTTGTTAGCCTTTCTTTCTCCCCATTTCACCTTTGAGTGGTAACCCTGTGAGTAGGGATCACTTGTAGGCTCTGTGCGTGGTTATATGACTGTACAAACCAACAAAGTACAGATGAGAGGAGAGATGGATGCATTTATGTTGCGTAAATGGCAGGGGAAGGAACTTCACTACTGAGATAACAGATGTTAATTTAAAGTTTTAGAAAGGAGTTTGCAAACGCAGTGTTTCCACTTTCAAATCCAACTGAAACCAAACTGTGCCAAGTCCTCAGGTCTGTACTGAGCCAGTGCTTGTTCCCATTTCTGAAGGAAATGACTGTGGGTGTTTCCTGTACACCCAAGGAGGAAGAGGTGAGGAAGGCTTCCAGGAGTCAGCCCCATTTCATTTGGAATCTGGCCTCTTGGGACATCCTGTTCTCAACAGTGAATGCACAGCATACCACACCTCCAGAACAGCTCAGCCCCTTGCAGATACCTCTTTCTGTACGGAGACATAACAGCAGCAGGTGTTACCGCTGTTTGCTGTGTTTCCTCTAAAAAGATATCCAAGTTCCCGTGGGGAACATGAAGTTTCACTCCCTTCTTCACACCCTCTGACGCTCCACAGACAGCTGTGTTGGGGCTGCTGCAACATGGCCTTGGGTGTTGAGAAGAAATCTTGGAGCCTGTGATTACAGGCTGCACCTCAGCCTGTTTCAGAAGGTGATACTGACAGCCTTCATCCTGTGCTGCAGAGGCTGATGCACGTATCCATGCTGGGACTGAAGTACCAAGTCCCCAGCCTCCTGGGTCCAGAGAGCATGCGTTAGATGAAGGTAGATGGGTCAGCTCAAGCCTGGAAGCAGTCTGCCCATGTTAACACAACTCAGAGCCCTGCCCCAATCCTTGTAACAGCTTTGGGGGTTCCTTAATTCACATTCAGTGTCAAGCAAGCTCAAAGGTGTTGACCTTAAGCAGCTGTCTCAGAACTCATTCCATGTTAACACTGGTGCAGCCTGTCAGGCATCTCTGCATCAAAAACGCATACTTTGCTCTTCTCTGCACGTGCCTCAAGTAACTCAGTAGCCTTCTTACAGTGAGGGGTCCAAAACAGAACACAATATTTGAGGTATGGTCTCCCCAGTGGCACATACACAGAGACAATCACTTCCCTAGTCCTGCTGACCACGCTATTTCTGATGCAGGCCAGGGTGGCATTGACCCTTTTGGCCACCAGGGCACACCGCTGGCTCAAGTTCAGTCAGCTGTTGACCAGCACCTCCAGGTCCTTTTTCTGCAGGGCAACTTTCCAGCCACTCTTCTCCAGATCTGCATTACTTCATGGGGTTGTTGTGACCTAAATGTAGCACTCAGCATTTAGCCTTGTTGAATGCCGTACAATTGGACGTGCCCCATCAGTCCAGCCTATCCGGATCCCTCTGCAGAGTCTTCCTACCCTCAAGCAGATCAACACTCCTATGCAATGTTGTGTCTGCAAAGTGACTGAGGGTGTGCTCAATCACCTCATCAAGATCATCAATAAAAATGTTAAACAAAACTGCTCCCAATACTGAGCCCTGGGGAACACAACTTGTGACTGGCCACTCACAACAATCCTTGCGCCCAACCATCCAGCCAGTGGGTTTTTGTTTGGTTGGTTTTTGTTTGTTTGTTTGTTTGTTTGTTTTGTTGTTGTTGTTTTTACCAGTGAAAAGTACAATTTTTTCTGTATTTGGGATGACTGTGAGCACTACAGAACCGCTGTGTTCAGTTTTGAAATAAACATTTCAAGAAGGACATTGAAATACCAGCAAAGATTTAAAAGACAGTAACATGAAGGATGACCTTTATTGGAATACCTTGTCCACATCTCATGGGTGACAAGGAATGAGGCCAAGCACTACTTTCTACCTATCTGGGTTTTCTGCCCAACAAAACTCAGACACCCACACAGGCAATTGCAGTGCATTTTAGTAGGAACAAAACAGAGCTGCAGGGCACAGCATCCCTAGGTTGAGTCATAGTTGCCTGGGCATTGTGGAAACACAACTACAGGATGTTACATGGGACAACCCTCCTCCTCCAGGGTAGATTCGGCCAAAACTCTTATCAAAAAGAACTCAGAGTGACTTGACCATGACTGCCTGAGAGGAAGACACACTTAGTGGGCCATAATTAAAGCTGTTTTAAATTTTGTATTGTAGCAGTAAGGAACCACAGCTGCACTTTCCAGGGACCTGACAGGAGGGACTAGAAATATGCTCTGCTCAAACGGAACTCAGTCAGAGAATTCCCAAAGTCCGCTTAATATTTGCCAGATCACCTGCACACAGTGATGCCTTTAATTCACAAATTCTCCTAGAAGCGTTTTACAAATGTGATTAACTCACGTGACTCTAAAGTGATCTACATTTTCACAGATTTTCTTACATAGGTAAGAAAAGTAGGAAAGCAGCCCTTCCTGTCCTATATCTGACCTGCTCAGCAAAGAAACTGAAGGTGAGTCCTTTGTAGCTGTAAGCTCAAGAAGGCTGTCCCCAAGAAAGGACAGACAAGAACAGGGGGTCCCCCACTAGTAAGATGCTCACACAGTACAAGTGTTGAACCTAGAGAAATAGCTGTTTGCAGGTCAACCTGCATTTGTGTTGCCTTAACATGGAGCATGCATGGCCTGCTTAGCCAGGCAAACCAGTGGTGCCTTGATGGCAGGGTGCTACAATAAACCACACAGAAACCAGACACAGTGTGCAGGGGCAAGGCGCTGGTCCCTGCAGGGAACCTTAAGTGAGGTGAGGTTCACCTACAGTAATTTGGGAATTCCTGAGCTTGATGTGGTTCTAGCTGTCAAGGTGGTCTTGTTAGAGATGTCAACAGAGGTCAGCCAAGGAGTTAGAAATGGCTCTCTTACACTGAATCATCCGATTCTCTTCTTTAAAGCCAGTTGCATGCCACAAATCTGCAGTTTTCCAAATTATAATCCACACATCTCCTTACAACCATTTTGAGACCTCCTCAATCACCATTAAAGTATTGGGATTATCCCTATCTGCTATATTCCTCACCACCAAGAGGTATATATTTCTACCCATTTTAATAGCACTTAGGCATTGATGAGAATGTAGTAGTAACAGTAGTAGTAGTGGTAGTAGTGGTAGTAGTAGTAGTAGTAGTAGTAGTAGTAGTAGTAGTAGTAGTTGTAGTAGTAGTAGTAGTAGTAGTAACAACAACAACAACAGTAATAGTAGTAATAATAATAATAATTAATGATTGTTGGGCTCTTTACTTCAAGTGTATTCTGTGTTGGTGGAGAATTTTTGTATTTTAAGGGCTAGAGTGCCCCCTCCTGTCACATCAGTGTCCCAAACATTAACTCTTCTGTTAGATCAGCAGATTATGAAGAAATAATACTGTGGCTTGTCATCTGCACAGCGTGTCACCCAAACAAGAGTTAACAATCCAAGCAGATAACCACAAACTGGAAAATACCTCTCGTTAACGAGGGGGCTCTGGCAGGCTGCAAAGTCGCTCGCCACAAATAACAGGGGCTGAGGGAACCTCCCAGGCAACGTGATTGATGCAATTAGTTGATGAGGCCAGGCGTATTTTGACAGGAATCCCTGAAAAAAACCTTAAACATCGGGGTGTTATTTACAGGTCTGCAACCTGCATTTAAGCTTTGCCTGCGCAGCCACTAATGGGATCCGGGCTGTTACCGAGGAAATCTGACTGAAAACAAAGGTATTCGCGGAGCAGCTCAATACCACCAATGCGTATAATCATTTTTAACAAATTAAATAAATAAATAAATAAATGAACGATTCGCGCTGAGGTTTCTTTTGGCCCTCCGCGCTTGCCCTAACCGCCCTGCGCGCCTGCGCCGGCAGCGCGGAAATGGCGGCTGTTGCCATGGCGGCGGCCTGCGGGAGGCTGGCGCTGAGGGGAGCCGCTGCCCGACCCAGCAGTGAGCGCCCCCCCGACCCCCTGTCCCTGTGTCCTCCTGTCCCTCTGTCCCCTGTCCCTCTGTCCTCTTGTCCCCTCGCCCGTGGCCTGCCCCTGCCCCTCAGTGCGTCCCAGGGGTGGGAGCCCCGGGCTGGGGCTTGGATGGGGGTGGGGGGGGTGTGGCCTTGAAGGGGAGGATTCGGCTTGAAACCCCTTTATTTTTATATTTTTTTTAATGGAGTATTTTATTCTTACAGGGTGTTTCTCTTTTTCGGGGTGCCGAAGTAGCAGGGATGGAGAGACAGCGAAATTCCAGCCGCCCCCGAAGCCCGTCATCATCGACAAGCAGAAGCAGAAGGAGGAGAGGAGGTAGGGCGGCCTGGGCTCGCCGTTCTCACACAGGGGTCTGCTGGAGGCAGCTTGTGCCGAAATATGCTTAAAATACCTGAAAGCACTGCGTTCCGGAGTTCCTGAGAGCAGCTAGGCAGGAAAAAAGCGTTAACGCTTTTCCAAATCAGCATTTGGAATTTCCGGTTAATGTTTTTACAAATTCAGGGGTTAGTGGATTATGTTTTCCTCTGTTAAAGGCATTCATCTCTTCAGTATGCCAGGAGGTGACACAGACATAGGTCCTGTGTCTGCCTTTGCCTTGCACCTAGAGCTCAGCTGTGAGCCGATCGCAAACATTGCTGGTATCAGCAGCGGTAGCCTTCATAAAATTTCTTCTGAGTATTTTTGTTGTCTCATTAAATCTGTTTGCATCGCTTTAAATGACACAGTGGTTAAAATGGTAGTGCTGTGCCTTAGAGAGAGGAGTATGACAATACAACATCGTGCATGTTCCCCCCAAAAAAGTATAGTACAAAGGCAGTGCACGAATGGGAAAAATATTAAAAATCAGACTACAAAATCTTTCACTCTGCCTTCAGATCTGTTAGTATAAATATCTTCAGGATAGGGTTTGATTTTGGGGTGTTCCTGTGTGAAGTCAGGAGCTGGACTCGATGAGCTTCATGAGTCCCTTCCAGCTGAGGTTGTTCTGTGATTAAGTAAGGAGTCCACCTAAGACATGCAGTATGTAATAGAATTGCTGACCAGAGCAGGGAGCCACATTTAAATACCATTTTCTTCTGAGCTGGTGTAACAGGGAAGGTCAGCAGCAGGCCTGATGTTGTCCACCATCTCTGTGTCCGCATATAGGTGGCAGCACCAACCAGGACCTCTGTGCTGCCCCGTGTGTTGTCTTGTTTTTCCCCTGTAGTCCCTGTAAGGTTTGTAAGGCAAGCTTGTCTTTGTCTTCTCCTTTTCTGTGTTCTCTTCTGGACAAATCCAGGAGTTTTAAGTGAGTTAAATATATCTGGCTTCATGCTCTGAGGCTAAGCTGTCACACCACCTAAGCCAGAGTGACCATGTGTAAATGGTCTATTGGAAGTGGCCCTCAGCCCAAGCCAGTACCCTGTCTGGAAGCCTTTGGCTTAGTAGTCAGAAACTGTACTCCAGGGCATGAGGAAATTCCTTGGCACAGTATAATTTACGAGAGCAGAAAATAACTCTAAGAGTCCCTTTTAGCTTCTCTAAAACAAAAGGATATTTATGCTGTGTCTTGTAGGCTCTATTTGGCTGTTTGCAAAAACTGATAACAAATTGACTATATAGTAACAGATGTGGAACATTAATTAGTAAGCGTTCTGCCGTGGGGATTACAACTAAACCATGAAATAATCTCTTCCTAAACTGTGATGACAGTAACAGAACTGTCCTCTCTCAGTCAGCTCCTCTGAGAACAACATTTATTATTTGTTTGAAAAAAAAATCTGTAAAGAAGCTTCTTGGAGAACCAAAAAATAAATAAATCAGTAACTTCATGAACTGCAGTTCATGTTTCCAAAAAGGCAGCTGGTACAGATGGTTCGTGGGTGGTAATTTTTAATTTTCAGGCAAGTATTTGGACTCTTCTGGTGCTTTTTATGCAAATGCTTTTGTTTTATACTTACAAAAAATTTTGATTTTCTTGTAGGTACTTGAGCCCTGAATTTATACCTCCCAGAGGGAGAACAGATCCTCTCAAATTTTATATAGAAAGAAAGGATATGATACAGAGACGAAAAGTCTTCAACATCCCAGAGTTCTATGTTGGTCAGTAACAGAGCCATCGTAATTCTGTCAATGTTGTTTGTTGTGCGGGGAGGTTAAAAAGAGTGCTTTTATATTGTTGGAAATTGTAGAACATCACAGTATCATGTGTTAGATTGACTAGTTTGTAATGCTATGTGTACTACTTCATATTTTAATTTCAATTTTACATCCAGCTTACATTGAAAAGATAATACTAATGCGTTTCTCTTTGGTTGTTTTTTATGTCCTGGTACTTCAGTACATGGTTTACCAGTAAAACTCAAGAAAGGAAACTGTATTAAATTATTTGTATTCAATTTGTATAAAGAAGAGTAAAAGATAAAGGTGAAGGGTTAAAGGTGAAGAAGGTTGATAGTTAACCTGTAGAGTCACTTTAATAAAAGTGTATTTAGGTGGTTTTAGTGAAAAACATTTTTGAAACTTACCTAAATACAGGCGCTTCATCTGATGCTTATACATATTCAGTGTGTCTTGATTTGGACAGTATAATTTTATTTATTTTTCGGCAGGCAGCATACTCGCCGTTACTACTGCAGATCCACATGCCGATGGCAAAACCAAACGGTTTGTAGGCATCTGCATTCAAAGAGGAGGGAAAGGGCTTGGCGCTACCTTTGTGCTTCGGAATGTTATAGAAGACCAAGGTGGGTTTTACCTTCAGCAGTTATGCCACACGTTTGAAGGCACAGCACTGTTTACTAATTTTATGTCTGTATACTTAATAGTTTCAGATCTGTACTCTGATGAGAGTGAATGTGTGGTGTGGTTTCACACTGATGGGCAGCTGAGCTCTGCCACACTGCTCTCTTATTCCCCCAAAAAGGTTCATGGGTTGAGATAAGGACTGGGAGATCACTCAGCATTTACAGTCACGGACAAAACAGACTCAGTATAAGAGAGATTCATGTAATGGCTCTGGGCAGCGGCAGGTCCCTTTGGAGCCAGCTGGAGCTGGCTCTGCTCTGACATGGGGCAGCTGCTGGGCTCTGCTCACAGAGGCCACTCCTGCAGCCCCCTGCTACCAAAACCTTGCCACATAAGCCTAATGCAATACAATTCTTTCTGGTTGTGCTTGTATTTGAGCCTAGGAAGCGTACTGCTAGCCATGTAAATACAAGTCCAGTTTGAGCACTGCGTGTTTGTGTGCACTGGAACTGTATGCATGAACTGTGTAACTAGCACAGATTAGCAGAGCTTTGTAATAACATCTTTTACTAGTTCATGACAAAGTTTGGAGAGGTGGAAATATCAATATTCTGAGATGAAATACAAAAGGGCTGGGTGTCTGTATATTTATGTATAGTTTGTATGTAGCCATTGTAACCAAAAGGAAGCAATGTTGAAAACCCAAGCTTCTCTTGCCCAAATTTAATTCATTTGATGTCTCTGTCTGTTCTGTTATCCAAAACTGGACTTAGAAACTTGCATTTGCCTGTGCAGATACAATGCACGTGGACAGTCACGTGCACGCAGCACTGTGTATGTATTTCCCTGTACAAGTAGAAAGCAGTCTTGAATAATATGGGTATGTAGAACACTGAAGAAATACTATTTGGTATTAGTACTTCCAGCTGATTTGATCGTTAATCCAGACTTTCTTTCTCTAAGGTGTTGAAATATGTTACGAACTATACAGTCCTCGAATCCAGGAAATCCAAGTTCTGAAGCTAGAAAAGAGGCTGGATGACAACCTGCTATACCTGCGAGATGCCCTCCCTGAATATAGTACCTTTGATGTGAATATGAAACCTGAATCTCGTTTAGACCATGAAGAAATCCCTGTAAACAAGGTAGGAGCTTAATATTTTAGAGAGAATATGGAAGATAATTCAAATGCTTTCACACACAGGGTCTGATTTTGGGGTGGTCCTGTGTGGAGCCAGGAGCTGGAACTGATGATCCTTGTGGGTCCTCTCCAACTCAGGATATTCTGTGATTTTGTAATATCCTGGAAGGCTGTTAACAGCTTTTACTTGTGTTAGTTACCAGGGTAACAAAAGTACATAAAATCGGGTGTCTTTATGCCATGTCTGTAGTGAAAGAATGTTCATAATGGAAATACCAACCATCCCCATTAATTAACTTGGAAGACACACGCACGTAGTTGTGGCTTTTGTGTTGCTGTATTACATTTTGCAGAGAGCACAACTTCGGCTACAGAAATGTTAATGCTGCTGATTTTGTGCTTGTCAGGAAGGTAAGAGTGGAAGAGTTAGCTAAAATCTCTATCAGGTCTGGCTACCTACAGACCCTGTAAAAGAATGCTAACTCAGTAACTTGCAGGGAGAAACGATTGCTCTCACGCTTCCTTTTCTTTTTCCAAAGTAACGTAGAACTATCAATTGAGAGTTAACCTCATTGTGTGTGTCAGTTTAAGGACTGTAATAAATCAAGACTTATTTTATCTGTACTAACAGATACTATGACAGCGATGTGGACAAAAAAAGTTCCTTTTCTGTCAATGGTGTCCAGTGGTAGTCCCTTAATTTCCTGACAGCCTGGTCTGTTTTCTATTGCTTCATTTCTGTGAACTTAAGTGTTGAGACAAACGCTGCTCTGACAGTCAGTCAAACTTCTGATCACCTAATACCTTTTGTGTGTTTTTTTTCCTTTAAATCTTTTACCCTAGCTGCAGGTAAGAATGAAACCTAAACCATGGTCAAAACGGTGGGAAAGGCCAAAATACAATATAAAAGGAATAAAGTTTGAGTTGCCGGAGAAAAAAATGAAAGCAGCACAGAAGTGGAGCCAGCCATGGCTGGAGTTTGATATGCTGCGAGAATATGATACTTCAAAAATAGAAGAAAAAATTTGGAAAGAAATAAATGAAGAGCTTAAATAATGGCTGGCAAATCTAGGAATTGAGAACATTTAATACTTTGAATTAAATTAATTTTTGTATGTACATAAGCAAAATATGCAATAAAGTTAACCTTTTCAGAATTTGTAAGCATACAAAGTTGTAGTTGAACATTGTCTCCATGCCTGAAAACAAACACTCCCTTTTCTGAGAAGGGCAACAGTGTTCATCCCAGCTTCAGAACTGAGAGGCCTCCTCTTTTAAATTACAGTGAACAGGGCTTTGCATGAACACTTCACCTTTGTGTTATCATTTCCACCTCCACTTCTGTCTTTTTGGAGTAGATGGTGGCCAGTTGTGAAACTGCTAGACTCAAGGGTCTCCAAAAGGGGCAACAGCAGGGAAGTAGACAGACATATACAAGCCCAACCCACTTCTGATGATACACCAATAATAATCTGCCAGAGCAGCACATACAAACACTTTGAAACCAGTTTTAAAGAACTGAGCCAGAGCAGCTGCTCTTTAAACCAGATCCTTTCGATTAGTTTAAGTTGATCATGAAGCATCATCACAGAAGAGTCTGAAGTGCTCGGCTGGGACAGGGGTTGAACTCATAAACATGGAAAGGCAATTATTATAAGTCCTTACAAGTACTGCCTAATCCCTTGGAAGTAACATCTACAGAGTTTAATGTAATAGAACATCAATTATAGGTTGCTAGTAGCTTCTTCAGGAGCAAGCTTCAGACTGGATAAAACAAAGCAAGAAAGAATGAAACCACACGCTTGTGATTTCAGAGCAGCATTTTTGTTTTGATGCTCAGAGGAAAACAGAAGTACTCCATTATTAGCAGGATTTGCAAGAGTACTCCTAATTCTTGAAGGTAATGAGGGGCCAGTAGTGCCCTAGTTTTTTCCATGTTTCACATAACATTCCTGTCATATTAAAGAATTGAACTGTAGAGGCTCATTAACACAGCAAAATATTTACTTGTTTTCAAAATACTCGTTTTATTTTAAAAGTCATCTTTTGTTTGTAACATTGATCAGAGCTATTTACAATTAAAATCTTTTACAAAAATATATTTTACAATTAAAAAATAAAAAAGGGAATAAACCTACAAGAGTTAAATTCTCATCCCGTAGGATTCTGGAGATACAGTTGCAAGTAAACACCCATCAGAATTTGAGATGCATGAGGGTTTCTACAATAAAACATCCTTTGTATTCTGTAGCATTACTTACTGCAAATATACAAAGTTATAAAACATTAGAGATCTAATACAGGTATGGTGAAGTAAGGTTCAGTACCTCTCATGGGGAAGCAGAAGTAAGATTTTCTTAGGAAGTTGGTTACTAGAAGGTAATGGAAGTTGTGCTTATGCTTCTCATAATGAAGAGGTCTATTAAGAGTCTGATGATCAGGGTGTGACAACTCCAGGTCTGTGCACACAAGTTCAGTCTAGATCAAGTACAAAACTCCCCTATAAAGCACACGCTATCTTCACTACGTTTGTTCTTCCCCAGACAGTCTTCCGTGCAACTTCTTACCTCGCTAAACCCGTTTACCATCAGTAAACATTGATCAGACTCTTCACTGCACACAGACTTCTTCTGTTTCTGTACCAGAATCAAAACCCTTGCAACTTTATCAATTCTTTTCCACTATGGACAACTTAAAGGATAACCCTACCGGAATCACTGCAGACAAGTTAGAGTTCAATGGCTGCTGAGTTGGAGAGTGATAGTTAGCAATATAATATTGAAAACAGCTTGTAAAGTTGTCAGCTCTATAGCAGTGATAAACTTGACTGGAAAGATAGGGAGTGCCTATAATCCTTCCCAGAAGAATAAAGCAATAAAGCTTTATTGCCACACATTTCAGGATGTCTGCAGTTTACACTGACAACTGATTTTTTTTTTTTAAATATTCCTTAACTTACGAGCAGATGGCAGTAGAACGCATTTGGAAAAAAAACCTCCAAGTATTTAACAATAAGACAGGGATGTCACCTGATTACCACTACATCTTTGGGTAGGCAGAGTCCACTAATTTAATAGAACTTTATTTGGTTTGAATATCAGGCTTGTTTCAGTAATTTAAACACTGCTTCAAAAATCCCTACTTCCAATTATGGATTTAAGATGTTCAAGTTTGTACTCTTCAATGAAGTCTTCAACAACATGCAGAGCCTTGACCTTCACCAACAGAAGAATAACTTCTTTTGTTTCATCACTATAAAAAAATGAAAAATTGATATAGCAACACATGTACGCACCTGACTTTAACATTAATAAACTTAAAACGTACTTAAAAGAGAGTCAGGCATCCCTCCTTCACCACCTGTAGTTAGTGCCCCGGACACATTGATCAGTAGCAGGACCCAAAATCTAGAGCTTCAAACAACATGTTAACATGAAGTATATGAGGAAGCGCTGAATCCCAAGGGATACACACATACCCGTGGTTATTCTTGTGGTGCACACGTGCACACTGCAGCAAATGCTGGCAGAAGTTCAGTAACTCCGGGAGAGTTGATCCATTTCCAAGATCTTCGAACCATCTTTCTGGGAGGCACGCAACCACCTGTTGAGTCAAAGAATATTTTGTAAGTTTAAAAAGAGAAGTTTTTCAATAAAATTAGGTCCCGCTACTTCTGACAGGGACTTTTTAGCAAGTTCAGTCATTATTTAGTAGTATGTTTTTTCTTTAAAACCAAGATTATCATTACAAGCAGTTATTCTTAAAAACCCATAGACCAACGTTTGCTCTAAAATGTTTCACACACCAAGATCATGAAAAAAACCTTAAATGGTGCATGGTTACACTCCATCTGCAGGCTAGACCTGTCCTCACGTGAAAAAGCCTTACCTTATTACACTTTTCTATGTTATCCAGCCCTGGTGGTGTGTTTAAGAGGTTCAGAAGAAGGTAACGATTCAGCAGCTTGCTCAGTCCCAAATCACGGACCGTGGCTTCCTGTACAATCCCATTCCAAAGGAGAACATTGGAGAGCAGCTGCAGTGATAAAGAAACAGAATATGCATACTTGGTGGTTGAAGGTATGATAAAACACAGTATTAGAACTTTTATCTTAAGTGTCCATCCAACTAAAGTACTCAAAAAACAGGATTCACACTCTCCAAATCTACTGTCAGCCACTACAAAGCTGCATATAATAGATCTTATCAAGTAGAATAATATTATATGTGCCTATGAACTGTACCCCGCTATGCGTATACATGACCTCCCAAGGCAGGGAAGAGCATTTTACACTTCTAATAGGTTAACAATTTGCTAACACCCAAATACAGAATACAGCTATACTTCATTCTTTTCAAAGGAAAGCTGGCAGTCAAGTCCGAATGCAGACAAAAGTACTACTACGACGTTGCCCCTACAAGGAATATGGACCAGTAACAAGTGAGATCCAATTCTAAGTGAACCTTAGAGAATCTGAGACAGAAGTAAAATAAAAAGAAGTTTCTACATCTGCTCAGGATAAGGCTATTTCAAGTAACTGTTGACCTCAAGGAATGTTACCCTCACAGAAGTTGCATGTGGTCTTTGCAGTCGCCAGTCAAAAAGCACTCACAAAGCCCACCACTTCTGCAGATTTCTCTGGAGTACCTGACAGGACACTTCCATTTATGTGCAGGAGGGATATGCTAGGCAAGTCAGGCTTTAGGAGAGCACAAAACACTGAAATCTCATCAGCTGTACTTCTGTATTAAAATAGCTCCTGACTCGCTTTTCACCTGGCCCAATTAGTATCCCCCCATACAATTTCTGGGCATGGTTTAGAGGCCACTCCTAAGAAGCAGCCTGCAGATGACCATCTGCTTGGAAAGACAGGGTTTAACGACATGAATGGGGGCTGCACAGTGGCCGTGCATCTCTGCCTGAGAAGAGTCTCGAGCACAGATGTCTATTAGTATCAAACAGGTCTCAGGAGTTTAACACAGATGAGTTGCAGCACCCTGGGGTGACTGAATTCATGCCTCTACTCCAGGAAAAAAGTGGAAAATAGTCAGACACCCAAAGCAAGACCTTTTTGAAGTACTCTCCACATCACCACTGTGACAGTGAAGATGGAAATCCAAAGCTAAAAGGAGAAAACTCCGGTCTACAGCAAAAGATCCCAGGTCTGACTTCTAGGAACATACATGCATTTGGCAACATTTTAAAATCAGGTAATACACGGTCTTAGAAATAGTAGAAGGTGGAACCAGAATCCTAGGTCTGCCTTGGTTTTGCTGGGTGTCCAAATCCTCAAATGTTAAGCTCCACCTTGTCCTCTCTGCATCTGTCCATGACGGACACAGTAGCTCACCCCAGAAGTGAAGGTGGCAAGTCCTTTGCCAAACAGTCCTCAACACATCCAGATCTCCAGGCTTTTTTTTTTTCCCTTATTTACAAGAAGCTCTGCATCATGACAATAGGAAACCTATGAAGGGCCAGACATCACAGATGCAGGGGAACTGCAATATTGTCTGTGATCTTAATGGGTTTTCATGCATTTAAATTTCATCTTTAGTACAAATATACCCCCTAAAGGACACAGATCTTAGTGGGAATTGAATCACGGGTATTCAGAAATTCCCAGCTTAGCACTCCAGAAGTAAAACTCTACTGATGGGCTTATACGAATGTGCAGTGAGTATATCCAACAATAAGGGCAGCATTTGTGCTGTAGGCATGTACTGAGGGAACAGACCTGCTAACAGAGTGACAAGCACAGAATCACAGAATTGAAGGGGTTGGAAGGGACCTCGAAAGATCATCGGGTCCTCCAACCCCCCCGCCAAAGCAGATTCCTTAGAGCAGGCTGCCCAGGTAGGTATCCAGACGGGCCTTGAATATCTCCAGAGAAGGAGACTCCGATGACTAACATTTGCATGACAATGACTAACTGATCTGATGCAACCCCACCAGGTCTGGCTGATGCACCCAAACTGAACAAAAAAAGAGCAGGAACAGATGGTCAAATCAAAGTCTCTTGCAAAATACGTACAAGTTGGGTAAACAAAGTGCTCATTTATAGTTGTTTTTTAAATCTTCACACGCGGGTTGACAAAAAGAATATATCCTTCACTGAAAAAAATAGGTATCCATCCTAATACATTAATCTCTCAGGAATCAGATTTGTCTGAAAATACATTTCCTTGACTGCTGCAAAACATTTTTAACTACAATACTTTTCAAAGAAAAGACAGGTATTTTTTCTTTACCTTAACAGCTGACCAAAAACGTCTTTCTTGAAATTTTGAACCTGGTGATGATTTATCTTCCACAGTGCTAGTCATGAAAATAAGAAAAAAGGTGAAATAAGGATTTTGTTTTTAAAAGAACATAAGCAGACAAGCAGACAATTGATCTCAAACACTGATGAATTACAATTACAGAATTCTTTCAGTAGTGACAACCAGGTGCAGGGAAACAGCTGTCAATTTAAACCCATTATAATACAATTACTATAAAATAATTCCCGATAAAATTAGCAATCAGAAGCACCTCATTCCCATCTCTGAAAGAGTGTTCGGTAATAAGCATCAAGAATATAAACCCCACTTTCGGAATGACCTGAGGAATCAAGAGCAGCAGGGGTAAAAGACCACCTAATAACAATACAGGCCCTCAGATATTGTAAATGACTACAGCAAAACCAGACTGTGGAGTGGACCTCAGGTACTGGAAAGCTTTTAGTTACAGGAACAAGTAAGCATCAAGTCCACCGTGGAGTTAATATTTACAAACTCCTAAGAAGAGTGAAGCTTCATAACCTTTCCTACAATGGAACAGTAGGAGGCACGTTTGTCCCATTAGCTGCTAATGAATATCTACAATATTTCACCTACATCTGTGGGGAAGAGGTGTACGGAAATAAAATTTAAAAGAAAGAGGTAAAAAAACCTGGAGTCAGCTTACCTTTTAGGATACAGAGGAATAAAGACATCTTCCTCTATAGATTTCTTCATCCTTAGGACAACCGCGTTAATCAAATCCTGTTTTAAAAAAATTAACACTTCTTCACAAGAAAAAGACTTCATCTTCCATTTAAAACAATTTCAGTTTTGTTAATCTAGGAATGTAACAGATATATAGGTGCCACTTGCATATAAAACACAGATCACAGCTACATTAAAGAACTGTTGTCAAGTCTCAGCTTTAAACCGTCCCTTTTGGATAACCCTTAAGATGATTGTTGTTGGTTTTTTGTTTAAGATTAAGTTATTTCCTGCTGCCTTGCAGCCATGAAATTCTCTATAAAAATCACCACAGATAGGATAGTATGTGTTTTGGGGGGAATGTGTTGAGAACGTTTTAAGTCTGGGGATTTTTAAGTTTTAAAATTTCTGCTGTGAAGAACAAAGAGGAATCCTCTTTTTTCTACTGAATAACTACTTAAAAAATCTTACAAGCTGAACACTGGAGTATTACTAGCATTTATATCTCAAATTTTGAAAGATAATTAAATGCAAAACTGAAACTTCTAACCATTGCTATTGTCATAAGCAGAAAGATTAGATCTATGATAGGAGTTTTCATAGGTACAGGCAGAACTTTCCTAGGAACAGGGACTGATTTCTGCCTTTGAAGTATCCCATCTTCTACCACCATCAGTAAGGACAGCATCAGACTGGTAAAAGTCAACTATTAAATCTTCTTACTATAAGGTGACAAAACAAGTAAGTACTCAGAACTGAAAAACTTCAGGACAATGTTGTAAGTGCACATAGGGGCATACACAGTAAGTGTGGACAGTGGATGAAGTTCTTCCTTTCTCAGTACCGTAAGAGCTTTTACCTCTTTCGCTTTTCTGCCTTCACTTTTGGACAGAACTTGTTTTTCAGAGATATTTCTGCAAAGCTGTACAAGGTTCTCAGTCTGTGAAGTTGATAAAGGATCCCACACATTCTGTACAAATGCTGGAAAAAAGGAATTTAAATTCATAATATCCAAGTGGTTGTCTGCTCTAGTTTCAAGGCATTAAAACGTAATGGAAGCAAACATTTAAAAAGCTAAGCCTCTCATTCACAATTATCTTCCAAGAGGCTACTTTAGCCTTATTCTGTGGAACCACGTAATCACTACATCTTGGAATGATTATATACCTAACATTAATTGATAGTTATCACTTACTTATGGTTTCATTGCTTACAGCACACAACATACGTTTTCAAGACAGCCTTAACATACCTGTAATTTTTGGTAGAACAGTTTTCTCAATCACTCTAGGCAAGACTTCTTGATCAGGATCATCATCCCGTTTTGATTCAGATGCGTTTTTCGCATTACTGAATTCTTCTACGGCTCGGAACCAGGGCATCTCTCCCAAGTCTGTAAAACCCTGCTGAAAGATCATTCCTATTAGTTGTCAGCTGGGCAGGATTGAAAAGAAAAACTCCGTGCAAAAATACATCCAGTGATACCACAAAGATTCTCACTTAATTTTAGATGCATCCTTATCACTGAATGGGCCAAAACAACAAGTTAAAAAATTGGATTTCGAACTAGAATTCAAAGGGTGGGGTTGTCTTCAAAGAACTCGGGAGAATTCTTTTTACAAGGGGTGGTGCAAAAGGGCCAGGGGATAAGGGAGAACAAAGTTAAGAAGATTCTAACTCTGAGATCATTAGAAATTAATGGATATGCTATGCATAGGAACAGCTACACCTCTTTTTTCATATTAGCACGGATGAAAATGATTCATATACAAAAATGACTTGGCAGGAAGAAATAGACCTCCTCCTTCTAAATAACATACTTTTATCTCAAGCTCTGGAACGCCCCTACAATCCAAATGACAACGTTCCCATACAGAAGTCTTCCCTGCAAAGAGCAGGCCTCTGCCCTGTCATACTTTGAGCTGCCAGAAATACTCACAGATGTCACCAACTAACGAGAATGAATAAGGCAGAAAAGCCAAGTTTACTAAGACAGCACAGACCAGAAATGTAACACGTTTTACTGAGCACTGCCTACTGCTTCAGGGTGATACCCAGAAGCCTAGGAGGTCACCTCTGCCATATAATACGAACAATTTTTCCACAAAAATGAAGTTTGATGATGCACCTACCTCAAGAGGATTCCAATTTATTAACTCAACTCTGATCAATGGATTTAAAAGCTTAGGCAGGCAAAAACTGACGTAAGCATCACAGTAAGAGTCAGGAAACTTCTCTTTCCATTCCTGGAATTTCAACAGGATTTTTCTGATGTCACAAAAATCTGCATGTACATCTTCAAAGATTTTCCTACTATCCTCTAAAATGTTATCTATGGATAATATTCATTGGGAATAAAAAGAAACAATCACAGAATTTATTGAGGCATAAGCTGAATAGTTTATGAATCTATAGGACACAAGAAATATCTATATGATGATTGCATTTGTCATTTATCTTTCACACATCTTACACTGAAATGGGTTTTAAAACTGGCTTTCTGGAAAGCCCTTTATCAGGAAAAACCAAAAGACCACAAAAAGACAGACTTCTTTATGAACTATTGCACAGATTTATACATCTGCTGTGTTTCAAATTTTGTATCACAGACTCCTACAACTTCAGACCTGAAAATCCCTCTGCTGTATTCCAGAAAAAAGTTATTATGCCTTTCCCAGCTCCTCCTGACCCACCTATTCAAGGCAATTAAAATCTTGAATAAAAATTCATTCATTCCATCTTCAGAAAACAAATTGATTAGACAAAAAAAACTACAACCTTAGATCTAGTCTTCCCAAGTAATTAGTCATTGTCTGAATGCATTTCTTCTCTGTAGCATAGAAGAAATGACATAATTCATAAGTAATATTTCTTCACTTTTCTTTGAAAAGTCATTAAAAATATCAGAAACGAATTTTATTATCGTACATCATATCAAGACTGGCACCAACCTTTGCTCTTCTGGAATTCAGTCACCTCTGTTGGAGTCAGCTCATCGTCACTTGACATGCCTTCATGGTGGTCGGCTTCCTGTGACTGCTCTCTCACCTGCCGCCTGCAAGTCCTGTATTTGTAATGAACTCAGATGAGTTACCATTCCCCGTGTACTTACGTGGAAGAAAGCTTATTGAGAAATAATCCAGCTTCAGAAATACACTAAAAACACACGGTGAGAGCAAAAATCTAAGGAAATGCAATGGGAAGCAGTAGTAATTATGTAACCATAAGGAGCAAGAACTGTGGAACAAAAGGAGGTACTTCGTGAAGTGACATCAAGGAGGTTACAAGAACATCTCATCTTCCTCATCGCCATGCAGGAACCTTTATTACACCTCATCCCTACAGAGGGTTCTAACAACTCGTCCCACCCGGAGCACCAGACATCTAGCATGGCACTGGAGATACACATTGTTTTTCATCCAATTCCAAATTTCTTACTGCAAAGCACAGTTATGAGTCAAGGCACCAGCGCAACTGAAACAATTTCAAAGCTCCCAGTAACTTAAGAAGCAGCAGTCTCTGAACACTGAAACCCAAGATGTAGTATCTGGCCTATACTGACTGAGGATGGGCTCGATGTTGTACTGCTTAACTCACCACCACCGCCCCCAGCAGCAACGGTACTTCCAGCCTGTTTTTGTTACTTGTGCAATAATACAAGAACGTATTTCTGTAGAAGGTCACAGTATTATCTATTACACCAGGGAGAGAAAAAGCTCCTCTCATATAGTTTTGTAATCAGCCCTACTTAAAGACTTGTTATTTTAAAATAACAGGATCTAAATCAGTATGGAGAGAATTACATTAACAAATAGATTTTTCCAAATAGTTTGAGCTCTGGAAGGCAAATACTTTTTTTGGTGTAATCTTACTTAATAATCCTTTGGATTTACATTCATCACTGCGTAAGCAACAGGAAACCAGTGTACCATACATTTATCAGAATTAGCTGTACATATACGTAATAGCTACCTTCGATGTTCACACGCTTTCAGAAGCTCCATCTTTCCATCACCTTCCAATCCGCCGTTAGTTGGTTTGTCTTTCCCAGCTAACAGAAGACAGAAATAGACAAAAGAAAACAGTATGATTTAAAAGTTCCTATTTTCTCAAACGCAAAAATGATTCTCCTTCTATTGTTCTTTATTTGGAAAACAGCCAAAGAAAACAAAACCTCCTGATCAAAAACTGTAACAGTCTCCAGTGTAAAGAACAGCAAATATTGCATGTTAAATGCATGACAGTCAGGTGTGGCTGTTCCTTTTTAACAGCTGATGGAAGGGGGGTTTGAAAACATTCCAGCCAATAAATCACCGCTTCCCAGTCCTGGCCAGGAATGGAATTGTCTTCCACAATCTGCTCCTAGCAGCGTGAAAGGCATGTGGAGGGACTTAATTAGCCTGTATGTCAAAAAATGAAACTATGCAATAAATTGGGTAACTTCGGTTTTAGTTAGAACGCTGCAATGGAGGTTAAATCCCCAATTTACATTATTCAAGATCATTGAATTTCAATTTCAAGACTAGTCAGCTCCTCACTATTTCTTCTTATGTGGATCTCCTTGTGGGACCCAAATCACCCCCTACTTTCATTCTCAAAGCATTTTCTTCTACTTGGACCATTCATTTGTATCAGTATCAGCTGGCTGGTGTGTGCACAGCATACAAAAAAGCATCCTACTGCTCAAGTATTCCAGTATAAGGAAAAACATCATTTCCACTACATTAAAACACAACTAGGAACATAAATAACAATTAAAAGCTCTGTTAAACATTCAAGTACAGTTCCATTTGTAATAAGCTGAAAATAAAAAAAAATAATAGCTACTACTGACACAAACAAGTACTCTTTTGTTCTAAACACCTGCTGTCAGTCTACCACACCATTTTACAAAATTACACATGCTGCTGGTTTTCTCTAATCAGCCTTTTATCCTGTGTAGTCAGAGCACTGAACCCATGGTTGGTTGTTACCAGAAACTGGTGCATCTGGCCTCCATCTGTTCACAGCACCTCCAAGCACATCGCTGTTTGCTTTGCCTAAACAGCTTTAAACAGGACTTTTTTGTTTGTTTCTTTAAACAGCAACAGCTAAAGATTCACACTGCACGCAAACAATACGTCAGCGTGGAAAGAAAACACGAGATGAGAAAACTGTGATCACTTTTCGTACAGCAACTAAAAGATTGTGTTTTGGATAAAAACCCTCACACAAAACAGCTTGCTTCTTCATGTCCTTCCCTTCATTTAATTGTCACTGAAGAGTCTGAAATCTATATTGTGAGCATACGCTTCGCCTTAAAGATACTCTAATGTAAAGTCACGTTGCCCAGTAAACGCATTGCTTTTTTTCACATATTCACAAATGGCAGAACCCCGTGCCAGCAAGCTTTCAGAGAACTGCAGAATGGTTTGGGTTGGAAGGGACCTTCAAGATCATCCAGTTCCAACCCCCTGCCATGGGCAGGGACACCACCCACTAGATCAGGTTGCTCAGGGCCTCATCTAACCTGGCCTTGAACACCTCCAGGGATGGGGCATCCACAGCTTCTCTGGGCAACCTGTGCCAGTGCCTGAGTGTGAAGAATTGCCTCCCAACCTCTAATCTCAATCTCTTCTCTATTAGTTTAAAATCATTCCCCGTTGTCCTGTCGTTATCTGACTGAGCAAGAAGTAGCTCTCCATCTTTTTATAAGCCCCTTTTAAGTATTGAAAAGCTACAAGAAGGTCACTCTGGAGCCTTCTCCAGGCTGAACATCCCCAGCTCTCTCAGCCTTTCTTCACAGCAGAGGTGCTCCAGCCCTCTGATCAACTTTGTGGCTCTCCTCTGGACCTGTTAGTCTTTCCCCAGCTTAAGACCTACTAGAAAAATGACTCCATTTCCCCTTTTAAATGCTGAGATAATTGCCAAGATTAATAACCCAAAATTAGTACTCGGTCATGCTATATTCACTATTATACCAGAAAAAAGAACATTATGAGCCTTACTGAGGTACGGATTTCAACTTAGATACAGTGCAACATGTTTACTGACAATATGAAGGGGAAAGAAGATGAAAAGTGGGAATAAAATACCATCCAAAAATTAACTGTGTATTTCTGCTTAAAGAATGAATGTTCCAATAAGAAAGTAACTTGTGACTTCATACTAACTTGTCAGATGCTGAATATAAGCAGATTCAATTTTCAGCTCATCTTGCCTTCGTTTCAACACTGCCATGGCTCGTTGCTGAAGAAGTGCATGTGCAGCCAATTCCAGCTCATTAATGTATTTCAGCTGAAATATAGCAAACAGTAATCAGGTTTGAAATAAAATAAAACAAAAAAAAGAAAAAACAAAGTGTTTCCATGGATTTTCAACCACAGCAGTGAAATTAGAACCGAAGTACTAAAGATTGAAAGTTCCTGCTCACTGGAGGTTTTCAGGCTGTTTTTTTAAGACTGAAAAACAAATTAAATTGCTTATCAAAGAATTACTTAAGACTTTATGCAAAAGTACTCAACAGGACACTTGTTTAACACTTTGTTTTCAGTTTGCCTTTGAGCCACTAGCCATTAAAGGAAAAATAATATTAACAAGCACTTGCTCTCTTTAGCATTACACAAAAAGACTCACAACTGCAATGCAACTGGCATAAATTAGATTTGATAGCACTGTCTATACAGGACACTTTCACCGAAGCTGAACTTTAGGCAGCCTCTCCCCATGTCCAAACCTTCCCTCATCTTTTTAAACAGATAATGTTTCAAGAAACAGATAGAGCAGATAACAGACAAATCCTTACACAGCTCAACTAAATCAATCCCAATTCAAATCTAACATGAAATCCTTACTACCTCCATTACATTACAGAAGTCACATACATTTTGAGATCCCCAAAGTGAATTTAAGCCCCACCTCTTGTTCAACTTCAGCACACTCTGGTTATTGTACACACACAAAACTCCCCCCAATAAGATTTTTGGTTTTATCCATCAGAATCTAGGTGAGACCACAGACAAGTCATATACCTATACTAGTTTGATCGTTACCAACCCTCACCATGACCTAAAGTTTATTTCTCTTTAATTTTGTTTCCTGTTGTATTCAAATTTCTGAGTTTTTAATTGGGTAGTGTCCTTTTTACCATCATTTCCAAACAAAAAGCCCTCATCTTCTCATCTTACATTGACAGAATGTACCTTTACCATGATTTTAAAAAAAATATACACATACTTTTTCATTCAAACAGTTTATCAAGTTTTCTACATATGTCTTCATGGCCCTGTAGAATTTGTAATTCAAAGCAGCATCTGAAGACTTCTCTAATTCCTCGACAGTCATCTTTGAACTTTCAATGTCCTGCATATATTTTTCATACTCCCTCTGGTGGGCACAGTGCACATCCTGCAATGATGTTATCCTAAAAAAGAAAAACCCAGACAAGTTAAACCGTTGCCAAGTTCACAGCTAATGCATTCCAAAACGTTTTCTCCCCACTAAAATAAAGCATAAAATCTTTGCCTGTATTTTATGCACTTGCATTTGAGCTAAGAAGCATTGAAAGTTATATGCGTGCCAGCATTTGCAAGAATATGGGGTGTGGGCAAGCATCAGGCTTTGGAGAATCAGGTGTCACTTACGTGGTGATAGTTTTGAAAGCACCACTGACATTTTACCTAGACTCCTCAATACACTGTGCTTCCCAAAAACATGAAAAGTTGAGTGGTATCACATTAAATTGATTCTAGTCAACATAAGTTCAGTAAAACTATAGCACACGTCAGCATGTCCGCAACTGCTTCTGGCTGAGCTGGCTCTGAAGGATGACAGGGGATGGCTTACCTTGGGATGCCTGACCCCAGCTGTCCTGCCCAAACACCCTTTTGGGGGTTCCCAGCTCCACCCAAGGACATTTCAGCTGCCCATACAGCAGCTGCTGAACAGCTAAGAAAAAGTCACAGCTTGGCACAGTAAGGGGAAAAAAAATCACAGCATGGCTTGGAAGGGACTTTTAAAGATCACCTAGTCCCATCAAGACAGGTCCTAAATGGGCTGCATAGAATGTACTGCTGCTTTAGGAAATACTACACTATTTTTGCAGCTGTAAGAGGGATAGGATAGCCTACAGTGAGGGATTTTCCTCACTGTAAGAGGGATAGGATAGCCAGCTGCACCTGCCCTGGTTGAAGTTTTCCACGCTTGGCAAAGTTATGTTGTACCTACACTCCTGTAAGAGCTACTAGCAAGCACAAAGATCCACTGCTTTATTCTAGGTAATAAAATGCTGCTGAAAAGTCCAAGTACTCTAACAACAAAACACTGCTAAGTTAAAAATTTGCAATACTGTGCTAGACATAATTGGCATGTTAACCCAAAAATGCTCCAATATTCAGGAGAAAGAGTAAGAATCAGAATAAGAGTCATCTCTTATTCTGCAAGAAAATGAGCACAGACATCTGTGAAGTTAACACTAAAAGCAGTATTTACCTTTCAGTCAGTCGCTTTTTTACAATTTCCAAGCTCACAGGTGGTAAGGAAACAGAGGTATCAAACTTGGGTTTAGCTGGTTGAGATTTACACAGGGAAGCATCATCGTAAATTTCCTGAAAGAATTGTAACTGTTAATTTTTAAGCCACAAATTTAATGAGTTTAATACACATTTTATTAAGTTCTGCCTCTGCAGCTTTAGAGATCAACAAGAAAATTTGAATATACAAGGCATATGATAAAAACATGCGTGTTTCAAAGGTTAAATTCAGTAATTTTTGTAAAACATAAGCAAGGAAAACTGAATATAAAAACTGTATATACATTGCATCAATACCCTGCATACATACATAAACAGCACAAAATAATTTGTAATTTAGAGTACATTAAAGTTGCTCTCTTCTTGGTCTGAATATATTAATCACTCTAGTGATACATAATGACAGCTGAGACCTCACTAGTACTACAATTTTAAATATAAAATGTAGAAATCATAAACTACAGTCAAGCACTGATAAGGACAGAATTTTCATTCTGAAAACTCAGCTTGACTGTAATTGTAACTAAAAAAGGATTCCATTTTAGCTCATAATTTACATGACATACTACATTCTAAAACAGTAGAAGCTTGTAAGTTAAAACCTAACCAAAACACAATTAACTGAAGCCATCAAGTCCATGACTAACAAGGCTTGTAACAGTTTTTGCCATTTCCTGAACAGCAGAAATTAAGGGTTTTGCAGAAACACGTGGGGCATGAGGGCCAATCATGCTGGATTTGAAACTCAAAAGATCGACGCAACTTTCCCCCAATCCTCTAACTACTCCCACTTAACAAGCAGCATTTTCTACAATTGTCCCTTCTGAAATAAAGAATTGGTCTTTCAGATTTTCCTCATCTGATCCAGATTTGATGATTTAAGCCAAAAACAAAACTACCTCTACAGAGAACACATTTTTGCCAGTTATTTAACAGAAAAAAAATAAGACCATTCTGCCTAAATGAAAAAAAAAAAAGATTGCCACCCAACAGAAATTTGGCACTGATGAAATAACCAATTTGGCTTTGCATCCTTTTATACTGCAGTATTTGAGAAATCTTGCCGTCAAGATCCCTGGGTTCATCTCTGCTTCTCCCAAGGTGGTCCTTCACAAGTTGGTAACCCCTTGAGGCGTTACAATATCCTTCTTCTGAACAGCATCACAGAGATCACAAATTGGCATTATCACCTTTTCCTGGAGTAATCAGCACCTAACTTCCTAAAAATCTCTTTGACTCAGCAGAAAGGAGATATGACTCCAGAACACGCTCTCTTGCCTATGAGCAAAAAGCAACTTTCAGTGGTTAAGAAAGCACATATCACCTGAGAGAGCTTGACAGCTTTCTTTATTTGCTGTTCTTCCCACCTCATTTGTGCTTCATCTTCACTTGACTCATCACTAACAGACACTGGAAGTTAAAACAATCATTAGTACAGTAATTACATCCTTACGTACCTCCCTCCTCCCTGCCCAATGCTTCTCCTCCCTCGAAAACAACACTTCCCATAGCCATTACTGGAAGTGACGTTCACAAAAAACAGCAGATGAGAAGTCTGCACGTGAAGGACTTCGAAACTGGAAGACTTGGAAATGGCAATTGGAATTTGTAGAACTGATAACAATATTCATCTTCTCAACGTAGTGTTTCTCAGACAACTACTATTGCAGTACCAGGAGCACAAACACCTCACTTACGTTTCAAAGCAAAATTACATAAAATGTAAGTACAGTTAGACTGTAACAGGGGACATTATACAGAGCAAATCCTTGAGTGATCCAAAACGTATGCTCTACTACAGATACAAAAGTATCTCATTAGCATTGATTAGAATTACAGAATTAGCTCATAGCTATGCAATCCTTATAACTATTATTCAAATAAGAACAATTTTTTTTCCCTTCCCCTTTTCAAGAAGAGCCATAACATCAATGTGGGTAGACCACTGGGAGGAATGGAACGTAAATGGGAGACAAGATTTAGAAAACTTACTTAGGATGATTGTTCTTACACCAGTTTTATACACTTTAAGTGTTATGCCTCCAAGGCTTTTTTTTTTTCCCCTCCAGTCAGCAAGGTCAAGTATCATTGTAAAAGCTTTTCCTCAAGGCATCCTGCACCCCTATATTAGTGAAACCTGAAGCAGGTAAATGTCTCATATAAAACTCAAGCACCAACTTTACAGCCTTTTGCCAATACCCCCCAGGAGCAAGTTCTCTCATTCTTCCAGCAAAACAAGGACACAGCCAGTGGGAAAAACGGCCCAAACTCACCCATGTGTTCAGTCATTCTCTGCCTAAGAGTTCTCATTTTCGGAGCAAAATTGAGATTCTTCATATCAGACTCATCTTCACTCTCTTCACTGCTTTCTCTTCTCCGAGAAACCTGACGACCATTTGAAACATCCAGTGGAAGATAATCAGCCTGTGTCCTGGCTAAGTGACGTTTCCTCCGAGCAGACTCAACACAAGCTGCACTGGGGATATTAACTGCATTGAAGAGAAAAAAAATCCAAGTAACGCTCTGTATTGTTCCTAACGTCAATAACCACCACAGTTCAAGTTCACTGTACAATTCTGATTACAGGACAAGATATTTTTCTTGGAACCTTACCATATAATATTACAAGTGAATATAAGCAGGTGGAAAGACATCCTTAAAAAGCAGCTCAATCGAAAAAACAAAACTCAGACTTCTTCTTTCAAATAATCACTAGCCTGTTGTCCTTTTTCCGATCTCCTCAGAGGATCAAGGTTACTGAACTAATGCAGTTTACAAAGAAATCAAAAGTTTACAAATAAGACAGCATAGATGAGGTTAAATTCTAATCTCAAAGTGAATTATGCATCATTAAAGATCAGTTTTTTCACTGCCTTTCTTCCAAAAGGAATGGTTACAATTTTTGATCCATTTCCTGAAATTAACACAGAACCACAAACATTCGCAGTCAAAAACATTGGGGAACTATCACTGTGCTTTCAGAAGGGTCAGCCTCAACTCAGCACAAACAAGATGCTTACATCTTACATGATTTTAGCTAAGTGGGATTCATCTCACCCGTCTAGTCATGTACTGTCAAACAAAAGAAGTTGCAATACTACTTCTAAAAAAATAAATAAAATACATCCACCACTGACCTGGTGATAAATCCTTCCTCCTCCCTGGAGGAGTGGATTCATTTTCAGAGTCTGCACTGTTGTTGTCCTCACTTTGTGAAGAATAACTTTCCTCCTCCTCCTTCTCCTCTTCGTGCGTGTCTTCATTGTTACCAGTTCCAGGCTCCAAATCACAGATTTCTGCTTTATGTGAAAGAAGTAAGACATGATTTCAGTTTTGGCTGCTGAAATGTGATGTGCCATTAACTGTTTTACTAAATTATTTATTTAGTTGCTAGTAACTGTTTGGACTGTATGACTAAAGACTGGTCACACATCTATTTCCACCCGTCCTTATCAAAACAGGCCAAAACTTCACACATTCCAGTACAGTTATTTACAGCCCACATCTCATCTAGAATGGAAGCATCTGTGGCAGCCCTGAACTAACACATTCTTCTGAGAGACAGAGCACATTTGTACACACAAGAGCAACACATAAGCTCCCAGCTGACATCTGATTTATGTCTTCATAGGTCACAGCTTCATTTCATAAAGGGGGGGTTGGTTTGATTGTTTTTAGCACTAACAATGAGGGAGCTTGTACTTAAGTAGTAAAGATTAATTTATGTTTTGTCTCTGATTATCTTAGAATTCTCTAGAAACACTGCTTTCTCTTCAGTCTGCCACTACATCTTCAGTAAGCCATATTGAACATGTCACCAATTATAAGAGTAAGGCATACTTTTATAAGAAGTTACTAAAGATTTATTTGAACCACAAAGGAAATTATATCTCAACCTAGTTTATTTTTATCTAGCAGTAGCATTACAGCATATCTGTGAAATGCCAGAGGTGTCAAAGAGGTAAATAGAAGGGAAGAGAACATCTTATACACACTTGTAAAACAGACAAACCCCAAATATCCCACTAAGAAATTTTACTAAGATTCAATAAGATTCACTAAGATTCAACTAAGATTCAATAAGACTTAGAATATTAACAGAACAATCAAGGCTATTGATGGCATCCAATTAAGATATCCACATTTTAATAGCAAAGTTTAATAACACAAAGCTTAAGGTTTACCTTAAGCTCCATCAAACAAAAACTTATTAAGCTCACATTTGATCTGAATTTTTGCGCTAACACTGCAAACTGACAGTACCCAGCAGTGAATAGCTGCCACAGTTTTAAAGTCATGATGCTGTGACATTTGTCACATGTTTTTAATCAACCGATACACTACAGAGGTTCTGCATACTCAGCTCTTCTCAGGAACTCCCAAGTTCTGACCCCCCCCTTTTAGCAAGGTCAGTAAGGAAAAACACTAAATCAGTAGAAACAGATTAAAATTATAAGCTTGTAAAGTAACACTGCAAGTATCATCCCAGAATCAAATAGCAAATAGAAAGCATCTAACAGTATTGAGGCATAACTCTTAATTTACTGATTTCATAATGTTTTCATTGAACTAATGTAGGGAATCTTTTAACAGTAGAAGTACGTACTTTTGCTTTCTTCTACTTCTCTCTGTGCAGGCAGCAGGCTTTTCTTCTTTTGAATTCTAAAGGTTACTTCATTGAAGGACGGCTTTTTGATTTTGAAAAGTTCTTCATCACCTGGAGAGATAAAACCCAATGACTCAGAGACATATTGACAAAGTATTGTATATGCATGTATATATGTAAAGCACATATATATAAAGCAAATAAACCTTACATGTGCATTCAGCACATATTCTGAAGTTCTGGCTGCTTCTATCTAACTGACTAACTAGCTCTGACTAACTTCTGTCTACCTATCACTTTATTGCTCAGGATCCATCACTTCTGAATTTACATCTGTGGAACTTAGCCTCCTTGACAGAGCAACACCTCCCCTAGCATGACCTGAGGCCATTTCCTCCTGCCCTATCACTTGTCACCTGAGAAAAGAAACCAACACCCTGTTCACTGCAGCCTCCTCTCCCGTAGTTGTAGAGAGCCACAAGGTCTTCCCTGAGCCTCCTCTTCTCCAGACTACACAACCCCAGTTCCCTCAGCCGCTCCTCCTAAGTCCTGTTTTTGAGTCCCTTCACCAGCTTCATTGCTCTTCTCTGAGCTCCACCAACTCAATATCCTTCTTGCAGCAAGCTACCTTTCTGTTTTTTCAAGTTTTCTCTAGCTCTACAAAACTTTCCAATGTGTGCCACAAGCACACAAAGAGACATCAAAGTGCTGTTACAGGCACGTCTCTCCTAAACCCCACAACATCCGTAACACAGGATCCCAACTTGTGTTCAGAAGAAGGTTCATAGAAGAGACCTGCGGCCCACCAAGCAACCAGCACCCCCACTGCACTTGGTTTACGTGACAAGGGTTTGGTAGCAGGGGGCTGCAAGGGGGGGCCTCTGTGAGAAGAATCCAGAAGTTGCCCCATGTCAGTGTCAGGTAAGAGCCAGCTCCAGCCAGCTCCAAAGGGCCCACCACTGGACAGAGCCGAGTGCTGCGGCCTGTGGAGAGGCCCCTGGTGGAGCAGGCTGTCCCCCTGCAGCCCAGGGGTCCCACACGGAGCAGATCTCCACGCTGCAGCCCGTGGAGGAGCCCCCGGTGGAGCAGGTGGATGTGGCCTGGAGGAGGCTGCGGCCCATGGAGAGCCCCCGCAGGAGCAGGCCCCGGGCCGGAGCTGCAGCCCGTGGAGAGGAGCCCACGCAGGAGCAGGGGGTCTGGGGGGAGCTGCCGCCCGTGGGGGCCCCGTGCTGGAGCAGTTTGCTCCTGGGGGATGGACCCCGTGGTACGGAGCCGTGCGGGAGCAGTTCTTGAAGAGCTGCTGCCTGTGGGCAGCCCCCGCAGGCTCAGTTTGGAAGGACGGCATCCCGTGGGAGGGACCCCACGGGGAGCAGGGGCAGAGAGAGAGCGTGAGGGAGCAGCGGAGACCAAGTACTAGGGTCTGACTACAATCTCTTATCATAGAATCAGTAAGATCTCCAAGATCATCTGGTCCAACCATCCCCCTACCACCAATGTCACCCACTAAACCATGTCCCTAAGCACCAGGTCCAACCTTGCCTTGAACACCCCCAGGGACGGTGACTCCACCACCTTCCCGGGCAACCCGTCCCAGTGCCTGACTGCTCTTTCTGAGAAGAAATGTCTCCTCATTTCCAACCTGAACCTCCCCTGGCACAACTTCAGGCCATTCCCTCTAATCCTATCAATAGGTACCTAAGAGAAGAGTCCGACCCCCAGCTCCCCACAGCTTCCTTTCAGGCAGTTGCAGAGAGCAATAAGGTCTGCCCTGAGCCTCCTCTCTTTATATACCATATCTGTTCCCTGTTTCCTTGCACCACCCGGGGGGAGGAGGTGAAAGAGGGTGGACGGGGAGAAAGCGGTTTTAGTTTGCTTTTAGTTTCTCACTGCTCTAGCCTATTAGCAACAGGCAATAAATTGTATTGATCTCCCTGTGCGGAGCCTGTTTTGCCCGTGATAACCGATGGGCGATCTCCCTGCCCTTATCTCACCCCCGAGCCCTTTTTGTCCCATTTTATCCCCTTCCAGGAGGGGCAGCGACCGAGCAGTTACGGCAGACCCCAGCAGGACAAACCCCCCCCCCCCCACCACGAAGCCACCGCGGCGGTGCCCAGCGAAGCCGAGAACCCCCCGCTCTCCGCCCCCTCACCTTCCCGCTCCTCCTCGCTCCCGAAGCTCAGCACCCCCGCCCCGCCCCGCACCCCCGCTCCGCCCCGCACCGGCCGCTCTGCGGGCAGCGGCCCCTCCGCAGCGGCGGTGCCGGGGTCCTGCGGCGGGGCAGGGGCAGGGTCCGGGACGTAGCCAGGGTCAGGCTCAGCCCCCGGCTCCTCCTCGCTGCTGCCGCTGTAGGCCGGGCGGCGCCGGGCGCGGAAGGTGCGCGGGGCTCGGCGGAACATGGCGCGGGGCGGGCCCGGCAGCGGCTGCGTGCGGAGGGTGCGCGGCGGCCGCAGGCTCTGCCCCCTGCGGGGCCAGCCCCGCCTCGGGTCCCCGGGGAAGGGGAGGAGCGAGGGGAGGGGAAGGGAAGGGGGAGGGCCATGCACAGGCTGAGGGGGTTGTGGAAAGTGTCCTCCAGCTGAAGGCGGTCTGGGGGTGGGTGATCACTCAGACACGTGAAAATAAAATTTATTTGAAGGTCAGTGTGTGTGTGTGTGTTCGTGGTGGGGGTGGCCCTGATGGGTCCTTCCCCTGCCCCGCAGCTTGGTGCTACGTAGTTGTCAAAAAACAATCGCGTTTTTTATTTTGTTTCTCTGGATTTAGCTCACTGAAGGAGGCAGGCGAATGCCAGCGCTGTTAAGAGGGGTTGGGAACAGAAGGACGGTGGGGTTGTGGCAAAGCAAGGACTTAAATTTAGTTTGTGTGGTGAGGGGCTGTACAGTGGCACGTACCATCCCTCATCTCTGTGGTGAATGAGATCTGTGGAAAGAAAGCTTCAGGTCCAGCCCCTACGGTTACACCAGGAACAGGGCGAGTCCTTCAAGTAAGGCCTTTGTGTCCCAAGAGAAGTATCCAAAAATAGTGGACATTTGAAATGTTCTTGCTTAAATTGCTTCACCCATCCCTCCTTCATCTGTAGGATGAAGATACCAATATTAACTTGCCTCAGGAATCACATGAAGAAGACAAACTGCGTTTGTGAAGCACAATGCGGTACAATAAGACCAATATAAAAACCCAAGAGAAAATTAAAATATTTCTAGTTAGTGCAGGTTCTGAACAGTTCATATTAAATAAAACCCAAGGCTGTACAATGAATAATAAGGATTATAAAAACTACCAATTCAATAAGCACAGTTCATCTTGCAAATGTCATTCATCCTCTGCACTGGAAAAGGTTGGTGGGTCTTGTGAAAAAAAAATGAAGCAGTTGTGCAAGTAGATATGTGCCTAAAAAATGACTTACTGTGAGCTCTGATGCAAAGCTGCATTATAGCTTTGCAATTTGTATATGTTTCCCCTGTGTGTTTTCTCTGACTGAGGGGTGAAGTCAAGGATAGTCTGAGGATGCACAGGTACACCGAATATATCCGCCAAGTGGATAAATTGGACAATGCTGAGTTTGCTGGCATAGATCAACCTGGAATTATGCCAATGAAGTTACTTGCTTCTTATTTACTGTTCCAGCACTGATGTTACATGATGCTAAACAGGTCTCAAGAGCTGTCCTAGGGGCCTGTGTTTCCTCTGACATTTTTTTTAACAGTTGGAAATCTCCTTTCCTTTTCTGTGACTCTATATTAAGTCTTGAGAGATTCTCTATCTGATTTTAAATTCTTCAATAGTGAAGTAAGTAATAGAATAATAAAATTCATCTAGTGAGTGCTGTTTAGGCAGGACTGAACTGCCTGCTTGGATGACAAAACGGTCCAGGCCTTCAGCATGGCAGAAACGTGGAACAGATCTGTGGCACAGTTGGTATTAATAGCAGGGAGAAACTGCTGTGTTTGCAGTTGTCACTCCAGTTAATATGCTCACTGAGTGCCAAGATACTAGTCTAAGTAGTCACTTCTAACCAAAATGATCCCAGTGCAGAAGAGGAAAAGCAAATTCAATTGTAGCAAAGTATCTCTTTGGAAGGAATTCGGTGCAAATGCCAGTGGATTTATTTTGCTAGGCACTAAAAGCTCATTTGCCATGCAAATGGATTTTGAGAAGGGCTCTGTGGAGATCAGTGATTCAGATCAGCAAATTTCTATAGGTTTCTCTTACCAAAGCAAGAAGTAGCATGAAAGCAAGATGAATCTTGCACAACATTTCCAGTGAAGCATTAGTGACCAATAGTATGGTCTCTTTTCACACTCCATAGACTTCAGCTCTGGCTTGAACTCCGTTAAACTTTAACATCAAAGTTACAAAGTGACTTGCTCTGTAAGACTCACTGTTCATCAAAAACAAGTTTTGAGTGCAGAAGAACCCAAACTCAAAGGCCAAATCAATTTTGCCTCAAGACTGTAAAACTAGATTCAACCTTCTGAATGCAACAACTTCTTCACCTCCCGTAGCTGGAGTTACTGCACAATGTTATTTGCAGCAGCTGAGGGAACGCTTCGTGCTTGCTTCTTTTCGTGTCAAGAATAAGTCCGGCAGAACATGAGGCAAACAAAACAGAGGAGGGCAGTATCACCTCAGACTGTCAGTATTACATGGGACAAGTAAGAGCCACAGTCATCAGCAATGTCTATGTTTCATTAACACAGAGTTTTAGTGTAGACTTCCATAAACTGGCTTAAAATCAGTGATCTGTTTACCCTGTCGATTAATGTGTGATTGTATTAATTATGTTATTAATCATACATTTACTTTGCTCTCTTACACTGTTTTATCTATCTTTATCACTGCATTTTATCTTTCCAGAAATCTCTGAATGAGGAAAACTTTCCACAGCAACTCACAAAACATACTAAAAGATCAGAGAAAATTTATTTCAAAGTTGATACATATATCATTCATCCTTTAAAAGCAACTTATAACTCTAGAGGATTTTACAAAATTCTGGTAAGAGGCATACCATAACTTCTTAAGAGTGGTTCTGGGGCCTGGTTTCTAGTCTCCCCATTTGCTGGCACCTGAACTTTGGAGGCCCTGAAATGACAGCCCCTTTCCAGTTGCTGGTACAGACCATCTCGCTCACAGCTGCACACATAGGAGTTTGTAATTTGGGTCCTCGACTGCCACTGTGCCCCTGTGCACCTTTGGGTTTCTGGAAATGGGCCTTTGATGGGCTGATGGCTCCTGCAAGGGGCCTGGGAGCAGCCAGGCAGGGTGTTATTTGGACAGCCCCTATCCCCTCACACCACTTGTATCACATAACCTAACAACGTGAACCCAGTGACATCTTTCTAGCACCTAAAACTGAAGGCTTTGGGAAAAAATAATCAATTCATAGCAAATAGGTAAAGATACCAGCCTATTGGAATTCAATTGCTTTCTTGGCTTGTTTCAAAACATATGAGAGTGGAGAAACATATGCAACTGAAAAGATCTTTCATCTCTGACTTACCAAAGTATTATTTACTAATTATAGTGTAAGGGTTACAAATTGCAACAAATAACCTTGCTTAATGCTATTAATGTGTTATTACCAGCAGTTGAAACCTGAAATTCATATCTACTTGCATGTTTCTCAATGCCTGTGCTGTAGCTAGGTTTTGCAAGTAAAACTCTGTGTCTGCTCAGCTGCTGACAACACTTTATTTGCCAAAATTCAGCCTGCATGAGTCAGTGCTGCCTTCACAACACATTCTGGCCTGCCTGGAAATCTACTTTCTCTATGGTTACATAGATTTTCTTTAAATCTCAAACTAATTTCAGTATGATTAGCCAAAGGAGCCTTTGCTACTCTGAACAAATACAGTCCAGCTCTCCATCCTCTAAAAAATAATATCTGTGCTCAGCAGGGAACAAAGCTGAGCCATTAATGTTTTATTTTATACAACTATTAACTAGGAGAAAATCCTGCAAATTAATACAGTAGGTTGAACCATTTGTTGTTTTAAGAACTGTGTGGGTTTCTGGTTCAGCCTTCAAAACAGCATCATTGATGCAGCATGTACTTTGTGCTTGTATACCTTTTTGATAAATTTTTACTCATAATCAACATCCAAAATGCACCAACCCCATAGTGTTATGTGTGGAAAGTAAATATTAACTTGTCTTTTTGTTTATCTCATTGTGTTTTGTGTCTCTAGATTTAAATAAAGACCTAGGCTAAAGACAATTATCTACCACTTGCTCAAAAGGCAGAAAACGGTTGAATGCTGATGTAAAAATGAAACTTGGTAGGAGTGTTAAAAGAGGGCTCGTTGCTTTTGTGTTGCTGAGGGGAAAAGGAAAAGGCACAAAAGAAAATTTACCATGAATAATTGAGATGAATCTAATACAAGGGTCAGAGCTGTCGTTCATCAGGTAGGTGTGGCTGTTTCTAAATTCTGTGTAGCTGGGACACACCAAGCTGGACTTCCAGGTGAGGAGATGCCTCTCATTAGCAAGCAAAATTAAGTAGGATACCACAAGAGGAACCTGTGCAAATCACTGTGCTGCCATCAGTGCTTTTTGACTATTCAGAAATAGTTGTTGTTCTACTTTGCACTCCCTGATGCCTGATCAGTAAGTGTTGACAAAATATGACTTATTCTTGGCAGTAGCTGATTTCTGGTGTTCACGTATATTCTTTACTTAGCTTTAAATGTTTTAAACATATGCTTGCATAGACATGTCTGTCAGCAAGCTTAGACGCTGCCTGGTCAGAGGGCTTGGACAGAGAGAACAAAGTATTCACTTCTGGATTGTTTTCCTGCAGCACAGCAGAGAAAATAAGCAACATTATGGAGTACACAGAGAACAGTGAAGAAGATGTATTGCCTGGTACCACTCTGTTCATATTAAGTAACTTTATTCATGATTTCTTTTGCTACCAATAGAGCGATTGCCTTAGTAAAGACACATAATTGGTTGTAACAAGGAACTGAGCATAAGGTACAGATAATGATGAAAAATAAAATGTTAATGTGAAAATTGAGTTGCTTTTAATATTTCTAATTTATCCATCTTCATAATATCTTGGTAGCTTTTTTTCTTTTTTGTTTGTTTGTTTGTTTTTTTAATCAGATATGACGACTTGCAGGATAGTAAATTATAACATAGTAATACTACAGGATGAGACATTGCTGATAGTGAATTCCACTTCTTTTTCTGCTTCTCCCACACATTTAATTTTAATTGGTCTCTTCTGCGTAGCTGTTATGCTGAAATCCTGGCCCAATGTCTGGAACAGGTCTCTATACTATCGTATGTTTGGTTTCTTCTCCTTTCAGCTGTCTTTCCTATTAATCATCAGTAATTTGCTTAACCTCAGTGGCTTTCTGGGACAAACAAATTTAGCCCTGCAGTTTTAAATTGCTTTCCCACTGTCTAGTTCTTGCCTGCAGAGTACTAACTACCACAAGAAGGGTCTTTTATTTCACCTAGTACTTGACATCAGCCCCCAAAGCTTCATGTTGAAGCTTGCAGAAAGCATACTCTCCATAAACCCTGAGATGCCCAAAGGCAGCATCCGCCACAGACCTTTTAGAAACTCCACCTTCATTTAAGAAGAGCGTCTTTCTTCTGAACCTACTTTAAGCAGTAGTCAAACTCTGAATTAAAACAAATTTAATTCTAATAAGCCAGAGGACAAAATTATTCATTTTAAATAAATGGTAATGCAGTTACTAAATCGGCACCAAATATATATATATATATAAACACAAAGTATATACAATACTAGTTATTGCTTTGACTGTCACTAAAAAAAAAAAAAGAAAAAAAGGTCTGTAAGGGTCTTCTAGGGTTGGGTAAATTGGTTCAGCTTCACTTCAAGGATGCAGTTCTTATAGCTCACACTAAACTTTGGATGTCTACATGCTCCAATTACAAGGAAAATGACTGAGGTGCTGCTGTGTTCAAACGTGTCCTCACAGCAGCCTGTGAGTCCTGTTCCTCTTCCTGCTAACTAACTAACGTTACAGATATGTTTTGTTCTAATACCTCTGATTAGCTCTGGTTGTTTATCATAATGCAGATGAAACAGCATTCAGCTTGTCTAGAATAAGAATACATAAAGCTTTGATATGCTAATTACTTACCCAAAGAATTTTACCCAAGGTTTTCTCTCTGGGGAGTCAGATGAATTTTGCATTCTTTCTGACTCCATCCCAGGCAACAAAGTGCACATTATTGCAGGTTTTCTTGCCTTAAATTTTGTCATAGGAGGCAGCATCTGTAGTTATCTCAGAGTGAGCTACATTGCTGCTTTTCTGTGGGGATCTCACATAACAGCCACGTCCTTCCCCATCTGTCATATTTACAGAGTCCGGTATCCCAAAGTCCTTTATACACTTCCTGCTTTGTGCACTCTGTCACCTCAAAGGTAATTGCTGGGCACCGTGTTTGGTTGTCCTTTTTTTTTATTAGGTTTAATGACTTATCTTCGGATAGAAGTAGAGAAAAAATTGGGGATTTTTTTCAGTACAGTACAAGGAGTCTCAGTACTAGGCACTGAATGATACCAGCTACCTTCTTTCGTTTAGGCAGATTTCCAAATTTGCATATATTAAAAAACAAAAAAATACAACAACAAACACTTGGCTTTATTTAGCATATGAGTTAACTAGTATGGGGAGAGAGGAATGTTTAATAATAACACAAAACATGTAATTAAGAGTTGCAAGCATTGTTAGGGTATAAAATTCACAGTTGATGTTCAAAAGTGGTAGCCAAAGCCAAGATGTTACAGCTTTGTTTCTCCCTTGGGTTCCACTGAAGCTTTTAGCTTTTTAGAGGTGATAGTGGCACCAAAGCAGATACCGTGTCACAAAATTCATGTTCTAGCCTATCCATAGGTCTAAGTAGTCTGCAGGACTGTGTATAGAATAAAAATCAACTAATACCCATCAAAATTCACCCCGCTGCGTGACTCATCTTCCCTTTGATCATGTGCACCAGAAGCATGCCCTACCACATACCAAGGGTGCAGCTTCCCAGCCCTCCTCCCCCAGGTCTGTGCATGACCTTTGGTCAGTGGAACAAATGTCACACAGTACATGACCCCGGTCCCTCTGCGTCGGTGGGCCCAGGCAGTAGCATTAATTATAGAAGAAAAGAGCCATAAAGTTCCTCGAGAAAACATCTAGTTCAACATCCAAGGCAGGGCCACCTGTACTTGCATAACTGCTCGTAGATCTCTGTCTAACCTGCTCTTAGAGGCTTTTGTTGATAGATTTTCCACCGCCCTCCTCAATACTTAACTACTATAATCACTGACTTGATCTTTTTCTTCCTATGAGAAGAAACATGTTTATCTGGTTTATTGTTATTTTAATCTTCCCTACAATAGCCTTTATGAATCCAAACACTGTTATGTTCAATATAAGCATTTTTCTTAAATCCAAAGCAGGCCGTAGGTGTTGCAAACGCAACAGTCACATTTAGAACTAGTCAATATCACTGTAATATGTACAAAAGGGGTTAAAGGCGGCTTTTTAAAAGATATTAGCAAGTAATTTAAATGCAAAATTGCCACATGAGAGGCTTTTAAACTCATCTGCAGAGGAATCTGTTCTTGACCCAGTGCTGTTCTATTATCTCAGTCAATTATTTGGAATTAAATGAAGTACTGCTCATGAAATTTGCGGATCGCTTCGAAACAGCTGAAGGCCTAGATAATAGCATGGGCTGGTGACCACAGAGTGATTTAAACCACAAAGTAAGCAAGTGCCACTTGAACAACATGTGTTTTAATCCACCTACATGGCAAATATCTGTGAATCAAAGACTAGGTTGTGGGCTGTGTACAGGCACAAAAATACAAAGTATATTTTGGCGCTAAGAGTAAAGAAGGAAAATGCTGTATCTTTGAAAGCATTAAATCAGAAGATGGCTGAGGAGATCATGAGGGTAAATATTTTAATGCAAGCTGCCGATGCAATGTGGCAGCTGTAACAGCAAATGCAAACATTAGATATCTAAGCTAAAATACCAAAGAATAACATGTGCTAGTGTGTGACTATGACCATTATAGGGCACAATAACGTGACTATTCTGGGATCATGATGAATTATAGAAGGTGTAACAAACTGGAAAGTCTCAAGAACCTGAAAGAATGAGTCACTGGAAAAGTCTGTACTCAAAGGTGATATATAATTATCTACATAGCAAAAATATAGTAGAAAGACACTGTAATCATTCATAGACAGCAAGGTCCATTTGCTGAAGAAGCTATAAAAGTCCTTGTAATAGGAGTAATTCATAAAGGTCTCTGATAATTATTTGCTTAAATAGCTTTTTAGTGGAAAACTGGCTTCAGTGTTTAACATTTAAAAGTCAAGGCATTTTTCACCTCTCCTTTCTATAGAATTGACTAGTTTTTGAAAAAATAAATCCAAGAAACCTTCTGTATTTTGGCGTGCTGAGCAGTGCCTGACACTGGCTGAATGTCGTTCTTCATGAGGGCAGGACTGGTGTTCCCGCAGAACATGCTTCCCACCGATGGGCAGCACCCGGCACCCCAAAAGCACCTCAGAGGCACCCCATAGGTGCTGCACAGCTTCTCTACAAGGGAAATTGCCATACGGCTAGGGCAGTTTCATTGCTGTGCAGAGCAATGAAGCCAGAGGCATTAGCTGTTCAGCTTCCACGAGGAAGTAATAATTGAGATAGGTAGGGCTGAGATTATTTATTAGTCTGTTTTGTAAATAGCTAGAAAACTTAGGGAAGAAGTAATTTATGAGGCAGATAAGGAGTGTTTTGGGGAGCAGTTGGAACCAACAGCGAGGAAAAATCAGGAAGGATGAGGTAAGTTTTGTGTGAGTTAAGGACTTTACATGTAACCTTTGCTTTTGCACAAGTTCTCCTGCAAATGCTGACCCCGCTTGCAGCAGGGATCCCTGCACCTGAACCACAAAGGTCAGAGAGGGCGATGTGAGGAGCTCTGCCTTTCGTACCGCTGGACCCCTGAGGTATTTCAGCCCCAGGAGGCAGCCCCCCAGGACAAGGTGACCCTCCAGGCTGCGGCCACCTCCTCCGGGGCCCACAGCCAAGCCCTCCGGCTGTGACAACCGAACCACACACCCGGAGCTGCCTCTAACCCACGACCCAGCCCCCGAAGGAATTACCCTCACCCAGCCATCGGGGCCACCCCACAAAGCATCCCCTAACCCTCAAGGCCAGCACCGAGCGGGCACCAACACAGCAGCGCCCTCACCCCGTGCCCGCCGCCCTCCTCCCCGGGCGGCCCCCGCCTCCGCCGCCATGTTGTGGGGCTGACTCCGCCGCCACGGGAGGCGGTGGCGAAGGAGGAGGAGGAGGAGAAAGAGGAGGAAGGCTGGCGGGCAGCACGGAGCGAGGAATTCACGGACAAGGCAACAGGTACCGGCGGCTGGGCCTGAAACCTCCCCTCGAGGCGGCCTCGTCCCACCGGGAGCGGGGCTGAGGTGCGGGGAGCGCCTGCTGCAGGCAGCCCTTGGGGCCGGCTGCTTGGTAGGGGACGGGCGTGGGAAGGAGTGCTCGGGGTTTCTGTTAGGCCGAGCTTTTTTATTTATTTATTTATCTTAAGGGCCTTGTTTTGGTTTGTTTTCGTTTTGTTTCGCTCTCCGGCCGGCGGCTGGCAGGGCCGAGGGGGCTGCCCCCTGGGGCCGGCTCCAGCTTCGGGTGGTGAAGTTTGGCCGGGGTGTGTGTGTGTGTGTTTGTGTGTGCTTTTGAAGGCAGGAATGGAAAACAGCGACGGTAGGTCCTGCTGCTGCTCGCCTGTGTTTTATTAATGCCCTCCCCGGGAAGAAATAGCAGTGTCGGTGCCCCACCGGTTGGTGTCTGCACCGGGGAGCCCGCTGGCAGAGCTGGCTGATGGGACGTGCTGAGAGTCTTGTGGTGCTGGTGGGTTTGTTTGGCGTCGTTTTTTGGGAAAACTGGGAAAATGTAGAGCTTGGAGGGGTTAAATGTTGTTGATGAAGCCGTGCTCTTTGTAAATAGATCGCTCTTCCTTGATCTGAACTGTACGCAACGGGAGGTAACAATCCGGAAAATAAAAGGAGGCTGAGGCGCTTGATGCGGTTCCCTGAGCGTTGAGGTAGCAAGTTAAGCTTTCGGTGCCCCGAAACGGTTTGCACAGCACTTGACGCTTTGACATCTGTCACATTACAAAACTTGAAAGTAGATTGTGCTTTAGATAGTTCCCGTCATAGTACGCATGCTTGTAACAGGTCCCTCAAAGGCGAGTTGAAAGTTCCCCGTTTACAGCGCTGGAGTGAGAAGTTACAAGGTGTTGCACTTGCGTTCAGGCTGCTGTATCGCATGCGTCTCTTTTGGGAACCCAGGGTTCTTTAAACTTGTTTTGTTCATGCTTGCCTGTGGTGGCAGCAGCTCCCGTGTTTGTATATACACAGGAAAAACACAAGGCATGTTAAGAAGTGCTCACATACAGCTTTCCTGTGGTGTGTTTATAAGATTTGGTGGTACATGAAATGCATTTTTCTTTGAAATTTAAAGACTTCAGCTGTGACAAGCATCTGAATCCAGTGGTGCAACAGTGACATTTAGAAATAACGAGCAGTAGGAACTAATTGTATAAATAGGTAGCTGGGCTTCGTTATTTTACTAAACTTCATTTTTGTTTTCATGCTTCCACTTTACTTCCCCAATTGGTTTGTCTATTATTATTTTTAATTCTAAGCTGGGGGGTTGACACCACTTCACCTCTGGATCTTTAGAGAAATATTTACTCAGACTGTAGGCTCTGTATGACGTTAGGAGAATTATATGCATACCTGCAAACATGGATTTGGACTGCTCCATGCTCTCTGCTACACAGAAATTTTGGTACGGTTAGTCTTCTAAATCAGGTGCTTAAATTAGATCAAGTGGGTATGATTGATTTTCCTTTTAATTACTGTCCTGAGGGAATTGCATTTATTATTTTCTCCTCTTTCTATGCAAGATCTAGGGTATGAGATATGTCCCGGAGTGAATTGTTAGTTGCTACTCTAATATAAAGAGAATGGTGCTGTAGTCCTATCAGTAACAAAAATGCTTTGTCTCTGGCTCATTTTTGCTTATGGGGTTGTCTGTCACAGGTGGTATTATGCTACCAGTGCTTTATGGGCTGCTTGTTCTTTTCCACCACTCTAATATTTACAAATATTTCTGTTTGTGATCTTTAATAATGAGAAGTGAATTAGTTTTGTTCTGTAGCAAAGCAGCAGCTATCAAAAATGAAGTTACATTCTGTAGGTGATGGTAATTCTTCGTTCAGCTACTGCTAGGGGAAGTGGGACGGGATTTGAAAAGTGAAAGGTAGCTTATGTGCTTGACTGGAGGCATTGTGAAAAGCTTCACCCCTCTTGAAAGCAGGTGTCTGTTACGAAAAGACCTTGTGATAAGGTCCTGAAGAGGAGCACATTCCTGCTCACTGGTTCCTGTTGCAAATTGACACGGATGTCTCTGGCCTGAGAGAGAACCTGCTAATTAACAGTTTGCAAATCTCCGCAATAACCTCATGAAATGCGGTTTGATCAGTACATAAAATTGAGGAAGACAGCATTTCATGACATTTTCTATGAAAGTCCTGAGTTGTTCTTTTTGCATTTTTTTTTAAACTGGCTCGGAAGTTGGACGCATTCATTTCTGGCCTATTTTCACTTGAAAGGAAATACCTCAAATATCTCAGTTTTTAAAATACCTCCTAACTGCTTCCCTTTGCTTTTATTTACCTAAAACATAGGCGCGGGATGATTTAGTTTGAAAGGGGCTTCTGGACCTTATGTGGTCCAACCCTCGCTAAAAGCAGGGCCGACTTAGGTTGCTCAGAGCCACGTCTGCTCAAGTTGGGAATGCCTCCAGGGGCAGAGATCCGCAGCCTCTCCGGGCAGCCTTCTCCTGTCTGGCATCCTCTGCACTTGGCGAGTGCGTGCCATCCCGTTGCCCACATTGTCAGCGAAGACGTTAAGCAGTGTCAGCCCCGAGGAGCGTCGCTGGTGGCAGCCAGCTGGGTTTCATGCTGCCGATCACAACGCTTCGAGTCTGGTTTTCCACCCAGTTTACAGTCAGCCTGTTCAAACTGTGTTTCTCTGGTTTGGCTCCCAAGGTAAGGATGCTGTGGGAGACTTCTTGAAAGTTGCTGTGAAGTCCAAATAAGCGGTACCTGCTGCTCTCCCTTCATCTCAAAACAGAAAACAGAAAGGAAAATACAGTTTTTTCCAGTAACCATCTTGTTCTTTGTACATGCCTCCCAACAGGATTTGCTCCGCAGTCTTTCAAAAGACTGAAGTCAGAATTAAGCTTTTATATTGCTGAATTGTCCCTCTTGCCGTTCCGGAGGATGGGTGTGATATTTGCCTTTTCCAGTCCTCAGGACCTTTCAAAAACCATCGAGAGCAGTCTCGCAATGACCTCAGCCAGTGTTCCTGGCAGCACTGGTCCCAGCTTTGTTCTGTGTTTAGCAACTGCTGTAATTTATTGTTTTCAAATGATTTTGACTTCCGAAAGCCGCTTTCAGTTCATTGTAATGCCACATCTCTTGGCAAGGTGATTAGATGATGGATCATGCTGTATTTTTAGTTTTGAGGGGGAAGCTTGGCATAAACACAGTCCTTTTGGGAAAACAGAGAGCAGTAGCTTGCTGAATTTGTGAATTTGTACTGTTGCTTTTAGTTTGGAGCACTCGTTTCATGTGGCTGAATGATGTGAGAAAGTCAGCGACCTTTCTTTGTCTTTTTCCTTGTCTTAAGTGACCACTGGCGATTATAAAGATAACAAAGATAATGTAGAGTTAATTAGGGAATTCTCTTTTATGGCATTGACTTATTTCAAGCAGTATCACTTGTCAGTAAAACACTTAACACAAAGTGTACTGTGAGGTTCAGAGGTTGACCCTAGGAATGATAAAACTGTGGTTGCTGTATCCTTTTTAGCTTCAGAAACACATTGCCATCCTTTACCCTTTAAAATTGTATTTTCCTTTTGTACCCTGGTTGCTGATAGCTGGTGCAACAGATGATATGGGGGAGAAGCACTCCTGTTAGAGTACAGTCAGATTTTCTGAAGTGCTAAGCAGCTGTTTTAATTGATCTCACCATTTTCAAATGCTTATTTGCACACATTTTAACCATGAATACCCCTGGAAACCTCCTTCTGAATCCTCATCACCTGTGGGGCTTATCGCTGATGGTAAGTTCAGTTTCTTTGGATTGACAGACCGATGTAAGCTGTAATCCTAAACCAGCTGTGTGTGAGCAGCACCACTGGCAAAGCTTTGTTTCCTGCGGCTTTGGCTGTCTGAATCTAATGAGATGCAAGCTTTAGGAGAAGTTTTCTCATGGTTTGTATGTTTCGAACAGCTTTCAGCCAGATGGATTCTCTGGTGTCTAATATTGGTACTCAAGCATACACCCACAGCAGTCTTTTTCATAAATGGGGACACTAAATTTGGCAGCATCTTCTCTGCCTGGCTGCCTATTTTCATGAATCTTGTAGGCAGTTAATATTTTTGCACCCTTCTGTCAGGTTTGGTTCGTGTTGATTGTGGGTTTCATCAAAGCGCACGTTAACCACTCAGCTCATACCCTTAGAAAGCCAGGCAAAAAATGTAAGCGTGCTGCTTACTAGCATATTGTTCTTTCATTGATTAGCCTATCGGGACTTTTTTTATTCTCACATTCTTTAAAGGTAAGTCTTTCTGTAGAAAACAGGTTAGTTGGTTTTATTTCATGAGGCATCTTCGATTCTTTTTATGTTTACGCATCCTTTGCCATAGTGCAAGATTACACAGGGACTGTAGCAACTTGTTTTTCTGGTGCTGTTGTGCCATTAGCACCAAATGTTCAAAAGGTGCGGATTAACTCACAAATAGAAATGAATCATTAAGTGGATGTGGAGCTGATGAAGTTTCATTTTTATTCAACTTCAGAAGGTTTAAGGCTCTTGCAGTGTAGAAATACAATCAGGCGAAGTTGCTTTCTTGTATCCTAGAGCCAAAGCAGAAGGTTGAGTGTTCATGTAGACGAGCCCAGTGTTGTGTAACCCCTATTCTCAGAAGCACATGAAATTCAAATGACGTAACCTGATGACAGTAGCAGCACACCACATTGGAATTACTTAATAGGGAACAATTACCTGAGAACTATTTATAATTTTTTTTTTTGCAGTTACAGCTAGTTGAAAAAAACATTGTTGGTTCAGGTAAGTCGCTGCTGCTTTGCAGTACCAAGAGCAGCAGATTTGACTTGGAACGTGCTGGTGTGGGATTTTGTTGCTTCAGCTTTGGAAGTAGCAGATGATAACTCTGAGTTGGCTCTTTGGGTGAAAATTTTCGGCGCTGATGCAGGTGGAGCTTCTGAAGTGCTGTGGCATCAGTCATGGGCGATATCTGTAAGTGATTCAACAGTGAGCGTGAAGTAATGCTTGGGAAGAACAGGAAATGGGAGTTGTTATTCTTTGTTTCTAAAAATATGACAGCTGCAATGCAAACAAATGACATTATGGCCATATTAATACATGCAGCAAGAATCAGAGGTGATTTCCAATGAAAGTAGTTTTTGTCTTCTCTTTCAAAGGTCAAGAATTTTACGAATACAAATCTAAAACTCCCCTTTTTTCCACCACGCTTCTAGTGTCCTCATATTATTATGAACTTATTAAGCTAGAACAACTGTCTTTCTAACTATGCTATACTTTAGCTCCTAGGGACTTCACACGACACTGAGACCTATGTCTAACTCCAGTGATAATGATTCCCTAAGTTCTTGAAATTTGGTTGCAATGCCAAAATGTTACTGGTGTGCCGTAGAGCTCAGTATTAAAGGTTAAGTGACCAAATTTCAGTTGAATGTCCCTTCTTTTTTTTGTCTTTCGTGACCTAGAAAGAATGTTTTTCTTTAGCTAGCAAAGCCAGACTTCCTCTAAATAACACTGGGGATCCTGAAAACTAATTGTTACTTTTAAACTAATAATCCTTCAATCATAATATTGTAGGTTAGGTATCTTGTGCTTCCAAATGTGTCAGCCACGTATGTTTTAAGGAAGAATGTGCTTTTACCCTTTTGTTGCCCGTTTGGAATAATGACGTAGAGTTGTTTTTTCTTGCTTTGACTACATAAATTCTGATCTTTTGCTTTTTTCACTCATGTGGCTTACGTGTTTCATCAAAGATAAACTCTGTTTCTCCACTTTACAGACCTCTTTTGGTCTGTCTCCTTTCTGCCTTCCAGCTCACTCGGTTTGGAGGAGCAAAGCCTGTGATGGGTTTGTGCACCTGTCCAGCTTGAAAGCAGATTCTGAAAATGTAAATCCAGGTGTGGCTTATTTTTTTGCCTTCTTTACTTTTACAAATAGTGAAAGATTGTCCTCTGCTGAGCGTGATTGCCCTTATTCTGTACCTTGTATTTTATGCTTACCTTTAGCAGCTCGTGAATGTTTTGTGTATATTTTGAACTGTCACCAGGGTCTGAATCCCAAGCAAAAGGTTAAGTAGCAGCTCTTGTATCTAAAGCTGAAGATAATGTAAGAGTTCTCCTCTTTCTACTTTTGCTTTGTTAGGAGGCAGATTTCACTTGTGCTTTTGATGGAAGGGTAGGAGGGAACTCAAAACTTACTTTGAAAAAGAGTGCATGACAAGATTTCACAGAGATAAGCTCTTAAATAACCTGCCCTGAATGTTTCTCAACTTGGTAGGAATGAGAAATAACAAAGAGAAAGCTCATGAAAGATCTGTGTTTTGCCTAAGTCCACACTGACACAAGTAGGAGGCTCAGTGTGGAAGCTGAGAACTGCATTTTTCGAGGCGTGTGGACCCCACAGAATGGCATCGTAGGGCTCTTGTGCAATGCTTGCGAAGTATTAGAGGAGAAAATTGTGTGTCTCAAAACAGGATCTAGAAAAAGCAGCATACGGAGTGCAGAGTCATGCAAATTAGGAAGTAGGAAGCAAAGAAGGCAAGAGAGTATTTTAAGTTACCACCCATTCAGGAGCAGTTGTGTCTCACTCAGCTTCTCGGGAAGGTTACGATCTGCAGCCTGGAATTCCTTCTCAAAGGTAGAAACTCTTTGTTTCATCTTGGAAATAATCTACCCTCTGCCTTTTTTGTTGTTGTTTTTGCTTTTGCTTCTTTTTATTTTATTTTTCCTCTTTTTAACAAAGCAAGTGGAGGTGTTGATGTCTTTCCCTGTCTGGAATCAGGTTAGTGAACACATTTTTTCGGGGTGTGGCAGAGCTGGGTTGAATTCCCATCTTTTCCTGAGGAAGTTCATGTACACATCTCCTAGGAGGGAGCCCTGGGATTTCAATAGTGAACTTCCCAAGGTGGGATTCCCATTCCCTCCTTCAAAATTTCTTCTTTGCGAGGAAGAATCAAAGCTGTGGTGGCAGGGACAGACAGGGACCTGCGTCTTTCCAGCTTGATGATGGAGATTTTCACATAGCAGGGTGAAGTCCCGAGTTTACATTGCCATTCCAAACACTGTGCACGGGTTTCCTTAAATGGCTGTGCAATAAAATGTGGGAGTGCCTCCTCCTGAGAGGAAGGAAAGATGGATTTAGGTCTCCAGAGACACAAGAGAGTTGAAATGGGTCTTGATATTTTCAATCAGTACTGTCAAACTGAGCAGCTGTCTGTAAAAAAAACAAATAGTAAAGAAGTAAACCCATCGATATTGACTACACAATTATGTTTTTGTTCTTTTAGCAGAAGCAGTGATTCTTTTATTTTGTAGGGCATCCGTTTTGCATGGTCAGTATATTCAGAAAGTGAGTCGGTCAAGGTGGGCAGGAGGATATATCTCTGAATTCCAATGAGATTTAAACCTTTTTCGAGCTAGCAAAGTGAGCAATCCAAGTGTTAGGAGACTTTTATAGTTGGAAACTAAATTAGATGGGAACAGAGGTTTTTAGGCTTGTAGGTTGGCATACACCAGCCAAATGCAAACCAAGTCCCATAAAATGAATAGTCAAGTGACTCTTACTGGTTTGTGTGCTGTTCTTTTATTGGGAGAGTTTTTTCTGTTAACTTCTTTTGTGTCTTGACTAACATCTGAGTCAGATTGACTTCGATGGAATAAAGACTAAAACCTGGTTCATCCGTGACAAGTACGACATAGGAACTCCTTCAAGCGGAGATGCCCAAACTGGTATCTGGACCATTTTAAAGGCGTTATTGAGGTGGTTCTGGATTACTTCTGTACCAGTTCTAAACTGAACTATGGGATAAAGTCCCAAAGAGGACATTTGCTCTGGTATTTTTTGCTTGTTGACTTAGCAATCACCTGCATGGAGGCAGCCTTGTTTGGAAGAAAGCTTCTACCCCTTGGTGGTTGGCACTGATCATCTGATCGGGTTGACTTGTTTTCACTGCGTAGCATCAGCAGCTTTCCTGTACTGCCACAGCAACCACCAACAGAGCTGGAATAGGATTTTCTTTCTTGGCATTACGTGTCCTGCACCTGTAGGCAGCACACTGCAAAGGGAGGATGAGCTGGCAAGAGGAAGGAACTGGGGTCTGCTTGGCAAGGGGCAGGGAGGGGTAGGTTGGAGCATGAATTTTGGGTCCCCTTGGGAGAGGAATGTAGTTAGGAAAGTGGAGAATAAAGGAGTAAACACATCTTTACTCCTGAACGTTGTTGGTCTGGTGCAGAGAGTCGTGGTACCTGGAGCAGTTGCTGCTGGCTGATTCCGTAACTGCTGCTGCTGGTAGTACCAAACAGTGAAGTGTGGGAATTTCTTCCATTAAAACTAATCTAATTTTTGTCCTGGTCAATAGCTAGCAGCACTTCTGATTCTTGTTGTTCATAATGCCCTTAAAGATCCAATTAGATCTCTGCAGTTACCTAAAATCAAATCCAGTTGTGAGTCTTTGCAATCTCACTTAAAGGCAGAATAGGAAGGATAACATAGCTGGGATGGCATTTCCTAGGGGAACAGAATTAACTAGCAGTGTCTCTGACTCAAGTCTGTAGGATTGCTACTTCTAAAACCTTCCTTTCAAGGCATCTTATGATTTCTAAATATGCTTAATTCGTGAAAGGCCTCACCTGAATAACAAATGTGCTCTGCTGTGAGCCTCCTGCTGCAGGGAGTGCATAAACCAGAAAGTACAAAACAGTAGGGATGGAAAATTATACATAATTAGTTCAGTAGCAAATAACTGTAATTATGCTTTTTACAGCAAATACTTGTCGGAAGCAATATTTTTTTCTGTTCTGTCTTAATCACTGTTTGGAGGCAAGTCGCTGTATGACAGTGAGCAAAGAAGGGACCTCGTCACTTAGGGTTAAGTAAAGTATTTAATACATCCGTATTTTTTTTTCTTCTCGAAATGTCAAAATGTTAACTAAGGCTTGCAGTGCACTTATTCACAGTAGCAGAGGGGAGTGGAAAGAGCTAGTGATCTGCTAGCTTCCAAGATCCACTTACTCACTGTCTTACTGGTGTGGATGGGCGTTGTGAAACTGGCCGCAGTCTTTGTTGAAGGGGCCAGGTCAGTGTGTCCATCTCAATGAAGAAAATCAATTCTTGGTCTTCCAAGATGTTTTTTTATTATTTTATATATTTAAAATCAGTAGACTTTTCTACACAAATGTCTTGAGCAAAGAGGCATGTTGGGCTGCGCTGGTTTATAATGCCTGACACTTAACAAGGCAGAGAACTACATGGGTATCGCGTTATCGCTGTCTGCTTTGCCAATACCAGCAGTTTTTGTATCGTCCAGTTCTACAGGTGTTGCAAAGGGAGAATCAGTCAACTGCCACTGCGGTGCCTGTGCTTGCTAGTGGGCTCTTACAGCAGAAATCCTCAGCGTGACTCCTTGCAGTCTGTGAGCGAGGCAAAAGAGTAGGAGTGGGTCCAGCCGTGCTGCTTCTGCGCTGCTTGCTTGCTTCCAGTCACAAGCGGTGTGCCAGAACCTGATGCACCAGACCTTCATTCCTACTGAAACTATGTGGCTGTGGTTTCTCTGAGAAATATTTTGGAAAAACAAAACCAAAAAAAAAAAAGGTTTAGGTATAAATATTAACAAAGGTTGTGGTAAGGCTGTTCTTCATAAAATGGCAAACAAAAAAATAAGCCTACAATGGAAGAGAGTGTTTTTTTTGTTTTGTTTTGTTTTTCTTTTTTTCCCTGCATTCTGCCCAGCTCTAATGCTTTCTTAGTACTTCAGCACAGTCTCAAGTTCCCCCCCTCCTTCTTGCGGTCTCTTTATTTCTCAGCTTGTCTCAACTATAATCAATACTGAGGGAGGGAGCAGAAGCTGCAGTTCGGCACATCTGACACAGTTAGTGCTTTAAGCATTAGGAGCAGTCAGATCACTTGTTTACAAGAACTTGTGGTCCTGCTATTTATACATAACATCCCAGTTTTCCTGTTTTCGCCCTAAATGGCAGCAGGACTCACTGTAGTCTACAGTGTTCAGTGGGACGCTTGATACAGTTCTTTTACAGGGTGGATTTCGTGCTGTTCCTGACGTTGCTTCTTATGGCTGAAGCTGATAAATGAGTTCACCAAGCACCTCTTCTAGAACATGTTGCAGAAACAAATCTTTTCTGAGATGTTCTGGTTGTAATGGCCATTTTGTCACCTTTATAGTAGGGGATACCGCTTAGGATCTTTGTTGTGTAGAGATTTCTTTCTTAAACATTTCTGTATGTCATTAGATTTCCCTGTAGTGTAATAAGGTTATTTGGAAATTCAGAGCTTTCACTGTCATTAATGATTAAAAGTTATCAGAGCTGTTTTAAAATACACGTGTAAGTTTGGCCTAAAGCAACAACGTTTTCCTGAGATTCCTCCCTGTAAATAAACGGTCCACACCTGTGTCCTAAAGGTGCAAGATACTTTTACAGGTGGTGAGAGCAATTTGATTTGGAATGTGTAAACTCCTTTTAACTTTGATATATGCATAATAACTAAGCCTTTGGGGCACGCTGTGGAAACTCAGAAGGCTTGTTGAAGGCAAGCGAATCCTCTGAAAAGGATTGTTTCTGCAGACCTGTGAAAAAATGTGTGAACTTGGAGTTTACTGGGCTGTTTCCTCCTTCCCTCCTCCCCTAAAAACAATTAATGGGGGGAAATTATGTTGCAGAGATGCTTTTATTTTCCCTTTTTTAGCTTCAGTACAGCTTGTGAATCTATCCCCAGTGAAGCACATGTGTTTGGTGTAACCCTGGTGTCAGAAGGGAAGGGAGCTTGACAATAATGAAGTTTAACTTTATTGTAAGTTGTATATAGTTTTTAAAATATATATCTTGAGATTGAGGGGGTTTAAGAGTGAATCAGTGTGTTATCAGACATTGTGCATTGTACCTTGTAATTACTAATTTAAAAACTCAAGAAGTGACCTGCAAAAAAAGGAAAATAAAGTATGTTGGAGGAAAGATCAGATGCGTGGCCTTCAGCCGTTAAGGCTGTAAATCTGCAGCAAGGTACGGATGGGTGGAGGTTTCTGTCGAAAGTGCTGGGGATGTTCTTCAGCATCCCGCTTTTCTCTCCTGGTTTCTGTTTTAGCACTCCTTGGCAGAACAGCTTTTGCAGAGAAACATGCTGTAGAAATGTTTAATAACATTGAAAGCATTTGTCGGGAAAGCTATTTATAGACTTCAAGTGTCTCTTGCTAGCTTGCTGGTAGGGCCTAGGAAGGGATGCTGGAAGCAACCTAAAAATACCCAAATTCATTTTAGAATTCCTCTCTTGGAATAGATCCATGCCTCCTTTTTGCATCTTTCTGCAGCTGATGTCAAATGACACCCTGGGAGATTACTTGGACTCGTCAGTTGTTTCCATTTGTATGTGTGTGTGTATATTCTGTATATGCAGTATATATCTTATATATATCTATATATGAATGTATAATGCATGTGTCAGTGTATACATAAAAAATACCTGAGAATGTCAGGTGTCTTAGTGATACTGCTCTGTAATGTGTTAGTTTAAAATATATACACATATATATATTATATATATATATATATATTTTTTTTTTTCTGTATTGGACAGGTATGTGTAGCACCACAGAGCAAGGTAACTTCAGATAAAATACTGTTTTCCACTCATTTTGGGGGGGAACCAAGTGCACGTGGCTGTGATGTTTACAGGTGATCCAGTGGGAATGGATGGCTTATGTCCTATTGCAGTTTCCTGATGTTAGATGTTGTTTATAGGATGTATAAATCTGTAAATATTTATTAAAATGAAATTATAAATAGTGCATAAACGTATATAGAGAGGATTACTGACAACTGACTCCAGGTATTTTAATTAATTTATTTATTCATTATTTTTACTTCAGAAATGCACAACATACCAAAAATGCTCTCCTGCCCACAAGTAAAACCGGAGTGCTTTCCAGTTGTGGGGTTTCCATGACACAATGCGCAGTAGTTTCCTTGGGGGTGGGTGAGCATGGGGACATGATCTTTCTGTACTTAAAGTCCATGGTTGTATTGAGAGGTGCAGGTTTTTTTTTGGTGTGGGAGGAAACAGATCGGTATCTGAAGAGGGGGTGACAGAGAGGTCTGCGATGTGGTACACTTGCTGGAGTGGGGTAACAGTGATCAGCTGCAGAACTTCATTTCTGTAGCTTCATCCTGAACAATAGTTTCTCCGTGTAGCGTGCAGGCTAATGATGTGTAAGCTTCAGTGCTTAACTGAAATTATCTCACTCAAAGCAAGAGCTCTCTGTGCTGTCTTAATTTGACGTTTGTAAAGCGATGCTTGTGCTTATCCCTCAGATAAGTTCTAAGTTAATAGTTTGCAGTGCCAAAAAACTAATAACTTCTATAGGTGCTCTTGAAATTATACATCCTGGAAAAACAAGACAAGTCCTAGTGCTCTGACATTTCTTGTGAGGAAAGTGATTTATAATGAGACCCCCCTTAAATGCTTCCTGCAGTAAAGTCTTCCTGCAGTAGCCCAAGAAAAGGACTGACTTCATGGTGTTGGTTTTGGAAAACTGACTGCAAGTTTTTATTAGAACGAGTCCTTTTTTTTTTTTTTCTCCTCCCAGAATACATCATATAGGAACATTTTTTTGTAAATTGCGTTGGAGGAGCTGAGTGTGTGAATTTGAATAGTGATTGTTCTTCCAATTTTCTCAACAGAAGCATTCTATTACAGAGCTGTATGCCGAACTGTTTTAACGATATACATAAATATTTACCAGGGAGCGCTGGAAAAGATCTGTGAGGACACGGAGTCTGTCTCCTCACCAGGGGAGGATTGTTCGCCACGCCATATGTCCTGACATGTTGTCAACTGTTTGTGTGCGTTATGCAGGAGCTGCTAAACAGTTGGTACTGTTTTCCTTTAAGAATGTGCCACTAGGTTCAAGACTGCACTGCACACCCTATAAAAAAAAAATTAAAAAAAAAAAAATATCCCCCGCCCCCTCCCAAATGTAAATTCAGCTCGTTCAGCAGCAGCCTGAAGCCCTGCATTGTTTGCTATCGGAAGTGGGAGCTAAAGGGGACAGACATTCCCCCTGCTCAGCGGGAGCGCGCAGCGACGTTTTGCCCTTGTTGCATTATTAATGGCACAATGTTTTTATGTTGCAGATGGCTAAGAGCTAGCGAGGCAGATTCAAGACCATGATGGCTCAGTTTCCCACAGCCATGAATGGTGAGTAGCTGGGTTCGGTTTGTTTAGGTAGGGGTGGGGACGTTTGTCTTTATTTTTCGTTTAAATGCTGATATTAAAAATAGCTGATTTTAGTACCTGCAGCAGCGTTACGGTCAGTCTGCTGCAGTTTGCTTCCTGTAGCCTGACTCGGACTGTAAGACTTGGAGAAATTCAATACAAGCCTTATTGTGGCATAATTTAGATACAGATATGCCTGGAGCATCTAGAAATCTCAGATTATCTACAGGGTTGAGGAATGTGTGACTTGTATTATGAATACTGGTTGACTTCAAGTGGGGAATATGCAAAGTAATAGTTGATTAAACTTGCATACCTTTTGTGTTACGTAAATCAGCACAGAATGTGTTTCATTGCAATATATTATGCTATTTACTTTAAGCCAAATATATTTGAACTTATTAAGTGATTTACTACTATTTACTAAAATCATCAGACTCTTTAAAAAGAAAAAGTTAAGATTTTTCCTCTTGATTCTGCACCAGGTACTATAGAAACTTTTGGATTTGTTTCTTGGTGATTTTCTTGCAAAGATGTATGAGAGATGAAACTTTAAAATTGTGTGTGTTCGTGTGTACATGTATATAATGGAGCTTGTTATTTTGAAAGCAAGCTTATATGTGAAGTCACAAGTTGCAAATATCTGCTAAGAAATTTAATGGTTATGTGCTGCTGTCTACAGAGCTGACCAAAATGAAAAGACAAATATAGCAGCAATGCTTTGCACTTCAGGTATTCCAGATACTGGGTTGAATAAAAAGAAGTATTTATCTCATTTATCTGTCAAGGTTACTGCACGACCGAGAGGTCTTTATTTAAAAAATTTAGTCATCGCTGCTAAAATGAGTTAGGAAAATAAGCTAAAGTGTTTTTTAGCAAACGAAGTGCGTTCAGATTTCAAATTTAAACTCTTACATGTTTCACATGTGCATAAAACATCTTGTGAAACAATTTGTGTGATCAACACCTTTTTTATGCAGTCAGCTGCAGTTTGATCTGGACTTTGTTTCACAGACTTAATAAAAAGAGAAGTAAAAAGGGTTGATGTATCACATACAGTAGTGAAAGTATCAGATTTCCTTGCACTTGGTCATAATGAAAAAACATTTTTTTATTGTCGCATACTCTTTGGTCCCCAATTTAAAACAAGCAAGCAAACAAAAAACACTCTTCATGGAGGATACAGCTTTATGTTCTTGGCTGCCTTTGTGGTTGACCTATGCATAAAGTGTCTTTTTGGCTTGGCTCTTTACTCCTGGATGCTGCTGGAGGACAGCAGTGAGCAGGTACATGACTCGAACTCAGAAATCTGCTATAGTTTGGGAGAGTGGCCCTTGATCTGGAATCCCTTGCACAGTACTCTCCATCGGCCTGAAGGGGAACTATGCCAAAAGATGCAGTTTTATTCTGTCAGTAACAGAATTTTTCTATGTTTAGTGAGAGAATGTAAGTAAGAGCAATAGCAGGCAACAGTTAAATTGTTCCCCCTCGCATAAATTTGAATGATTGCGTGTAGTTTTGCAGTCATTTGTCATCAGAATTTGATTAAATTTGAAACAAGTCAGGTGGGTTAAAAAGAGTAGTTTTAATGTGATTTCTGAATAAATACTGAGCACTCTGCTACTGAAATCATTCTTCCCTAATCCATGTTCCTCTTCTCTGCTACTTCCTACTACTGTTTTCGTTCAAAGTAGATCACCTACGTTTACCACTCACTGCTCAGTGGAAACCTCCAACTATGGTATTACACCTAGGTAGTGAGTGACTTCAAGCACTGGATGAAGAACGAGGTTATGCACGTGGCAAGTAAACCATTAGGCAGTGCTGCAGCCCAAGTGGAGGGCACTGGCTGCCTGCCACACCTTGGTATTAGCAGAGCATTGACCCTTTTGTTTTGTACTCTACCAGGGGGAAATGGTGGTTTTCTTCTGGGAAGGAACCCCTGTCCTCAGCAAGGTACAATATACCTAGCTTTTATATCATCAGTTACGTAAGACATGAAGTAGCTTCTGTTTCAGGATTATTTTTGGCATTCGATGTTAAAATTAAGTGGATATTGTGGAGCAGGTGTGTGCATGAGCGAGTGATTACAAGGTACAGGATTACACCGAGTTGGAGAACTGCAGGGTTCAAATGACGAAGCAAGATGCTCAGATCACCTCAAACAACTACAAGCAGAAGATGTTTCCCACCTTGTTTCCCAGTCTGAGCAGAGAAAGTGAAGTCTGTGCAGGATCTCAAGAAGGTTAGCTTTGTTGTGTGCTGGAGTTCCAGCCTGGAGACTCAAGTTCACTGAGGGCACCTTGAGCTGTTATTCAGAATCCACCTCTACCAAAACAGGTTCTCAAGACTCTCCAGCCTCAGCATGTGGCTGACGGCCAAACTGCGTGCTAGGCTGAGAACTGGCATTTTCTTTTTTAATTATGTGGCCACATGTAAACTTAAGCTTATTGAGGCATTGTGTGCTCCCGGGACACATGCTCTTGTTAAACCACTTACCCTACCTCTCTAAAGACATGAAAGTATGCAGTAAATATCGACAAACAAGTTGCCTTTGACCTTCCATTTTTGTCCAAGGTGACCTTTGTGGATGTCTTGCTAGCAGGCTGGAATTTCAGAGGTGAAGCAGGACTTGAAGAGTGTATGTTGATTTTATACGGAACTCAGGGCGGGCCCAGCAGTTCTTAGAAATTTATCTCGTGCAGAATGTAAAGGTTGTGATGACATTTTATGTGAACAGGCAAGGCTGAGTAATGCCTTTCTTCTTGTGTGGAAAGGCTGCCGATTACAAAGCATATATATAACACCAGATGGATCACAGACATTTGAGTATATCTCCGTGAAGTCCAGGCCTATCACATAGCTACTCCAGACATGTCTCCCCGGTCTGCAAACCAGTATTCCCTATTCAGCATTTTGTTTTATCCTGTAACTGTCTGAATATTGATCATCATCTCTGGGGAAAATGAGGAATCCAGATTCCTGTGGTTTATTCTCCTTACATGCAGTTAGTTTTCCCTCTAGACAAAGCTTTCCTAACATTTCATCCCAAGTCTTGTAAAAGTGGCATTTAGTTAAATTAAATCATGAGTACCTTCAAAATAATATTTTAAAGGAGTTAATACATTGATAACAAACAGTTAAAAGGACAGAGGCTGTAATAGATTAAAATGCATTTCCATTTAATTTAACTCTGTGATCGCTGTATTAATCACAAAGCAAGAAAAAGTGGTCTTCACTGCCATGGGATGCCTTCTGCTACAGCCGGAGAGCAGTTGCAAGATGTTACTGTTCTCCTAACTCCCCTTCCTCTTTACGCTAGAATTTTCAGGGTTTAATATCCACGCTGATGCTGAATTTTGGTTTGGGGAAATTTAATCTCCACAGTCCGGCTGGAACAAGGAAGGCAGTATTTGTCGATCAGTATCTTTCACAATTTCCTTAAGTACCATTGGAATTTTTGGGCTGTGCTTTTTTTGTTTATGTTTTTATTTGTCCTTCCTCTTCCCTCCTACCACCTGTTTCCTTTGATATAATTTCTTGTGGTCCAGCAGGAAAATTCCTCTGATAAGCTGAGGTGCAAAAAGGAATGCTCAGAACTCTTATTTTTCCTTCTTCTCAAACTTTGTAAGTCAAGCTGGATTTTATGCTGCTGTGAATACAATTCAGAGCAGATTGAATGGGGTCCTGGTTCCACTGATGCATTCTGTAGAATGGAATTCTATTTCCCTGGTCATCACAGCTCAATTTAAACCTTTATGAATGCAACATGACTTTTAACCCATGGATACAAAAGCTGTAGACTTCAATATCAGCAAGTGTAGGTAAAGATACTAAACCGAATTAGAGCTTGCAAAGAAAATGTCAGAATTTGTTCTCCTACATCAAAAAAGGAAAAGGAAAGGAAAAAAATTCAAAGACAAGGACAAATATTTTCTGTGGCCTCACTTATAAACTAATACTTCCTCTCAGTTCTCGGTGAGGACACTGGTGTCAGCTGATACAGAGCAAAATTTGCATGCTCAGATCAGAAGGACATATTTCTTCTACCATCAGGCTCTACAAAAATTAGATTTCCAATTGTATGTGCCATATCATGTGTTTTCTTTAGTCCTAAAACGTCAGAAATAGTGCTGCATGATTGCAGAGTAGCAATTGTCCTGTTCATGTTTAATTATGAGGATAACATGATTCACATGGAAGATGTAAGAGGAAATTTTGGAAGGAGGAAATAATAAGACATGGACATAAATGTTAAATGCAATAAGTGGAACTAGGTTTTAATGAAGGTTGCACCTTATGCTTTCTTCAATAACTGAATTTTGTAGATGGAGTGTAACAAATCTCATATTTGGACTTTATTAGAGAAAGAACTGGCTAAAAGGGAGGGAAAATGGAAGTATTAGGCTAGGAGGTCATAACAGTGAAATCCTCCATGAATTTTTATCGTGGGACCAGACTTTGTTGTTTATTATTTATGGAAGCATCCATTAGTAAAAAGCAAGCGTAGGCTGGTTAAATTTGTTGATGATACAAACTTAGGAGTCATTTTCCAGACAGAATTACACAGGATCCATTGCATATCATTAGTTCAATTTCATCGTATTTCTATTATGCTGTCCTCAAATAGCTTTTTAGTCATACCATGATAGGCCAGAAGAATTTCTGCTGGATGCTCGCAGCTCAGGATTTGGCTATGACTAAGGAGAAGAGCAACAGGATGTATTAGATGATCGCTTAATAGTTATGTGATTTGAGGGAAAGGAAATGCATCCTAAAAGGTGAGTGGTGAAATGAGAAATACTGTGTGCTGTTGCATAAGGCTGGGGAGAGACATCTTCTGGGCTACCAGGCAGAGCTTGGTCTAACTGCTCAAGGAAGAACAAAAACAAATTAATAGATGTAGAGTTAGGCCTCAGCGTCATCCAAGCGAAATGAATTAAGTATTGAGAAAGACTGAAGAGATTGCCTTTGTTAACCTTTCAAAATAAAAGCTTACTGCTTTTTAAAAATTGTATTTACTTTACTGTAAATAAATTTGATCTTTATTTTACTTATTAGGAAGGTAAATATTAAGGAGGGAAAATATTTTTCTTTCAGTATAGTGATAGCACAAGGTTAAATCGAGGTGAATTGGCTCCTAGTGTGTTGGTGTGGAAATCACAGAATCACTTAGGTTGGAAAAGACCTCCAAGATCATCAAACCCAACCATTAACCTTTAACCTAGCACTGCCAAGCCTAGCACTAAACCCTGTCCCTAAGCACCACATCCACATGGCCTTCGAATACCTCCAGGGATGGTGACTCAACTGCTTCCTTGGGCAGCCCGTTCCGATGCCTCACAACCATTTCTGTGAAGAAATGTCTCCTCATTTCCAACCCGAACCTCCCCTGGCACAACTTGAGGCCGTTCCCTCTAGTCCTGTCACTAGTTACCTGTGAGAAGAGGCCGACCCCCAGCTCCCCACACCTTCCTTTCAGGTAGTTGCAGAGAGCAATAAGGTCTGCCCCGAGTCTCCTTTACTTCAGGCTAAATAACCCCGGTTCCCTCATAAGACTTGTCCTGTAGACCGAAAAAGAATCGCTCTCTTCCCCAGTTTCCTCCTCTGGAAGTATCTGGTGGCTGAGCTGTCACCCACCCAAAACAATACACTGGGGCCTTGCACACCTTACACGTGCCAAAGCTCCGCCAGCCTCAGGCACACGCAGTCAACCGTGGTGGCTGCGGGTGGCAAAGGGACCTCGCGGCCCTCAGCGCCAGCCCCTGAGTCCAACATGGCCGCCCAAAACCCGTCTGCCATGACCAACATGAGTCAAATCGGGACGTTTCTGCCAGCAGGGTTGTTCTAGAACATTGTCAAGGAGAAAGTCTGGTCACCATAAGGCAGAGCTTGCATTGCATAAAGGAATTAATGCATATAGTTTCTTGGAGTAGCAGCAGTCTGGACGTGATGACCTTGGAAGTCCCTTTTAATACTATGCTCCTACAACGTAAAAACAAACAAAACCCCCCAAACAAACAAACAAAAGAAACCTAAATGTTAAATAATAACCTAGCAAAGATTTTAGATCTTCATCCCCTGAGTTAATTTAAGCTAATAACTGCCCTGTCTTGCTAAGATTTTTCTTTTAGTATTGCGTTAGGTTTTATAAGGTAAGATTGCATTAAGTGGGGAACTGAAGGTATTTTTTAATCTGTAATAATGCTGTATTGCAAGATGCTTTATTAATTTGGAGTATCAGTGAGACTTCCACATGATTTTGTTGTTCTTCAAAGCGTGTGGAAAAACAAATCTGAAAATGCAGGAAGATCTACAAATACTTCCCCGAAAGCCAGAGCCTGAAGGCTTCACTGAGGGGACTCACAAACGTAAATCTACCACATGGCAGACCTTCAAAGGGCTTTAACTGTTAAAAATTTGGTTTTCTTGATAACTACATCTGCTTCATATAGTTGGTGCAATTTATTTTTTTTTTGGTGTTGGGTGAAATGCTTCTTTTTTAGCAGCTACTAACTACCATGTCTTCTGTGGTCACCATGGCCTATCCATGTGGAACAGGCCATAGATAAGACTAATTGGTATTGGCAGAATGAATTCAGGTTTGGCCTGCTAATTATAATGTCAAGAATAAACCATTTTTACGCATTGTCCATTTTCTATCAATTGTATTTATACAATGCTGTGTCACTTTAATTAGAAATCTTGTAGGTTCAGGCTATGCTGGATCAGTTGTTGAGGACATCTGCTGCTTTTCTTATAATTGAACAATGACCTTAAATCATAACTGACATAGATTTCCAGTGTTTCACCCCTTACAGCTTTAAAAAAAAAAAAAGGAAAGAAAAGAAAAGAAAAAAGGTTCAATTGCCTAGTTTCTTATCAATACAAAATTAAATTATTGAGTTTAAAGGAGGCAGAAAATGTGTTGGTGGTGGTGGTGGTTGTGTGTTGTTGGTTGTTGTTGTTCTTTTTTTGTTCTTGTTTTTTTTTTTCAACCTAATGAACAACATAGTTTGGAACTCATTGTGTGAAGGTGCCTTGGAACCCAAAGCTCCAAGTATACAGAACCAAAGCTTGTGGAGGAAAGATCTATGCTTTGGTTATTAAATGCAGTTCTTCTGATGCCTCTTTTTGCTCAAGAAATCTCCTAGATTGCTGATTTCTGAAAGTTAAGGGAGTATAATACCTAGGGAAGGACTCTATTTCTGCCTCTGTTCTGTTAGTGAGTATGAGCTACTGTGAAAGAAGGGTTAGAGACTATGGTATGACCCAATACTAAATGTCTTACATTCTTAAATGAGTCATATTGTCATTTATTATATACAAAATCAACCTCTTCATAGTGCTGGGAAAGTAATATTGTATGTATACAATACCACTACACAACTAATAAAACTATAGTCAGTAGTTTATGTATACTGACTATAGTTGGAGATTCTGCTAATTAGTAATGTAACATTATAATGCGTACTATTTAAGGAAACTCTTATTCTTGCTTTTGTTACCTTTGTGTTTTTTCCAACTCTCTCTACATGTTTTCTGTGTATCAGGACTAGAAATTATAAAGAGGAGGGCAACAAGAATGATCAAAGCTACAGAACAGCTTCCATATGAGGAGTAATTACATTGACTGGGACCTTTCAGCTTGGAAAAGAAACAGTGGGAATGCCGGATACAGTAAATGCCTATAAAACCACCTTGAGAAGGTGACAAGGGAGTGGTAATTGATCTCATAATACAAGAATTAACCAGTATCAAGTGAAAATACTATTGGCAGGTATCAAACAGAGCACTTTGCACAGTGTCAAGTAAACAGTGAAAGCTGTAGGAAGCTGGATGCCAACCAGTTACTTGGATTCCATAGGTGATTAGATATAGATGGATTTTGCTCCCATTAACGAGGTATCACGTCTGGATCAGGAGCTACACTGGAGGCTGAGAAAATATGCTGAGGAAGTAAACACTATGTGCTTACTTCATTCTCTCCTTCTGTGCCAGGTGTTCTGCTTGGGAGCCAGGTACTTAGCTGGATGAATATTCGTGTACTTAGCTAGGTGAACATTCAGTCTGAACTGGCAGGGTCTTTACTGTGGTTTGTTCCCTAAATTATCTCCTAATTTATTTTATTCCACAGATTACTCAGGAAATGCCTCTTCATTTTCCTTCTGTCTCACCCTTCCTGTCTGACTTCTTATTTGGTGGTTCTTTTCTTTTCCTCTTGGTCCCAGACTTCCTCTTCAAGTCTGAGAACCTGGGAATGTCGTTTTTACTCTAATAGCCTGATCATGAAGATAACTACAAAAGTTACTAAAAAGGATACAACATTCTTTGAACAGAAATCTGCTCTGATTTTATGTCAGCTTATGTTTTTGTAGGAGGATCATTTCCTTTACTCAGCCTAATTTCAAGGTTCATTTTGTATCGTCTTCCTTGGTATTTTTACTGCCAGCATTTCTCCCAGTGCTAAACGATTTATTACTTGCTGCAGATGGCAACTGACCTGAATCTTATTAGTTTTGCTGCATTCCACAGAGATTTGCTAGACAATAATTAAACAAATTATCCTTTTGTAACTTTTTAATTAATTAGTAGGGGTTTTGTGAATGCTGGTGATCAGCAGCATAAAAGAAATCAATCTTCAGAAATAGAAGACTTCAGTCTAAACACTAGAAGTTTTTTTCCTGAACAATGATGATTAAAACCTTTTAATTTTCCTTATTGAAGGCTTTGATACAGGTTGACAGGAATTCACCCAGAAGAGCTGCTGACGTGCCCTAAACTGAAGGATAAGCATGTCTTCCAACTTCTGTCTCCTGTTGACAAGGAAGGCTGCAGTCTGCCAGCTGGAAGCATGCTTATGCTAACAACAGATGGAGGCAGGTTTTGCAGCTTGGTGTGGAAGAACGTGGCAAAGTACCCCCCATTTTATTTATTTATTGTCATGACAGTACTGCTTACTTCAAACTTTCCAGACCTGCCATTGAAAAGTTTCTTGGTAGTGTGATTTTATTGCTATTTTTTTCCTCTTTTCCATCTCTAAAATCCATCAGGAAGTATTAATGTTGGGCAAATACACAGCAATATCAGTAGATGGAAAAATGGGCTCATTTCATGTACATCTGCTGGTAGCTCAGCAATTTCAAGTAATTTCTTGGTTTGGTATTAGTTCTCCAGAATTGGACAGAAAATATATTTATGGGTAGTATTGAATGGGGGAGGCTTAGGGTAAGACAAGTCTGTGTGCCAACTTTTCCTGTAAGAAAATAAAAAGTTAACTGAGATTTTGGGAATAAAGTACAGGTTTACAAACTTTGTAGGTTACAGTAATTGCACATTTTGATGATAAATAGAAATCTTGTTGCTTCATAAAATTAACAAATTTTAACTGGCTTGCTGGTAATTTTTTAATATTTAAAAAAAACAAAATACTATTGAATGGATTATCATAGCTACTACAAGAAACTAGTGTAAAAGCATGCTAATGTGCAGTAGAGAGTACTGTCATGTCAGAGTACACATTTCCTAATTTTTGCATTAGTAGAGCTCTAACAGAACTCTAAAAAAGTTTTTCATTTACACATCTTAAAACAAATTTTCTGTAATTTGCTACATCTGTGGGTTTTTCTTTTTTTAATGTTTTGCTTGGTACATTGCATTAAGTTTCAGTGGAACTTGGCAATAACAATTAAAAAGGAGCTACTAAAAATGGATAGCCATAATGAGCTAGATGATACTGTGATTTTTATGAAGTGTAGCAATGCATGCCATTATTATAACCTGATAGTTTAAGTGCTATGGAATCATCAGGTTGCACTGTGAAATTGAGAACACGAGGCTCTTTACCTTCAGCACGGGCAGACTATTCTGTATCTTACACCAGGCTATTATGCATCTTTGCATTATTTTAGGGATTATATTCACTCTAAAAGGATTATGTTTCCACATTGAGATCAGTGCATGGCAAAGAAAGTCTAATAGTCTTACTTTATAGATAGATTTTGTATATTGAAGTGGGGCTTCAGTTACAATTACCGTATCATCAGAGAAAATACTGCATCGTATGGAGTTCTGCTCCTGTTTCATGGGGCACGTGGTTAGTTCAAACGATCCCAGTATTTGATTTTAGTGAACTACTGAACATGAGGAGGGAAGTGGTGGCGTCCCCGTCCCTGGGGGTGTTCAAGGAAAGGTTGGACCTGGTGCTTAGGGACATGGTTTAGTGGGTGACATTGGTGGTAGGGAGGTGGTTGGATCAGATGATCTTGGAGGGCTTTTCCAACCCTAATGGTTCTGTGATTCTATGAAAATACCTATAGGCCTATACATAATGGAAAGAATATGAACTGTACCCTAAACTATAATGTTTTATGCTTCTTTGTTCATATTTCTGTCAGGAAGCTCTTGAATTAAGCAGGCATTTCATGGCCAAATCTGTGTAGCCCTGCACTTGTGAGACACTGTTTAACAGCCTCCCTGTGTGGAACAGCTATTTTTGGAAAGCACATCAGAGACATTCAAAAATCTTTAAAAATACTCTTGGCTTTAGAGGGCACGATTCTTCTATTTTACTGAAAATACAAAACTGAAGGAGAAACACAGGAGCCTTTCCCCACTGTTGAATGAGCTTTAGCTCTGGTTGTTTCCTTTCAACAGGGTATATGTTTAAAGAAACTGCTGAAGTTTTCCTTAAGCATAGACATAGCCTTTTCCCCTGGCAGTTGTTGCAGTGTTGCCTAATGTGCTGCGAGCCTCTGTGATGGATTTCTGGTAGGACCAGGAGTAGTGGGATTAATGCACACATTGCAGGTTGTGTGGCTCCTGCTGTGGTCTGACAGTAGCGGAGCTGGGAGTCAGCGGGGCATTCGTCAAGCTTGGGCAGGTGGGGGTTTGGGATTGGCAAAGAACAAAAATAAATGTAAAGAATCAACATAAATGGAGGGAAACAGTTATTGAAAATAGTAGAAACACTGGTAAGAAATATGGAAATGCATAATAATAGAGAAATACTCTGTGTACTTTAGTCTCCTAGTGTGTTTACCCAATCCCGAGGAAAAATCAAAAGTACAATTCCACATTTCAGTTACCTCATTTGGGCTCATTAAATCTGATCTATAATAAATAATCCTGTGGTAAACTTAATTCCTGCCTGTATTTGTGGATATTAGATTTATCCCAGTATTTCTTACACCAAACAATTCTCTTGAGTCTACTGATGGGAGACAGTAATGCACTTGGTGGTTGAATTATGGAAAGCCCCTTGTTGTGCAGCTACAAGCAAGCTGCTGCATGACATTCCCCCCTCCCTAAACACAGGGATAAATATTTATTTAGGGTCCTTATGAAATTTAATACTGTTTTTTTGGGATGGTTAAAAAGGTGGTGTATAATCACTCGTCCTCGTGACTTACGTGTACAGGGAGTTCTCTTTCAATTTGTTTTTATTACCTCCGTGAAGTTAATTAACTTTGTAGCTCGTAGGAGCATAGTTTCTTCCTAAGAACAACAAACAAGCAACGCCAATCAGTGAAAACCAAACACAATTCTCTGAAGAATGTGAGAAATGTCTCATGATGTTCCACAAGTGAGAAGTTGCCTGTATCCTTTTCGCTAATACCACCGGTCTGTACAGCTCCCTTTTGCCTACAGGTAATATTAACACGTGGCAGAAGTTTCACAGCAGCATTTTCAAGGCTTTTTGCTGCTCTCTTAGGACTGCACTTTCTTTTCTCCCCTCTTTTTCATTTGCAGCTTACCGTTTTAAGGAAAGAAACACGTTTGTTTCTGTTTCATGTTGGCAGCCCATCAAAGCAAGTCCTTTATTTTCTTTAGAAGATTATCAGTCTGATGCAGAGTTGTGATGGCATTTCTAGAGCCGTTTCTACCAAGGACTATGATCCTGTCATAAACAGACCCTAATATGCTCTCTTACAAAGATGTCTCGTGTTTAGAATGAACTTAAAGGTACAGAAAATGTTTAATCCCCAGCAGAGTTGCTTATTTCCAACACTACAAACCTGTGAGTGCCACCACACTGAATTACGTAGCAATACCCGTTACATGAAGGTGAGGTCAGATATGTTTTGTCTTCTTTAGAGAAGTCCTGAAGGCATGTTAAATTAGCAAGGTGTAGTACTGGGTTGGTTTGTGTGTGTCTCTGTAGTTCTGTGGATCCCTTAAATGTAGACAGAATCCACACATGACTTTGAATTCTTGAATGTATCATCAAGCTGTGGAGTAGGAGGAAAGGAGATTTCTCTGTTGGTTTCTCCCAGGCTTTCTGGTCTGGTGTAAGGAATCGGCTGAGACGTTTCTGGACCTTGAGTCCGGATTTCCTGTGTTTAATCTTGAGACCACTTGTCAGTCTTGATGTTTATCTAGTCTTCTCTGAAGTACTAGCCACTGTGAGAAGAGATTGGAGATCTGTCTTCTAAAAATGATAGCCTCTAGAATTGTGGTGGTTTGGTGTTCTTTTTTTTTTTCATAGATAGAAAAAGAAAGTGAAGGCAATAATTACTTTGTTTAGGGAGAATCTTTGTGAGGTAAGTCTCTAAGTTCAGCCTTTCCTGAGTCTTGATTCCTAAAAGAGGAGTGTAGTCAAAAATAGTGTTAGCTTCATTCAGGTGGATATGTTTCAAGGTCATGAGATTGCAAGGGAACCTCTTTGGAAGAAAAAAGAAGTGGTTTTAGGAGACACCTTATTGCCAAAGAGACTGCATTTTTTCCATCCGAAACTATACCATCTACAGCTGGGAAAAAATATTTCTCTCATGAAAATTTCCAAGAAATTTAAGTTAGAAAAGTAGTAACACACTATTAATTGTCCCCAGCAAAGCCTGTCATGAGAGCCTACAGTGGCAGTGGTATTTTGATCTCTGGTGCTGAATTTGTTTAAAATATTGTAGTTCCCTACTACTTGATGCCAGCTCAAAATTTCTGGAGTGCCAAAGGTTCACCACGGCTCCATCAAGGAGCCGTGTGCCTCTTCCCCCATCCTGTGATGGGAGAGGTGTCTCACCCAGCGAAGTCTGACGAAGGGGATGCCTGCAGTTCGGTTTTGTGATTCATGCATGACTTGCCATGAGTAACGGCTCGGGCTGTGAGGAAGGAAGAACAGCAGAGGCTCAGGGCAAAATTGGTTGTTCCCTTTGGTTAGATCTGGCTTACTGGCAAGAAGTTTCTCAGCCCTGGGGCTGAAGTGTTCGTGCAAAGATCATTGAGCTGGGCCAAATATGTTTAGGTGATGTGTCTTGGACAGCAGATTTCTGTTTAATTCTTCCCGCAGCCTCGTCCTTGCAAGAAAAGGAGTGCTCTTCCCATTGTCGCACACTTTGACATGCCCATGACACTTAAGACTTGCTGGAGTTGTACTCTTCTTTTCCACTTACCTGTCTCAGCTGTGATTCCCAAGACATTCAGTAACCAAGAAAACTTGGTAGTTCGTGTATCAGGCAGTGTTATTTTTCTTGAGAGCAGTACTGACTGGTCAGTTTTGCCACAGGTGGTTACTTTGGGAGATAACCGTAACATTAACGAGGTTTGTAGCATGCTTTGATGGTGATTGCACAGGAGAACTGAGTTTCAAACTAATTTCATCATCTGTGGTAAGTATTGTGATGGGCTCAGTCGTACTGTAAGTAAACATAGTAATTACTTTGAAGAATGGTGTCATAAGGCATTTTGTGGAATTGCCGAGACCTTGTGATCCCTGTTGTTTGACGTGTTGATTTCAGATACATTGATGTGGTATTTTTGCTTGGTACTTTGTGGAATCTTAATTTTAATGACACTTTCAGTACAGACAATTTTTTTTTTCTTATTCTTGTCTCCAAATAGTTACATCAAAAGAGTGATGAGCACCTGGTTAAGCTGAAAATAAGCCCTCACAACACTTTCACCTTTCCTCAGTGCTATGCTCTTAATTTTTTTTTTCTTAGCATGTAAAGAATCACAGCTCTGGAAGGACTTTGCTTGGGTTCTGTCTTGCACTCAAATCTCATTTCTGTTTGAAATTTAGTACATGTTTTCATTCAACCTTCTAAATTAAAAGGTGTTCTAATAATTTCCCTTTGAACACCTTATCTTTCAAGGTATTCAGTGTTGACAGATCTCGTGTGATGTTGCTAAAACGGTCTGAACTGAACGTGTTTTCTTTGAATTTCTATTTATAAAGTATGCATATTTTATACACTTACTTAAAAGGAAAATATTCCAGCTACATGGGAGGAGTTCTGCTTTGAGTTTTAAGGTCTGTTACATTATTTTCTTCTATGTCTACAAACCCCTCAGGAGATGGGAGCATATCTTTGTGGAGTCACTTACAAAAATATTTTCAGTCTGTCCACAAGAACAGGGAAAATCTGAAATTCTTACCTTTGAAAATAAATTATTAGCGGGTTGGTCTTTTCTGGATATGCAATCAGTTTCTCGAAACATTCACACAGTGCACTTTTCATAACACGACTCCGTGGTTAGCGCTTGGACATGCCAGTAGCTGCTTGCAGTGTCTCACTAGGATTATGCCATAAACACTTGGTGCTGTAATAGTGTCGGTCGCAGCCAAAGCTTTTATGAATGAAATTTATGCTTGGAAGAAACCTGTCACGGAGATGGGTGCTGAAGAAATGCTGCTGGGTGTTTAATTTGGAAACTAAGGGGAAAAAAAAAAAAAAAAAAGGAAAAAGAAAAGTCACCAGATTTTATGCAGAGATGTTTTGCTGAAGTATATCGGAAGTGTTTCAAGGTTGATTGTCATCTTCTTGCATACTTTGGGATACATTTATATGAAACTGTGAATTTCAGTACGTTTAAACAGAAATATGTAATATATAATATAAATTATATTAGATAAACTACAGTGGTGCCAGTAACAGCAGTCAATGAATTCTTACAGTGTTTTTAGCACTTTGCAGCCACTGACCACGTGAATATATTATGGCAGTCTTAATCCTTCTGATTGATAATCTAAAGGTGAGGAGTGCTGTAGCTACCTGCTTCAAAGGATAACTAAAATACAGTGTTGTATATACCAAAATCACATTGTTGCTATGATTTTATTTTCCATATATTTTAAAAAAAAAAAAAAGGTCAGGTTTTCTGAAGTTGCAGTTGAGCAGTGGTTCATCTCGTCCAGATAAATTCCTTAAGGATTAACCACAGTATGCACTTTCCATTTGTATCTGAGAACTAACATTTGAAAAGATTTAAGTGTCATTTTTGCTGAAGGTTTTTTTGCCGTAGGCTGGAAGTTGTCCTCATTTGTGTGTTATGGCAATACTCACAGTGCCCATCAATAGACATCTAATACATTTATTTAGATTTATTGTCAGAATCTAATCTAGATTTATCTAGACGCCTTTAATCAGAAGAGAGAAGAAGGCTCCTGTCTTCTGAAGGTGGGGTTCTTGAAGTGCAGTTCTGCATGTAGCCTGCAAAAAAACTCTTTCTAAGCCTTTTCCTTTCTTGGAAAGACTCTGAAAAGTCCTTTGGGGTACGTTTTCTCTGGGAGCAAGGCATCTTTAATTTCAGCAGTGGTAAGACACCGGACAGATGGGCCAGCATGTAAGTGTGGAGAGCCAGAAGGAGGTCTGCAAGTGTTGAGCTGACAGTGCTCTTCTTCACATCCCATCTTCATTCTCCTTCCTCCGAAGCGAGATGTCTCGTACATTAAACAGCTGTTTCACTGTAGACCTTGGATAACTGCTGCTGGCATGGAAACAAAACTCCAAACTCAGGTGCTTAAAGGTTATATCCAAACGTCCTCCAGGCCTTTTTGCAATTCATATCTCCAGCGAGTTTTTGGTTTTCATTCGTGTGGTTTTTAACCATTTGTCTCTCCCTGTGAAGCAGCAGCGTAAAAAATCTGAAAATACGGGTAGTCTTTACAGGACCTTGTAAAGCAGAGACGGTAGTATTTTTGGACAATGTGTTTGCATATATGAATAAACAGAGAAGCGATTTAACGTTGCCAATATGTGTGTATTGGCATGTATGTTCGCTTGCCATCTGCTAGCTTTGTTACTGCTTTGGGGAAAGCAGTGAAAAAAATCTCTTGAAATTTTGTTGGTTCAAAGCCTTGAAATGAGGTTTGTGTCGGAAAACAGGAAGCATTTTGTAGTAACTTTCTTCTGAAGTGCTGTGCATTTCAAAGCAGCTTGTTAATATCTTCCTTATAGAATTATTTATTTCCATGACCATTTTTTCACTGAGCAATATGAATCTTTGAAGAACACCGTAACAGCTCTTTGAAAGTGGTAATGTTCAATAGAATTTGTTAGAGATTTTTTAGATAACCATTTAATGCTATTTTGGGGGCTTGCATTCAGAATTTTGGCTAATTCTTGCACTCATTGATTTAAAAATGAGATTTTGTCAAAAGCTTCCCAATTAAAACTTCTTCCTACTTGAAACCCAAACCAATTGTTACTGGCAAACTGCTTTTCCTGCAAGGGTGAACACGCTGACCTTTATACAGCACCTTTGAGCATTTCTGGAAGTCACTCCCGGTTCTGTCTGGTATATCAGCACAGCTTTGTAAACAAGATTGTTCCCTGCAGTTTCTCCTGGTTACCTTGAGGCTGTACTATTTTATACTTTTCCCTTTTAAGCACTGAAAAAAGCTAAGTTGAAATCATATACTGTTTAAAAAAAATCTCAGATGTTACTCCTTTGTCATACAAAACCAGCATGTTTTTATTAGCAGTCCCACTCTTGATTTTAGAACATCGGCAAGATGAAGCATGAGTCTTTTTGGCAGCTGTAGGAATGTGAGCCTTCAGTATGAGAACCCCTGTAAGCGACATTGAATCCTATTTGTTTACTGGTGAACCAGGGGAGTATTTGGTTCACACAAAGTACTGTGCGCAACGTGCTTCCTGCCCTGACTGCAAACAATCAGCAGCAACAGGAAACTACTTTGCACCAGCTTTGAAAGCCAGGACAGCTTGTTTGAAAGCAGAGCATAAAGCAATCTGGCTGAGGAGTTGTCTCAGCTAACACTTGCGCATCTGGGAAGCAGGTTTTTGTATTTCATAACGTCCTTGCCAAACTGGTAGAGGCTGGGTGTGTCTAGATCTAATTTTGTCTCTCAAGAAACCAAGCTTTGATTTTACAAATGATGTGCTTTATTTGTAAAAATCTTCAGTCTGTTTTTTGTTGTGTTTTTTTTTTTCAGGAGGTCCAAACATATGGGCCATCACCTTGGAAGAGCGGACCAAGCATGACAAGCAGTTTGATAGCCTTAAACCCACAGGAGGCTACATTACAGGTTGGTCTGGGATTCTGCATTACACATTAACTGCTATGTACACATAGTATCTTTGTGAAACTGTTTGAAAACGACATCCTATTTCAGCCCTTTGTTGTGTGACTAATAACCATACTCTTCAGGCAAACAGCCACAGGTTATTACTAAACCTTTGGAGCTTTGGACTAAAGTCTGGCACAGAAACACTGGCTTATTAACCCCATCACTTCTGCAGCCAGCATTTACATGCTGTCATTCTGTCTAGTTTCAAAAACCAGAGTATCAGGCTAAATCTGTGCTGAGATGGGAAGCTGCCAAGAAACACTTCTGGTAGCTATTGTGACAAGTGATACCAGAAACACAAGTGGCTCTCTTCTGTCTGAATAGTGCTAGAGAACACTGTGCTGTTAGATATCTTTGTTATGGGGGGGAGGCAGGGAGAGTTACTGACAACTCTTCCTTGTTAATGGCTGCTTGAAATATTTTAACCCTTGGGCCTTCAGCAAATTCTGGACAGTCTTAGGGCATTTTGCAGTTGCTTGCTGTCAGTTCCAGTTGAATTCAATTTTTCTTCTCTGGAACAATTGTCATGTTGCTGTGCACTTCAGAATTTGCACTTTGTAACATCAAGAAAAGCCTTGAGTTCAGTGGCACAGATGACTTAATTTAAGAATGCATTGTTCTTTGTGTGTGCGGGGCTGCTGAAGATGAGCCCTGATCACTTCTGCCTGCCTAACTATCTGCTGACTAACCTGTCTGGTAACGCTAGTGCCCCTGTTTTTCCTCTTTTTGGTCTGAAAAAGACAGAGGAAAGAGAGAGAAGTTGTCTGTTGGTAACATGCCCATCTTCTGGCTAAGATAATCTCCTGCTTTGACCAAACAGCACTGGGAGATTGGTGTTTATTTTACCACCAGCTGGAAAAGTGTGCAGTGCCGGGGACTTTCATAAAACGTACTACCTTTAGGCCACATCAGGGCTGTCACCTGCATGTCTGCAGGCTTTATTATTTGTTTGGTGTTTGAAATGAAAGACTGTATATGAATAGAAGGGAAGAAAGTTCTGAAAGAATACCTGAGGTCTTGGCTTTAAGCATATAGAATTCACTCGTAGATAAGCATTAATATCACTATCTGTGTTTTATCATATCCGTACCAATTGATGTGGAATTCAGTATGGATGTGCACAACAGTTCTGTTGTGGTTTAACCCGGCCGGCAGCTAAACACCACACAGCCGTTCGCTCACCCTCCCCCCTCCCTCTCTGGGATGGGGGAGAGAAACAGGAAAGTGAAGCCGGTGAGTTGAGATAAAGACAGTTTATTAAGACAGGAATATAATAATAACAATAATAATAACAATAGTGATAATGATAATAGTATTAACAATAATAATGTGTAAGAAACAAGTGATGCACAATGGAATTGCTCACCACCCGCTGACCGATGCCCAGCCTATCCCCGAGCAGCCGGCCCCCCCACCCCGGCCAGCCACCCCTATATATTGTTTAGCATGACGTCAGATGGTATGGAATACCCCTTTGGCCAGTTTGGGTCAGCTGTCCTGGGTCTGTCCCCTCCCAGCTCCTGCTGCACCCCCAGCCTGCTCGCTGGCAGGACAGAGCGAGAAGCCGAAAAGTCCTTGGCCTGGTGTAAACACTGCTCTGCAACAATTAAAACATCAGCATGTTATCAGCGCTCTTCTCAGCCTAATCCAAAACATAGCACCCTACCAGCTACTATGAGGAAAAATTAACTCTGTCCTAACTGGAACCAGGACAAGTTCCTATTCCTTTCCTGAAATATTGAATTATTGGATGCTTCTGTGATGGAACAGAATTTTACCTAGAACATGATATTTTCCAATTTTTTTTCTAGAGTGGCAGTACTGGCTCAAGTTAGGTTGGATAAAGGAGAAGGAAAGAAATAGCGTGCTCATCCTTCCCTGTAAAAGTAATTGGGTCAGGATTAAATTTTTTGGTCATTTATACTATATAATATTTCTTTACATCTTGTATTTGTTAAACTGTTGGCAGCTGTTGTTTTTTGACCTGTTAAAGCTTTTTGTAGCTATTTGAATCCACTTCTCAGAGCAAAGATTCAAGATTACAGAACAGAAGGACATCTGATAATTGCTGTCACCAACAAAGGAGTTGGGTGGTAGGAACCTGGAACGTTTAGCATCTGTTGTGGTGGTTTGTTCTGAAGATCTGGTCCCTCATGGGGGTGCTGAGGTCGTATGAAAATTCTGGTATTCATAAATGTCCACTCCACGTCTCTAGTGTAATAGTCTCTTTCTTTCTTGTTTGTCATAGGTGATCAAGCACGTACCTTTTTTTTGCAGTCGGGTCTGCCAGCTTCAGTCCTTGCTGACATATGGTAAGGTATTCTTTATTTTTTTATAAGAAGTACGTAGCTTCCAAATACCATCTCTGGCATGTTGTGTTGTCTAAAAGATGTTTTCAGCAGTCAAAGAAGGAGTGTTGTTTTAAATATTGTTTTAATTTTGTTAAATTTAGAGGAAGGATTGAACTCGTGTACCAGCACTTAATTAAAAAGCAGTATCTTTCTAAATCTTTCTTACGATTTTAATTCAAATCAGACCATCTTGAACACTGCCTTTTTAAACTGTAGAAGCGCTTGAAGCAAAAGGTGCTGCAAAATTGCAAGGCACTAAAAGGGGAAAGCACCTGTTGGACTGCCACAAAAGTCAAACCATGTTTTAATGTTATAAATAATAATATGGAATAAAGAGATTAATGAATTTCTGGAGATACTGAAAAGAATGGTGTTTAAAATACCAGTAAACACTAAAAAACGGCAATAAGATTAAGTGTGGGAAAAATTACGTGCTACTCAGCTAGGAGTGGAAACTGTACTGAAACTAGAAAACAGATAAAATCTGAAGCTACAGAATAGGTCAGTTTATAATACACTGTAAGATATCAACCCAGTACTACAACACGGGAACTGGAAAAAGTGCTGCTCTTTGCAGCATGTAGTTACAAGGCTTAAAACAGAAATTTTCTATGTAACTCCTCAGTCTTCACCAGAATGCTGCGTTTGCTTCGAAGTACTTCATTGTTATCTGTACATGCACATGCTAAAAGTCACAGAGTGGAGGACCATAATAATTAAGAGGAATTCACCTATGGAAAATATTAAAGAAAACATGTATTTTGAAATAATGCTAAGTTAGTTTCTTCGTCAGACACTTAATGTGCATGAAAAGAGTGGCAAGGAAATTTTTACATTGATCTTGCTAGTAGCATAGAAAGAAGCATAGCTGAGGTGTATCTGTAGCAACAAGTGAACAGAGGACTCCAGGCACGAGTCTACTGCTTTTCCAAATGTCTTTCTCCTTTCTCAGGTGCTAAGTGTTTAATACACAGTAACTTTAAAACCAAACTTGGTAGAAGTCATTTAATATGGTTAGACAAACATTATGCTTTGAAATTATGCAAATTTTTGAGGGTTTCAGTGTTAACAAAAGTAGAAAATACAGAAATGGTTGCAGTGTTTGTTGTTTTCTTAGATAAAAACAGTAAATAAAATAGATAGGAAAGCTTCTCATTAAGTGAAAACCTTTAATTTACATTTCTCCCTTGTGGGCTTTTTTTTTTTTCCAAAGGGCACTGTCAGATCTGAACAAGGATGGAAAAATGGATCAACAGGAGTTCTCTATAGCTATGAAACTCATCAAGCTGAAATTACAAGGACAGCACTTGCCTATGGTTCTCCCTCCTGTCATGAAACAATCTCCTGTACTTTCACCGCTAATGTCAGCTCGCTTTGGTACTTATTAATATGTAATTACTTAGTGTTCAGAGAGAAAACACAGAGTTGATCTGCAGTCGAGTATAAGTATCATTAGTCTGACCAGTTGTTGAAGCAATCGGTTAAAACCAAACCAAAAAAAAAAACAACAAACCACCATGAATATGCTGATGTAAGAAATTCACAAAGCCTCTTTCTTGAGACAGAGCAAATTGTATATATTTTTGATAATTTCATTCTTCAATTATACTTAATAAAAGCTTTTAGTGAATTTTGACATGAGAAGGCCATTTGCATCTGCCATCTGACTTGCAGAGCGTCCTCTTATACTGAAGGCCTTTTTTTGTCTCCCTCCTACTCATTCACCAAATTATACTTGTTACTTTTTTTTTTCTTTTTAAGTTAAATTTAGCAAAAGTCAAAGTTTTGGTAAAACAGTTATTTTAAATATTTTTTTTCAAAATGAATCAGATTGTTCACTGACTATATGATCAATTAAATGTAATTACTTTTAACTTTTTTTCTCTTCTTACTGTGTTTTGGGATTCAGTGCGTGTCTGTTAGTTGACATATTGTTGTTTTGTAGAAATAAATACACACTATGACTTCAGCCAGGTTACAAAATGCTTTTGTATGTATACACTGAAATTAAATATTTGTATTAAATATTTGTATATGTTAATTACATATGCGATGTAAAATGTCTGACCAGCTCTAAATCTTGTGTGTTTGCATACAAATGCATGCATTTATACATAGCTGTGGTTGGCATATGATTACTTAATATTAACCTTTCATCATTTCATCTGCATCCAGTCCTCTTCCACAAGAGTTAGCCAGTAATCCAAGTGTCTTAATTAGCTTCAGACAACTGATTTAAGAAATCCTTTATTGGGCATGTGTCCCTCAGAATGTACTTTTCACCCATACAGATTTTCCCAGGGCTGAGATTTGAGAGAGACTTAATTCAGGAACAGCATGAGCTGATCTTTATAGAGGATTCCCACAACTTTTTAGTTCCGTAATATTTCTATCTCAGGGGCCGGGTGCAGATGGGCTTGTTGAAGAACAGTAATTCTGTAAATATCTGTAATTACAGAACATTAGATCTTAAACCTTTTGTGAAATACTAGCTACCTTGAGAATGTGTTTTATTTTGTTTTGTTTTTTAAATTAATGTTCTTCAGTATAGTTTCCCTTATTTTCCTCTGTGAGCTGTGTTGCCTAGCTTTGAAGAAAATATTCTATGTGAGCATCTATTTTAGCTTATTGTATCTCTGGATGCAGGATGCTTTGTGTAGTTTCTGCCTAGCACAGTGGAGTCAGTTTCTTGCTGGAGTCTCTGCAGTATTAAATCATTAATTGTTTGATTTTACTCTAGGAATGGGTAGTATGCCAAATCTGTCCATGCCAACGTCTATGTCTGCAGTCACACCATTAGCTCCCATGTCTCTGACCTCAATGAGTTCCATTCCTCCTTTGGTAATTTCTGCTCCCCTGGTGCCTTCTGTCAGTACCTCATCATTGCCAAATGGAACATCCAGCCTTCTGCAGCCTTTGTCCATACCTTTCTCTTCAAGTAAGTATAGTATAGTCCAGTACTCAGTTTGACTGAAATAATAATAATAAAGTATTTTTTCCAAAGTTCACATTCATCATATCTGTTCTAACTAATTAAGTTTTAAAACAAGGCACTGATTAACTTATTTCTCTTAAAGCCTCAAAAAAAAAAAAAATATATATATATACTGGTTTACTTTACAGCTTTTGGTTTTGTTTGTTTGTTTGTTTCAGCGTTGCCTCATACTGGTTCTTTAGGTCCCATGGCAGGAGGGTTTGGTGGTACTAATATGCAGAAGGCACAGTCACTAATCGATTTAGGATCTAGCAGGTATGAAAGTTGAGTTTAAAATGGTTATATGTTAAACTTGAGTATGCCTTCTAAAAATTATGGAACACTTGTGTATTTTCAAAGTCTCATTCATTAGTAATGGTCTACCAGGTCTGAAAGTAAATTGTTTTGATATATGCAAATAAATAAATAATATTATTTATTAAATAACTAAATAATATTTTTCAGTAAATGTAACAAAACTATCCAAAGTAGGTGAGGAGCTCTAATGAGAGAAAGTGGTGACTAAAAGAAGGGAATGTACAGCATTAGTAAGTAGATGTAAAACTTGCAAGCAGTTGTAAAAGGAATGTTTATGGATCGATGTGCTCATTCATTATAGATGGCACCAAATAATTAGCAGACATGTAAGAACTGTATTTGTTATAAATATTTATCTATGGATTTGTTTTATGAATAATAGAAGGTTATAAATCTTTGTCATCAGCTGCTCTATTTCACTGATTTTAGAGCTTTGTCAGAGACTAAGTGAGGGTCTCTACAATTATCTCTACAATTAGACTTTGAAGGAACAGTCTTCCAAAAGACAACACAGAGGGCATTTCAGCCCCAGCTCAATTCCAGAAAGTGACTCAGAAGTGCTTGCACCTTTTTGCTGCTAATACACAGCACATAGGATGAGTAGGAGGATTACCTTAAGTAAACCAGACTGGTTTTGTCTGGTCTTCAAAGATGGCACAGTGCAAAAATGCTGGGATTTAAAGGTAGAAGCGTTATAGACATAACTAAACACTTGATCGGTGCTACTCTGCAGAAACTGCATGAACCAGAAAATCTCCATTCAGCCTGTCATTATCACTAATGGCAAAACAGAGGGAGAGGTGGAATGTAGAGGCTTTAGCAGCTTTATCAGATAGATTTTTTTTGTGTGTGTGTGTTCCTGGTTATCCATTTGCATACATCTTCAAAGTTACGTAGACATCTACCAAATGCTTCAGAGTTCTTTTAAACATTCTTATGAAGGTTGAGATGTTTCCCTGTGATTTTCTGTAGTGTTATTATCGCAATGATCCTCTGGTGAAACATGGCATAATAGAATAATAAAAATATAAATAATAATAATAATAATACGTGATACCAAGGGAATGGAATCTTGATCTCAAGAGTTTCCCTTTAGGTATGGGTTCCTACTTTCACAGTAGGATTTCATGTTAGCCATGAAAATATTTTATAGCAAGTTAGCAGAGACAACTTTGTAGAAGTTGTTTCTTGTTACCAGAAGATGCTATATATCTTTTGTACCCATGCCTGCTTTTTACCAAGTAACTTAGAGGTCTTCTCTCTTTCTTTTTTGAAACATTATTACAGTTCAAATTCTTCCTCTAGTGCTTCACTAGTTGGGAATTCACCAAAGATTGCATCCTCCGACTGGGCAGTTCCTCAGGCCTCCAGATTAAAATACAGACAGAAATTTAACAGCCTGGATAAAAGTATGAGTGGATATTTATCAGGTGAGTGTGGCATTTGATACAGATGGGGAAAAGGCAATGGAGCAGTGTTTTTTGTTTTCTGCCTCTGGAACATTGCAGGCTTAGGGGTGAAATCCTGGCTTGCTGAAATCGTGGAAACCATTTGACTTCCAAACAAAAAAGCTGAAATCGTTGATATTCAGACCTGTACAGGAGAGAATGAGGATTGGCTTCTGCTTGTCATTAGCCAAGAAATAGAAATGGGCATCAATTTATTGGCCTGGGGTCTATGTTAGACCTGGAGAGGACTGAGGAGGCAACAGTCTTCCTGGGTGGACCGGGGAAGCAACAGTAGCAGTCAGTGAGAAGAAGAGAAGAGTGCCAGCAGTGAGAACAAGAAGAGCCTGAGAACCATAAGGCTGGGGAAGTTAACTCCTTAAAATCAGCAGTCATTTTCCAAGCATCAGTCTTTGGGCAGATAGCGTTTCTTATGACTTTGTGAAATGAAAGACATCTACACAATCTTTTTTGTGTTGTGCTTCTGTGCAGTATATAACTGCTTAGATATTTGTCTTCTTTTCAAAGAAAGAAGTTCAAGGAAGACACTGCAGTACTACAGATGTGACTGTAAAGTCTCAAAAGTTGTTTAAGGGAGTAATTCCTTGTTGAGTTTCAGTGGTGTGTGCTGTGCCACAACATTATGGTGGTTTTGAAAGACTTCATACACAGTACAAGAGTAGGGTTTTCTGAAAGTTCTTGTAAAACTGGATTACTAGCTGTTCGCCAGTGAGTATGAGTGCTGGACAAGCAGTTAGCAGGTGTGAAGTCAGTATGTATGCCTATAGCTGACCACATTTCTCATTCAGAATGAGTATTTACCAAGCCTCTGCCCCAGTTTTCTAGTCCACAAAAAAGGAGGGCAATTTTCTCTTTTTTGAAATGGACTTAATGCTCTTTATCTTGCTCAGTTGATTTTTGAGCTGAAGGTTTCATTGACCCGCCTAGAAGGGTGTATGGGCCTTTGTTAACTAAGGAAAACTGGCAGTTTTCCAGCTTGTTAGCTCCAGCTTTCAGTAGACAATCAGCTGTGCTCTTGTAACAGCTGTGCGGATTACCCTAAGTATCCATTTTTCATGTCAGTTTTTGCTGTTTTGAATTTTGAGTGGAAAAAAAAAGTACCCAAAAATACTTAAATCTTTGTTGTGTTCAGATTGTAATACCTCTTGTTAAGCCTGGGAGTAGTGCCAACTGTCAGCCATTAATGAAAAGGGATTAGATTAATATTAAAAATAAACATGCCCCAGTTCATGACCCATTTTTGCTACATGTGAATCTTTGTTGGAAGTATTTATTTTTGTTAATATCTTTTACACTTTCTCTAAGGATTTCAAGCAAGAAATGCCCTTCTGCAATCAAACCTTTCACAGACTCAGCTGGCTACTATTTGGTAAGTTTAGTTACTGATGATGCATTCAATGCATTTGTGTTGTTAAAGAGAGGAATTGTACTTTATTTAATAGTAAAAGATGAAGGGATGCCAGAGATCTAATATAGTAAATGAAAAGTAAGCTACTTAATAAACTGGCTTGGTGATTAATACATTTTTCAAAAGATACCTCAACTTAATATAATAAGCTTTTCACTCTTTGTATTTGTTTGTTAGACTCCCTATGATAGTATAGATTTCAATTTTCATTTCAGTGATGTGCTACTTAAGCTGAGCTTTATTCATTTCAAATGTAGAATTGTGAAACAAAAGACTGTCTGACCTTGTTAGTTTTAAAATATGGAGAGAGATTAAAAAAGGAGATTTTTAGAGACTCGCTACAGTTCCCATAGAGATAACTGCGTATTATGCTTTTTTTAAGATTTGTCTTTACTGTGGTGATGGAAATAGTTACAGTTGTCTGAAGGTTTGAATAATCTGCCTTTAACCTGCTAGATACGGTAGTTTGGATTTTGCCTTCAGACATAACTTCTATGCTGTGCATTAAGCCTCGTTGTCGCAGAGGAATTCGCAATAACTTTGTGCTTTACAGCTCCTTCTGAGGCAGGCTGCTTTCTTCTTCTTCTTTATCTCAGGAGGAGTCGTTTGTTTGTCTTTACCAGCAGCCAGCTGAAACATTCTTCTTATTCGTTCAGCTGATTTGGTTGCGCACTGTGAGGGTAAAAATGGAGTTTCAGGTTATATTCATCCACATAGGAGTATGGGGAAATAAAGCAGGTACTGTTTTCTCCCTGGATGCCCAGCCTAAAGCTATCAGGAGCCAGTGCAGGGATGTCTCTACACATGTAGAGGATTAACATCCAAGTCCAAGTTACAGTTTTGCCCAAAGTAAGGAATTATAAAATATTTCTACCAGAGTGTGATCTTCATGGTAATTACTGTAATAATAGTACTGTTAAGTGTGAACAGTGCTGGTCGGTCAACGTAAAAAAAAAAAAGTCTCATTTAATCATCTCCTTTCATTTTTCACTGTGGGTGTGTGGTGGATTTAGTTGTTTGTTTCCTTTTTGATTTTTTTTTTAAACTGCTCAATATTTTTGTTCAAGGCAGTGTGTGTAAAAAATGGCACAAGCACTTATTTTATTAAGTCACCTTTATTTATTTCACGTAAGTCCAGTCTAAGGACACATTCCTGCGATTACATCTATATAGACAGTTCTCTGAGAAAGATTCCTGTTTTCTTGTCTGCATCTCTGGAAACATTTCATTGTTGTTGTTTTTTTCCTGAATGTGTGGGAAGCATTTTGAGTACAAGTAGGCTGATGGTATGATTGTGTGATTTGCCTTCTCCTTAGAAGGGGGTAGGTGATCTTTTTCTTACCCATTTCAAGGAGCTCTGGGGCAGTTCATATCTTCCCTTCAATGCCAAGGAAACACAAGGGAAAAAAGAATTCTATGCCAAGGCCCCCATTGTAGCATTTGGTTAATTTTATATAACATTTTATTTTGTGCTGAAGGAAGAAGTGGTTTCTATCATGTTGAATAGGTAAGGATTCTCTTCCCAGCTCTTCTCTTGAAGTTTAAGAAGTCTGTTAAACTTTCCTATCCTTTTTTGCATTTTAAAATGACATCTGTGATCTGTATAGCAGCACATTATAAACAAAAGAATATTTTATTTCATTCACTATTCATATTATTAATTTTAATGATTTTTGACAGATCATTTCAAAGGAATTCTGTGTTTTCAAAATTATTTCACTGTTTCAGCTCTGAAAATTTTCAGCTGTCACTTGTGAGCGATTGTGATATTTAGTTCTAATTATTATTGCTATTAAAACTATGCAGGTCACTAGCTGATATTGATGGAGATGGACAACTGAAAGCTGATGAGTTTGTGTTAGCCATGCACCTAACTGATATGGCCAAAGCTGGACAACCTCTGCCACTAACTCTGCCTCTTGAACTGGTACCACCTTCTTTCAGGTAAATCACTGAGAGCAGTGAAACATATTTTCAATGGAAATTCTTTATGCAAAGAAATTATGTGTGTTATTTGTCTAATGTTGTTTTTTGTATCTTTTTTTTTTTCCCCCTCCAGGAGTGGAAAATATACTGAAAATATAAATGGAACTCTGCCATCTTACCAGCCAGTGCAAGAGGAGGAGCCGCAGAAAAAACAGCCAGGTAAAATGGGCTTCATGGTCTCATTCTTAATATATAGGGCTGCCTTTGAAGGACACTGAAACATTTAGGAAGTGGAAGACATAACAAGTCCCTACGGAGATTCATTTCAGAAGCTAGATCCATTTTAACTTGATGGTAGGAAGGTTGTTAAGGGGATGTAGTCAGCCTATTACATATAATAAAATTGAGAAGGCAGAGAAAGGGACTATTATTAGATGTAGGAATGGGAAAGTGTGCTGATTAATAATGTATTTTGGAAAAGAAATATTTCATGGCCAAATACTGCAATGCTACTGCAATTTTTTTTGCAGTTGAATGTTACTGGCATTACTTTGTTCTGGGTATTTTGGAAACAAGAGATCCCAATGTTGCTTAATTTTCTGAAAACAAGGTGCAGTTTGAACACAAAGTAAATTCTGCTGTTGGCTCCATGATCCTTCCAGCAAAGGTCTTGTTATGTGGGGAGTGTGAGAGACACCTTGTCTCTCTAGTTGGAAAGATGGTTTCTGGGAGCCAAAACCATTCCTTTGTATCTCTTTTTGTCCTGTACTGCAGTAATTGAGCTTGATCCTATTTTGTTTTCTGCTGTTTTTAACTCCAAGAGATCTTACAGGGAATACCCTTTAAGACTAAACTCTTTCTCTGTGTGTTTAATTTTTCTTGCACAGTGGAAAACCTTTTTAACAGAAGATTGTTTTCTGTTAGCTTTTAAAAACCGTTCCGTTGTATTTCCTCTAAAATTAAAGCCATTTTCTTTGTCAGTTTTAAATTGCAATATTTTTTCGGTTGGAATAGACTTAGGAAAATTTAAAGGTATTTTTGAAAAGAAAAATAATACTAGAAAAATGCAAGATGCTTACGTTATCCATGACCTAACTAACTGAACTTGCCAAAAAGGAAATATCTGTCTTTAGTGGCGCAACTGAGGTACTTGTTTGAGAGCAATGTTTTGCACAGGGCAGAAATAACTATTTTTGCTTATTTTAGTTACCTTTGAGGACAAAAGGAAAGCAAACTATGAGAGGGGAAATATGGAGCTGGAAAAACGCCGTCAGGTCCTGTTGGAGCAGCAACAAAGAGAGGCAGAACGTAAGGCTCAGAAAGAACGAGAAGAACAAGAACGAAGAGAGAGGGAGCGTCAGGAACAGGAACGGAAAAAACAACTTGAAATGGAAAGGCAGCTGGAGAGACAACGAGAATTGGAAAGACAAAGGGAAGAAGAAAGGAGGAAAGAAATAGAAAGGCGGGAGGTTGTTTTCTTGAAATTATTTTTTAATGCTGTAAAGAATATATACATGCATATGGTATTCACTTGATGGAACATTCAGGATTTGAGCACTGACTTTGACTCATTCTCCTTGCGTGGGGCTAGTGGAAAGCTCTCTTGTAGAGAGAATGTCATTTCTGACTGAGAACATTGTGTCTGTTACAAGTAAATGCAGTGTTGGCGTAAGTCAGAGACTTTCAGATACTTCAAAGGACAGCTGAGATTTCTGGGATAGATTTCTTAGATTTATACAAAAATCTCTATTCTGAACAAGATTTTACGGAATTCATAATTGATAATATTTTGCTGTTTGAATTTAAGACAAATTTGCTTCTAGGTGGTGTCACACTGCATGCATAAGACTTTAATATTTTATGTAGTCCTGTGAAATAATCAAAGGAGGTTACGTGTAGTATTTCTCAGTGAGCTCATTTAGGATCTGTACTCTAAGCTAAATGAATTTTCTCTCTGAATTACGCAACTCTTTTCAAACAGCTTTTTTCCTTTGGAGTTAGGAGTATGACATGAAGAGTCTTAAAGGGTCATTTCCTCCATTCTTCAATACTGAAGTATACAATGGTCACTTTGAAAAAGACAATACATTGTGCTCCTGTTACACTATTTACAAGTAGAGCACATTATAATAAAAAATGGTCTCTGTGTTCTGTATCTACATTGTAATTTAAAGTAATGTAACTTCTCCTTAGGCAGCAAAGCAAGAACTTGAGCGCCAGCGACGATTGGAATGGGAGAGAATTCGTCGCCAAGAACTTCTTAATCAACGTAACAGGGAACAAGAAGAAATTGTCAGGTTGACCTCTAAAAAGAAGAGCCTTAATCTTGAATTAGAAGCCCTGGTAAGACAATTTTTACTGCCCATCTTGAAGGGAAATGCAGTATTTTAAAGTATGCAAATCTTAGAATACACATTGATGGCCTGCTAGGAGTCCCACTCTGCTTTGGATGAGCAGTCTAAAGCAGATATTACCGGGTTCTTTTAAAGAATTGATTGTGAACTAATGTGCCCAAAGGCATTGTGGAGAAATGTGTTTTTTTTTTTTTTTTTTTTTTTATATAGGTGATATAATTTGTCTCTCATTTCTTTCTAGACGGACAAACATCAGCAAATCTCAGGCAGATTGCAAGATATTCGAAATAAGAAGCAGATTCGGAAAACTGAGCTGGAGGCTTTAGATAAGAAATGTGATCAAGGAATTATGGAAGTCAAGCAATTACAACAACAGCTGCAGGTACATAACTTTCTGTTACGTTTGTAGTTCTCCTTTATTTCCTATTCTGTGTTTCAGTAATGTTGATAATCAGTTTTGATAGCGAAGAATAGTGAATCAGTTTGATTATAGTGCAGAGAGGAAATTGGCGATGCCATCAACATTGCAGAGGTTTTTAGTTTTTTTTGTGGTGTTAAAAAAATGATTAAATGTACTACAACAAGCTGAAAGTTGAATGAGGACACTAGCCAAGACTTCAGCTTTATTTTTGTGGATATATAATAGTGACTTCTTTTGAGTTCTTTTATAGCTACAAACTCAGATTTTTATGAGGAATGCTTTTCTGTATGCAGACCAAGTTGGTCTTTGGGCTGAGTTACCTTGCAGGTCTTTTTTTTTTTTTCTAGTTTCTGTATTTGAATAGCAAGACAAATTATTTCAGAATAGTTGTCTATGATAAATCATCCTCTACCTTATTTTTTTGTAATGCTCCTGCCTGTCAGGGAAACTTCTTTTCATCTTCCTGTGTGTCACAGAAAGTTACTGTTTTATATTAGATTTGAGGTAGTCAGATGTTCTCATGATAACTGTATAAATAGTAACTTTTTTTTTCCAGCTGTGTTAATGCTTTTTTGGTTAAAAAGTATTTAGTTATAGTAGTGTTTATGTTGGGAGTGCAGAAGTCATTTTTCCTCTACTCTATAATGATAACTTGCATCCTGCGTTTCATTAATGTGAGTTGCGATTATGTTTGGAAATTCATCCACTTTTACTTAAGTATAAAGAGTATTAAAAAGTTGTTATGTTTTCTTTAATATCTACAGGAGTACCAGAATAAACTAATCTATTTAGTTCCTGAAAAGCAATTGTTAACTGAAAGAATTAAAAACGTTCAACTTGACAACACTCAGAGTAAGTGCCCACAAATGAATTCTCTTCTGTTTGCATTGCTTGCTTTTCATCACTTGTACTGTAAAAACAAAAAAGGAAAAAAAAAAAAAAAAAAAGCTGTAGGATACAGGGGTGTTAATCACACCTTCACTTTTTTTTTTATCTTTTCAGTGAGTGCCACCTTGGAATTGCTGCATATGCATTCCATTATTTCCTTTGTGTTCTAAAAAGGGGCAAACAAACACATTTATGACAAAACAGATTTTGCTTAAAAGTTTACTTATGCAGACTATACAGGCCACACATATTATGATCCTTATTACACCATGTCTTTTTTTGTAGTGTAGACTCAAGGGAGTTAATTTATGTAAAATTTACACTGGCCCTTACATCACATTAGAAGTTCCTCTCAAATCACACTAGATTTTCCTGCTTTCAGAAGCTTGCTGTGAATTGGTCTAATATGATATGAAAAACAATTTGCAAAGTATTCTATATGTATTACATGTGATGTCTGTAAGTCTCAGGTAGGTAGGTGTTGGTCTATTTCTTTGTGCTGTATGCAAATAGGAAGATAAATCAAGGGATATTTTTGAGGAAAGACGTTGGGAATGCATGTATATTAGGAAAAAGAAAAACAATGAAAACAAAAGTCCTTGTAAAATTGCTTGTCTTTTTTAACCTGGCTTGTATCAGGAATAGTGTAGCCAGCGGGACCAGGGAGGTGATCGGTCCCCTGTACTCAGCTCTGGTGAGGCCACACCTCAGGTACTGTGTTCAACTTTGGGCCCCTCAGTACAAGAGGGACATTGAGGCCCTGGAGCGTGTCCAGAGAAAGGCTGTGGAGCTGGTGAAGGGCCTGGAGCACAAGTCCTGTGAGGAGCGGCTGAGGGAACTGGGGGTGTTTAGTCTGGAGAAGAGAAGGCTCAGGGGAGACCTTATTGCTCTCTGCAACTACCTGAAAGGAAGCTGTGGGGAGCTGCCTCTTACCACAGATAACCAACAATAAGACTAGAGGAAATGGCCTGAAGTTGTGCCAGGGGAGGTTTAGGTTAGAAATGAGGAGACATTTCTTCTCAGAAAGAGCAGTCAGGCACTGGGACGGGTTGCCCAGGGAGGTGGTGGAGTCACCGCCCCTGGGGGTGTTCAAGGCAAGGTTGGACGTGGTGCTTAGGGACATGGTTCAGTGGGTGACATTGGTGGTAGGGGGATGGTTGGACCAGATGATCTTGGAGGGCATTTCCAACCTTAGTGATTCTGTGATTCTATGCAGGTGCAGGAATTGGTTCAGTGCACAAGAAGTCCCTAGAAAAGGAAGAATTATGCCAAAGACTTAAGGAACAACTTGATGCCCTTGAGAAAGAAACTGCTTCTAAACTTGCTGAAATGGATGCATTTAACAGTCAGCTTAAGGTAAGTGTATTCTCTCAATACATAGTTTTACACTGGCAAGCAGTGTCTTTATTTCTCCATCCAATCATAAAGATGGTGGCACTTCCACCAGACTTCCAAAAAACTCTTCCGAACTTCTGGTGTCGTGTAAGAATTTCCCAAACTCTTGGAATACGATAAAAATGCATTTAAAACTACTGCTAATGTACTAAAATATCAACGTCTCGCTCATCATTGCTTTGCATGAATCACCAGTTGCTCACTGTAAACTTTTGCATTCTAGAATTAATTTGGTTTGAGATACAAACTCTAATTCATTTCTCAGGCTCTTGCAGATTCTGTTGTTATGGGGTTGTATTGGCTACAATTCTTGAATTGTGGACAACACTTTAATCGAAAGAAAAATGGGGTTTCTTAGTATATTGCACAAGATCTGGTAACAGACTTAGGTATTGTTATGTAAATAAGCACAGGGCACTTCACTGGAGAGTAAGTTAATAAATGTTGACTGTTGGACCTAAAAGCATTTTTGTTGTAGAGGCAATTCTTGACTTAGGTTAAAATGCATGCAACTCTCAGGTAGGTTAGCAAATATCCACTTACCAGCTTACTCCTAGTGGCTCTGATGTGAACTTTATTCCTAAATAATTCATTTACAGCCCCAATGTGAGGGCTCTATGCTCTGTTAAAAATGACACAAAAATTAAAATTTGTAAACGTTTTAAGAGTTTCTTTTATTGTGAAAAGAATGGCTACATGTAACACTGGTTACATACATTTTTAGTTACTTGTTCACTCGCATGGCTTGCTGTGTTCAGTGGCTGCATCCACAGTTTAGTCTTCCCTAAAATATGTTTTTCAAAATACAGTGCAAAGATTAATTAGCTTTTTATCTGCCTTATCTTACAGTGTGAGAATATGGATGATTCTGTTCTTCAGTGCCTTTTGTCTCTGCTAAGCTGTCTCAACAACCTCTTCCTCTTACTTAAGGTTATTTTCTAATCTTTGGCTCTTTTGCTTTTTAATTATTTCGCAATTTTCCTCTGCTTACCCTTTCTGTTTGGATATATGACTTCTATTATATATATTTTCATAAAAGAAAATCAGTAGGCTCTTTTTATTTCTGCTAACTTTTAAATCCTTGTAAAGATTTACAATTTTGTTATGTGCTTAGAAAGCCAAACTGCAAAATACTGATAGTTTATTAAGAAGTAAAATGGCTATGTTCACCCAGATATTTTTCTTTTAATTAAGATAATATCAACAAAAAGAATACTGCCTTAGATGGAAACAGTGTCTTTTCTCTCTTTTCCATCTGTTGCTCTCTACTTGTCTCACCGTTCCTATATTCATACATCCTTAGCTGTGAGTCAAGTATACGAATTCTCTTCAGAGTCTGAGACTAGAAATAGCATCAGTGCCCAGAATATGACACATGGCACAGCAAATGCAATGCTTTTAAACCTCCATATTAACCCCGTACTAAAGCTTGCTTACTGTTTTTCTTCAGTGCTGCTTTTGGCCTCTGCTGTCAGAAACCTGGCTTTTTTTTTCCCCCTCATAAGCTATTCTCAGAACTACTTCACTGACCTTTCAGTTTTGCGGAAGAGTTGTTCTCTCCTCATATCAAAGATTTCTATGTAGAATTAGAAGTATTTTCAGCTGAACGTGTTTGGGGAAAAATAGTAGTAAATTGATCAGTTTAATTAGTTGTTAGAGACTTTCACTGACAGAGAAATCTTGTTACCTTGCCCTTTTCGTATAAAATGCACAGTAATTTTTAGGCAACGTGATTTTTGGTAGTGGTGCATATCATAGTGGGAATAGATCATTCTTAATTGCTTTATTTGCATTTATGATACCAAATATAAAAAGTCAGGGTATACCTGTTGCTCAATCCTATCAGTAGGATTCCTAATGAAAATAACGTAGTATGTTCAAAATCTTTTGTAATGTGATGAAGACATTCTGAAGTATTTGTGTTATTGTTTTTTTCTGCCTTTTTTTATTTATTTTGTAAATTTAATTATCCCAAAGATTCAGGCTGATGTTTTATGAAATGTTCTTAATCAGAGGGAGATGGAGTAGGAATTGAACGATATGTTCAATAGAAAAGTTCACAAATACAGCAAAACACTGGTCTGAGTTAGTGGCCTTAAGCTATAGCTTCCTGCAGTGGTAAGCCTACTCTGTCAGAATTATTTCAGTCTTCCATTTGATGGTACCATTTTGTAGTTGTAATTTAGAATGGTGAATGAAGCGGAAAAAAAGAAAGCATGGTGAAGGTGAACACCCTTTTTAAGGGATATATTCTCAGCTTTATGGCATTGTGTTGGCTTTCAGTTGAAGTCTGCCGCCTCGAGAAATGCGTTTTGTGATTATTTATAATATGCTTCATTGTCTTCTTTGTTCTTAAATAATGTTGTGCTTGAACATTAAGTTTTATATTTTCCTGTTTCCTCTGTCACATTTGCCATTTCCAGCAGGTGTGTGACTGAAGGGCGCATTGAAAGCCTAAGTTACATAAGAGGCTTTGCAAACCTGGCAGCTATTTTTATATTTTGACTTTCTTTACAGTGACCTTCAAGGACTATTACAACTTAATATTAGTTTGTTCATTTGTGTGGACAAAGTAATACTTTGATTCACAAAACATTAAAATGCCTTGATGCTTTTCTCAAAAGATTGGTTTTATTTCTTTTGATGTACTTTATTGTGTTTATTTATTAGGACCTGAGAGAAAGTTACAGCACACAGCAATTAGCCTTGGAGCAGCTCCACAAGATCAAACAGGACAAAATAAGAGAGGTAGAAAAAAGAAGAGCTGAACTTGCACAGAAAAAGCGACTGGAAGATGAGGCTGCAAGGTACCATATCTGAAATCTGTCGGCACTGCAGTTTTTAAAGCAAAAGAATGCCATGGTGACTTTAAGACACTGATTGTAATAAACAGGAAGTGTAACTGGTAAAAATACGTCCTGGTTAGTCACCTTAGAGAAAACATTTTATATGGAGTGCCACTGATACAAGGTGTTCTGAATTCCCTCTTTCCAATCTGTTTTTATCTTCATTTTCATAGAATTTGTAAACTCAGGTTTTGTAGGTAAATAAACAAAGTAATTACTCTTGCTATTAAGATTTTAGCTCCTTTAATAAATAATACACATCTAAAATTCCTCATATTTTCTACCGTGTTTTTCTGGCCTTGTACCTATCTCCTTACAAGCCCTTCTGACTAATTCCTAGTTTTTTTTTCATGTATATTCAGACAACTGTGAGATTGATACTTAAGACAATAGGAAGTGCATTGACTTCCTAACTCATATGTTAATCTTGAAAGATGGATGAGTGAGGAAATTTTAAATTTCGTTCTTTTTAGGAAGACAAGAAAATTCAAATATGTTTTTACAATACTCTTCTGCTTATTGCCCAGAGAGAAAACTCATCAATATCATAGACACGGTTTTACTTAAAAGTGCAGTTGATTGTTCTTGAACAAAGTGACTTTCATTTTTATGAAAAATAAAAATTCTTTCTCACTCTCTCATTCCCCTTTTAAAGGAAAGCAAAACGGGAGAAGGAGAACCGATGGCAGGAAAATATCCGAAGGGAAGAGGAGGAGAAAAAGAAGCGATTAGAGGAAGAAAGAATGCAAGAAAAAGTTCAAGAAAAGCTAAAAGCTGAAGAAGCAGTTGCACTGATGAGAGACAGGGAAAACAAACAACAGCTTCATGAAGAGGAGAACAAAAATAGGCAAGCTGCAATCTTGAGAGAAACGGAACAAAGGCAGAGGCAACTGGAAGAAGATAAAAGAAAGCAAGAGCAAATTGCAAAAGAAGCTGAGGAGAGGCGTAAGAAGAATGAAGAAATAAAGAAGATAAAAGAAGTGACCAACTCTCAAGAGACAGAGAAACGCACTTCTAAATTAAACATACACGAAAAGTTTGCAGATCTGTTGAAACCAACAGAGGGTAAAAGTCTTAAGACACCCTGGAAAAATGAAGGTAATCTTAGTCTGTTAGATTATTGCTTTAATGATTCCTATTTTCCTGAGTATCATTTCATTCTTGAGATGTATTAGTGTTAATGTGACACTGGCAGACTTATTGTCTAAAATATTGTAATAATTAAAAAAACAAACACACAATGTTCTATGTCTTTAGTTAGGTATAAATCATCCTATTAATTTAGGTTGTCTTTTATCAATTTTCACCACCTGCGGCCCTGATGACAAATCTTCCAGTGATCATGGCTAACAAATTGTGAATGTTGGAAACAATAATATTTTAGCTTTTTCATAAGGCCAGAACTTTCTATGATTAAAGAAGAATGCTAACGTGGAGGAGTGTTATCAGGTGATAAGTGGATGGACAGGTAATCCTCAGTGACTTATTAATATTGAAATCCACTTTATTTCTGCCTTATTCAATACCTCTTTTTAACAAAAAACTAAAGTCAACATGACTTTCATTGTAGGACTTTGAAAAATAGTGGTTTAACAATATTTTCACTAAAAGCAGTTTTGCTTAATCCATCATTCATTAGTTCTTGTAAGTTTTCATTAGCCGTTTTTATCACCGAATTAAACAGGAAGCAAGTTAGGACAGCGCTGAAAGATATTTGCACAACTTATCTAGACCTTGTAAAACATTCACTGTTAGCAGCATCACTCACAGGCTTTGAGAATGCAGAAGCAAAGAAAACAGAAATTATGGTATTTTGCTTTGTAAGAGTTTTAAGTAAAATTTTCACAGTGCTGCTGAACACTTCTTGGAGCAGTGGTATCTTTTTGACTTGGAAAATTGTATTTTTGTTAGACGAGACTATATTAAAGTACTGGCCTAGCCAGAGCTGTTTGACAAGAAGGGATGAGAAGATAAAGATCTCATTTTTTCACTTGAGAAGAAAATGCATTTTATTGCCTACATTACACTTAGTGATTAGCATGTTAAACCCTTGCCCTGTATGCATCCCATCAGCCTGTTACTTAGTGATCTCCTCTGGTACTTGCTTAGTGTCTTCAAGGCAAGAACTGTGCTCTGCTTATATTCATACGTGTTGCTTAGAATGGTAGAGCTCCAAGTGCTTTCAGCTGTATCAAAACAGTAACCAGTTTTCTTATCCCTTCAGGCAATGCAATTAGTACCTCAGAGACTAGGAATTCGGTTGCCTTCGTAAATTACAGAGCTTTATATCCATTTGAAGCAAGGAATCACGATGAGATGAGCTTTAATACCGGGGATATAATCCAGGTAAGATTTGCCATTCATATTTAACTTGTGAGAAAACAACCCCTTCCTCTGATCCTGAGATACACAAAGTCCTAGGTGTCAGAAGCATTATGTTGATACATTCTAGACTTAATTACGATTTAAAGTTGATCACTTTTTTTTAACAGGTGAAATTAGGATTAGTTCAGATAAAATCTTTATTTGTATTTTAGAAGTGTCGAGAGTTTGTTTGGAGTAACAGTAGTGAACTCTAAACATAAACTTTCTAAAATTGTGGAATAAAGGAATGATGTAGTTGCGGCAGGTTTTTGTACGTTTAGATGCTGGCCTCTAAGTGTCTGCTTGAAATGTGAGTGTAGTAAACAGAGGCATGAATGGCTACATAAGAAGACAAGATTATTAATGGCATATGAAAAGGCCAGTTATTTAACAAGTTGATGTGAAAGGTTCCTCTGAATCTACATACCATTTTCTAATGTATGGCTAACATAATCTGTGTCTTCTTGTCATTTCCTTTATAAATGCTCTCTCAGGCAGATGTCCATAGCAGAGTATTCTGCGTCCATTCTGTGTAGTATTCTTCTGGATTTGTTGAGTATGCTATCTGTAATGTTTCAGAGGGATCATAAGGCTAGAAATGTTTTCTGGCTTCTTGGTTGAAATCTGTGTCATTTCATTTAATTATATTATTTGTTAGCATAAACAATTTTGAAAGCCTGTGTGGTCAGGTGGACTTGTGAAAACTGATTTACAACTGTGGTGATGCGGTTAATATACATGTATCTAATGTATGAGTACATATGGCTCTCCCTCATTCAGATTATAGTGATACAGATAGGTGATAGGGGAGTATTCAGAAAGCAGCGTATTATAGAATATTGAAACCCGTAGGTATTAACCTTCAGTTTGATAGAGTTAAATAATTTATTTGCATTTTCACACCAATGAAGTATAGACAAGGAAATAAAAGTTGTTGTTTTGGCTTCCTTTTCAGATAAAATTAACAGTCTCATTTAACTGCTGATATCCTGTTTTAGAAATACGCCAGCAGCCGCCTCCTCCTCTCCTACCTTCAAGCTCAACTGAGCTAACTAGCTGTTAGTATTTGATTAGCTGCTAATTTTAGCTTGCTTTTTCTTTCTATAGCTTTGACTATATGCAGCGTAATGGAGGCTTCAGTACTGATAGGAATGTGTAATACAAATGCTGTACTCTTAATCATTGCAATAAATAATAGAATTTTTGGGTGTGTTTTGTCTGCAGTTAATTGCAGGTCCAGCACATCCTTCCTCCAGTCTTTTACAGAAAATCACTGAGAAATGTGGTTGCCCTTCCCCACTTAAGACCACCACAGTTCTCTAAGCAGAGCTGTACCTGTTTTTTGTGGTGCTGGGCCAGCCAGCCACTGCTTCTTGGCTTTGTGTTCAGTGAAATGCAACACAGCGCATCATAGATTTTGGCAAGTCAGAATTGCTCCAGGTGTCGTATGTGGTCCCCAGTGTCGTGTTGTCTGGGGCCTGCTTGAAGGAATATGACATCTTCGAGGCCTGTCTCCACATGTCTCTGAAGCTGGCTGGCAGATTTGGTGTGTTACCTTGGAAGGAGCTGCTGGAGGCGGAGTGCAATTGCATCACCCTCTTTTTTGAACAGGGCAAAATCAGCTCAGTTCTGAAAAAGGAAGAGAGTAAAAATGCTGATCCTGTGAGAGTGCTGCACACACTATTCAGTGTGTCAACAGGTGCTGACACACGAGATATCATCCTCTTGTTTCAGACAGCTAATTGTGTTTTCGTTGTACTTACCCGCCTGTCCATAGGTTGATGAAAAAAATGTTGGAGAACCTGGTTGGCTTTACGGGAGTTTTCAAGGACGTATTGGTTGGTTTCCATGCAATTACGTAGAAAAAATACCAGAAGGAGAAAAACCTTTATCTCCTAAGAAGGCCTTACTTCCTCCGACAGTATCTTTATCTACTACCTCAGCTGCTTCAGAGTGAGTGTTTGTTACATTTGTGTTAAAACTGCTTTTTCAAAGTTAACGCATAATGTGCTGTATAGTATCATTCAATGATACAGAAAATATAAATGCAGAAAACTTACTGACAAGTCTACTTGAAAGTGTTAGCTTGCATATTTTAAATATTAGATAGTCTGCTTCACATTGCATAGAATGATATGTTTTATATTTATTAAAAAAAACCACAGTGATTCTACTGAGGTAATTTTTATAATAAAAATTGTCATGTTAAATATGCCTGTATTCAATTTGCAGACCACTTTCACCAAGTAAATCTGCAGAAGAATCTGATTACCAAAATGTACATTTTTCTAGCTTGAATGTTAATACAGCCTGGCAACAGAAATCAGCTTTCACTCGCACTGTGTCCCCTGGATCTGTTTCACCCATTCACGGACAGGTAAATTGCGTGAAAGTGGAGAACTTGCTGTTCACATTAATGACACTTTTTAAGAAAAAAAAAACGAGACAAAACACAAACACACTTTTCTAATTTTTCTAATACTGTGTGCACTGAACAGGCCAGGGATAACAAACTAGTCTGAATTCTCCACTGCTGCCTATAGACATAATTCCATACATTTCAGAGGACTGGTGACCAAGAATGCTTATGCAATGTGTTTCATAATTCTGTGATTGTTTTCACATCTAATTAGACACACAAGATATTTGTAACAAGTAAGAAACAGAATTGAGAGAGTGTTCCTGAGTCAATCACTTATATACAAGAATGTAAAGCATTGTCCAGGCAAAAAAAAAGAAAAAAGAAGTTAGGCCAACACTTAGGAATGAACTTGCTTAGACTTCAACAAATGATACATCAGCATATGTTTATTTTTAGCACTTGCACCAGTTAGGGGTAGTATGGTCAGCCACCATCTCCGCTTCTGTCTTAACAGGGGCAACCTGTCGAGAACTTAAAAGCACAAGCACTTTGCTCTTGGACTGCAAAAAAAGATAACCACTTGAATTTTTCAAAAAATGATATCATCACTGTCCTGGAGCAGCAGGAAAACTGGTGGTTTGGGGAGGTACATGGAGGACGGGGTTGGTTTCCAAAATCTTATGTCAAGCTCTTACCTGGAAGCGAAATCAAGAAAGAGGAGTAAGTGCGCCTTATTATTGTTTTGTTCTAAAGTTTAAAAAAAGAGGTGTTTTAGAGTGCAAAATCCATGCAGTGCTTTAAAGTGCAGATTCCAATTAATGTTTATAATTTACACCATGCCATTTTAGGCTTTTATTATTTCATTCTTGCAAGCCAAGTAATGTTGGGCTCACTACTGAGTAAATAGACAGTTGTCCAAGCTGAGTGCTGTGAAAAGTCAATGGTGTTTGGTCATTCATCAAGTGCCAGCTTTCTTTTGGTTCATTACCAAGTCAGATCTCTTGCAGTGGAGTTGCTTTGTGCCTCTGAAGGGTGCCAACTTCTAAGTGACCTACAAGGAATTCCTTAACATTCAGCATTAAAAGCTCGTATGGCACACCTTACAGAAATAGTGCTATTTTTCTTTCTTGGAAAGATCCTTATGTCTAATCTAATGCTGTATGTAACTGCTCGGGTAGTTATTCAGAGCCTGGTTACTGCTGGAGTGGCTGCACCACCGTGTGTGAATTGTTCTTGTTATGTGTTATGATGAAAGGTCTTAGAAATTCTCCAGTATGAGAAGTTAGACAAATTTATTTTGTACTTCTTTCAGATAGCGTAATTTGTGAATATATCTTGTTCTATAATACTACTTTTTTTTTTTAAAAGTGTGCTGTGCTCTTGGATGCTACCCACATCTTAAATTCCCATAATATCTGTCAGTGTTTGAGAGTCAAGGAAGCCTTTGTAAATAATTTAGAGGAAATACCAATTTTAAGACAGCTAAAGTGAGCTTAGTCTCATCCTAAGAAAGAGATTTTTTCTTGGTCAGACTTTTTAGTTACTCAAACTTTTTTTTCTTTCCACAGACCAGAAGCTATTTATGCAGCTGTAAAGAAAAAAACTAATACACAGTCTTACACAGTAGGAGAGGGTAAGACTGCATGAAATGTATTACTTAATGATATACCTTGTTTCTGCTTAACGGCATGTGACTCTGAAAAATTTCTGAGCAAGTCTTTTAATGTTTGTCCAAAAGATACAGTGTGAATGTCGAGCTATTATTATGAGAATCCTAAAACAAGAACTTGAGTAAAATTTGTAACTGATTAAGGTTGAGCATAGGCAAATTTTTTTGTTTGTTGGGTTGTGTTTGATTGCTTGTTTGTTTAGGGCTTATGCTCCAGTAATTTACTTCTGAAAATTAAAATGTCTCGTACCCATAAGCTGACTTCTCTTCTTGCTGTTCTCTACTGTACTATTCTGTGCTGTAGAGATAGGAGAAGGGATTCTAGTCTTCTGAATGTGGATCGTTCTCTTTTAATCAGTAGGGAGTAGAAAAAATAAGTATTACTGCAGAAGAATTTGTCAGAAACACTTTCTAAGCCTTTTAATACAGTATATTTCTGTTTCCCCAGTTATGTTTTTATTCCAATTGTGTTTTTCATTTCTGCTGTATTAGATAAGAATGGATTTAATCAGATGTAGGTGTGGAATATACATTCCTGCTATGCAACATGGAGGTAGGGTGGAGTACTTCTTACAAGAGATGTAAGTTCTCTAGCTGTGGCCTACAGGCTTATCTGCAGTCTGTTCAAAGGGTACTGACTCTCACTCTGCCAAATGAATTTGTCTGTAAGATGTTGTGTACCCTTAATTCCAAGTTGTAAGCACGAGGCCAGCTGTGATTACAATCAGGCGGGTAGGCTGATGCTCAGGCTTGCTAAGACATGATCCACGCTGTGAACACACTGATGAACGTTGGTATCAACGGTACTTTTGCTTGTGTCTGATGTACTTTTATCCTCTTATCTATTCTCTCCTCCTTTATATGTACTGTTTGCACAGAGTATGTTGCGCTGTATTCGTATTCAAGCTCTGAACCTGGTGACTTGACTTTTACGGAAGGAGAGGAAATTCTCGTGACCCAGAAAGAAGGGGAATGGTGGACAGGGAGCATCGATGACAGAACTGGAATCTTCCCCTCCAATTATGTCAGACCAAAGGATCAAGAAGTGAGTTCTTATTTTGAGTCTTACTTAATGCATGATGCTTTCTCTCAATTTTAGTATATTTCTGTTATTCATACCCACCTATTAGATACTGATTTTAAGCAGAGATTAAAGTCCTTTGCAGAAAAGAAGAGCATAAAGCTTGAGTCCTGAATCAGAGCTCTAGCCACAGTGTCACGTTGACTGTCTCAGTACAGGAGCATGGTATTTTGTTAAATATGGCCTCAGAGTTAAAACCTCTATTTTCTTTTCACATGCTTAAAGATGGTGCAAAGTCTACTGGTTTTATTGCATATTAAAAGAAGATTGCTTTGTCTTTTTTGTAGGGTTCTAGTAGTGCTGGCAAAACTGGAACAATAAATAAGAAACCTGGTAAGTGCGTTATAACTTCAGCGTTTTGGATCGTTTTTAAAGTGATGATGAGTGGTTAGGTTCATAGCAGTGTTATAATGGCAGCTGGTGTGCTTACCTACAAGTTATGTACCAGTGTATTTCTGTGGAAATGGCTCTTATTGTAACGGAAAAGATAACAAATGCAATTAATATATTGTCTTTTCAGAAATCGCTCAGGTTACTACTGCCTATGCTGCCTCAGGATCTGAACAGCTTAGTCTCGCTCCAGGACAGCTAATACTTATTCTGAAGAAAAATGCTAGTGGATGGTGGCAAGGAGAGCTCCAGGTAATTAATTGAAGGAAACATAATTCTGATTCGATGAACAGTAATGAGGTGATCTTTGGTTTCATTTGAAAAAACAAACAAGTAGTGTTTTGAAAGCTGGTTAGAAAGTTGTAGTATCTCATTAGAAACTATATTTGATACGTAAGTGCAACTTTCATAGAGGAAATATTCAGCCCTTCCTTGAAATTGTGCACTGAAATCATTAACTGCGATTAAAAATTAATTCATTAACCTTGAACGTACACATTTGCCAGAGCATATCAGGATGCAGTTTTATTGAATTGGGCTGGTTTATCCTCTAGCTAGAATTTACCTTCTGAGATGTTTAGTGTTTAATTGGTGTTGGAAGACCAACTTTTTCTCTCTTTAGTAGGTAAAGCTGTGTGACATATTTGTTGCGTTTTTCCAGTCTATAGACTATTTGGTTTCTTGTGTAATAACCATTTAAATGTTTACAGGCAAGAGGGAAAAAGAGACAGAAAGGATGGTTCCCTGCCAGCCATGTGAAATTACTGGGTCCAAGCAGTGAGCGAACCACATCTGCTGCTCCCACAGGTGACAAAAAAAAAAAAAAAGAAAAAGATTTTATTTATATTTCACTTAAAGTATTTCATATAACTGCTTTGGTTGTTCAGATACTAATCTGAATTACATCGCTAGCTCAGTAGTATATTTAATGGCCTTACCTTACTGTGCATCACTGTGGAAGGTAAAGTCCTAGTCAGAACCTGGGTCTTTTGACAGACATGTGCATTCAGATATTATCTCTGACCATGAGAGGCAAAATCTCATGGCTTCTTAATCAAAACAGTTCTTCGTGGGGCCCCTGCCGTGGCTGGTACTTAGCCACCTACCTTACAACAGAAAATCTCAGTCATACAATGACATTTATATCCAGAAATCTATGAGGATCAGCAGTCCCTCTTCTACAGAAAAGCTTCTTAATTTTTCTGAATGCCCTGAAGAGTTACACTCTTCTTGTTTGGAAACTCCTTTTGGCCAAATGCCAGCAACAATCTTACAGAATATTAGCAATCATTGGCAAACACCTTAGAATAATACGTACTCTTCTTTCTAAGAAGGGAGACTGAGCTGCAATTTCCACTAGTTTTTTTCATTTGGATGGCTGGCTACAAATGAGATTATTTCACAGAAAAGTAGTTTTTGTGGTTCTGCATGCCTAAATTGTGCTGCTCTCCGCAGCTATGACTTGCTTATACAACAGCTTCCTGGGTATTACTGGACAAAACTTCCCTTTGACTACGTTTGTAGTTCGTGATTAGCTAATGTGTGTTTCCTCTTCCTTTGCTGCATTTTTCTCACAAGTATCAGCTGTAAGATAATCAAACTCACCTTCCCTGCTGAGCCAGTGGAAGAGAGAGAAGTAAACTTGATTATATTTTAAATGTTTAGAAGGTCATTAGATCCTATTTCTAATGGAAATAATTTGCTATACAAGTGCATAGATAGATATCTAAAATCAACGTAAATATTTCTGCCTGGCCCAGTTCAAAATCTGAGTAAAAGAAAAGGGAGAACAGTTCCGCATCAAGATAAGATCATGTCTGGTGTGTTTCTTATGTAACAGTTTATGTGACATTGTTGTTTGTTTCCTGTGACTGTGTAAAATACTGAAAAAATAATACTTGTGTAACAGCATTCTGCTAACTTTGTTTTTTCTTAAAAGTGTGTCAAGTGATAGCAATGTATGATTACATGGCAAACAATGAAGACGAGCTCAGTTTCTCCAAAGGGCAGCTAATTAACGTACTGAGCAAAGACGATGCTGACTGGTGGCAAGGAGAAATCAGTGGTGTGACAGGTCTCTTCCCCTCAAACTACGTGAAGATGACCACAGATTCTGATCCAAGTCAGCAGTGTAAGCAACATTTTTCTTAAAAAAGCATTTTGTTACTTTATTTCAAAAGTGCATTGCTCTTCTTTTGCTTTGTGTTTGGAATTTAGAGTTCCATGCATCGACTGAATTTATTGGTATTTTAAAAAGTCTTTCTTTAAATACCGTACTATAGTTCTAAGTGCTTTAAATACCTTTCTATTTAACCTACAAACAACCATCACATTACCAACCAGCCAGTGTGTAACAGTAAGGGTGCAAGGGTGAGCTAAAATATTAGATTTGATAGGTGATTACCTTCCATTAAAGATGCTGATGTTTGATAACTTACACTGACTGGGGGTCAGTGCAGGTATATTATGCTTGGTTGTAGAACTTCATCAAGTTTTATAAAATATGAAAAAAGTGTCTCCTGTAGTCAACTTTAACTTACATTTAAACTATTTATCAAATCAGTAAAAATAACCACAGAATGGATTAAAAAAAAACACCACAAACATAGCAAATTTTGCACACAAACGTAGTAAATGTTTCTGGTCCCCTGCCCACCTTTCTGTTGTTTTTTTTGTTGTTGTTTTGTCCCCTCTCCACGGAGAAAATTACCTCTGTTCTTACTCACCTGGCTTTTCATCCTGGGGCACTGTGATTAAATCAACTTTTGATCAGCCCGTGACATTAGCGGCTTTGGGAGACCGCTTGGGTTTGGTCTAAAAGTTGATCCTTTCACATACCAAGCCTCCTCCCTTCACTTTCTGTTTTTCCCTAAGCATCATTTGTATTTTTCACAATATAAAGAGGTGCATCTGGAAGTCTGCTTGAGTCTGGTTAAAAGCTAGTCTGTAGGACTTAAGATTTGATTAGCTTAGCTGTATTGTTGGAGAAGAATTCCCAAACTGGAGGTACAACTTTGATTGGAAAGATGAAATATTTTCCCTCTGTAGCTTGCTATGGTACCTGGTCAAACTACAATGTTGCACCGTTCTTGAGGTTTTTAGTTAAATTACATCTGTGCTAACATTTTTGGTAACACATTGATGTGTTGGGTTTTTGTTTGTTTTATTTTAAATGCTTTTGACTGCTGTGGCTGAGATGTCAAAAACTTCTGCATTTAGATTGAACCTAATGTACTTTTGATTAGGCGTATCTAAATGACTGAAATATTCCTCTGTTTTTTTCTCTTTTCATGTAGACAAAATCTCAATTTGGAAGAAATAGTATAGACTAAATCCAGACAGGCAATGAAATTAAGGTTAATGGGAACGTTTGATGTGATAATCTTTCTAGTTTTTTGTTAAGTCATTAGACTCTTTCTCAGACTTCAAAGTTGAGGATTAAAAATATTTCCAGCCACATCAAATTGTGGCTGTGTGAAGAGAGTTGTCCTTTGAAAGTATATGGACAAGGCCAGCCAGTCGCAGTCAGCAAAAAGCAGATCTCATCTGTACTTGGCTGTTACAGTTCTGTTTCTCTGAGAAGTTGTTGTCGTCTTGTCTATGAAGCAGATCTGCTGATGCTTAATTAAGAAAACTTGCCTATTGATGAATGAAGAATGTGTTGAAAATCTAAACAAAAAATTCTCTGAGTATTTCAAATAAGCCAACTCGTGAATCAGTTTTGTGCTAGAATTTGTCACTCTTTTTAGTGTTAAAATGAGTGCATCTGGAAACATCAGGAAAAAAACAGCAGTATTCTGTCTAGACCCCTCTCAAAACCAACATGGCTTAAGTGCAGCATCAGGCAAACGCCATTACACAGATTTCTCTGATGGCTCACGTCAGCTGGGCTGCTTCCACATGGGGTGAAGTCTGAGCTAGTAAGCTGTGGTAGCAGTAAGCTAGCACTACCATTCAATAACCACAGAAATAATCAAATATGTACTGACCGACCTTTCAAACTTCCTTGGATATTTTAAAAATTTTTTTATGCTTATACTTAAACGTAGTGCAGAAATTATTACTGGTGTTCTTGACAAATTGGTAAGGAACTATCCCACAGAAGTGTTTCTTTGGTCTTCTAGGGACCAGTTTAGACATATGATAAAAAGCAGTATAATTTTTAAAATGTATTCTCATATGTTAAAGAATTCTTAACCTAAGTATTGTAATGCTTTTGTTGACAAATACCAATTTTTCTTACTGTCTCTTCTAGACAGTCAAATGTAATCATATGTGAACGGGAGCAGGCAGATAGGATTTACTCAGATAGGTTTGTAGCTTACGAAAATTCTACTTTTCCCTCAAATCTAAACTCCGTTATATGGGCCACCTTTGTACCCAGAGCCTTTCCTGGATTTTTTTACTTACAACTGTAATGGCAAACTTCCCTAGCAACGCAGTAACTTGGCTCAGCAAGATGATTCTTCTCTTCGGTTGCTTAAATAGCTTTCTGAGCAGAATAAGCTATGCCGACAGGATGACTCTTCTTGTCATTGTAGCTGTACACTCTGGCATGGGGTGTCTGCAAGAAAAAAGAAAAAAAAAGGATATCACAGTTCTGTAAGCAGGTCTCTTAATACAAACCAGGTCTTGGTAATTGCAGAACAGAAAGCACTGAGAGTCTTGCTCTCAGTGACCTTGGTGATGGTTAGAGCTACTCAGGTTTTAATGACATTTTAATAGCTCTTATTCTAATGTTTGCCCCCAAATCATCCTGATGCAAATAAATACGTGCAGAAAGTTTTAAAACATGAATAGCTATAGATTTACTTACAGGAATATCTGTTATTTTCTTTTCTTCGAGTGCTCGCTCATCCATTGAGGGTCAGATCTTTTGTGTGTTGCCAGTATCTGTGTGGTGCGTCTACCAGGCTTTCCTCCTGCTCTTCCCAGGGGGTGCAGGTGGGGAGCGCTGACCACCTGACAGCTCTTTCTGATGGCCTGGTCTGATCTGGAGATAATTCTGTCACTTGAGACAATCTTCATCTGCTTTAAACAGTTGGGTTTAGGAACTTGTTCCCTTCTTACATATTGGCTTTTTCAGTTTGTCATCTTGTCCATCGGACCAGTCTGAGCCTTTTCCTTGTATTTTCTTTAGCTGCGACCTTCTCCCCTCATCCACCTCAGATGGAGGCAAGACAAGTGGTCCAGCTACATTGGCATACTTAGTTGCTGGATGTCTTTTGTATCAGAGATCTGCTGGTTCTCTCAGAGACATTCTTGCTGAGAGCTGGAAAACTCAGCCAGGTAGACCTGCCTGTGCTCTGTGTGCAGAGCATTAAGTGGAGCTCCTTTTACCTGAGGTGTCTCTGAGATTTCTCTTTCATCGAACTGAAATGTACCAGTTCTTTCTGCTTTAATGCATGCATAGTTCCTGTTTCTGTCCACTCTTTTTCCTTTCCATAGGCCAGTGCTGCTGAAGCTCCTCAGGCATCTAAATTATTCCTTCTGGTGCTTAGACCTGAGCTCCAGGTAGTCCCCGCTGCTTGACGAGCACCTCCTTCCCCCCCGAAATCTCACTGCTGTACCTTCTGTCAGTGCAGTGGCCTTGGGCAAAGAGGGTTAGACTGGAAGCACTGGGAACAACAGATTCTTTCTCCCTAGACTGCTCTTGACATGCGTATGACAACAGTGTGAATTTCCTTAGCAACGCACTTCGTGGTTTTAGTAATACCAGTGGATCTACCTAATTTTTCCCTCCCCGAGCCTTACTTGTACATGAGACACGTTAGAGAAATGAGGCAAGTCCTGTCCTTTCACCAACTCCTGTCTTTCCAGAAGCTTATTTCTATGCATGAAAGATCATAATTTCTGTTCACCATTGTCTAAATAGTGAAGCTGACTCATTTTCAAGGGTGTTTGCACCGAAAAAACAACTTGTGCACCGACATACTTGGGGCAGGTGCGTTTCTGTGCCTGTAGATGGACAATGCTCTGGAAGCACTCAACGTTCCTGCGCAGTAACTTCTCTTTTCGGCTATGAAGTAAGGGGTTGTGATACCACTGGCTTTGAAGTATTGCATGTTGCAGGTCTACGTTCACTTCTTAACACATGAAGGCTAAGAACGTATTCTAAGATTTAGTTCAACAGCTCCAGAACATTTATCCCTTTTACCAGGGAGCAAATAGGAAATCAGTCCCTTAAGGTATAGTAATGCTGTTGTTTAGTGTTTCTAAAAAGAATTGGTAAATCGATCAGGTTTGTTAAAGCTTCCAGGTTGAACGCCTGAGGCCTGCACCACTCCTCCCACAGGATGTGCACTACACCTGCCTTTGCCCTGACGCAGCAGTGCCTCTTGTAGACCATGTAGAGCCCTTGGTTTCTGACGGGAATGTGAAGTGGTGGGGGACTTCCTGGGCAAATACTTACCAGAGACAAGGTTTTAGGTCATTTCAGGCTTTGAACAGAGCTGAACAGGTTAATATTTATGTGCCAATATGAATAGCACTGAGGCTTTTCTTTACAAGTTGACTTTCTATCTGCTTTTCTAATGCCTTATTACAAGTTTTTCAGGAGAAATCCTGGCTTTGTTGAAATCTCAGGGAATTTTGCCATTGCCTTTTAAAAATAACCTAGGGCTTGACCTTGTGTGTTAAATCTACATAACAGAAGTCTTCCTTGAGAAGAAAAGTGAGTCAACTGCAGTGGTTTTGAGTCAGTGATGGCTGGTCGAAAGTACTTAACGCTGAGTGTGTTTATAAATATCAAATTGCAAGAGTAGAAGCACGTTATGCCTGTTTTCAGAAAGCTGAGTGTTAGCCATTCCTTTCTGACCTTTGTGGTGTTGTTCTGTCTGTCCATAGAACTCATATGTTTCACTCTTCAAATTTATGTTCATTTTATCCTTCATTTTTTTTTGTTTTTTTTAGGACCCAATGTTGTCTTCCAGTGTGAAAGCACCTCAGAGACCCACTATCCAAGTTTGACTGTAGCGTGGAGGCAGGGTGGCCAGCCCTGCTCAAAAATCTCTGAAACAATCCTTTTGCTTCGTTTGAATGTTAGATGCAGTCAAGAAATTAGGTTTTTGTGGGTTTTCTTATAACATTTACAGTTGATTTGTAAAAGGAGAAAGGATAGTGGGTCTTTGTGTGGCTTTCACTGCTGTTCATTCTTGTTTCCTTTAGCATTTTTCTTTGGCATTGATAATCCTAGATCATTAGCATGCATATCAAGTTATCATTTGCATGGTGGGATTGCAGACACACAAAGACCCACTATTTGCACAGTTTATCTGAGCTGTTTTGAATGGGCAGTTGTGTTCTTTTAATGTTGTAATGTACATACTTTGCAGAATTAAAATGTTCGCTGATTACTGTTCTAATGGATTTGATTTAATCTTCTACATATTGAGCTTTTAAAATGACAGCCCATAAGGCTCATCCAGAAACTAAACCCTACCTGTCTGTACTGCTGGTGGTCACTGTGATTACAAACATGCTACACGATCTAAGATTTAGATCTGGTGCAGTCCAGCCTTTAATACCCTTTTTACTGGGGAAGAAATATTAAGCATAGAATGGAAGATGCTTTTTTTTTTTCTTCCTTCACAGTAGTCCTATAGCAGGAATTCAGGTTGTTTTGGCTTGATAAGTTGTACCCCTAAACAACCTCCTTCCTTGATTCAGTTTTAGCAGATAGTGAATGTGTACTAGTTAGTGCAGTAAGTACTTGTACAGCCTCTGTGCTACTAGACCCTTGCCCTGCTCCTTTTTTTCATTAAATAGTTACGATACTGAGTGGTGTTTTTATCTTGCTACAGTCTTCAGTGACTTAAAGTACCAGCTGAAAGCTGCTGCTCTCTATTTGGTAAATAAATAGCAGCCTAATACATAGGCAGCCTTGGTAAAGAGTTGTTGTCAGAAGAGAAACACTAACAGACACCTGGAGCTGAAGGCAGAGAATTTTGGTTTAAAAATGGACCTATATTCCTCATCTACAAAGTGCTCCTTGAAGGTACAGTTACGGCACGCTAGCGATACAATGCAGTAAAGGTGCCCACGTTTTATTAGGATGGGGAGAGAGAGGAAATGGGACTTCAGGACTATAAGCCTGATATCCCTTTCAATGAAAGGATTAATCAATCAATAGCAGACTACTCATCTGATGAAATAGTTCTTTGATCCTGTAACAACAGGAGAGATCTAGTCAACACAGTATTTAATTTAGTAGGTTTCCTGAACTTGGTAACAAAACAGTAAAGGTCACTTATGCAATCAGAAATGTTTACAAACCACTGTATGTTTACTATATTTATATATATATGAATGTTGTGAAGGTACTATCAGGAAAAGGTTAGTCAAATTGCAGAGATTTAAAAGCCTTTCTCCGAAATTTCTATAGAAAAAGCGGAATGTTACATATTTAATATACTTTATCAAATGATGTATATGTGCCCTTTAAGTCAGAGGTATATCTTTTGTGCAATACAGACTACAGCAATGTGCCTACATAAAACTACAAATGGATTTTTATTCTGGATGTATTTTGTCTAAACCAGTATTTTGTCATAGAATGAAATGTTATTGTAGGCAAATAATGTGCTAGATAATTTCTCCAGTATTCTAGCTGACTTGTTTTCCTTTTGAAACTACATTTTTAAATATTTCTGCTAAAATACGCTAATCACTCTGAATTGCCTTCTCTTAATTTCTGGTTTTGAAGGTCTGTTTAACGCAGACCAAACTTTGTTGTGCTACACCAGTGGCGTCAAGCAGTCAGACACTCGTGTTAGTCTGAGAATTAGGTGATCTTATGAATTATCCCATTTCTAAGAGGCACTGTGAACCTGTGGGATTTAAGCTAAGCTGACATCCCAAATGTTCAATGTCAGTTTTCCTGGAATGCCGAATTGCTACTCATTGATTTTGGAAAAAGAAAAACAATTTCACATCCTATCTGGGATGATTTACAAAATAATACCATGGCACTTTCCAAAAACAACTGTCATTCTACCCAATTTTAATGGTACAGTTGGAGATTAGGGTAGCATCAAGTACAGTTTCACACAAGTAGCCCTGTCGTTGGGTATGTAGATATGAGTGTTACTAATTATTGCAACAGCTGCCCCTCAGTTTGAACTGATGAGTATTGTGATGAAGCCTTTTGGGCTTTCACAGTTACCTTCTGATATTTCAGTGTTACTTGAGTATGGTCTAAATTCTGTAATGACAATGGTAATAATAATAATAGACTTAATAATAATGCTGATTGAAAGAGATAATGTCCCTGCCATTGGTATTTCTCTTTTCAGAAGTCTGCCTAATACAGGTCAAGCACAATCACCTGAGAGCTGTGCTCTCCTGTCACGTGCTGGTGCAGAAAGAATCGCACAGCTGTATCAGGCTGTCAGTAGGAAAGGCTATGCTGAGGATGTATGTACTGCAGGATTTTAAAATAATCTTCTCTATCAGCAAAGAGGTGCAGCTAATGGAAGCTGTATTTAAATCAGATTTTTTGATTTTAAAGTGTCCAGTCTTTGCTGATTGTGTGTAACCCACTCTGTCATTGATAAATGACCCTGGAGTGAGGTTCAAGGATTGTCCCAGCCAGCCAAGTAAAACTGGCGTTGAAGTGCTCATCCTGGATTTGGGTGAAGACAGTTCAGCTAAGGACAGGGTGAAGGCTAGGGATATTTCTTGAATTGACAGTCCTCCCTGAAGGCCTGAGAGTCTAAGTGCTGCTCACAGCCACAAGATGTTAAAACCGAAACAAAATATGACATTGCCTGCAGCATAGCACTGGCTTAATGCCGTTTCCTACGGGCCAGCAGAGAATGGGAGCCGTTGTGTAACTGGGGGTGAGAATGCAAACGATGCTCTAAGTGCACAAGAACAAGGACTGAAGCGCTTCCTAATTTTGTAATTGTCTGGTTTGCATTAAAACCTACAAAAGCTTAGTTTTCAAAGCTTGATTTCCAAAGCTGAGTTCCCGCTCAGCGATTAGATCTGTGCAGGAAAGTCTTGCGCAACCACCGAGACCCGGTGCAGGTCTGGGTGTGTGAGTAGTCAGTGTGAAAGCAGAGCGCTGCGCTAACGTAGTCCTTACTAGTGTCGTAGTTAGGAGCACAGGAGGCATAAAGCTCCACCACAAAGTTGCACGCTAACAGTCAAAACATGTCCTACCAGTCGATGACCATGTGTCCCACCTCAGTGCTTTGTCAGATCGTATCCCCGTGCGATGCTTTGGGGTCGGGGTAAAACACCTGTACATAAGTCTGCTCGTAGGAACGCTGGCGAACCTTGGCCTGTAGTCGTGTTGGGAGCTGCTGCAGGGTAATGCTACTTCGATGTAATGAACTAATAAACTGCTACTTAATGGTGTGTGCTGCCTTAAAATTACCTTTTGTTGTTCTCTTCAAGCTAGAGTATTAACGTGTGGGGATGGTTGTTCAGACATGCAAACGCAGGCTGTGCTTAGCATGAGGCAATTGTTCATCTTTGTTTTCAAACAAAGTTGTAAGATAACTATGCAAATGTACTTTATTAAAGGGACGCATAAAAGGATCTAGTTTGTCTGTTGTGGTTTTTTTGTTCACCTGGGGAGGTTTTTTTTCCCGCCTGAATAGTTGGGACAAGCATTATGTTACCTGGGTCTGTGACACAGCAACTTAGTTGTGCTTTTTACCTCTTGCACATTGAATCATTAATTTCTTCTTTTGTAGTGGAGAGAGTAAACTGCACATAGTGATTAGGGGAGGTTGGATACAACTCTGATTATGTTTCCTGGGGCCTGATGGAAACCAACCTTTTCAAATTTGCTGGATTAGTTCCTTTCACAGGTTCCAGGAGGCACAGAGGCTACTGACAGCTACAGGCAGTGACAGGAGTACGCTGCAAACCGAATAGCCTCTCGGTGTGCCAGCAGAGCTGGGAGTGAGAGATATTCCCCGACACCATCAGTCTGTTCTCTGGCTGTAGTGAAGGGGCTCCTTTAATGCTGCTCCATGCTGAGATGTGCTCTTTCTACAGTAGCCTTGGAAAACAGAGGCAGGTTAACACAAAAAACAAAAGCCTTATCTGCTTTATCCATCCTTACCAACTGGTTTGAGCTAAAAAACAAACCCTCAAAACCAAAAAATCCACAAATCTTAATCCAAGCTATCTCCTTACAAACAGAGTTTATTAAAGTAGGCCACATCTGCCTCTAAATTGTCCTCACTAAAAGACCTGGCTGTGATGTCTCTGGGCTTGCTTAGGTATAGACAGATCCTTGAGGGAAGGTGCTTGAGCTCATGTTTGAGGCTCAAGATGTCTTTCCAAAGCTGTCATTTTTTAAATGTGTTTTTTCATTGTTCATTGAGTGGGCAGCTTTGTTGGGGAAGCGGGCAAAGCATGTGGTGCCTAGGCAAATCTGGGCGCCTTTGAGAGCTTTGTGACCGTCTGGTTTTTACCTCAATTCTTTGGAAGTGGCTTTAAGTAAAGAATTTAAATTCACTTCCCCTTTTTGAACAAAGGAAAAAAATGATATATTTTTTTGAAATGGTGATAGATCTTGTTCATCTGTCTTTCACAGAAGGATTTTTTCAGAAAGTGTCATTCTTCCCCTAGAACTTACCTCAAGTCCAGAATATGTCGGTAATTTGAAAGGTCCCCTCTGCCCCTGGTTTTCAAGTGTTTGAATCTCATGCAGGATAGAACATCTTTTGACTATGAAACTCTAGCTTTCCAAGCAGGGTTAACTAAGTTAGTAGCAAGAAAGTATTTCTTGTTCAGGTATATTTGGAGAGGGAAGTGTAATATTAAACATAAGTTTAGAGACTGGGATTTCCTGTTTATAAACTCTCCAGCTTGTTCTCCCCTGCCGCTGCAAGACAGCTGCTTCCACATCTTGGAGAGCAGGATTTAACACGAAAGGTGCCACAGCCGTGGTAGGCATTGCTCTGTTGGTATGTCCCAAGTTTCAAAGGTACCAGCCTGGCACCACTGGCTTCGCTAGACGTCATTCTCAGGAGGGAGGGAGGCTTCTTTGAACAGCCTGGCGCTGCTCTCGGTGGACGAGGCAGGCTGGATCGCCCTCCAAAGGTAACGTAAACTTCTTATCCAGTCAGCAGAGCGAGGTCAGCCCGCAGCGTGGGCAGCTGTGTTCCCCTCCGCAGGCTCTCCAAAAGTGCCGCTGCTTTTACAAGCTGTATGGGGAGCTTGGGACGAAGCTTCACAAGGCAAAACCAAGGCAACAGCTTTCTGCTGCCAAAAAAAGGGCGGTCCTCTTGCTTCCACGCGCATTCCTGGCTACTAAACTAGCAGAAAACTACTGTTTTCCTTTTCTCCCTCAGGATTCCTTTTCTGCCAGGGTGTGAGCTGGCAGGCAGCTAAGTGCCAGCAGTGATGCAGGGAAACGAGGGAACAGGAACGTGGGAGGAGAGCGGGTAGAGCTGCAGGCCCACCCTTGCTGCACCAGTGAGCCAAGGGGTTGCTGCGGCCACTTTGGAGAAAGGTTGGCAAGTGTGTCAGGCACATCGCTGTATTCCCTCATTCACCTGTCTTCCCTTCAGATCCAAAGGCCTAAATTTGCCTTCTAAAAGCAGATGTATGAATTCCAGGCTGTGTTTTTATGCCACTATCATCAGAGCCATCAAAACCCAGAGCTTTTTGACTGGTGTAAATGTAGAAGAGCATTCACCCAGTGATCCCAAAAGCTGACGGTCCAAATGCAAGGTTAGTACAGGGGCCAATTAAGTGAACTGTGATTTTGTACCTGACAACGAGCTTTATAAATCAGATTATTTTAGGTGCATATAAAAGGCGTGTTTGCCTCCCAGAGTTTGCTTCAACTTGACTTAGCAGGAGACAGACACAAATCCAAGAGTGTGGGTGGTTCAGACAGTTGTGATACAAGCAAACAGCAACAGGAGCTTTAGTCCTTTGCTGCCCTGGTTGTAGGACTGTACCTCGCAGTAGAAGAAAGAACCACGTGGTCTTGCTGACATCTAATGTCTAAGTCTGGGCAAATAAAGTCTGGCTACTGTGCAAGGACGTGACAGGCTTAAAATTAGGACTTGCCAGTCGTAGGAACACTCAGAACCACTTAGCTGGGCTTAAATTCGGTTCTGCACACGCTAAAGAATGACACTAGAATCCAGAAGTAGCACGGGTTGACCAAAGGAAAAACTCATGGATGATGAGATCATAGGAATCAGTTTGATCGATAACTTTACTCCCTTATCTCTTCTAATTGTGGCTGGATTTTATCTTTGGAAATAATTAAGTCTGAAAGCAGTGTTCTCCACAGTTGGAAGAGCTGAAATCCCAGATCCCTTCATAAAAAGTAGTATTTTTTCAGTCCTTGTTCGAAAGCTTAAGATTCGTGATCCTTCTGGAGGGTACATGGCAGAACTGAAAAGCCCTCATTTTAAATCTAGCTGTTGTCTTTACTGTTGTACTCCTTTGTGTTGCCCCAAGGGTTTCCCCATTAAAATACTCTGAATGGTTTCCTAAAACTTCATCTGACAAGCGTTTCTCCAGTGTGGCCGTCTTTTTTGCTGAAGGATGCTGCTGCTTCCAAGCAGCTTGGTGCCAACCCAACAGGAAGGACACAAATCTGGAAGTTCACATTAGGCCACCGTCACATCAAGTTTAGCCAAATACTCCCCGTTTTTTGGCCTTTTTTCCTTTTCTTTTTTACAAATGTATTATTTATTTATTTTCATGTCATTGTTTAGAGCGGTCTTCCCACAGGCAAGTCTATAAATTGGCAGCAAGCAGAATGAAGCCACATTCTAATGCCCTGGGTGCGTTAGGGTGACAGGGGAGACACCCTTGGGGCTGTAGGTCGCGCTGCCTTTCTCCATACCTGTAAACTGTCAGAGTCGTCGTTCCTGTAGAAATGCCTGGTCTAAAAGAGTTGCTGCAACGTTCTTTCTGTTATTCTACATAATCCAGTTTAAATTTCATCCAAATCTGATGCAGCCACATCAAATGAGAGATATATATCCTTAAATACTCTGTGATTGGTTCTTTTTTTCCCCCTGTTACATTGCAGTAATCTGCTAGCACGCGATGGCCAACAGATGGATCAGTTCAACTTCACATACTCTCCTTTACCCGTCTAAATATATTCACCACTTTGACTTTGTTTTCACCAGTTTTCATTTCAGTTACTAAATTTCAAGCACTGCTGTCGTGTTTACTAACATGTGCAATGAAGAGAGAAAGAATGAAGCTGTAGGGTCTGCATGTTAGCACAGAAAACTTGGGTTTTGTGTCATTGGATTTCTCTGTGTTCCTCTGCATGATTTTTATTATTTATACTTAATGCATAAAAATAATTCAACGTATCCCTGGCTCATTTGGTTTCTAAACTAGAAAAAAGTTGTGCAACTCTGAGGTTTGTGCAACTATAAATTTTGCATTATATGTTTGCAAACTTATGCTGGTGGTTTGTAGAGTAAATTAATAACCAAGGCAGCGTGTTTTAGAAATGGGGTGGAGATTAAAGGTGTAATGTCATGAACTAATACCAGACACGTTCTGGATGACTTCGTCTCACAACAGACATTGTGTAAGGTAAGAGAAATCACAGTTTTGAAAACAGAATTGCAGAAAAAGAGAAGAGATGGGAAAAAAAATGGAGTTACAGGAAGTCAGGAATTCATATTTGCATCGCAGTACAACGTAAAGGGATGCTTGAAGAAATAAAAAGGTGACAGACTGAAAACTGGCACAAAGAGGGGAGGGGGCCAATCACTACACCGTGGTTTCCTAGCTATTGAAACCCAAAAAAGAAGAGCTGTGTGTACAGTCTGAGTCGTGGGCTGGTGTATGTTGATGCAACATGCAACTTTGTTAAATCATCAGATCTGATGGCTTGAGTGGGGTCTAAACTCCTGGCTTGCTTCTTGTAGGGTGTGCTGATCTTCAAAGCCTTGATACTATGCAACCCATAGAGAGGAAAAGACAGGGCTACATTCACGAACTCATCCAGACGGAAGAAAGGTATATGGACGACCTTCAGCTTGTCTTAGAGGTGAGATATCCTGCACGTGAAAACGTGGTTGGAAAAACACCACCTTGGTCCTACAGAATAGCAGCAGTAAAAGAGATCCTTAGGCAGTGGGAAATGCTAAAAGAAGAAAGTGATGCTGTGTGAACACCTCCTTTTCTAGAGAACGTTACGCGGTCATCCGACAGGATAAAAGTCACGTTGTGAAAGACATTGCTTTACAAGGATTGTAGGATTTTCCAAACCCTGTTCTTAAGAGTCTGGGGCAATGCTCAGTGTAAAGATGATGGGCAAAGGTTGATGGGTTGTCTGGCAAAGCTGCACAGGCTCATGACAAACTCTGTAAGTACTGTAAAAGTTGATCATCTGCCTTTGTCTCTGACTTTATTTCTAGAAGCAGGACTGCCTTGCTAGGTGGGACACTAACTGGCCATCATTGGAAGGTCTTGGGAGTCTAACTTGGTCTTTCTACACAAAGTAACTGGTGAAGTGTTAAACCTTAAAATAGAGTGAATTACACAGGTGTTCTGGTATCCAGAGGTACTACGCAGAGGGTCCCTGAAGGAAGGGGTAGCTCTACGTACTAGTTAACTGCGACCGCTTTGGGCATGGGACAGGTGCGATGTGTGAGTGCAGTTTGTGCAGCGTTTGACTCTGGAATCGCAGGAATGCTCTTTGGCTGCATGGTCAGCCTGCGGGTCAGCGCTTGTCCCAGCTTCACCAGTGGTGATGCCCCTGTCAGAATGAGATCACACGAGTAGGAAAAACAGGCACGGCTGTCACAAGAGCCGGAGAGGAATTGCTTTTAACTTCTGTGGAGATGTTGGACACTGAGCATTCATAAAAAAGCAAAATCGCTGCTAATCTAAATGAGAGGAGACTGGGTGGTTTTGTCTCTGGAGAATTGCTCACCTGTATGATTTTTTTGACCACAGGTTTTCCAGAAACCAATGGCTGATTCAGGCTGTCTCACGGAAGGGGAAATGGGGCTGATCTTTGTTAACTGGAAGGAACTCATCATGTCAAATACAAAGTTACTGAAGTGAGTACTTACATTTTTGTCTTGTAAAGTAAGAATTCACTTAACCTTTTATGTTTTCTTCTTCCCCTTTATCCTCTTATTCCTTCCCTCAGGACGTTTCTGGTTTTACACTAAATATTTCTGTCCTTGCTGATTATTTGCTGTGTATGTGTGCATTCAGAACAGCTAAAGGCATTCAGAGCATCTCAGAAAGAACAAACTGTTACAAGAGAGAAGCAGGAATAAACAGCAAGAACCGATGCACATTTACTGTAGTATCTTAGAAACAGAGCCCTGCAGAAAACAGTGAGCATGGGAGGTGTTCTCCCCAGCTTTCTGCAAAGCCACCTTCTGTTCTCTAAAAATAATCTTTGGAGAGACCAAGTGGCTAACAATGTATTGTAGTGGGATGGTGCTTGAACACAGCAACTGACAGCTATTGTCCCGGAAACCTCAAAGGAGTGTCTCGGTCACACAGACCCTGTCGGGCATCTTTCAGGCCACGCTGAACTTCCTGCAGCCTGAACTTCTGAGGCTCGCGTCCTTTCGCGGATGCATGTTGTAAGAATTTTGATTTAGGCCTCGCAGCAATGTTGGATGGTGATTTCTTTTCTCTTCAGAGCCTTGCGAGTGCGTAAGAAAACAGGAGGGGAAAAAATGCCCGTGCAGATGATTGGGGACATCCTGGCAGCAGAACTCTCCCACATGCAGGCCTACATTCGGTTCTGCAGCTGCCAACTTAACGGGGCTTCGTTGCTGCAGCAGAAAACTGATGAAGATGCTGATTTCAAAGACTACTTAAAGGTATCTTGTTCAGCAGCTTTCGTACCTTCTCCTTTCCTCAACGACAGAAACCTGTCTAACCAGCAGCAACCAGATCGAAATAACCCAGAGAAGCAAAATCGTGCAAAAATAGGCAAGAACCTTCCATGAATAACACAGTGTGTGCTTTTTGTATGTCTTTAGTGAGTGCATTACTCCATTTGCCTTTCTGCCACTCGTTCCTTCAGTGTACTGGTTAACCTTACAAAGTGCCAGTGCCAGTACCTTCCCAAAATATATGTGGTCGAAGGAGTCTGCAGAGTTACAGCAAGAAAGCTGCTGTCCCAAACACATCATGCGACTTGCAAACCAGTGGGGTGTGTGCAGGGTGTCTGAATGGTGGGGCTGCAGTGTAAAAAATATAGAAATAAATAATTGCTGCCGTGTTGCAGCTGATGCCGGGGCTTTGAAGAGAGAAAAAGGAGGTTTTAAAGGAGAAATGCTAGAACCTTTGACATCAGGCTTTTGGTTCTGTCATTGCTTTGTGGTTTGTTTTTTCAACCTGAGTGGGGCATGTTATGTCAAAATAAAAGCTAGAATGGTTTTGAATGTCAGGACTCCACGTGAACAATGATGCCACAGCTTATTCTGGCAAAGCACCTGAGCACAATGACAGCGCCGGCTTTCCTGTTTGTTCTAGATGCAGGTGAACTGTGCTGTTTGTTAACCTAAAAATCTAAGATTTCTTGGAATGCCTGAAAAAAATAAATCTGATCAGACTATTTTGAGTGCAGTGGAGGAACTGTTCCTTGATGAGTAATGCAATGTCTCTGTTAAATCTCTGGATCGCACCCTAGAAACTCGCCCTGGACCCTCGCTGCAAAGGAATGCCCCTCTCCAGTTTCCTCCTGAAGCCGATGCAAAGAATAACGCGCTATCCTCTGCTTATAAAGAGTGTGAGTACCCGAAGTGAAGCCTTGGAGGAGAATGCTTTTGATTTTGGCCTCTAAAGCAAGAGTAAAAAAGCATTATTCCTTTACAGGGATTTCTCTGAGAGTGAGGAGAAATAGTTCCTTTGCTTATATCTCTTTTTGTCTTGGTTTCTCCCGTTTTTTCTGCACCAGATTCTAGAGAATACTCCAGAAAATCACCCAGACCACAGTAACCTCAAGCTTGCCTTGGAGCGTGCGGAGGAGCTGTGTTCTCAGGTTAACGAAGGGGTGCGTGAGAAGGAGAACTCGGACAGGCTGGAATGGATCCAGTCCCATGTCCAGTGCGAAGGTCTTGCTGAGGTAGCTGCACCACTGCGCTGTGCGGGAGGGGCTTTTGCTGTTCATTTTGGAAGGGACATGGGGGTGAAATGGGAGCGCTTGCACGTATCCGTTATTGGAACATGATCCACTGTTGATCTCTTGGCAGAGAAGCTTTTATTAAATTCTGCTTGCAGCCGTAATACAATGAGCCCCCATTGTTTGTGCCCGATTTTGGCAGTAGAGAACCCTCCGTTTACCAGCATAAAACTAACACCATTTAGACAGCTAAATGAACAGAACAACTCGTGACTCTGGGAGCTCTTCTTAACTCTACCTTCATTTTTCAAAAGAGAAGAGGATTTTGAGCAGTTTGAGCAGTCTTCGAGGAGGAGCAGGGACTGATGCCTGTGTTAACTTGCTGCTGCTAACGGATTTTTTTCTCTCGTAGCAACCAGTTTTCAATTCCCTCACGAACTGCTTGGGACCACGGAAACTCCTGCACAGTGGCAAGCTCTACAAGGCGAAGAGCAGCAAGGAGCTGTACGGCTTCCTTTTCAACGACTTCCTGCTGCTTACCTACATGGTGAAACAATTTGTCTCTTCTGGCTCCGATAAACTGTTCAGCCCCAAATCCAACTCCCAGTTCAAAATGTACAAAATGGTGAGTGAGATAAGATGCCCTGTGGTCACATTGATACGGTGGGACCTCGCTGCTCCTGAGGAATGCTGTTTTGTCTGCCGGGATTCACCGTCTGGCCCTGTCTGTCTGACCTTTTGCTGTCACACAGGCGTGTACTGGCAGACAGAACATGCAAATGTCATTTGGTTTAGTCCCCTGAAAAGGATGGGCTTCTTTGTCTTGGTTGAATGAACGCTTCCTTCCACTTTGTGCTGAAGGAGCAGAAATAGTATTGTGTCTACACTGCTGCTGAGGAGCTAAGTGCCATGTTCAGAAATAGAAGCCTTAACTTAAGTTTGTGAAAGTCCTTGTACGCACAAGAAAATACTTCACAGAATCACAGAATTGTAGGGGTTGGAAGGGACCTTGAAAGATCATCGGGTCCAACCCCCCACCAAAGCAGGTTCCTTAGAGCACGCTGCCCAGGTAGGCGTCCAGACGGGCCTTGAATATCTCCAGAGAAGGAGACTCCACAACCTCCCTGGGCAGCCTGTTCCAGTGCTCTGTCACCCTCACCATGAAGAAGTTCTTTCGCATGTTGGTGTGGAACTTCCTGTGATACATTTTGTGGCCATTGCCCCTTGTCCTGTCCCCACAAACCACTGAAAAGAGGTTGGCCAAAAAAAAGCAGAAGGCACAGTGTGCTCATGCCTTTATAAAGTATTCCCATTTGTTTAGGACTCCAAACAGTGGCATGAGCCAAGTTTTTAGAACTTCAGTCTCTGTGTCCACATAGCACCTGCTCACTGGTCAGTGTACTCAACATTTTGGAGCTGGGGAGATAAAGTTCAGTATTGGGGCTGCTTTCAGACAGGGATCCTGGAAAATTACTCTACACAGGCAGGATTTCCAGCCCCACACTACATCTCTGCTTACAGTCTTGCCCCTTTCACAGAGCTCCAAAGCTAGGAGGACAGCATGGGGCTTACTGACAGAGTAGTTTTTTCTCAGTCCTTTGTTGCATCCTTTTATGGTAATCATCATCTGGCTGTTCTTCCTGTGTCAACTTCAATACTTCCTCCAGGAAAACCGTGTATTTAAATATTCTTGTCAAGTTTCTGCTTACTGCCAGGGTGACACTGCTACACTGATGTTTGCTTTCCTTTCAGCCTGTCTTCCTTAATGAAGTCCTCGTGAAATTGCCCACAGATCCTTCAAGCGATGAGCCAGTTTTCCACATATCGCACATCGACAGAGTTTACACACTTAAAACTGACAACATTAACGAGCGGTGAGTAGTGCACATGCAGGTGTGAGATGAACCTTTCTGAACGTGGCTGAGGCTGTTTCCAGTGAACAGACAGGAGGCTCCGAGCTCACGGAACAGGGTTCAGCCTCCCAGTCAGGACATGAAATTCCTCAGACTCTCATTTGAATTACAAGCTTTCTTTCACTTTGTTCTGCTTGTGTGGCAGCTCTCGCAGTGGAATCCAGGTTCACACCTACTGCTCCTAGCTGGATAGAATAGCTTAGGACTGCAAAGTCCCACATCCCATAAAACTTTTCCCCAGTCCTAGTCAGTCTTTGATGTGACCCAGCAGACTTTAATAAAACAGCAGTTCCAATTTCATTTATTTAGGCTGATATAGAAATGTGGCATAAGACTGAATCCAAAACCTCTGTAGCTTTAGTCCTTGAATTAACTTGACTTGCGATGCCTCTGAAATCCAGTGGGGGAAAAATGGCAAAAGAGGTTGGGGTAAAGTCACCAATGATGAGGAGTTCCCTGCCTGTGGTACAACGCTCACTATAGGGATTGCTCTTTGCAGTACTGCCTGGGTCCAGAAAATCAAAGCAGCATCAGAACAGTACATCGAGACTGAGAAGAAGAAACGTGAAAAGGCTTATCAAGGTACCGAGTTCCTATCCCCCTCTTACCCCCGACAAACGCCGGCACAAAGCCTGTTCTGGAGGATGCCCCAGTGCCTGTGTGGGGTCTCATGGATCCCCAGATCCATTGCATTTTTCTGGTTACAATCAATCCATTTATTTCTGACTTGTCATTCCCAGCTCGCTCACAGAAGACCTCAGGAATAGGACGCTTGATGGTGCACGTGATTGAAGCAACGGAGTTAAAGGCCTGTAAGCCCAATGGTGAGTGCCGGCAGTAACCTCAGAGTCCTGCAATGCCTGGCAAGGTTCGCTGAGAGCAGCATGGTGATTTGAGAAACGTTGCGCAGGTTTCGGGCACAGCTTCAGAACAAATTAGCCATTATTTAGCTTCAGAGAAACGAATGAAGAAACAGCTCCGTGCTGCTCTAGGATTTAGGGATAGGGTAACCCTACATCTTCTGGACAGCAGCACAGATGTGTGTGCAAGCTGCCTCCAGACTGGGAGGGAGGTTTCTGCACTGCTGAGGTATTTCATTGCTGCCTCTGTGTTTAGGGAAGAGCAACCCGTACTGTGAAATCAGCATGGGCTCTCAGAGCTACACAACGAGGACCATGCAGGACACCTTGAACCCCAAGTGGAACTTCAACTGCCAGTTCTTCATTAAGGACCTGTATCAGGATGTCCTGTGTATCACCATGTTTGACAGGGACCAATTCTCACCCGATGGTAAGTGTGTGAACATTTATTTTAGGAAAAGAGTGTGTTTTTGTGACTTGGGATGCACAGTTCCTCACCGGTGGTTCCAGAAGCCTATAGGTACACTTGCTTTCTGAGAAACGTTGTGTAAAAAAATACTTAATTACTGAAAAGGTTGTATAGCCCCAACAGTCAAGATTTGATCCCGCTCTGGCTTTTGTATCAGAAACAGAAGTACTTTTTGTCAAGCTGGGGAGACATAGAAACTGAAAGCAGAAGTTTTTCTCTGTCATTGTAGGTGGTGCCTGAAAATAACGTGTTAGGTTTTATTTGCACTGCAATAGCTTGATAAGCTTTCTTTTTTTTTTCTTGGAAACTAAACACATTTTTGGCAGTCTGTAGCTTCTCGTCTTCTTTAAAAGGTTAAGTGCTTCTTCAGGGCTCTGACACAGGGTTAATTACTGCTGATTTGCAAGGTACTGCCTTGAGCCGAGCTGACGTATAGCTTCATCTTTTCTCCTGCGAGGTAACGTGACTTTGCCCTCTGCAAACACACTTTCTGTGGCTCAGCTGACGTGTGGCTGCTGGTAGGTTTCTTCTCCCAGCTGGAGAGCTGAGTTCCTGTTAAACACACCTTGCAACACACGTTCTCTCATGATTATGTATGAAACGGCCAGGAAAGAGGGCATATCATTTCTGAATCGGACTGTATGCCCACTAGTGGCATTATTTGTTCAAGGTTGCTGTTCTTGTAAAAAGAATGACATACAAGCCTAATTACCAGTTGGCTGAACCCAAATATTTCATTTTTTATGGTCCGTGTAGCACTGCAGCTGACTTGTAAATCGGTTCCATCACTTAATGCTGACATGGAAAACATTGGAAGTTGCGTTACTGAAAGGGATCTGTATTTTTAAAGCCCTTGGATCAAACTGTGACATAAAGGCATATTTTCCATTCTAATACCATAGCACTTTTGTCTTCTAAAAAACCCTTTTTTGTCACCGCTGGCTGATATACACAGAGCTGGGGGCCACTCAGACAGGAAGCTTGGGAGCAGTGCTCTAGAACTGAATACCTTTGGCTATAAACTTGCTCTTTCTGTCGAGATTGTCACTTGTCATAAATTTTAACTGTTGCAGAAAGGAAAGTTCAAGTCATTAACGATAGTAGTACAAGGTGACTAACCAAAGCTACAGTGTGAAGTCACAGCCTGAGTTGTACTGAATTTGCATGTGACATGGAGAAACTGGAGAAACTGTCCGTCAGATCGCACTGACGCGTTGTGCTGGTCTCCATCCCTGCTGGTTAACCTCACGCTTTCAAATATTCTAAGCTTTGTGTCTTTGCTTCATAACATCTTTTACTTGTTTGCCCAACAGATTTTTTGGGTCGCACTGAAGTTCCAGTAGCAAAAATCCGAACGGAACAAGAGAGCAAAGGCCCCACGACTAAACACTTACTGCTGCATGAAGTCCCAACCGGCGAAGTCTGGGTCCGTTTTGACCTGCAGCTTTTTGAGCAGAAAACACTCCTCTAAGAACACTTTTTTAATTTATGAAGGACAAATGAAGCTGACAAATTGAACTTTTTTTTTTCCAAAAGATTCTTTGCCGTAAGCTGGTTATTAAGCAAGAATTCCTGCTGCTTCCATGTTCCCTCTCAGTTAGTTTCCCTTGCTGCGTTCAAAGTTGTCGTCGATCTATGCAAACACAGATGTTACTGTATGTACAGTACTATAGCTCAGTGCCTTTTTATTATGTTGGAAATATGTTGTTTTTGGATGCCAATGTTTCCTTTTTCAGGGCCATAAAAAGTATTAAGTAGAAATGTGGCATCGAAATGTGTGTATATTTTACCACTTGGTCTAACGTATAGACTGAGGAATGGTTTAGTTTAGCACTAGAATCATTCCGTTTAAAACCTGAAAAGTGATATCCACTGGAATCTTCCTGCCTCAGGACGATAGTTTTAAGGACTAAATGCTGAAGAAGCCTTAGCACTGGAGAGGTCTCCAATATATTGTATATTCTTTAAGAATCAAGTGTAGTTCTTTACTTGACTTAGTTCTGCACTGAAATCAGTAACTGCAACTTGATTTTTTCTTTCTGCTTCTGTTTGGTTAATCATTCTCTGCTGAGACAATGTGGTTGTAAAGAGTAACTAGAAAAAATATTTTAAATACTGTGACCCACAATGATGTGGAAAAATACTCCTCCGGCTTTTGGTTTTCCTAAATGTAAGTTATTTGTGTACATTTCCTTGGTTTTGCAGACCTCCATGTGAATCTTGAAGCTTTGACATTGCCAACATGTATATAGAGAGTAAAATATAAGTTTATTAATGTAATTTGTCTACAGATGTTTATTGATGCATAGTGATTTTTAAAAAGTATATTTTATTGTACAAGGGAATGTGAAATAATGAGAAAAACTTCTAGGATTAAATTCAAGAAAAGTTTATTAAAAGTTGGAAAGGTTTGGTTAGGGGAACTGTTAGCCCAATGTGAGTCTGTTTAATGAGACAGCTTGAAAGCAAAAACTTTCTCTTGGCACCAAAACCAGGGCTGATTGGAAAAAAAGTTTGTAAAGGATTTGATACTTTGTAACGATTTTACTGCCTCCTTTAACTGCTTTGTTGAAAAAGCACAGCATGCAGTTCTGGATAGCGCATGCCCTTGTTTTCCATGGGTGCTGCAATACCTCCCGATGTCAACAGATACACACTTGACTGCCATCTGTGTACCCTCCTGTTACAGGGCTGAGTAAACCTCTGTTACTTTTAACAGTTTTCTGTGGTTCAGTATTTCTAATCCTAAATAAAACTAAATCTTGGCAACCCTTGACGGACTGTGTGTGTACAGTGGGAGACTGGAGCTGCTTCTGTGCTCAGGCTTTGACACCAGAGCTCCTGAGCAGCCACAGCAGCAGGGAGACAAGGACCACAGCAGACACCACGCTACGCTGTAGGGCCCGTAGCAGCGTAGTGTCTGTGGGGCACTGGCAGCACGCTGTTGCTCAGTGCTGGCTAACATTTTGTGCAAGGACACTTATTGTCTCCTCTACTTATTTCCTGCCTTCTCCAAACAACGTGTGTGTACATTAGAGCCTGGCTTCATGCTACAGTAGTACCTTAACACTGTTTCACAAACAACATTTTGCAAGGCATTCACTGTGGGAGTTAAGATTTGCACAAAAAAAACATTATTTCCTTATTGGTGCTTTCTAAGCAGCTCTGTTGTACACTTGTGCGAACCGTGCACATCGGCAGGAGCACCTCCTTCTCGTTCACAGGGAGCTTGTTCTTACCACCCCAGGAGACCTCTTTCACCTCCGTGCAAAACTGCAACAGCTGAAGCTAAGTGCAAGCTTTGCCATTCCCTGTGCCCATGCTGACATTCCCATTTCTGGTAAGATGAAATACGTCAGACTCGGGAGCTGTAGCTATAGCCAGACCTGGGGATAACAGCAAGGGCTGGAACTGGAAATGATGGGAGCAGCGTCTCCTACCTTTCTTTGGCTGCTGGTAGCAGTAGTTCAGAAGCAGGTGTTTAAGACAATGAGTTTATTGCAGGTTTTTGGGAGACCTGGCCTGTTACCACTTGCTTTGGCAGATCTAACACACATTTTGCACATGGTACCTTCTGACAGCCCTGCTTGCCGCAGCAGTCAGCTGGAGGACCGGTGCCATCAGCTCTTGCTGTCTTTGTGGTGCTCCACAACTCGCTGCCTGTAAACAGAAACACAAACCATTGTCAGCCTGCTCAGGGCCAAGGCTGCAGAGCTCGGCACAGCTTCCTGCACTAGCTCTCTCCCACACTGAGTCACTCCAGGAAATGTTTGTCTTTGTGATCGGTTTTCCTTCTGGAACTTGCCGTTAGCCCATAATTGCTCCAAGCATTACACCGGAGAAGGCCTTGGGCATAAAACTTCAGGGCAGGGGCGGAGAGGAGAGTGCAGGCCTGGCTTTGGGAGGGCATCCGGTCCCCAATGAGCTTGGCTCTTCTTGTCACCTGGGAGCAAGCGTTAAGTGTTGCAGTGCAATGGCATAGCCAGAGGGCTTTCATAGAGGGGTGAATCAGAGCACCGGGACATGGGGAAAAAAAAAAAAAGTCAGCAACTAAAATTAGAAAAAAAAAAATCACTCTTCCCTGATCCTAAACACTTCTCAGTGCAGGCCAGCTGGGCCTTTCTGCTGTTTGCAGCTTAGGTAGCAGGGCAGCATTTCACTTTGCTTCTTCAGCTCAGAGAGCTGCAAAAGCTGAGACTTGCTGCAACCCCGTTTTCTAAACAGCCTTCAGCTGTAGCTAGAATACCCCAGGGAAGCCAGGTGACAAGTGCTCCAGCACAAGCACATACCCAGGGACTGTTTGGCAATTCATTTTGTCTTGTATCACATCCCCAAAGCATAACTGAGCTCTACTGTATTTTGAGCCCAGAGGTCCCTTCCAACCTCAGCCACTCTGTAATAGAAGTATGACCCCATTCTGCTCCCAAAATCTAGAAAGTAATAGTTAAAAACAAATAAAAACCCCTCGAGACTATTAAATCCTTTCAGATCTTCCAGTGAAGCATCCAGAAGGTGTTCCATGGCTTGAACTGTAGGGCTGGCTCCAGGCTGCATACAGAAAACACAAGGAATCCTCCACAAAAGCCACTTTACTTCAAGGCTTAGCTGTACATTAATCAGTGCTGTACATTAATATACCCTGCTGTCCGCTCCATGCCTGAGGGCTTTCCCTCCACCAACACTCCTTTCTCATGAAAAATACAGAATAATACAGAATAAAGCAGAATTCACCATAAAATTTCAGTTTTAGCCAAACAGGAGAGACCTTATCCGCTGTAACTGTCGTGCTGCCTCTCGATACACCCATTAACTCTCACCTCTTGGTCCGGTGGGCCTCGCTTGCAATGTAGGCTGACGGGATCTTCAGCCACGCCACGGCATCCATGCGCTGCCGGCTCAGAGGAAGCAGCGGCAGTTCTGCCTTGCTGAGCTCGTTCACCTCTCTGGCGGAGCACAGCCTTCCTGAAGGAGAGAAATGCTTCGTGTGAGCACCTGCTGCCACAAGGAAGGCACCACAAAGTGCTTCCGAGGGACACTGATCATTTAAAGTACCTGTCTCGCACTGCTTGACAATGCCTGTCTCAACGAACTTTCGTTGAACAGCTTTTAACAGAGGGTCCTGCAAGGCTGGTATCGAAACCTGTGAGGGAGGCAAGGATTTCAAGGATTTTGTCTCAAAGTCAGACAAATGTGAGCTTCAAGGCTAGCAGGGAGGAGCGTCAACCTCATTTTTGATGGATAAGTAGCGTGGATTCACACCATGTTCCCAGTGAAAATCATTTTCAAGAACTCTTGAATTTAAATACAGTGGGAGCTGGTACCATAAAAATTAAGTTTTAGCAAGTACTTTACTAGGTAGCCAAATAGGAGAGACCTTATCCACTGTAACCGTTGTGCTGCCTCTTGAAAAACACATTTGTTCAACCAGCCTCAGAGCAGCAAGTCAGAAACAGGCTGCCTCCTCTCTAACCATTAACTTCCTGCAGTCACAGGGTGCACCTAAACCCAGGGCGTAACCAAGCACGGCACCTTCCAGCACTCTGTACTCCTCTGCAGGAGGAACGGGTCGTACTCCGACGGGTCGTAAGTTTCCAAAGCCACATAGCCCTGCAGGAGAAGCGGGTAGAGGGTCAGGTCTCAGAAGGTTTTGGGGATAACACAGAGCATAGCACGAACGCAGCACGCTGGACGCAGTAAAAAAAAAATAAAACGGGTTTCCTAATTTTCACACACCGCACCTCAGAAGGAAGGTGACTGAAGCATAGCAGGAAAATACCTACATCCGTGTTAATTTATTATAGGCATAAATATATTACAAGTGCTTGCATGAAGCATAAATAATTACAGTCTAAAGTGATAATTGCTACTAGGGCAGACTAAGTAATGTAAATTCTGTTCCAGGAGAAAGGTTTTGATAAGAGAAGGAAACAGATCTTAACAAGAAAAGAAAAAAAGTGACCGAGCCCCCACCAGCCTCATTTTTCCTTCAGATGAACATTTCCAGCTTTCCTGTGGACACAGTTTGCCAGGGGCCAGAGCAAGGAGGGAGCATCCAGCCCATGGCCCTCGAGGTATTGGCCTTGCATAGTTCTTTCTGGAGGCTGGCGGATGCGATTTCAATTTCAGAGTTGGAAACACCACACTCTGAACAGTTCGGGAGTGCTGCAGCACACGTTCAGACCCCAAAAATGGGACCTACAGTGAGTTGAGGAGATGGCTTTGTCAATGAGGCCTGCGTGAACGAGGCCCCAAGCGCCTGTGCTGCTCCCAGACCCTCAGCAAGCACCTGGGCAGCGCCACAGGGTTTGAGCTCCCTGGAGCCTGGCAGTTCCCCTGGGAGCACACAGCTGCCACTCACCTTCTTCTTTTTGTTTCTGCTCCTGTAAAACTTCAAGCAGTTTCAGGCAGCCAGCTACTGCTTCTGAAGTGGGGAGGCGTTAGGGATGGCACCTGCTGGCAGCCCAGCACAGCTGAACAGACTGCCATCAGCTAACTGCGACCCCGAAGAAAAGCTACGACCAACCAGACATGGCCCTGGGGTAAGGAGGAGGTGAGACCGGGAGTCAAAAAGAGGCAGATTTAAAGCCAAAAAAGAATCTGAGCAAGTCATTGGAACAAAGGAGAGGCAAGGAGGGGAAGAAAGCCAAGGGGCGTGAAAAAGGAGGCAGAAAAGTGAGCAGAGAGAAAGACTGAGATGGAAGAACGTGGAAGGACAGCAGAGGGAAAAGAGTGTCAGAGGGCAGGAGGAGAATGGAGGAAGGGGTGGGAAGGCAGCTTTGGAAAGCAAGGGGCAGTGGAGAACTTGGAGGAATCGTCAGAAGGAACAAGGAGAGAGAGACACTGCGCTGGGGAGTCTGAGAGAAGAAAGAGAGGTAAAATGGTGGGAGACTTGGGGGAGGGAGTAAAAGGAGAAAGAGGGGAGAGAGAGAGAGAAGAGACTGGAGGTTTATCACCAGTGCTGTGCTCGTGTGGGGAGAAGAGCACGTCCCAGTACACCAGCCATGGCTTTTGGAGGGCACCCTGACCAGGCACAGGAGCTTTGGCTGACGCAGACCACGATACGGACAGTGCACACCCAACGTGTCCTAAACGCCAGGACCTCGGGAGCAGGACTGATTCAGCCCTTGGTCATTAAGTGCAGTTTAAATGCATGGGGCTTTCACATCAGACTTCTGAAAAATATACCATCTGCTGTCATTAAAATACCACGGCTCCCCCAGGGTTTTCATTTCTGGACGGTAAGAGCTTGTTTACAGCCACATAAATCCGCTGTGCAGCGGTTTCCATTGACAACAAAAGCATGCCCTATATATAAACCCGTTCTATCCCTGGGAGATGATCTAACTGCTCTTACTGCTCTAGGCGTGCAATCCCGCGATGCAGACAGTTGAGCCATGGAATCTAAACAGGGATGTGAAATTCAGAGCAAAACCAACAAGCATTTCATACAGTCATTGCGATTTTTGTGAGTACTGCACACAGAGTGCGACAGCACCCATGTGCTGGGTCTGTTCACCTGCATGCACACGGAAGGGAATTGCTGGTGTCTGCTCCCAGCTTTTTTTCTTTTATAAAGCTTGACCGGTAGCACCCAAAGGCACAAACATGTTTCACAGCCCTCTACAAGCAACTGCCTCCATGACAGAAATTTACTTCTTGATACCTTCTTTTTACAGTAGTTTAAATAGAGGGAGAGCTGTTCTTCCTTCCGTTTCTCTATTTCGTCACTCGACTGGCTGTCCATCTTGTCCTCAATTTTCTGCAGCAGCGGCTCTGAAACATCCTCAAGCCATTTCTTGTAGAGGATCTCCTTCTTTCTCAGATTTAAGAAATCATTGTGCCTCAAATACCTGTCCACCTCCTAAGTGAAAGATGGAAAATAAAACCTATGCAGTGTGTTGGCCTAACACATTAATGAGTCCGTGGGTGCAGCTGCACAGCGCGGCTAACCCGATCTCACTGGGCACTGCTGCCCTGCTCTCCGTCCTCCTTTCTGCTCCTCCCTCCCTCCTCTTCCCACCAAGCTCTTCTTTGCCTTTTTTTCCTTTTTTTTAAGCCGTAGTGCAACACTGAAAACTACTCACTTTCCCCCCCCAAGGTTAGTGAGCTGAAACCTGTTCAGAGTGGAGGGCTGATAAGCACCACACAGTGCAAGAGACGCAGCGGGAGAAGGAGCTTCTCCTCCAGCAGGGACAATCTGCTAGATCAGGTCAGCCCTCCTGGCCTTTACTCACAGGCCCACCCCTGAAACAAAAGCTGAAGAGAGAGGATTCTCAAACTCATATTTCGGGTGTTAACACTTCAGTCCCATCCTGAGGAGGTCAGAGGCCTGTGCTTCTATATTTAACTTTCCGAGAATACAGACAATCGACATTTTATCGCAGTTCACTGATGAAGAGAAAATATTTGACATGCAGGAAAGCACACAGCTAATGAGAAAAGAGAGATCACTTCTTACCCTCACAAAGTAATTTTCTCTGTCCAAGATGGCCTGAGCAGAAGTGATGATGCCTCGACTTTCATCAGGGGCTGCCTGACAAAACACCAACAAAACGCATGAAGTAAAAGCAGGAGCCAGAACTACCTTTGAATTCAAAATAATTACTTGTGCTGCGATGAAAGGTCTATTACACCAAGGCAGGCAGCAGAAACACAGCCAGTGAGCCTTGCTCTGAGGAGTTGGGTTCAATGTGGCAGCAGCAATGTTTTGGAAGAGCGGGAATGCAGGTGTTCCGTGGGAGCAGACCACATGTTCCTTGGCATGACTGCACTGCCACCGGCTCCTTGCCCCTGGCTCAGGCGTGCCCCGTGAAGGCAGCAAGGGGCACCTCTCCCCACAGAGGAAAACAGGTGGAAGAGGAAAGATAACAAGAAAAACGCTTCCAAAGCAGGAAACCGTCTTGTTTCTGCCTTGCTCGTGAATTTGTCTGCATCTTAAATCTCAGTGACTTTTGGGACATCAGCCAAGCTCTCCCTCTAGGATCATCCCCATTGTACTCTTTCTGAAGATGAGTGTTAGGATACTGAAACACATTTTGAGAACAACAGCCCTTGAAATGCTCTGCTGTTGTAACCTGATTTTTAAACAGGTAATTTATTGCACCGTCCAGCTTATTAATTGCAACTCCAGCACCTAGTAAAGGAGCACAGGCAATACAGACCCAATTCATCTATCGTTTGTGGACGCAGTCCTTGAAGCAAGGCAGGGAAGACAAGGCAGGAACTGGCAAGGAGCATCAAAAAAAGGAGAAATCTGAATTTCAGGTGTGTATTAAGGCCCTTTCATCCTAATATCTGCAAAAAGTTGCATGTTATGATACACCTGACATATCTGCATCACTTAATCACAGGAGCTTTCTAAAACCAAGAGCTTCACAGCAGCAGGCAGGCCCAGACATCTCCCCGTGAGAAGAACACCAGCAGAACGCACTCAGAGCACACACTGTGAGCAGGTGGGAACTTTGCCTTCAGGGTGACACAGCTCCGAAGCACCTGCACAGAGCTAGTCACAGGCTTGGTTAGGTTCTATGTGGAGACTTCCAGCACGCTGAATCACATGGAACTCAATAAAGCTACCTCACAGGGATGCAAGGGCTCAATAAAACCCCCTGGATTAATATTTTCAGAGTTCTTTGTTCTGCTTCCCAATGACAGAGATATCTCAGACTTACAGAACCTTGCAAACAACCCTTTCCCATTCCTCCCTTCAGACTTTCTGTTCTTATTCCTCCACTCATACCTTCACATGACTGAAGTCCTTCTGTGTCAGCCAATATTTGGTGGCATTCTTCTTCCCAAAGAGTCTGCTGCAGTTAAAAGTGTTTGCTGGGTTGCTCCTTGCTGGTGCTGAGGGGAACCTCTGGATAAAGGTAAAACAAGGGAAAGGTCTGCATAAATAGTCAGCCAGCTTTATAGAGATCAGGTTCTTACCTAGGTTCCACAATCAAGCTACAAACCAGAATGTAACCAGAAGAAGTTCACCTAAGCCCTTCAGACCACGCTGCCCCACGAACAGCATTATTCCTCTGCAGGAACTACAGCAAAGCATCCCTGCAGCCATTCGCAGGAAGCTTCAGGACAGGGGAAGAACATTTCAGACACGTGAAACAGAAGCAATGGAGATTGGGATATCCCGATTTAGAGCAACGATTTGAATGGTTTGGGCACTCTTCTTCAAATAAATATATCTATAGGTTCAATTCTGCAGTCAATTTCGGCAGCTCTTGTAATATCAGACTGCTGTTTACTGAGTCAGCAGCCTAGTCACATGTACCTAAGACAGGCTTAATGCAATAGCATTTCTGAATTTAGTGCTGCTGACCGGCACTAAATTTGGGGATTTGTCTGGAAGACTCACACAGGACTTGGATGCTAGATAGCCTTAACTTCCAACAAAGTGTCTGAAAGGACAGAGCACATGCATCTTCATGTGAGACACGTTTCTGAGCATGCCAAGGAGGGAGAGACAACAGCACAGGAATGTTCCTGCTAAGTGGGACTCTAATGGATTCAGGCAGATGCCAGTGCCAGCCCTGGCAAGCAGGACAGGCAAGGTGGCAGGCTAGAACTTCAGTGGGTATCAGGTGCTGTTTCCAAGACAGGAACTCAATTACACCCAAATGTCCTGCGTTCTCAATTGCAGGTCCTCGTTTCATGTGTCCTGAACTTTGGTTCTTCACAGCCGAATTTACAGCTGAAGGAACGCTGAGTCACTCACCTGCCACAGCTTCTGCTGCTCATGTTCTGTTACGGGTCTGGGGCACTTCGGTCTTCGCTGCCAGGGAGTCTCCAGGCTACTCACAGCACATGTTGTTGGATGAGTCTGGGAGAAGCATGAAAACATTCAGAAACGTCTGAAACTACCCCATAAGCATGAAGAAGCTGATTTCCTCAGAATTCCAGACAAACAATGTTACAAATCTCGGAAGGAATTCTACCTGCTGCCAGCCAATACCAACAGTGTTTTTGTATCACAGTAAGTTAAATGGAGGGAGACGAAGTATCAAGTTTACTGTCAGATACTCCCTCTGAGAGTAACTGTCTCTTCTCATCTCCATGGTAAATGGACAGTAAATTTTGTTTCAAGGAACAAAGTGATTCACAAATTACTCCAGAATGCTTGCCAGCTTCGAAAACAGTTCAGTCATCAAATTCCACCTCCTTTTACTTCTTTCCTTTGTGCTTTTTTCAATTATGTAAAAGTGATTTTCAATAACCACGACATTCCACCACAGGGATAGCTGTATTTTAGTGGCTTTTAAAGTTCTAGCAGATGAAGCTTACACTAAAGTTCTGATACCAAGCCAGGAAATTCCATCTCCTCTATTATATGTGTACCAGGACATTTGGATTGATTTATAACAGGGTGACAGTAGAAATGCGGAGATAAAATGGCCTTTACAGGAATTTCTTTTTAAAATTCTACTTATTTCAGATTCACTGGAGAGACCGTGCTTCCAGGAAATGATGTATTTACAGAACTATTTAGGCAAAAAGTGGCCCAAAATAAAAACCTGTTCTATTATGATCAGACCTGGGAATATCTCTGACTAACTAAAATGATTGCTGGATACACCTGCATCGCAGTATGCTGTCAGCAGGATTAAAAACCATTTTTTACAGGTTTCTCTTGCTTCGTGAGTTCTGTTCAGCAGGGCAGAATGTTCTCCCATCTGCTCAAATCCACACATAGGCTCTGCCTAAACACAAGGTTTTGCAGAAACTTTTGGAAGATAGATTAATCACTTCTGTGAGAAAACGTAAGTATCCTTACGCACATGCCTCAGTCCCCTCAAAAGCCCCTGTTCTGACAAAAGCCTTTAAGAGAAGCTGCCCTGCAGGCTCGGAGTCATAGAACCACAGAATCTTCTAGGTTGGAAATGACCTTCAAGATCATCAAGTCCAACCATACTTAACTTATTAAATAATATTACTTATACGTCAACTTACTATCTAACATGTAATTACCATGTCTAACAGGAATAAAAAGTAAAGCAAGATTACTTTTGTTGCTTGTGTGTACAGATAAAATCCTTACAGACAGAAGAATTAGTAAATTTGCTAAGTAAAAATCCACATGCTCATGCATTTTTTTTCCTCATAACAGAAATGCTGTTTAAATTAAAGAAACTTACATATCAGAACATACTGGTGTGAGGATTCTGCTATATTTAATGCATAGAGAAATTTTTTGAAAGGGTTTCCTTCAAAATCTTCTGTTGTTCATAAGGCCTCCAGCAACCTTAATAAAGATATACCACTGGAATTTTTAGTTAATTCTAAAGTGATGTAACCAGCATGCTAGTACTTCTTGTTTTTTTAAGACCAAGTCATGCTGTTGAGCTGTGAGGTACAAAAAGGAAGGGAATGCTCATCTCCCAGGGAAAGAACTGTCCCGCTTCCCAAATCTATATGCAAATAACAGGGGTGAAAAAAAGTACTTAGTACTCGGAGCAAAATCATCTTGTTACACATCCAACATCCACAAAATGCTCAGCTGCTATTTCTTAAGATATCTTTTACACCTATCCTCGTCCCCATCTCCTCGTCACACAGGGGTGTCACCCCTTGCGAGCACAGCTGGGCACCTCTCTTGGTGGCTCTGTCCCCCCTTTTTCCTTCAGGTGCCTGGAGGAGGAGGGCAGGAGGGGAACACCAGCCTCTTGGGGCAAACAGGGCGCAAACCTACAAGCAGGACCTGGTAGACTGTGCATGAGATTTAGTGAATCTGGCATTTTGACATGATTTGAAACCTTGCCAGTTTCAGGCAGACAACCCGGACTGCTGGTTTGTGACAGAAGGAAAAGCATTAAAACAGACACTGTGCAGGCATCTGGAGGGCCCACAAGCACCTCCACCACCTGGTCCCTCCACTGGCTGGGGACATCAGTGACTGAGAATTCCAGGATCCCCTCAGGGCCACAAGGGCAGAACTGCGTCCCACCACACCCCTGCCCCGCAGCTTCCTGAGCCTTGAGGCAAAGCCCAAAGCCTGAGGCAAAGCCCAAAGCCTGAGGCAAAGCCAGGTCAGGACAGCAGCACCCCGAACACCCCTCGCCGGGGCATCCCAGAGTGGAGGACCCCTCACCGGCCTCATAGAGGTGACCCCCAACGCTAGGATCCGCTCACAGGCCCCAGGAAGGCTCGGGGCAGCCGCTAGAAGAGGCGAGGACGGCAGCCATTGCCGCGCCTCAGGGCAAAACCACGGCTCCCTCCCCAAAGGAAAATGGCGGCGCCCTTCGCACCTCAGAGCCGCATCACACACACACCCCCTTCCGAGTCCTTCCGCCTGAGAAAATAGTCCCTCCCCACTACCTCCCGCCTTTCGGAAGAGGTGGGACACCCCGCACGGGCAGCGGCCCGGCTCGCCCGGCCCCAGGGCAAGCACCCACCGGCGCCATTCCCGGCTGGAGCGAGGCGAGGCGGGGCCGGGGAGCGGCCGGATCCCTCCGCGCCCACCGCCCTCGCAGCCCGTGGCAACGCCAACCCGGCCCCCGCTGACACGGGGTAGCCGCCCTCAACCAATCAGAAAGGGAGCGCCCCGAAGGCTGAGCCAATCAGAAGCCGGGTAGGCTACCGTCGGGGAGCGGGGGGCGCGGTTGCCATGGCAACACCTCAGCAGGGAAGGCGGGCGGGGGCCGCAGCCTCCTGTCAGCCAGGGCCCAAGGGGAGGCTCTTGGAGGGGTCCCCAGCCCCCAAGCCGCATGCCCCTCATGCTTTCTCGATTTTAAAGTCAAATGCGTCCTCAGTACTCAAAAATTATTAATAATTGCTGGCCCGATGTCCCTGTGGCAGGCCGTTGGCTACGCTGATAAGCCTGAGAGCTTTCCTTAGTTGTGATATTAATGTGATTTCCACCACCCTCACATTAAAAAGTAAATAAAACCAGATTAAGTAGCAATAAAACTGCCAAGTTTAAACAGAGTTAATGTTTATTAAATTCAAAGATTTCATACATTTCATACAGCTGAGACAGCTGGGGCTATTCAGCCTGGAGAGGGGGAGGCTCGGGGGCATCTCGTCAATGTGTACAGGAGCTGCAAGGAACATGGAGCCAGGCTCTTTTCTGTGGTGCCCAGTGCCAGGACAGGAGGTTAAGGCACAACCTGGAGCACAGGAGGCTCCCTCTGACCACCAGGCAGCACTTCTGTGCTGGGCAGGTGGTGGAGCCCTGGCACAGGCTGCCCCGGGCTGTGGGGTCTCCTCCTTGGGGATCTTCACAAGGCATCTTCTCATTCTCTGATTCTGACCTCATGAAACTAAAGGGAAAAGCTGGAACTGAAATACAATTTATGCCATGTCTGTATTCTAGTGCTGTCAAAGTACTAGTTTTCTACTGATTAATTATGATTCAAGCACAATGGCAGTAATAGAATTTTACTATTTTCTCAAGATTTAACCAGCATCTTGTGCAGCCTGGAGAAGAGAAGGGTCTGGGGAGACCTTGTATCAGCCTTCCAGTACCTAAAGGGGGCCTACAGGAAAACTGGGGAGTGACTCTTTGTCAGGGTGTGTAGTGATGAGACAAGGGAGAATGGCTTTAAACTAAAAAAGAGGAGATTTAGATTAGTCATAAGGGAAAAATTCTTTACTCTGAGGGTGGTGAGGCACTGGAAGAGATTGCCCAGTGAAGCTGTGGGTGCCCCATCCCTGGCAGTACCCAAGGCCAGGCTGGATGGGATTTGGGCAGCCTGGGCTGGTGGGAGGTGTCCCTGCCCATGGCAGGGGGGTTGGAATTAGATGATCTTTAAGGTCCCTTCCAACCCAAACCATTTTATGATTCAATATTCTAAGATTTTTGCTGCTTATCCAGACAGCCAGAGATATACCATGAGATAAATGTTTACTTCCAAGCAGCACCATTGTGGAGCTGCACTGACCCAAAGGTCTAACAATAGCCATGCTAGTGCTGAGCATTTAAAAGAAAATGGTTTTTGTTTCAGGCCAAGCCTGGCCCAGAAACCAATACTTCACACCCCAATTTCTGCTCTGATCTGCTGGTTGTAGCAAGTTTTTTTCTCATTCCTTACTGTTCTGCTGTTCTCTGTTTTTTAGGATTTTTTAATTTTGTTATTTTTCTTATCTGAGGCTTAGCATTACTTCTGCTTAAATTCCTAAATTCTCCATGGAGAAAGATCTGGTTTCCAATATAAGAGGAGAGGAGAATGAACATTTATACATCTCTTTCTTTTCACAGAACAGATGGAAAATGAACCAACTTCAGGCTTTGTTGAATGGCAGTCTTATCAGAACAAAGCACGTGGAAAATGCAGCTATTATCAACATAAATGAAAGAAAAGTCTGTGCATCAACCTTTGGCTTTTATGTAAGAGACGAAAGAGTGTCATGGGAAGTGACAGCAGCGGTAGAAACTCCGGGAATCTAGAGCACAAAGTAGTGATCATGTCAGGGAGTTCTGCACTGTACTAACGGGACCAGCGGCTTCTTTCAGACTAAGAGCTTGAGTTAAATGGGTACAGCCTAGCTGCTGCTATGAGAGCTACCTTCTGAAGTTGATTGCTAATTTCACATCTTTGATCTTTGGAAGAAAGATGCCATTTTAACTGGCATTTTCAAGGGGTTGTTTTTAAGCACTTGCACTCAGTGATCCCCCCTGTGCTTGTAAAGGAGATGTTCTTAGGTCCATCTGCTGGCACTGAGATGTGCTGCTGTGGCACGGCCGCGTCCATACTATCACCTCTAAACAGAGAGGCTCTACCAAGTTGCTTCTGGGGAGCAGTCCTGACCCATTCTCATTCTCCAGACTGTGCCTGGGAATTGTTTGCAAAAGTGCTTGCTGGCCCAGGCCAAATCTGTAGGTGGACTGTTATAACAGTACCCAGAAGTACCCAGCTCCTTGACACTTGTAGTTTTCTGGTATAGATGTAGTTTATCTGTTTTCACTGTCTATCAGCTGATAAACAGAGCAGAATAACAGCACTTCTGCTCGTATTGTATTACATGATAAGGCTGAGTCCTACCCTGCATCGCCTTTTAACAGAGGGCTCCAGTCACCACTGGGTGTATTAATTCTCTAGGGAAGTGCTGGTGAGTAGTGGGACTGCACAGATAGTACCCATAGATTAAGCAGTTTCAAATGGGATGTTGGAAACACAGTGGACTCTATAGAAACTAGGCTCAGTTTTGATTTTTTTTCACTCAAAAACATCTTAATTTTAAGTGAACTATCGAAGAGAGTGGGAGGGTGGAGAGCTGTTCATCATTGCAAAGATGTACCCTTTCGGTCCGTAACACTGTGTTGTGTGAACATAGGTGCCACCAGAGAATGCCATAAACCTGATCTACACTTTCTACAATAACTTAATGCAAGTTAGAAGGGAAGGACTCTACTTCAAGCAGAAGCACTATAAATGTGTCCGAGCAGATGAGTATTCCATCTATCTTAAAAATGTACGTTGACAAGAGCTATGGCAGTCCTGAAAACTTTGGAAGCATCCTTTTTCTTTCACTGCCTGGTTACATGAATACCTTAACACAAGCTGAAAGCCTCCACACGCTTCTTTCCTTCTGTCTCTTAATATCACCTTGCCAGCAGTGGAATTAAACAGCTAACACCATTCACTTCAAGCTAATCAAATTATTATTTATTCTTCATCAAACAAGAAGGTTTTATCCGTGCTTTTCCTGGCACAGCCACATGCCTTTAGAGCAAGCAAGGCATTAAGCTGTATCAATATGAGCTCTCTCTTTTCAGCTGTGGGCAAATGGAGATGTAAAACTTGGGTGGGATGCTTGGAGGGCACAAGTTTGGTGACACTGGTGGCCATATTTCAGTGGAGCATTTATACTCTGTACCTCAATACTTGCATTAAAATTAGAAGTGTAGCCCCCATGTTTAGTCTATAAACTATCTGCCTTTCACTTTCAGTTAAATGTTCCTTCTTTAAACTGTTCTGGTGTTTCCCTGGCGCTAAATGGTTCCTGCATGTGTGCATTTATGCGAATATATACATCCCTGCATGTCCACCACACATCCCTAGCACCAGCTGCAGTGCCTGTTCGACAGAACTGTTAGATCAGCTCACCTCATGGGATGCCAGCCTCAGTCATTCACCTCCGAAATACAGAAACTGAAGCTGCATGCTCAGGATGGCAGTATTTTGTTATTACTGCTAAATCGCACAGTCTGAAGTAGATATATCCAGTGAGTGTTACTGGGGTCTTCTTAACTCTTCCCCTCCCCAGTAAAGCCATCCTTGAAACGAGCTGAGTAACCTGCAGAAAAGGCTGAGCTGCTTTTAAATTTGGACCCCCGTTCAGAAAACATGCAGTACTTCTCAGTGTCTTTTTCCAGTCATTATTACAAATCAGTGAGGTGGAGTTTGGGAGTTAGGGTTCATAAACACTTATGCAATTTCATATAAATACCTATTTTACTTGCATTTATTACTGCTTTTGCATATGACTGAGCACTACGGTAAAACTTCTTCAAAATGCTGCGCAGTAATACATCAATCATTGGAAGTGAGAATAGGCAATACAATAAAAACATTTGAGTGACTTGTTTTAATAGTCAGCAGTCTTCAAAACACGCATGGACGTGTGTTGTCTGCATCATGGCTTAGGCTTTGAGAGAGTATTTGAGCAACGAAAAGGTCTGTAATTAGCTCAAATTGTAAGGCAATATGTATGCACGTGTATATTTTCAGAACCTTGTGCCATTTTTCTGTATTATCCAGCCAGATGGAGGCCTGATAGCTGTGAAGACCAACGCTTTCATCCTGATTGCTACTTACAAAGTGGGCATGTATCCCAGCGTGTGCGTGGAAGCTGTGGAGAAACTCGGTAAGAGAAATGAATGCATCTATGCGCCTCCATGTCAATGTTTCATTTACTGGCTCTGCTCTCGCACACAGCGTCAAAAATTAATCTGACAAACTACCAAAATCTTGGGAATTGAATACAGGCTTGGGTTATTCCTGCATGGCTAAACCCTCTCCAGTCATCACATCCCACGTGTTCCAAAGCCTCCAGGGATGTGAACAGGTTGCAGAATGCTCTCTTGCCTTGGCCTTTGTGGGACAAGTTTTCTGTTAGTTACACTTGAAGACAGTGGGACCTGACAGCCACATCTCATTGACCTCATACGACTAATCCTTACCCAGCGTCTTCTGCACACATCCTTTGGACATTATCTTTGATATTCTGATTCCCAGCCCACTTCTTCAAAGACAGTTTTGCTCTCTAAGGGTATCAAACTTTCCTTCTCTGCCTAGTCACCTTTCCTACACGTGAATCTTGAGACATCATGACGTTTTTTTTCCTCTCTCATGCTTTGTGCCACAGTTACAAAGTACCTCTTCTCTAACAAAAGTGCCCGTTTCCTTCCCTCTTCTGCCAAAGTTTCCTTTGTGTGCCCACTCAGGTTTCTCTCTCTTGGGTTCAGTGTGTTAAAGACTTAGTGTTACCATCTCTTTGTTCCCCATTTGAGAATACTGCAAAACTTTGCAGACAAGCTGCAGAATCCCGATAGCATCTCAAACGTAGTTTTCTCTTTGGGTGGAGGTGCTGGCAAGGATTAAACCAGGGAGATAAATAACAGTTACACATCTTATTGCTGTAGTATATGGCTGACTATATCAAGTATCCAATCATTCTGTCACATCATCCAGATGGATAAAATGCACGAGAGCTGATAGCCCTGCTGATATAGCGTCAGCCTCAATAGCCCTGAGTTTCAGTGTGGAGACAGAGGTATTTCTAAGGAATATTTTTTAGACCAACAAGGTCCATCTTAACCTTTGGATATGCCCATCTCATTTCCCTGAATAGGAATGAAATTCTAGACCCATTTTTCTCCTAGCATTTGTTCCTCACTTAGGTGTCTACAAGTAAGTGGAAATAACTTGTGTTTTGACTAAGCATTTTTAGTCTGGAATGAGCTATAAGACTGTCAGTAATAAATTCTTCATCAAACCTTTTTCAAAAGGTTTTTATAATTTGAAAGCTATGATCAAGAGCAGTTTTCCTGAGTAAAGTCTAAAGTCTAGTCAACATGTTTGCAGGGCCAGACTTCCAATAGTTTTGACAATGCACATATTTTGGAGTTCTTGCTGTTCTGGATGATTTCTCTCTGAAGAGAAAACAAAATGGCATTACCTTTCTTTGCATCTGAAGAGAGATTTCTGCAAATGACTTAAGTTTAAAGTGGTCAGTGTTTATTCTGTAGAACAGGTAATACCTCATGAACATATGTACCAGTATTTTTAATGTGCAGCTGTAAATGCTGATATCTGTTCTTCTGATTACAGGCTGAGGTGGATCTGAGCTTGAAAAAAGTATCTCTATTACAGCAAATCTGTGTATGACTTTAATCATATTTTACTGATTGTATTTTATTTGCTTATTTTTCATTTTTTATTTCCTTGTGTTCTTATAGCAGACTACTTTAGAGACAAGGGTAGCTGAATCAGCAGAAACCTTGAACTTCATCAAGCTCAGAAGGAAAACAAGTATAGATGTTTGATGCGTTATCCAACTCCAGCAAGCACCTGCTCTTTTACCACACTCCAACTGCAGAGCGATGGCTGTTTCCCCATTTTTTTTTTCAAGAACTCTTGAAGGTTCACTGCTCCCAAGAGGACTACCTTATGCATGCATCACCCAAGTTTTTAAATAGAATTGAAAGTGATGTCCTCAAGATTTGGCTTAGGATGCTTTCCTTAATCTTTTGAATGTTGTCTTTTAGCCTGTTTCTAGATAAGAAAATTATTCATCTCCCTGAGCAAAGTAACTTCGCTCAGAGCATTTCTCTCAGCTATGTAGCATGACAGACCCAAGGGACTAAGGAAATTGTTACATTAACAGATTTTCAGTTTGCCCTGCATGCCCTTGAATATTGGAAATAAAATACGTTTTTCACATCAGTTTGCTCTGTCACTGACTGTTACAGAAAGTTATTTTAATCTGCAGTAGACTGCAAAGCTCTGTGAGAACTGGGGAGGAGGGACAACGTTCCTACCAGGCTGTAATCAGACTGTGTATGTTGTAGGACATCAAATAATTCTCATTTGGGTGAACCCCTTACTGTTCAGACAACAACTGAGCTATTTCACCAGCTGAAGACCAGGTTCAGGAAGACCAGGCCCCATGATCTTCTCATCTGCAGAAACAAATAAGCTACTAGCCCTTGGAGTCGTGTGAGAACAAAATATTTTTTGCTAAATTTGTTTCTAAATTAACCTAGTTTCAAATAAAAGTTTAAATGTCTGAATCCCAAAATATCCAAATCAATTGGAAAAGAAACCCACAGAAGAATCCCACGCGGACAGCCAGATGAAAAATTATATCATTTTAAAATGCTTTGAAATGTCAGTTTTATTCCCTGACAACTCCCAAATACTCGTGAGCTGGCAGCTAGGATATGGAGAAAGGCATAACCTGATGGGAAGTGGCAAAGCTCAGCCAAGAGGTGAGAGCGGGCAGCCGAAAGAGCAGGTAGAAATGCCGCGGGCTGACAGACACGAGCCAGCAGACTTAGAATGCTGCGGTCTCAAAGGAAGGGGAGCAGACTAAAAGCCTCCTCAGATGGAGCATGAGGGCTGTCACAGCCCAACGTGCCCTTAATGCAACCTAGGTTAATCCAGCCTCAGCTATCCAGAGTCCAGAAATCCAAGCAGAAGTTCAGTGCTTTGCCCAGGAAGCTACAGACACACACCCTGCAGATCCGTGCTCCGCCAGCAGCAGGGTAAAAGCACCAGACCAAACCTCCCTGCGTGCTGGGGGGTGTGGGCGATCTCCACCTCGATGCCAAAGGGAAAGGCTGATTTCTGCTATACCTGTGGAATAAACCAGGTCCGTGGGGAGAAATAATTGGTGAAATATTTCCGGATTTCTGACTCCGCTCACGTCTTTCCCTCCAAGGAAAACACAACCTCTTCCGATTCCACCCCGTGACTTGCCGAGGAATAGCAGGTTGCAGAGCCTGGAGAGGAGGAAGCGGGGCCAGACTCTGCTCCCAAGGACAGCCAGGGCTGCTGCCAGTGCAGAGGAGCAATTCCTTTCATTACAGGAAAAAGGTGGGTCACAAACCGTGCTCAGGAACCACGGATCTCCTTAAAACTTGTTTCGGGCCTCTGCTGGCAGATCTGACAGCTTGGAGGTGTCGTGCTTGGAAACTCGGTTCTCAGCTTGTGCATTTCTCTGTGCATTTGAAAGCAACGTAGGTATTCATACCGTCACTACACTTTTTTTTTTTTTTTGGTCTTTTGGTGGGTCTGCTTCTAGCAGCAAAGCATTCAGACAAATGCAGTTTAGTGGACTGATGGAAGAGGGACAACAATGTTTTTAGTGTGTGATTTTTAATTGACTACATTTGAACAGATTAAGTGGGGGGAAGACCTGTTACAGGGCGGTACCAGATGGATTTCCCACTAAATTTTTGTGCTAATACACACAAACGTGGGACCGGATTGAGCTGTTTAGCTGAAAACAACAAATAGCCAGCCAGTCAAAGAATTAAATGCCTTAAAGTTGTATTTTATGCAGATAGTTGGCAGCAGTTGTTTATTCAGCATACAACAGCCATAGAGCACCACCCTGTGGGGATTTACGCTCCTGGGGTTTCAAGTTTATCATTCCACACCTCCAGCCTTATAACAAATGATTAAGTAAGCACTAAGGTCATCGTGCAAGTGATTTTACAGAGGTCAGTCACGTATTCCACTTCCTTGAAGAGGGCCTGGTTTGCCCTGCACACATCTTTGGGCAGCAGACCTATATGGTGTTCGTACACTGCAAAGTACAGGAACAGACTTTCCCATCGTGATTCTCTCTTCTTCCTTTCTGCGTCCACCCAGGGGAGATTGCTCCAGATTTGACTTTGCCAGGCGGAAAAGGGATTGACATCGCAGCCTCATCTCAACAGCTGCTGGTGGCAAAGCCGAGGAGGCCAGAAACTGTCTGAGGAGATTTTTAGAGAAAATGTTGGCAGCCCATTTTGATTGCCCAGGGGGGCCAGAAAATCTGTATGTGAAAGAAGTGCTGAAACCACATCCAGGAGAAGGAGAAGTTCTTGTGAAGGTCTCTGCGAGCGCTCTGAATAGGGCTGATTTACTCCAGGTATGTGTATGTTAAGCAGGTTTATGTATCTGAAAACTACACCAACTTTTCAAGTCCCCATTTGAAGTCTTTACAAATCAGAAGAATTAAAAGAGATCGGGCCTGGTGAGCATTTGTATCTGAGACTTCAAAGGAAATCTTCATAGGGCTAAAAGAAGAGATGTCTCTTGATTCAGTAGGTAAATGCTTTATTTATTTTTTTAAGAATAAAATATACTTAGTAATGAAACAAGAAGCATTGCCAAAGGATAGAAGATCCTTAAATTGCTGAAACATTTACATAGTCCAAAATCAGGGTGAAATAAAAAGGCAGTTAAGTAGGAGACATGCAAATAAAATATCGCAGGTCATTACACTCATTGATGTGTGGCTTCTCCTTCCCTACCCTCTCTTTTGTTTTGTTTTAGAGGAGAGGGAAGTATCCTCCCCCCAAAGGAGCAAGTGATATTTTAGGCTTAGAAGCAGCTGGAAGTGTGGCTGGGCTTGGACCTGACTGCAAGGGCCAGTGGAAGATTGGCGATGCAGTGATGGCTCTGCTCTCCGGAGGTGGCCAGGCAGAATACGTTACGGTACCCGAAGGATACCTGATGCCAGTTCCAAACGATATGACTTTTATTCAGGCTGCAGCCATTCCTGAAGCCTGGCTAACAGCCTTTCAGCTGCTGCATTTTGTAGGTGAGAGGTGCATTTGCAAATCTGTCCCATCAAAACAGCTCGCCTTCATTTCTGTTATTAAATCCTCTCTTTGTTGCCCCCATCTGAATGCTGTTTGCCTTTGAAAACCCTTTTCTCTGTCACTCACATGGGCCTTTTACTTATCTGGCCAGACCCAAATTCTGAAATCTTGACCACAACATACTCTGCTGACTGCGTATTTACAAGGAAGGATATGGAAAGATGGCCAGTTTTTTCTTTTCATCTGTGTTTCTCAGCTTGAATCGTGATTTCCAGTAAACCTAAACTCTGAAATAACTTACACGTTCTGCAAACAACTGAATACAAATCCTACTTGTAAAGATTTGTCTTCACTGCAAGCATGACCATATCGTGAATTTTCCTCACTAATTGCATTGTGGAATTACAGTAGACAACATCTGCTTGTACCTTGCTTCACAGAGATGTTAACTGTACGTAACATGCCCTCTGAGCTGATTTAAGAAGGGCATAAGCTTACACTCCTCGTTTTTAAAATGTACTACAGAGGCACTACTAATAGCACTTTTCAGGTCTTTCTTCAGTTGACAGATACCCTTCTTCTATCCTTTTCAGCAGTGGTACTTAAAAGCTATAATAAAGAACATGAGTTACAAAGAAGTATCTTCCCTCACTACCACAAATTCAGACTTGATTCGAGCTGTGTTGCTTCCAGTGGGTCTGTACTCAATTAGGATGATGTCCCCAGGACTACTAGGTGCCCCACTTCCAGTAGCAATCAGTAGGAAACAAACAAATGCATTAGGGCAAGGTGTAGATGGTAAGATATCAGGTAGAACTGGTCCTCAACAATACCCGCCATTTGTGTAGCATTTTTCCACTACTAAGTGCCTGGTATTAACTCAATGAATATTATTAACATTCTACTGGCAGCAGTGGATGGTCCCAGTATAAAAAGGCTGGCAGCTCTCACCCTGGCAGCTTTGTCATGGTTGCTCACCACTGGACAGGACCCAGCTAATGTCATTCCACTGAAGTCAGTAGAATGGAGTCCTGTTTGTACACTGTGAGTTCTGTTCATTCTGGATTTGTTTATTTTATTAAGTATATGAAGATATAAACAGTACACAGTTGACAAAGGCATCTCTTTCAGCTTTCAATATTTTCATCTATTCAGTATTTTCCACCTTGATCATGTTTTACTCCACTTATAAAACCAACAGGGCAATCATTTCCCTTATGTCCTCGTTCAGGTAAAATACAGAAGGGGGAGAGAGTGTTGATCCATGCCGGAGCTAGCGGCGTTGGTATGGCAGCCATTCAGCTGGCAAAACTGGCAAAAGCTATTCCCATCGTGACAGCAGGAACTCAGGAGAAACTCAAAGCGACAGCAAACGCTGGAGCAGCTGCAGGGTTCGACTACAAAAAGGAAGATTTTAGTGAAAAGGTCTTGGCGTTCACCCAAGGTAAGAACCTTTGAGTGAAAGGCAGAGTTGAGGAAGAGAGTGTACCTCCTAAAGCATATGCACATCACTCAATTTCAACCGGGACTTGCCATCATCTTTTCAAAGAGACCAATCTTGCAGAGAGGCATGATTCACTTCAAATTTTTCATGTTCCCTTTGGTGCTGAACAGGATGGGAATCCAGCAGTATTGAATCTGCTTTATTATGGATAGGGCCTAAAACAGATTTTGACAAGAAAATGCAGAAAATCTTGTGCCTTCCTTTTCCCAAAAATAAGTTCCTGGCCAATTTCCATACTGAGTTACTAAATCCTGCTCTATTTCAATTCTATGCAATGTTCTTCTCTTCCTGTCCTAAACTCACTTTTCAGTACTGTAGACTACATTTTATCTTGGAAGTGATTTATTTCAGCTGAACTTGCAAAAATCACCTCGCAGGTTAGAATAGCAATTCTGTAATCAGTGGTCAATTTAGCAAGGAGGAAAGATGTCACCTTAATGAAGGAATAGACAGTAAGGATCCTGTTATCCTGTTCAGCCCAAGAATGTAACTTTCCTTAGTTTAATTGGGCTCTGTTTTCTGCATGGACTCCCTTTGGCTTCATGTTTATTTGGGGCATAAAAATTGTGCTGATATTATTGTTGCATCTACAAGGAAGTGTAGCACTTGTATTTGTGTCTGGGCAAAAAAACTCTTACAGTTCTCTTACAGTTAGAAAAAAGTAGCTTTTATAAGCATTTGAGACAATTTGTGACAGGGTTTGTATCTGTTATCTATAATGATTCATTTTTAGTGCCTGATGCTAGGATTCTTTACAAATCATTGTGCCAATTCCTAATTTCAGCAGAAGGATTTAAATAAGAATTGCAAGATTGATTCTGTACCTACAGAGAATAAGGTTTTAGTTTCACCTGAAATTACCCTACCTTTAGTGCAGCTCAACTATAATTGGCTGATTTTTTTTTCTGTTTCTACTTGAGGTTCTGGAGTAGATATTATTTTAGATTGTGTTGGTGGCTCTTACTGGGAGAAGAACCTCAACTGTTTGAGTACTGATGGACGGTGGATTATTTATGGACTACTGAGCGGAGGTGATGTCCATGGAGATTTGCTTGCAAAGCTGCTTTCCAAAAGAGGGAGCATTCATACAAGTCTATTAAGATCACGAGACAAGGAGGCAAGTAATAATTATCAACAGTGTATATAGTTTGATCTTAAAATCTATGGTAGTTTTGAGATCTTTCTTATGATATCAGCACTAAAACAGAATCTAATGCATTATTACTAAAAAAAAGCGTTACCTTGAACTATCCCTACAAACTTTAGAAAACATTGCAAAATTAAGTTACATTTTCCCTTTTCTACTTGTCTGAGATGCTTCCCTTTTCTAACTACTGCCACAGAGGTATGATACGCAAGACTTTTTAATGTACTTCATGAGTACCATAATTTAAAGGTTTGTTCTAAGAAACAAAACTCAAGTGATCAGATGACTCAATCAAGTCTGGGGGAGGGGTAGAGAAAAACCTCCATTAAGTCACCTACAGACACACTTTTCAAAGTCAAGACCAAGTTTGATTCCACGTTATGTGGAAATTTCTCAGTTATTACAGTAAAAAACACCAACATAGAGCTCTAGGATAAACTTTGTCCATAATCCAATACATAATATTTTCAAGAACCTTACGAGTTTGAGTTTTAAATGGTTCTGCACTGAGCTTTGGCCACTTGTTTTGGAGAAGCTCATTCCCTTAAAATACAGTTCATCTATAAATAGGTTTTCTTTTCACTAGCAGTTTATACCTTTCAGATGTTTACATGTCTGTCTCACTATGAAATATCTGAGAATTGTATACATTTTGCATGCTGTGATTAGAGATACTTCTGGGAATGAAACGACTAGAAATAATCTTCAAAATACTTTCATTTTTCTTCAGTATAAGGAAAAGCTGGTGAAAGCCTTCACAGAAAACGTGCTGCCGTATTTTGCCCGAGGAGCCTCCCCTCGCCTCGAGCCATTTGTCGACAGCGTTTACCCTCTGCATGAGATCGCAGAGGCACACAGGGCAATGGAAGAAAACAAGAATATTGGCAAAATTGTCATTGAAATGCCTGTTTCAACTTAAAATTCAACTTAAAAAAAAGTGTCATTTTAAAAAAAGATGAAACTACTGCTGTAGTTACTCGATGGGTAGGAGCATTATGGATGTTGTAAAAGCAGAGATTCAGCAATGTCTGCTTCCCTATCTGGAATGATTTATTGTGGAATGACTCAAAAAAACGAGGCACAAAGGAAGGCCTTACAGGACACATTTAATAAAAAGACTCACGTTGCTGTGAAAGGACTCTGATGTTTTATTGTGGAAGGACTCAAAAGAACGAGGCATAAAGCAAAGCCATGCAGGACACATTTAATAAAAAGACTCATATGCAGCTCCAGCGTTATGCCTTGAACCCGTGAGTAAAAGGCGAAAAAAAACATTTATTGCTCGCCAGAGCTCCACAAGCCACAATGAGGCCGCTGACGGCGAGCTGCACTAAAATGGCCGCCCTCCCCTCAGGCGGCTGTGGGCTCCTAGCGCTGATAGCGTAGCGGTACGCTCCTTGCGTTACGTCGCTCGCGTCGCATCGTTTACGTTACGCCCCTTGCGTTACGTCTTTTGCGGTGCGCCGCTCGCGTTACGTCGCTCGTCTTACGTCGTTTGCGGTAAGCCCCTTGCGTTACGCAGTTTGCGGTGCGCTGCGCGGTGCGTGCCGGGATAGCATCCGGGCACGCCGCTGAGGTAAACGGCGGGGTTGGAGGGTCGCTGCTCGCTGCCATTTCGCTCCCAGGCCCTAGGCCCCCCATCCACCCGGCGCCATGGCAATGCAAGCGGCCAAACGAGCTAACGTGAGTGCTCGTCCCTGCCCCGAGGCCCTCGGGAGGGGTGTGAGGCGAAGGGTGGCCCAGGGAGAGGGGGGCGGCCTTCCGGGCTGTTCGCTCGTTAGGCAAAAGCACAGCTGCTGAGGGGGAAAAAGGGAGGCAGAGTGTCCCAGTTGTTGTAGGCACGAGATTTAGTACTTAAATTGTAACATGTAAGGTTTGAAGTGAGCGATCTGGGTGTGTTACCGCATGGCTTGTTTCCCCACCAGATCCGGCTGCCGCCAGAAGTCAACCGGATCCTGTATATCAGGAACTTGCCCTATAAAATCACCGCGGAGGAGATGTATGATATTTTTGGGAAATACGGGCCTATTCGGCAAATCCGAGTGTGAGTATGTTTAGCTCTCTTTGCGAATTTAAGGGCTTTATGGGCTTTGGGGTAGCTGTTATAAGTCAGTGGTGCTACTACCGTAGGTAAGAACTGGGTTTTACACCTAAAAAGTTGAACGTACTTGAGCAGCATCCCTGTGCCAAAGGGGAAGGTAGCGATGTTTCTTTTCTGTGTGAATTCTGTAGAAAAGAATATTGCTGGTAGATAGGCTGGAAAAGTTTAAACCTGGTGTGAACGTAGCTATGGGGGGAAAATAAGGACTTTTATTTAAATAAACCTTAGGTATACTAACCTTTTATTATAAGTAAATGTAAAAATGTGAGAAGCAAGGGTTGGAAGCAACCACTTTTCCTGCTTAATGAGTATTAGGTACTGAACTAATGGAAAAATGGAGATGTTGCTGTTGGTGCTGGACATGTCTACCAAAGTAATACACCATTGCCAGATACAGCTTGTTCCTGAGGTATGTAGTTCGTGGATCAGAGAGATTCAACTGTAATTTTCTCCTAAATGCACCGAGGTTATACCTGTCTACAGCACATCTGAGGTTTTTCCCTTTAGTTCCTTTGAATATTGAAGACCCGAGCTGTGGTGTTCCTTGTTATCCTGAGTACTGTCTGATTGCTGTGGATTTACCCGTGATTTCATCTGGTTAATAACATGTTCTGCTAAGTTGCAGGCAAAAAGAGTCGGGTTGAAGCTGGAATTTACGATTAGCTATTGAGAACTGCAGTAAGATTGGCTGCAGTATTGACATTCTTACAAAATGTTTTTTTTCCCCTCACTAAGTATTTGGAAAGCAGTGGGGAGGTGACAAAACTTAGCGCTCATGTTTAATACTTAAAACATTGTCAGTCATACTTCTTTAAATGAACAAATAGAAAGGAAACGCAGTTCATATTTGATAAGGTTTTCTTTGTACTGCCTTTGTCCAGATGTTGACAAAATAACTTGTGGCATCTCTGAGTTTTTGAGTAGGTTGTGAGTTGGACCAGAGCAGAACGTGGCCTTGTTTATATTGTTGTCTGCTTCCTCATGCTCTGAGAGTGGGGTGGGTAATGAATCCACAATGAGTTTCACTGGTTTGATTATGCAGGATGTAAAGATGGTAACAGCTGAACAGACCAAACTTTACCCTAGATCAAAGTGCTTATTTCAGTCAGAGCCATAGTGAAGAAAAATGGTTGTTCAGTGTAAGGATCTGCATTGGGCTTACGTGGCAAGGGTTTGGTAGCAGGGGAGCTGCAGGGGTGGCTTCTGTGAGCAGAGCCCAGCAGCTGCCCCATGTCAGATCAGAGCCAGCTCCAGCTGGCTCCAAAAGGGACCCGCCGCTGGCCAGAGCTGACCCAGTGGGCGATGTTGTTTGCACCTCTGGGAGAGCAGAGTTAAGAAAGGGGGAAAAGCCTGCTGTGCTACAGCAGCTGCAAGAGAGGGTGAGAAATTGTGAGAGAAGCAGCCCTACAGCCCCCAGGTCAGTGCGGCAGGAGGTGCTCCAGGCACACAGCACAAGTTCCCCTGCGGCCTGTGGAGAGGCCCCTGGTGGAGCAGGCTGTCCCCCTGCAGCCCATGGGTCCCACAGGGAGCAGATCTCCACGCTGCAGCCCGTGGAGGAGCCCCCGGTGGAGCAGGTGGATGTGGCCTGGAGGAGGCTGCGGCCCTTGGAGAGCCCCCGCAGGAGCAGGCCCCGGGCCGGAGCTGCAGCCATGGAGAGGAGCCCCCGCAGGAGCAGGGGGTCTGGGGGGAGCTGCCACCCGTGGGGGCCCCGTGCTGGAGCCGTTTGCTCCTGGGGGATGGACCCCGTGGTACAGAGCCGTGTGGGAGCAGTTCTTGAAGAGCTGCTGCCTGTGGGCAGCCCCCGCAGGCTCAGTTCGGGAAGGACGGCATCCCGTGGGAGGGACCCCACGGGGAGCAGGGGCAGGGAGGGACCGTGAAGGAGTGGCAGAGACAAAGCGTCAGGGACTGACCGCAGCCCCATTGCCCATTCTGCTGCACCAGTCGGGGAGAAGGTGGAAGAGGATGGATGGGGGGGGGGGGAAGGTGGTTTTGTTTTGTGTTTTAGATTCTTGCTGCTCTAGCTTGTTAGTAATAGGTAATAAATTGCATTACTCTCCCTATGCTGAGTTTATTTTGCCCATGACAGTAACTGTTGATTGATCTCCCTGTCCTTATTTCAACCCCTGAGCCCTTCCTATCACATTTTCTTCCCCTTTCCCTTTGAGTTGTGGTGGAGCTCAGCTGCCCAGCTGTGTAAAACCAGCACAGGAACAAAATGAGTTTTATGTGTAGAATTGCCTTCAGTAAACAAGCAGGAACAGAGGGGTGTCCTCCCCAGTGCTGTGTTGGAATGTGTAGCTGCTGCGATCCTTCTGATAAGAGAGTTAGGCAACAAAAGTGACTGGGGAAGTGGTTAAAGGAGCAAGGGATAGCATAAATTGTTTGGCTAAATAGGTGGAATTGTTCACTAATGGTCATTGGTTGGTAAAGGAGCGCTACGATTTCTGAAAAAGGGTTGGTTGGAGTGGTGTGACAGCGGCACGTTGAGAATTCAGGTGTGTCAGGAGACATGCTGAAGCGTTTCTGACAGGAGCTGCTAGCAGTGTATCTACTGATTGTTCAGCACTGCTGATTGTGTTGTGTTCTGCAGGAACCCTGACGTTGTTGTGAGGCAGGAAGCACTGTGGAGCTCCCTTTGTAACAACTTAGCGCCTTTGTGCAGTTTTTAACCTGTTCACCTCTTCATTTGCGTACTCTTCCCAGAGCAGACGTGTGATGACGTTTGGAGTTCTCTGACAAGTCAGTGCCTTAGGAAGGGTTCTGCTGACAAAGGTTGCTGTAGCTGTGTTCCAGCCGGGATCTCTGGGACCCGTGAGCTCTGTCATCTCTCTGAGCTAGTTAGCGTCATGGGCCCAGACGGGTCTCCTGTCCCTCAGGCAAAGGAAATCGGATCAGTGGCCTGATAGGTGGTGGCTGTGCGTCTGAAGTGGTCTTGGAGCAGCGCGGCTGGTTTGTGGTGTGCTAAGGACAGCATCCCATCCTAGGTGGCATCAGGTCTGGGCGGCCACTAGCTGACAGCCCAGTCTTGTAACATTCAATAAAACAAGCTAATTGCTGTTCCAAAAACATTGCCGAAATGTGATGACCCCTCACAGCAACAGCGCCACGTCTCTGTTACATTTTCCTATCGCTTCTGACTCTGACCTCTAAGTGAAGATTGGTGTAGGAAGCAGGGATATATTTCAGTGCCTAGCAAAACCAATAATCATTCTGTGGTGAAGTTGCATTAGCTAATCCAATCTCAGTCACTGCTAAACAAAAGTAGAATAATTTCCTGTTCAGTTAGTTTAACATTCACCCTGATCTTGCTCTGCAGTGGGAACACTCCCGAAACGAGAGGAACAGCCTACGTAGTCTATGAAGACATCTTCGACGCTAAAAATGCTTGTGATCATCTGTCAGGGTTCAATGTGTGCAACAGATACCTCGTTGTTTTGTACTACAACGCAAACAGGGTGAGTGCTTGGTGTTCTTTAAGTTACCTGAGACCAGTGTCAACCGTGGTGGTGGTAACTGGTGGCCGTTTCTGGCAATTAATAGGTCATAAGGATAAATTTTTCTTCTTACACCTTTTATTTTTATTTTTGTAACCACAGGCATTCCAGAAGATGGACACAAAGAAGAAAGAGGAACAGCTTAAGCTTCTCAAGGAAAAATACGGAATTAATACAGATCCGCCAAAATAAACTGCTTTTTTTTTTTTGAAAACTGTTTTCAAGACCTGCCCTTGTGTTCTGGAATTACGTAAGGATTCTCTCTGATGTATATATTTTTAAAATTTAATAGGCTGTAATTTCAATCCTTAGATCGTCGTATTAGGATTAAATGTAAAACATCAGAAGATCTGCTTTAAGACTAAACCCCCTAAACGGACACAGCTTCGTCGTGTTGCAGGGCTGAGCTGTAAGCGCTGTGTAACCACCGTCCTCTCTCTGGCAGGCCCTTGTAGGACAGGACCGAGTACAGGCCTGCTGAAATTCTGCCCAGGCTGCAGGGCTGATTTTAAACGGCAGCCAGTTAATGCAAAGAGCTCAAGGGGCCTTGTGTCAGCTGTCTACGTGGTGAATTTCACTTGCCTCTTCTAAAAATGGAATAATGCAAGTAAACAAAAGTGTCCCTGCCACGGGGATTCTTGTGCTTTTTGGTTTTTAATTAAAAAAAAAAGTATGGTTTGATTCTTGTTCACACCTGTATGTTTTACACAATTCACTGCATCTTTCTCCTCAGAATGTTTGTTAACTAGGAACAAACAAAGCCTAACTCCATGTTTATAATGAAGTTTCTTCTACGAACTAGGAAATGAGTGGCCTTTTAAAATAATCCAACTGCTTTGGTGACTTCCATGAAAACACCTTGTTCCCAGCAATGAGCACAGACCAGGTGAGCTGCTGTGAGATAATCTTGCTCTGACGGTGCATTGCTGTATGGCCGAGAGAGATTTTTAAGTGTACCCGGTTAAAACTGAACTTAGTAGGAGCAGCAGGAATAAACTTCACGCTTTTCATGTTATTAGGGAACACCGGACCAAAGCAAGGCCACAGATACTGGCGGTGATTTTAGATACCTGTGATGGGATTGTTTCCTGTTTGTACATTTGAACTTTTATACCTGGATGTGTAATATCTGGTGGAGGAAAAAGGAAACCAGATTTAAATTTTGGGGCTCTTTACTTCTGAAAGTATCAGCACTCGTGTCTCGTGAATAAAAATCAGGTTGTTGGCATGCATGACCAGTCTAACTGAGAAGTGGACAGGGTTGAGCTCTGCCTCTGTTCTTACCCAGCTGCAAGTTGTGTGATCGCAGGTAGTCATTCTGCCTCCCAGGAGGATTTATGCGCTTGGATTTGATGTTCAGCTCACTGACCACGCAGCTTCTAGCCAGTGCAGAATGTGGGCAGATGTATTTTGCCTGAGGGTTTATAACTCAGGTTAAAAATTCTTGTCTATTATATTGTCATAATGGAGTGTTTTCTTTCTTTATTGAAATCTGACTCTTAAAACATGCGGTTCTGTCCGTTTAGTAAAAAGAAAAAAGTATAAATAAATGTGTACATAATTTTGCTTTGTTTTTTAATCAAGGCTTGCTTTATTCTGTGCTTGTAATATTTTTAAAAAGGAATCAGTCATTACAGGAACGTGTGTGATACAGGTAATACTTTGTCGAGTACCCCGCACCGCAGCTGCGGTGTGTGCATAAATGTTCCTGCGCGTTCAGCAGGTGGGTGAGGCAGTGAGGGTGCCTGGTGCTGGGTGCCAAGCCCGGCTCTCGAACAGAAGCTGTCCCCTGTATTTGCCGTGGGCTGTGCCTGTCGTTTCTCAGCTGGGAGCGCACACACAAGGTGCTGGTGCTGCCCTGAGCCGCAGGGAGGGGGCTGCAGAAAGGCTCTTGGACCATTTCAGGGGGGTTCCAGCCCAAATCTATGGGCAGGGGCCTCCTTTCTCCTCACAGACAGGCCTTCGGGGTGCTGCGTATGAGAGCTATGGCTAGCGTGTTCAGTGCGAAGCCTTCCCCTTATTCCACAGCTCTTCTATAAGCGTGGTGTTCCCTTTAAAACTGGAACCTCTTTTTGCAGAAAGAAGTCTCACAGGAGGCGATAAGCCATCTCTGAGGTCAGGGACAGCAAAATCAGCCTGGATGAAAGAGTGCATCCACAGGAGACAGGTGGGCAGCGTTGAGCCCGGCAGCTGCAGCAGTCGCTGTCACTTCTCTGAGCTGCCTTTAAATCTCTGCTGCCCTCGTGGCCGGCTTTGACTCGCTCGGCCCGCTGCTTCTTCCCCTGTCGGATACAGCTGTGCTGTGCATACGTGAAGTAACCGATCTGGTCTGCTGTCATCCGCATGTGGTCCGTTACTTGTCCTGTACCACGTTGGTTGCCTCACCTATCTGATTAACACAAATCTTTGCCTTTTTCAGGCAAAACCAGCTTGCCTCTGGAATGTTTCAATGAGTGAAATTTCCCCGAGGCCTGACTGCTGTATGAACAGCCGTAGCTCTGTAGAGGGGTGACAGAAGAACGCACCACTTACACAAGTTGGTGAGCGTTTAGAAAGCCCCTGGCTGTAACTGGAACCAGAAGTGCTTGTTACCACACTGGATTTATGCTTCTAATAAATAAACGCTGGTAATAAAACACTGATGCACTAAGGATGGAGCCATGTTCTGTCAGCCTTGTGTAAAATCATGTGCAAATACTGCATTCGGTCTGTCAATAGCACAGAGCGCGTTGCGTGCACTGTAGTGTCTGTTTGGGTGAGGATTTGATGCTGTTTGAAATATATATATATATATATATATATAAAGCAATTCTTTAGGGTAATAAGATTAATAAAAATTCCTTCAATGAATCCTCAAGATCAGCAGCTTTTGATTTCTAGGAGAGCTCAGCTGCTGCCTTTCATTAAATATTCCATTTCATACTACTACTTCTAGTGCCTGTTCAGGGCTTTCAATGTCCCTGTACATGTAAAATGAAATAATAATTTGTACCTGCAAGACAGAGGGAATGGAAATCGAATGCCCCGAGGATTGTTTTGATGAGGTCTGCTCAAGATTTTGTTTGAAATGTAATATCAAAGGACGGGGAAATGAGTTCAGTTATATGAATGGCAGAGAGGGCAGCAAATAAGGCAGATGTTACCAGCCTTGCAGTTTACATCTGTGCTGGTTTTTGTGTGTGCTCGCTTTCCATTTAATTTTTCAGGAAGTAGGGCATGAAATTAAGCCTGGAAGGTCATTTTTTTTCCATCTCTACTGTTTAGAAATTAGTAACGAGCATATCTGATTACACAGGCAGTGACAGTAAATTTTTTCCAATCCATTATATAGTGGTAATAATTATATGTACTGTGTTGATCGATGATACAATTAAATAAATTAACACATTTGCAGTCAAATAAAGAGCTGAAGATTACATTTCCTTGAAGACTTAATTTCCCTAAGTATCACAAAGCACAATTAGTTTTCCTTTCAGATTTTTTTTTAATGAAATTGGCATGAAAAACGTAATAATCTCTGCTTCCAACAAAGGTCTCTGAAGAGAGAGGGATGATGAGGGAGAGAGCTTCATCAAGCAGCTGTAACGAGGATTTTACAGACTGGGTAATGGTGGGGTTGTACGGCTGAGGGCACTGGAAAGGAGCCTACTTTTTTTTTTTTATCTTTCTCCCTGGTAAGAAACGCTGTGAAGGGGAAAAGGAGAGCGATGTCCCAGCTGTTGCACAGACAGCAGTGGGGTGGAGAGGTGACGGAGGCATACCGGGAGCATGCAGTTTTTCCAGGTGCACTGAATTGATTCTTCCCAGCACCGTTCGCTTTCGAGGCATTTGGGAAAGGTCCTCGCTGAGAACTCTTGGTGAGATGTGTGGAACCGAGCTGCTGCAGTCATCCTACATTTCCACCAAAACAGGGTCCCAAAAGTTTTAAGGACGACAAGTGTTTACTCTGCCAGCATTCAATGAACTATAGTCTGCGAGAGACGGGGTTTGTTTGCTTATGAATTAACAAGGTAAAACGCAGCTTTGTGGCTAAAATGCAAATCAAGAGAAGAGAGAAATCTCTGGTCACTGGTGATCAAATTGGTAGTCCTGGTGTTCTGTGCCCCTTTCCTCTCTCGCCTCCAGGCGGTACCACCTCGCTACGTGGCTTTGCAGCCTGGCTCCTCGCACCGGTTGTGTTTTCCTTGCAGAGACTCGCACAGGTAAAAAGCACACCAACGGTTCCAAAAACCCAGTAGTTGAAAAATTACACAAATAGATTAAAGTCAGGTCAAATAAAGATAACATCATGCCCCAGTGATGTACGTTCTTCCACCGCAGAGGGGAAAAGCAAGCCAAAATGTGAGAAACCAAGTTTAGGCAATGTAAAATAACAGTACAGAGGCAGCTCTCCTTATCTGCTAAAACTAGGTAAGCGAGAGTCTACACATCTTCCTGCCTTCAGAGGAGGAACCAGTGCTTTGTGCATTCATGTAACTGTAAAACGAAAGAAATATTGTTGCCTCGAGTGCCGTGAGCATGGTGCAGGGAGTACAACGGCAGGTTACGTGACCAGCACCAAAAAGTGCAGCCTAAAATAAGGTGTGTTCAGTGGCCACATCGGTCCACGTTCAGATTGGTTTTGTGAGGTGGATACATCTAATTTTGCTCATTTTCAGCCTAGTTCAGCTCCAGCAGGAATTGTTACACTATGTTTTACCATTGTAAAGGCAGAGAACTGAACCTGCGCCGTAGGAACATCCCCTCCCCTCTCTTCAGCAGCTAAATTTTGGCCAGAGTTGAGGAGCCACCAGCAGTGCAGGGGAGATGGAGAGTCAGGAAACCCACCTGTCCCGGCAGCCCATACGTGCACCCTCCTAGGTACTGCTGCTCCCACAGAGATCTTCTACTGTGTGATCTGTAACAGAGGCAGTACGTGGAATTACGTGTACTCATGTAAGGAGAGAAATGATTAACAAGAAAATCAGTGGATGAGTGTTTGAAGAACATCTTATGCACCAAAAGTAATTCCAATGGCCGGCGGAAAGCAGGAAAAAAAAGAAAACAGAAATCGTAAAGTATCAATATTTTATTGTTTTATATATATATATTTAATTCTTAAATGAGACAGTACTTTTTAAAACAGCAGCAAGCAGAACGTACAAGTTGAGAAAAGTGGCAGCGCAGGTAACTCTGTTTGGCTAATGCCCGTTCATGTACAAGGCGTACATTGGATTTTTTGAGCACCTTTTGTGTTTTTATTTTTTTTTCTTGGTTTAAGTGTACAGTAAGGCAGTGGTTTTTCAATAAGGAATATATATATATATATTTATATTTATATATATTTGCAATCATCACCGTGAAGTTTTATTACATGCAAGGTAAATAAAATGTACAACTTGAAAATGTTACAGCGGTAGACATTTTTTCCCAAAGCAAAGCTTCCGATAAAAGGCAACTACGGACACCACAAAGTTAAAAAACCAGAGAGAAGGCTTCAGAAACCGAACAGCAGGCGCTACTGACATGACAGCTTGAGCAGGGAAGGTGAGGATTCCAGTGACGATTTCTCCCGCTGCGGGGAAGGGGAGAAGGAACGGATGGTTATCGACAGGTGCCTCCCTCGAGAAGACTCACTCCAACCTGAGCAGCTCCACGTCGAAGAGGAGGGTGGCGTTGGGAGGGATGACCCCGGGGTGCCCCGTGGCTCCGTAGGCCATCTCAGGTGTGCAGGTCAGCTTTGCTCTTTGTCCTAAGCTCATCTGGTTTTTGGGTTTTGAGAGGAAAAAAGATAAAACACAGTATTAGGAGGAAAAGAACAAATCGCCAGTTAGGACCACGGGATTCATCTTTCAGCTCTTGTAGAAAGCTCAAGCTGCTACAGCTCAGGTCTCCTAACTCCTCCGGCTTCTCACTGCTGTTATTTAAATCACCAGAGCCACACTGAGAGTAACAGGAAGGCTTTTCAAGGCACGCGTTGCTCCACACGGCTTACCCTGGAGGCAGCTGCATGAGGTGTGGGTTCTGCTGAGGGGTGCGGGATCCCTGTAACACCATCAGCAGGCGTTATGGAAAAGGCTCCCAGTAGCAGGTACAGTCAGAGCCTTGTAGTCATGAGATATCAGAGCAGGAACGCAGGTGGGAAGCGACAATCATTGCTTCATTGGGATGCAGTGAAGAAGCAACGTTTTTCCTTCTTTAGCCATCAGCAGGGATGACTTCAAAACTACTGCCCCAACGCTAATGCTGTAAGCGTCCAACTTCCTTCTGCTGGGCAGATGCAAAGTAAGCACTGATGCAATCCTACTTAAAAAAGGTTTCCCTAGGCTCAAATCCAAGGCAGACACCTCAGCTCAGGTGCTGCTTATTCCACAAGAGAGTCCTGGTCCCTGGGACGGACAGAAATGCCCATTTCTCTCACCCCAGATTAGTTCTAGAGGTAAAAGTACTCACCAATATTTGGGGTATAAAGAGTCAAAACCCTGTTCTTCCAACAAACTATTCGAGGGTAGAGTGCTCCCAAAATAAGACTCATGCACCCTACGCTGGTGACTGACTATTCACTGACCAAGAAATGATCCCTGATTTGATGCAGTGATTTTAACTCAGCCTTCTCTCCTGAGACTGGACTGGACTATGGATTATGCAATTTCTCCTGCTGAACTTCTTTTCAGTTTCTATAAAATACGCCAAAGCTGTAGCTCTGATCACTCTGGGTAGAAGAAAAATGTGAATATGACTCCCTCACATCCAGGGAGCATTCACAGCAGAGGACTGAGGGTATAAGAGCAGATGAGCTCCCTAAATCCAAATCTAAATGCTAGACAAAGTGAGCTGCCTTTTCCCAAGTGCCTTGTGTCAGTCACAGTCCCCAAACCCTCCAGGAGACAGCCACAGGCTTAACCTCGGTGAGTGATCCGCTAGGAGGAGCAGGAGGGCAGCGTGTGGCTACCCCGACCGCTGGCCAGGCTTCAGGCCACCCTAATGAAGAGCCACAAGGCGGTGAGTGAGAGATAAGAGAGGGATAAAACTGATTCGCCCTGAGCTTGCTGCCAGAGCTTTATCTGCACTGCTTCTGACTGCGATAAAACTAACCCCTCTGAACCTACGTTTCTCATTTTGCATTCTTTCCTTCTCTTTAGTTAAGCATAAAAAATTATTCCTGTTAATAATATTTGAGCAATTTCCTCCTACTTTGAGATCCAGGACCCAGAAATAGGGAATAACAAGGAATTTTACGCCCTGATCTCACTCACTCTTGCACTTGAGAGCCCTGATGGCACTCCTCACACAGCGGGACCTCACAGCGTTGCAGACAAAATGCCACAGAGATGGCAATGAACTGCCTTGTGTGGCTCCTTCCAGGTTTTACCGTGTTGGCACTCAAGCTGTAATTAACGGAGGGCAGTTTTCTGTTTCCTGGCTGAGGGCTGCTCGCTGAATGTGAAGTTCTGTAGCTGGGAGCCCCAAGTCATAAAAGCGTAACGGTGCAGTTTGGTACCCTGTTCAGTAAGGGTCAAATCGTGGAAGTCATCAAAATGGCAGCCTGGGCCATTTATGGAGCCCTGAAGAGAAGCCACTCCATAAAATGCTGCCACCTGGAACATTTCTGAGCCTGCTGGGGTTTATTTGTGGTAGCTAGCCCTGGGGAAGAAGCAAGGGATACGTGGCACGTTGACACCTGGCAAGGGGGTTTAACCTCTTCCCTCGCAAACACCACAAGGAAAGCCCTGTGAGTAGGGGCATCCCTGGCCAGCCAGGGGAGGACTACAGGAACTAGTGTGCTTGAATGCACCGTGCCTTCATAGAGCAGAACCACAGAATTATCTAGGTTGGAAAGGGCCTTCAACATCACCAAGTCCAACCATCAACCTGACCTACTGAGTGCCATCACTAAGCCACGTCCCTCAGCGCCACGTTACAGGGATATATCCAGGGATGGGGACCCCACCACCTCCCTGGGCAGCCCGTTCCAACACTCGGCCACCCTTTTGATGACTAAATTCATCCTAGTATCCAACCTAAACCTCCCCGGCACAACTTAAAACCACTAAGGAAACCATGTAGGATTCTACATTGTGGTTTCCACTTGGTCTTGTCAATATTGCACTGAACACTACTGTGCTTACCCACCCTTCACATGGTTTGAAATTCAGGTAGAATAATTTCTTTGTACCTGTGTAACACCTTCTTCAAATCCCTTAATGACTTCTTGCCTGCCGATCTTGAACCTGAAAGGCTTGTTTCTGTCTCTGGAGGAATCAAACTTCTTCCCATTCTGCAGCATTCCTGCCAAAACAAGACAGTTTCAATCTGAGCTACACCTAAATTGAAGTGCTGAGAGGTGGAGGGGAAAGAAGTGAAAAATTAGTGTCTTGGACGCATCAACTGTTCATTTCCATTTTCACTTTGAAACCTCATCAGAAACGGACATGGCAGCTCCAAACAGTCCTTGAGGAGAACATGGGTGACCCCGGCCTGTTGCCATGTGTGGTCCAAAGCTCATGGCAGTCAACGGGAGCTCTCCTCTGACTTCGAAGGGTGGGGATGTAGATTCAGGTTTGGGAACTCTGAGCCAGTTTGCTGCCAGTTAAACATATGCGTGCATACAGCAGTTCCTTTGCCTCGTTCCTGCAAATTTACACCAGAATTCCTAAAAGCAGTGTTTGGTACCTTGGCTGTTAATCTTCTCTACTGGATTTACTCAGCAGTGCTAGAATAAAGTGTTACACAAATGGGGCCATTTCACACTGTGCAAGCGAAACTTCCTCACCCCGATACAGCTGTATGTGTTTCCTCCTTGCACACAAAGAACAGAGAAGATTCTGCATTCAAAAAAAAGGGAAGGGAAGGGAAGGGAAGGGAAGGGAAGGGAAGGGAAGGGAAGGGAAGGGAAGGGAAGGGAAGGGAAGGGAAGGGAAGGGAAGGGAAGGGAAGGGAAGGGAAGGGAAGGGAAGGGAAGGGAAGGGAAGGGAAGGGAAGGGAAGGGAAGGGAAGGGAAGGGAAGGGAATTGCAAGGACATTTATATGAATACTCCCTTAGCTCATTCCTTATATTGCCATACAGCCCCAAGACAGTCACAGCAACACCTTACTTGCTCATTTGGACGGACACAACACTGTTTCAACCTGTGTATTATGAACATATGCACAGATTTTACAGCAAATGGACAAGCCTTTACAGGGCTCTACATCATTAGGTCTCCTCATTCTTTTTCAAACTCGTATTTATGATAGCTTTAAACTTAAGAGTAGTCAACAATTGCTCTTTCCAAATGTTACACGCTGAATATTGCAATGCTGGGCTGATATTTATGTATTAGAATAAATACTTTCTTTGTAATGCTGCAATGCCAGGGTGTTCTGGGCATATACAATGACCCTACTGTACAAGGTGCTGTAAAAAGAAACACCCATGAATAAGCAAGTATCTGGGAAAGTTTCTGGTTGAAAACAATTTTATCAAGGACAGGTTTGACAGAAAATGCTGAGAAATACTATATTTATGATTCCATATGAGAAAGACAGTCTTTCTGGTTTCCTTTCATTAAAGCAGTTATATTAACAGACCAGTTCAATGCACGAGTTTTTTTTTCCTAGTGAAAAAATCATTAGTTATTGTTCAAACAACAAAAAACAGCACATTTGGCTTACTTAAAAAGCGCATCTTATGAATCAATGATAAATGTAAAGAGATGTGCCAGAATGAAAAACAAGGACTGAAAGGGTAGGATTCACCTTATCTATCTTCATGTTTCCGGCTATTTTTGAGCTAATTACTCTGTTTCCCTCTATAACCAAGTCAGAAAAAAACAAATACACTTTCAGGGGGCAATTCATCTGACCAAATCTAGAGATCTACATTAGGACACAAAGAATTGCATCCTAGCAGTGCCTACTTCTTTGCGGTGAATTGAAAAGAAGCCCAAACAACCAGCTCACACACAGATGTCTCCAAACTCATTAGTAGTTAAATCAGTAATGATGGCGTTCTAGACTTGCAGTAATGGGTACAAAATATCGATTGTTCAAGGGGGGTTCCGTGTCCAGATGTTTCACAGCAGTACGAAAACCAAGCGACGTATTAAGGTCATTTAGCCGTTGACCAAGTCCAACACTTGTCTAAGCTGGTGCTTCAGAGAAGAGGGTGTGTGGAGACGACCTTAGGAGGGCAGTTATGGAACAACCTGCCCATAATTATGTTTCACAGCCTTCACCAGCAGTGTTTGTCATATTCCTGATTATTTTTGTTTTTACAGTAGAATAGTGAAGCATTTGATGTATGCTCTGCTGTAGGTACATACACATTATGCAATATATCTGCTTGGTGATCTCCCAAAGCCCCTCCATGCAGCCTGGGATGCCAGGACAGCTGTCTTCTGGATACAAACAAACACAGATTTGTTTCGATGGTAGAAAAACAGCATGCACATGCAGGAGGGCAGGCAGGAAGAAGCAGCTCAGGGGGAACTCTCAGGCATATCATATAATCCTTTTTGAAGTATTTGATCTTAAAGAGCAGTCCTTTCTTACAGCAATTTTGTTTTTAAACATATCATAAAACCTTTTGTTTCTATGAAATGGAAGGAGACTATTAGAGAATCCCAATATTTTGTAGTTTTAATATTAAGTCTTTGTACTGCCATTAAATTCTGCATGTTCAAAGTAGTGTGCAAACATTAATTATTCTTCACAGCAGCCCAAGGAAGTAGAAAGTGATGTTTATTACAGAGTAGCCTCACTCTGGAAGTTTAGGTTCAGAGGCAAAGTTCCACAACACTTTAGCATGTTTTCACTTTGTTTTGTAACTAAGCCCATTAAAATACTTAGCTTGAAGATCTGATTGTTTACTAAAAACCACAGATCAAACTGGTGACAGAACCAGAACTAAACTTTGGAGAGCTTGCTAGTCGAATATATATCATATCAAAACTGATCTCATTTCAGCATCAAAAGTCTATAGGAGACAGGCTTGTGGAAGAAAACAGGCTTCTGTTTTCTCCTGTGTTTATGAGAACATCCTATTTTCAGCAATGGATGAAAAGTTCATCAAGTGATGAATTCAGAAATGTAATCTCCTCTGCCACCACCCCACCTCATTGCTTTTGGAGGACAAATTGAAATGCAGAGTCAGATGCTGTGTATCTGCTGAAGCTCTGGCAAGAGGGTCAGTTTTTATATGACTGCCCTTTAAATGGACTTCGAGTTTAGAAATGAGTCAGAGTCCCCATGTGCCTTGGAGAAGATCCGATCCGGATTTAGATCTGAACTTTGAAGCCCATCTTTTTTATCTCTCTATTTCTGAAAGTTAGAGTTGACTCCTCAGCCTCCTGGGAGCTAAAAGAGCATAATGTTTTATTTTCTCTCTTGCTAATGCATCAATTGATTTTCTTTTTGTGAAAAAATTGATTTGGTTAATATTCTTCAACAAGGATGGATGCCCATCTTCAGCCTGCAAGCACCTTTATTTATCTGGCTAACAACAGGGAGAAAAAAACCCCACACAATTGGGAACCGATCAATGACATTGTTTTGCAAAGTCAAAACTCCCTTGGCAATCAATATGAGGTTTGACTGAGCAAGGACATCTAGATGCCTACATGCTCACTTCTTATAATAACCTCACATTTGATTCTGAAAGGTAGCAATCATTGCATCAATATAATTAAGTGTACAAACTCATTCATCAGAATATCATGTGGATTTGAAAACAATCTGATATACAAGGTGTCCTCATCAACAACTGAGTGTTAAAAATCAGGTGGCTGTAGAAAAGCTCATTGAAGCTGAGGAAGTTTAAAGAATAGACAAATCTTTTTGTTAAGGAACATGACCAGGGACAGGCGTGCCTGCATTACTCTTTTAACATGAATTACCTGAGGTCAGTCACCCTCAGCTTAAGACCACACCATTTAAGTTTATTCCCAGGGGAAAGGGCTAATGACACTGTCTGAACTTAATTTGTAAATTTTGAATCTTTTAGCCAGTTTCTACAAGGTCTGGCAGAGGAGTAGGGCTCATAATGACATAAAGATCCTATGCATGTCACGAAAATAAATCTGGGTAGGAAAAAGATCCTCTAAGAGCTTCTACCATGAGAAAGGCTCAATCGTTATTTGCTTTCAGACAATCTATGCTATGGAGGAGAAGTTAGGAACAGTAGGAATGTCGTAGCCAGCCCACAGTCCGTTTCTTTTTACTGGGGGTTCCTTAACCTGAGAATAATTCAGCTGGGAATTCCACCAGCCAGATAACACAAATCCATAGAGCCAGCCCAGCTATTTTGGCACCTAATTTACCCCGAAGGTTCCAACAAAACCATGCCGCAAACCATGCTCAGACCATCATCTATGCATTAGATGGATGGAGAGAGATAACACTGAAGGCCCTCCATAAATATCCAGTCAAATTTAGGTGCCTGAATCCAGTTAATGTATGTGTAAATGAGGTGAGATGAATTCTGCTACTAACGTTAGCCATCGTTAGGTAGAAACTGAGTCTCAGTCTGTCACCTGGGCTACTTCTACAGTCAGTGGTGAAAGAGCAGTATCTCCAAGAATGATTCGCGCCATCCACATATATATCTTAGGACTACAACAACCTCCTGGAATTGTTGTATATTCTCAGTCAACTAACTTTAAAAAGTTTAAAAGTTAACACCATTAATTTTAAAAGCCAGGCAGCTAGCTCCTCAGAGGGCCCAAGTGAGGAGACACTAACTCAACCATCCACCTACCTGAAGTAGACCGAATTGCATCCCAGGCTTCACTGGCTCCAATGTTTACTGAATTAACTTATTTTTGCAGTGTTGACACATTCTGGGAATCAGAAGACATAGATTCTAATCCAGGACAAATCCCTTGATTTTGCTAGTTGCTCTTTTATCCTCGACAATGGGATTCACTTACTTGACAAGAGCATTAAAGGGGATGAACTGAATAGGTGATGCTCAAAAAACAGTTGCAGGTTGTTCCCTTATTTTTCAAACTGTAGTTACCTACAGAAAGTAAACATAATTCATATACTTGAAGACAGTTATTTTCTGTACATTTGTTGGCAGGAGAAAGAGGGACAGATATTCAGAAGATGGTTCTGGGGCGCTATCCTGTTTCGTTTTATGGAGACCAGGGGTTCTTCAGGACAGGGACTATATTTTGATGGCCTTTAATGCAATCACCTTTCCAATTATGCCTTGTAATAAATCTGTGCTGTTATAAACTTGTCATTTGATTTGGTTACCATGACTTAAGTGGCTTGGACTCTCAGAGGCAACATTTCCTGAAGTCAGCGTTGCTGTGAGCTAAGAATTTTTGATCTCAAGTGCTTCTTTTTCCCTAAAATATACTGTTTCTGATGTCAAAATATGCCAATATTCTGTCAGAAGAATTTCACACAGGCTGGAAATTCTCAATTTTCCCATTTACAGTCTATCACTAATATATACTTTTAGCCTGAAAAAAACATTATTTATTGGGAAGTTTCTAGAAACTGCACAAAAACCTTTATCTCAGCATCGATGCCTTCATAGTGTATAGAGGAGGACACAGTTTAGAGAAGAGTTCAGCACAATCCTACAGAAACAGTGGGAAAAACACACCCATAAAGTCACAAATCATATCGCAGGTTGGACTACACCAGCAGAACTCCACTGATTTTACTGGTTACTCACAGTTGACATGGAAATGGAACAATTTTCTTTAGGATTCAGTTCCGACATATAGGAAAGCAGGACAACTCTCCTGCCTTCACTGGCTTCCCCCTAGCTTGTGGTTGGATCTCACGTCTAACGCTCCAGAAAATCTTGCTGTTTCCCCATCAGGAACAAGAACAGTTTTATGTCTGTGCTAGTGTAAAAGGCAAAGATCTGGGCAACGATTTTCTAGGCCAACACGGCCGGTGCCGTAGCCTTTTCGTTCCCAGGGAAATGCCTGGAGGACCTGACATGCCTCTCGCTCCGCAGGGCATTCCAGCAGAATTCAGATCTGCGCAAGGCGGATATCTCACACCTCTTACATCTTCATTTGTCATGTCATTATTACCTCAAAACACAGCGCACTGGCTTACAACTTTTCATCGTAATAACAGCTTCCAGTGACCTGTAGCTTCTCTTGGCCACCTGCCTCCTTCCAAACAGCCACCGGTAAGTAGCCGATTCCTCTTTCATTTCCGTGATTTGACTCCCAAAGTCAACTCCTTTCTGGAAAAATTGGCCGTCTCGTCAACTTTAATGACGAAAATTGTTTTCATCAGCAATTCTTGCAATGGAAATAGAGGAAGAGTGTTGAATGTCAGCTGGAGGAAGCTTTTGTTTCCTACACTCGGTTTTTACATAGCAGTACTGTGTCCTGTACAGGGACATGGATTAGGAAGGGAAACATGGCTTTGCAAGGGAAAGGAAGGTTCAACAACAGAGGTTTAGTACCACTGTAAATACAAATTTTTCCCTGCTAACTTTTCCTCTATTTAATATAAACATAGCCTTAAGAGGAAAAAGGATTTGCTTACACTGTATTTTTCTGACAGTTTGCAACCACTTAAGAAAAAATTATTAGCCTTTCTAAGGGATTTTTTCTGTATAGAGGGATAATAATTGGCGAGTCTTGGGGGTGCATCTCTGCAGCGTATCAGATCTTTACCACAATTTTTTTTTTTTCTGTTTAAAAAGCAGCAGCAACAGTATGTACGTGCCATTTGTTGCCATGACAAGCAATCACTGCTTCGAAGTACAGAAGCGGGAAATAGTGGCGGTGGTCACTTGGTAGTTCCTGTTACCGCAGAGCACTTCAGAATGGTTGATCTTTCCCACATGGGCTGCCTTGCTGCTGCTTTTTCTTCGTGTATTATATCCTCATATATCTTTAATGCGGAGTAAGAGCAACGTAATCAATTATTTATTACGCAGCTGACACCATGCGATGAAGACACAAAAGACAACTACTCAATAATGCATTACCACGTGCTATATATCAGCGTTGCGTACAACTACAAGACAATATGACTGAGCCTTGCACTTAGCCTGACTTCACAGCCAAGCAAAATTACATGCAATTGTCTAGCTTGTTCTCCTGAAAGGCATCACTCTGTCCTAACGGCTTTATAGATTTGCATACTTCTAAAAGAGAAGAGAAAGTAGGCTCACCCCCAAGGCAGATGTAAGGTTCAATAAACATCTTCTACATTAATTGTAAGGAGACCAAACCAATTCCTCTGGTATCCTGTTGCCTTAACACAGCTATTTCATTTTAGGCTCTGGTTCTGTTACCATTACAAAGGTGAGCTGTAAAATATACATGCTCTGCAGCACACGGCAAATTTCGTTTGAATAAGTATGGCAGATTCAGGTCAGTCTGGCTAAGCTAACGACTGGGACAATAGATGTCTAAAGCAACATTTTAGAGAGAACATGTTACTAAAGAAATACTTCACATCTCTAGTGTTTCTGCCAGCTTTCCTACCAATCAATTCCTCCTCTGTGCTGGGAAAGGGGATGCAGATTGATCTGCCAGAAGACCACCACCACCCATTCCCAGCCAGCCTAGCCCAGACCAACAAAACCTCATCAGCAGTTAGGTGGGCTTTAATGACCAACTGTTCCCAGACTGGCCATCCTTTGATTTTCAACTGTCTAGACTTCCAGCACGTGCCTCCATTTCCTTCTGAACAAAATTTGTGCTGAAATCTTAATTTATCAGTGCAACACCTCGGATCCCCTTGGCTAGAACTAGTAACAGCCTAGTGACAAATCTACCCATCGCTGGTAGGTCACCGTGTTAAGAAGCTGTGCATACCCTGAAACAATAAATCTGAACACACACCAAAAAAAAGTCTATTCTTAATGTGTTACCACTTGGTGTTACCACCAAAACACTGGCCTTTGGGGCATTTGGAGCTGAAAAATAAGATTTCTCGTCACATCCCTCATGAATGAATGCTCTTTCTTTCCTGCAGGGCTCTGCTGACCATTTTTTTTTTGTGACATCCAACTTTCTTCATGCATAGCATGGTTATATCTCATTCACAGAGGAGCTTTCTACTGAAACTTATCTTGAAAAACAGAGTAATCATCTAACATCTTGCAAAGGACTCAGCCACTAGTGTGCTCTTAAATAAGGAGAAAAGGAAAAACATTCTTGGAAAAAGAGACATACAAGATGCAAACAGAGAAGAAAACACAGCTTATAAAAAGGGATGTTGACTAAGGCATGTAAGAAGGGACAGTCAATACTCCAGGATTACATATAAGCTAAATAAGTCAGAGGCAGACAGTGTTGATCCATCCCCAGCTCACATGTACACAAAACATACATAATACAGAAAGTCAAATGCTTTTTATCCAGGGTATGCAACTTTTTGATTCCGACTTGTCAGGCATTTCTGCAATGTGCCTTATTTTAGAGATGTGGGATGCTATTCCTAGCTGGCATTATGTAATAGCCACAAGTGTTCGGAGAGCTCCCGAGGAATCGTCTCCTCCTGGGTGCGATTCCACGTGGGCAAGTGAGACATGACTTCAGCCACGCCGGTCTGATAACAGCAGACAGGGCTCCGTGGGGCCTCACTTCTGCAGGGCACAGACATTTTCCAGGGCGGTCAGGCAACCTCAGCACTACTTCTCTTGGGGAACAAGCACCCTGCTCAAGAGTGGATGAGGACAGGTATCTAGATGCTGCTCACCCTCTACTGACACGGGCACACCATGGGCTTTTAGGTAGCTAAAAGTAGTTGACATGAATTCCACCCAAAATGACTTGATCACATTCAACGCAGGCAGAAAACACAGCTTGAACCCAAACTGGTTTTGATTTGCATACCAAACTCCTTCCCATGGATTGTGCTGCCCACAGTCTTTAAGACTTGGTGACTGCAGATCTACTTACAAGTCACTTTCTGTATAGTAATACATACAGTAAACAAGCCGTACAACAATTAGAAGATAAAAAGTCACTTCTGGCCTTCGAGTGAGCACTGAAAAGGGTTTATTAGCAAGTTATGCATTGAATAGCCCTCATTACGTTGTCAAAGTCCAGCCTACAATTAAGATCAGATAAAAACAGCATCTTGCCAAGGAGCCTGTATCATGTGCTGCAACACTCCAATGAAAGAATGTCTTATTCAGATAGCATTATTTTTCCAGGCTGTCTGCTCGAAAGGTGTATGAGATACACTCGTCAAAGGAACAAATCTTTCTATAGATGTATAGCTTGCTCTTCCCACCTACCAGGAATGCACATGCTTTCACAAAAAAAAACATTTTTGCATATTGTTTTCAGTGTAAACAGTTTTACATGCTCCAAGGTAGATTCTAGCAGAATCATTAATATCTCTCTGCCTGTGAACTCTGAGGTTACGTTCTGCAATAATATTAGGTCTTCTTTTTCCACATTTGTTTCCTGGGTTTGTTCATCCTTCCCAATGCTGCCAATCCTCATTGGTGTAAATTGGCATGGATGCCCTGCTATTAATGAAAGTACAAAAAAATATATAGCAGGTTAAGACCCAGATCACAGTAATTTAAAACGAAGTTGAATGATGCACTTGGAATCGCTCTCCAGAGCAGAATCCTGCAAGAATACAGAATAGCACAGATTTGTGATCCGAGCAAAAGGCTGTATGTCAGAAAGAATAGGTTCTGCTACCAGACAGCTAAGTATAACTTACCTTCTTTTTATTCCGTGTGAAATGGTGACTGTGGTTTCCTAAAGGTCAGAAAGAGAGTCGCTAGCCTAACCAGGAATTATATTATTAATTAATGTACTTAGCCTTAGGAATCTTGAAAGGCTTCATTCAGTAAGCCTTTAAAGTATCTTCAGAGCCACAGTGGAAAGGAGCTATTAACAGCACAGTTTGTTATTATAAATAGGTCTTTTCCATCTCTCAGTTTTGATCTCTGTGATCTTATAAAGGAACTATGGAAAAAGTGGCAGCTGTTATCTTGACAGATGGGTCTCAGGCACTGCTCTGCTGGACATTAGGCAGTCGTCTCTGCGGAGAACAATAGGAATTTCCAAGTGCCTGTATCTATTTTCATCTACTTAACAAGCCACTCGTGTCTTGGACTAATGAAGGGAAGAAGCAAGGAGAATGCAAAATAAATGTTTTAGGGGAAACATCTCAGAGAACCCATGTCTTTCACCTTTTCCAATGATATTCTCATCACTGGACAATCAAACACTCAAAAGGAGCACTCTCTATGCCTTCTCTTCAACCTGGATGGAAGCTGGGCAAGGAGAATGATGAAGTTAGGAGAAGACTAAGGATGTAGTAAGTAGGGAGGTCAGCGGGATAGGAAAAGACCTGCATCCTTGCTCCTTGGTCTTCTTAGATCAACCATGTCTGACATTGTGTAGGGTTTGTCTCTGCAATTTTTAGACAGAGTTCCCCTTGATTTCAGCAGAAGCCTGAGAATGGACTGCACAGGCTATAATGTTTTTTCCCAAAGCAGAAGCATTTTCACACTCAGGACTACAGCAAACAAAAGACATTGTAAATTAAGTCAGCGTAGACACCACAAACAGAAATAGCAGTCAGTCCATAGACATGAACAACCACGATAAACATTGCTAAAAATACCTCAACAGGACAACAGCGTGGAAAACAAAACAAACAAATTGAGAGAGGACCTAACTGTGAAGCATTACATACACAGAAGTATTATTACACCAGCAATGTAAACTCGGAAGATTTTGGACTCTATAGGGAAACGTGTAATGTAATAGTCTGTAAAAGCAAAGACAGAGATGGTAAATACCTTGCACAACTCACAGGAATTGTTACAGCCCAGACAGCCTTCTATCACAGGTCACACTATCCTTCATCATCTTACTAAATGTAACTGAAAAAATAGCATCCTGTGTGAGTAACTTACTATATGGAGTAAGAAAAAATCTGTTCCTAGCAATTAAGTAGCCAAACCCACACAAATCATGAGCACAGTAACCAGTGATGTTTTTCTGCAGAAAAATAAGGGATTTTCCTGTTCAATTTTATCAAAAACTCCAAAGAAAATACAATTCAGGCTTGAATGGTATGAAAAAGTGAGACACTTTCCGTTCAAAAATGAAAAAAAAAATCCCTTCTGTTCATCTGAAATGTTTCATTCCACTGAGAATACGTTGCTTTGTTTTCAGATTACTAATACGAACTAATTAATTTCAGCTTCTGTGAGGTCTAGGGAGTTCTTGAACTGCACCACCTTGCCAATTATTTAACACCAGATATTGTTTAGCTACATCCAATCTACGAGATAACAGAGCTGTTAAGCAGAAAACATTAAAGAGAAAAGTTAAAATTCATGAAGAACACGCTGAATGGGAAGCATATCAGATAAAATTCAGGTATAATCCATACTATGTAATGTTAAGGAACATAGCAAAGCTCCATTAATTTAGGCTGCTGCTTCCATTTTCCTGCTTTGTGGAGTAAAGAACAAGGTTTGTGGGAGTTTATCTGTCTCAGTTTCGTGTATCATTTTGAAGCTTAAAGACGTAGCTGCAGATTTACTGGCTGCCTGCACAGGGAGTTCGAGTCATCCAGCTCCCAGGGGCAGCAATCACCCAGGCTACTGAGTCTTTGGAAATCATTCATCAGAACCATAAGTATTTTGGTTGCTCCTGTTATCAAATAGTTGCCAGGAAAGAAAGGAAATAAAGTGGAAAATTATATAAAACCAGTGAACTTAAGTAATCTAATTATAAAAAAACTAAAAAGCACTGCTGATTTGACCCCAACCTGACATGGTTAGAAACATCTCTCCTGGAAAAAAACAGTTAGTTGTGGCTTTCTCAAGAAAAAAAGGTGCAGAGAATTTAAATTTCTCGGTATATGCAATCCGTGTTCTCTAACACAGCCAAATACCCATGGGCTTCTGCCTGCTCACGTGCCCAAGGATCGCTAAGGACAGAGCCAGGCACGCTTAAGCCATAACTCTCTTGTAACAGGAACAAACCACACGAAAGCATGCTCTGCATCTCATTTCGCATCTCACGTGCTCTGCAGTCTGTGGGCTCAGGCAGTATCCTAGAGACACGCAGCACCGTATATCACATTCCTACTTCGGCTATTATAAGCATCCACCTAGCAGAATAAATATCACTGTGTAGTAAAACCACCTTTTTCACTAAACCCACCGCTGTTTTTGACATCGTTTTAATGCTTACAACTTAATAATCTGCCCAGAAGACAAGGCACTTTGATTCATGTGAACCAGCTTGTCATCAGCACTCAGTCTTTACCGGCACATAATTCTGATGAGGACATCTGTACGTCCATGACTTTTGCTAATGCTCCAAATAAACCCGTGCTTTATAGCCTATGATGTGCTTCCCAATTATTGCTATCATTTTTTTTGAGCCTTTCTTTGATACAGGAGTCCCTGCCCAGACCATCAGCTGTATTTTCTTGTTGGTAAACTGAAAGGTTTACCTGAATTTGGGGTTTGTTCTGTTTTGCACCGCTGGTTCCTCTGTCTTGTACGCATCGTGGCACGATGAGGGTGCTCAGGCAGTTCCTGTGGCTTCTCCTGACTGCTGGCTTTGCAGCAATGCCATGCAAGCTCTCTCTGTTGCTTATGCTGCTGCTGCACTCCTCCATCAGCCCGTATGTTGGGGAAAGCTCAATTTCTGCTAAGAACAAATTCTTCAGTTCTGAAAATGCTCCATTGAGAGCTCCGTGTCGTGCAGGCTGTGGCATGTGGGCACGGCTTCTGTTTCTGAACAACTTCTGCACCACCATGCAGGCTTCATGGATGGAGTGCAAGACAGCTATTCTCCACCAGCCTGCAACGTTAACCTCTCCTCTGCCTTCAGAAAAATTATTATTTGCTGGATCAAGAGGTCTCCAGCAGCCAGACTGACAATTCTGGTAGCTACATTCTTGATCTACGCGTATTTCGGTAATTTTTGTGTGCTCTGCCTTTTTAAGTCAATACATCATCTGCCTCGCTTGTGCGCTGCGTGCCCCAGTGCCTACCTTCTAGCAGTGGCATTATATACTGCCTTCTGTCCATATGGAACTCTACTTTTTCACTCGTTATTCATGGCCTTTTTAGAGATGGTCACATGTTCCGAAGACCAATCTGGTTGGTATTTAGGAGCCAATTTTCCAGGCAAATACTACATATAAATTTTTGCACAGCCTGCAAATGAATCAGCAAGCCCTCCTGTGAGCTGTACTTAGCACCGAGGTGGCTTCCTTAACATAAACAGCCTTTTCTGCAAAAACCTGAGCACCTGACTCTGTCGATCATCACACCAGACTCCTAGATTGCAAATCCGAAATTAACATTTTGCTGAACAATTTCAGAAATATCTCCTTCAATGGGGCTTTACAAGAAAGTAGTGTCAAGTGACTTACAGACCAGCTTTATTTGGATTTGCAACATCGCACTAGGCAGAGAAATCGTTTTTGGAGCAAGTATCACAGCCTGCTTCTGTCTCATTGTAATATTTTTTTCTACTTCTGTTACACCAAATTACGAGCATAATGCAGGCACAGTGCATCCTGCAAGAAGCCAGAACACGAACAGTGTTTAGTTGCGTCTCTTTGAATTAAACTGCTTTACAGGACCACGAAACCGAAATATTGGTGCATTGCAGATTGCCATTTTTAGCTGCTGCAATACCAAGCCTTGTTTTGGTGCCTGCTGCCAGATGATGTCATCTTGTAGCAACTTTTTCAGCGGAGCAGCCCGAGCTGCTTCTCCCAAGGTATTGTTGGTTAGAAATCCAACGATCCTGGTTTTCTTTTTAAGTCTTGCCGCCGCAAGTAAGACTGGAAGAACAGGAAGGAAGGGAAAATTGCAGAATTGTATCAGCAAGAAAGCTCAGACGTGGCCCTGGGCCCAGCGATGCAGGCACTGCTGTAGTGCAGCCGAAAGGTGAATCATATCTATCTCCCATAAACACATACGCAATATCAATTCTTCAGAGCTGGTGCACGCACAGATACATACAATTGTATTTTCTTGCATTAGCTTGAGCTCAGTGCCAGGTTCCTTATCTAATCATATGATAATGGCTGGAGATGAAGCCCTGGCGGTGAAAAAAAACCAACAGAAAGCCCTTGTTTGCGGTGCTGCAAGGATGTTTCTGTTCCAAATGCTACACTGCGAATGCTTCACAGGCTAAGAGCATGACATCAGGCTGTCATGTAACACAGGCTGCAGGTCCAGGCTGCCTGTCTGAATATATCTGTCTGGCTTCCACGTCGAGCTTGAATTTCAGAGATGCACTGTGCATGTTCAAACCAAATACCAAACTTCCTCTGGGTGAGCTCCAAGACCTGTGTTGACTCTTGCTATTGCCTAACAAAGAGGGGACGCCAATTCAAACTACGGATTTCTGTCATTTTTTTCAGATGACCTAACGCTTCGCTCAGCACACAGATTTTCACACACGGCAAGAAGTTCGCAGAGAGCCTTTCCAGCTATGGCACAATGTATGTTTTTACTCTGAAGCAGACAGGCTTTGTCCCAGTGACCAGCAGAACATGATATCTGTTCCCTAATTTGTTTAGCAGCCTGTAGAAGCCTTTTAGGCTGGTGATCTGATATGATCTTTATTTCTGTCTTTGTGCTAACGGTGCTACCCAACTAAGGGCATTGGGCCACGGCTTGGTTTGGTTGCTTAGCAGGAATCAGCGTCACCTGCATTTTTAGGGTGATATGAATTTCCTTGTTCCAACCTCATTCGGAGCACCTTCAACATCCTGTTTGCTCTGCTAAAGTGTCAAAGAATGCAAAGCACGATTGTTACCTTCTTATCTGCTTCAGAAGCCTCCAGGGAGATTAGGAAGTGTTGCTCTGATCTCTTCCAGTTCTATGCCACCTTGCTATCTGGACACAGAAGGTCAGATTTGAAGCTGGGGTAAATCAGTTGAACCTTGAGAAGGTCAAAGGAGCACTGCTAGCTTGCCCTGGCTGAGGAGAAATTCCCACTGGGCCATTCCAGAGATACAAGTTTTTGGATACAGGTATTTTCCCACCACACGTATTCCTATAACCATTTTCTACTCTCCTAAATATAGATTCCTCAACTTTTTTTTTTTCTATTTTTTCCTCACTTGCTGTATTTAAAGATAATTTGCCTCCCTGGGAGCAAGACAATTGACACGCTCTCATCCTTGTACCAGTCACTTTTTCTAACATGGAGCCTCACATTATTCTGCTGGACCCAGGACTTAAACCTTGGAAGCCTCACAAAAGACACAGCGTGTACCCACAACTTCTTATTATCAGCTGTACTAAACAGCACACCTGGACCCAAACTCTTTCTTCATTTGTCCTTGCATCAAGAGCCCTCTGAGAGGAAAGAGAAATGATTTAACCTCTCTCAGTATCCTTGCATCAACACTTTTAAAGAAACAGAGTTCAATAGAGATTTCATTTGTGCGAAGAAGAAAAAAAAAGACCTGTGTGTGAGGTACTAAAATAGTTAGGTTTCAACTCCTGTCACTGCAAAAGCAGTACAGCTGATGCTACATGGTCACATCAGTCAGGGGTTGCAAGAAGAAAGGAGGACTTTGTACAAAATTCCCCACCACGCTAACCTTGTGTGTTGGCTGAGCACAGAATAAAATAAATGAATCTTTCATTATCTTAAGATAATTGCTGGCATTTTTATTTATTTTTTGGTTCACCCAAATTCAAACCTAACTGCAGCTATGTTTAATTTGGCTGGGTTTGCTGCATCAGTGTGACTTTGCTAAAAACAGGCAAATCAAACCAGAGCTCCCTTCTCACGTTTGACCCTATATTAATAGAAATGTATATGACCCTGAGACACTCCCACATTAAACAGTCCGAGTCAGAGCAGTCTCCCTGACTCATCCAAATTTATTTTCTCATTTTGGGTAACTTGCAAATAGCGGTGGCAGAGATGTTGCAGCAGGGGCAGTAAGAGATACTTTTATTAACCTTCATTTTTGAAAATGTGGTCTGCCTGCTACAGACAGCTAGAGGAAGGAAGGAAAAACAAAATCCAACTGTGGCTTCTATAGAGAGACAGCCATCCTTCCCTGGGAGCGGGGAAAGTGCCAAGGAACAAATTGGATGGTGTGTACAAAAGGAAGAAAAAACTTCTATCCTGCTGTTTACTTGCACTGGCACATGCTATTAGATGAGTATGCCTTGGGGGAGTGCCAGCCTGCCCTCAGGAAATGCCAGCCTATCTCGAAGAGAGCCATCATTTACTCCTGAAAAAAAAAAAAAGAATTAGCAGGGGCAGCAAGAGGCTAAGATGCTTGGGTTTAACTCATGCTGGCCTGGAGCCAAATATGCAAGCAAAGGCTTAGGAGAACTTTCTTCTGATGCCTCTGTGCCAACAATAGATGTGGACAGCACAAATATTTACAGACCTAAAGTGGAGGGAGACTAAATGAGGGGGGAGCCAGACTGTGCCTTAAGTGCTTCTAATAACGATTAGCCCGTGGCGGCTTTGCAGCGCTGAAGTGACTGCTCCCCAGGACGGGATGACTCAAGGGCGATGCTGCCAGCAGTGCGGGTTGTCTTTGCACACACACTGTAGCATGCAGTCCTCCCTTTCCCCGGGAAAAAAAAAAAATAAAATCCTGTATTAATAGCCGTGCCTTCATACTGTACACACCACGGCACAACCACCTCTCTCTGAAGCTAGAATAGGAAGGGCTGCCAGGGGGTTTAAACGCTTCCAAAATAAACAAAATGATCTCGGAGACCTGCGGAGGTGTTGACTCTTGTGATGCATACCCCGAATGCTCTCTTTCTCCCTGAGCATCTCCCTGAGGCCACCTCTCTCTGAGCATCTCTCCTCAGCACCCAAGCGTGTCCTAACATCAAAGAGAAATGAGTTAGTGACAGGATGACTTGGCTGAGAGATGTCTCTTACTTTATTTACCTTTGAAATAGAAAGTAAATATAATAGCAAGATATATATAACAGTAAGATATATATAATAGTAAGATCTATATATAATAGTAAGATATATATGATAGTAAGATATACATATGTCTCTGACTGCATCCTTTCTTCCTCTGTTCCTTGTTGTCAACCTCCCTTAGCTGTCTGGGGGTAACAGTTTCTCTTCATCTGTTTGTGCAGAGTTAAGCACAACGGAACTCTTGAATGATGCTAGGATAGAAATATAATCAAATTCTCTTTTCTCTGTTCCTGAAACAATGACAACGCTATCAAAAAAAGAAAAAAAAAAGGTGGGTGTATCTATAGCGTGGGGGGTGTTTGGGAGCAGAACTTTGCCTCAAAAGCACCTGCAGTGACAGCAAACAAAGGATCTTTAAAGCTGTTGTTTAGTTGTGATGACAACCAGAAATAGCGAGCTCGTTCCTTACTTTTCGAGCACTGATCTTGTCACTCCACCCATAAAACTGGGGTGGATAAAGTCAGCCTGAAGATCTCCCCAGCTGTGCCTTCCTTAATGTCAATATCTGAAGCCCAAGAGCTGCCACCATCACTGGAGAAGGACAGATCTCCAGCAAAAAGGGCCTTGAAATGAATGGCCACGTCCTGTAGCATTTAAGTACAGGAGGTTTATTGCATTATTTTTAACTATTTAAAGAGCAGTTTTGCTCCTTCTTCCTACACACCCATGTTTACAGAACTGGAATCCAAATTTCACATGTATAGAAGAGTACAGAATTTTTCAGATAAAGCAGTTACATAAAAAAGAATAAAAGAGGTTCCTTCACTGGAAGGTTAAATAATGAAATATCTTCTGTTTCTCAGTCACTTTTAGCTTTAACAACGAGTCCTGAAGCCCAAATTATGGCAGGGTGTGCAAGTGAATAATTTGCTATTTACTTTTTCTCCTACAAAAAAAAAAATCAATAGCAAAACCCCACAAACCTCACAAATTGCAGCAACATTCAGCCTTCAAGAGGGACATAAATACTCTTCCTACGTAGCCCTAAAGAGACCCATAAAGCAAATGCAAGCCAGCGTCGTCATAGATAAAACACCACTTGCCTCGCGTGGCTCTCACATTACATTGCAGGGCACCGGGAGGGTGTTCCTTGCAACTGCTCTGCAGTGCCCATCAAATTCCTTGCTTTCACTCCCTTTGGCACCTCCATGCAAGAAATGAGCCTGGCACGTCCTGGCCATCTGCAGAAGCTAAATCACACACTGGATATTCTTGTCAGCAGGCTCTCACTCTGCCCAACAGACGACTACTCTGCCTGGTGAGGCCGATAGCAAGTTCTGTGGTTGGCTCTAGAGCCACCCATAAATTTGTAAATTGAGTGAACACCCTGATACATAGCCTGGATTCTGCTGCGTGAACAACGTGGTGTGGTCAGGAAGCTGCTCCCAAACTCGGCTTGTGTGTGTGGCCAAGCCACACGCAACCTTTCTCAGACTAACTCTAAAGCTTTTTGCTCGTTTCCTCGTGTTCAGAGCTGTTTCTGCTCCCCAGTCAGAAGTCTCAAAGCTGGAGCTGACCTGTCTGATCCCAGCTGGGGGCTGAGCCAACATGGATTATCACCAGTGGAGAGCCACAAAATCATAGCTGGGGCACGTAGAGGTCATGGATGTTTCCTCAGCTGAAATTGCTCGCTCGCTCTCTCTCCTTCGTAGCAGTGTATCTGCGACCTAACTTTCCAGCTCAGAGAGCCGTCTGTGCTCTGAGACTTATGGGTATTTCCACATCGCATTCCGGGGTCACCCAAAGGCTGCCCTCTGGATCAGACTTACTCTATATTCAGACGGCGAAGCTACAAGTGCAGCCCCAGGCGCGGCCCGGGGGACTCTCTGTCTAAGTCTGTCTGGCAGTTTAATATTCCGCCAGGCACCTTAGCGCACCCGAACGGGCAGGCTGCAGACTGCCTGCGGGGCAAGCCTGCGATCAGAAGCTGTGGCTCGTACGGCTCCTGCTCCTGACCCCTCTTACTGTGCTGAAATGCAGACGTGGCCTGGGGCGTTGTTGAAGAGCTACGCCGTGCTCCCGTGCTCGTCTCCAGCGTGGGATCCTCTCGAGCTGGAGGCTGAATGTGTGGTATCTCCTAAGCCTGTGAATCACACGCATATACATAATAAAGGCCAGTCAAAATCTTTATTAAATAAACTATTAAGTACTTAAAGTTGCAAGCCAAATGGGACCAATGTTCATTTAATGCAGCCAGAAATGTTTAATACTCCCCTGTCTCCATGACTCATAGCACTGAAAGCCCAGTAAAAGCTCAGAAACACTCTGTGCCTGCTACAGAGCGGCACACAATCTTCCTTTAAACGCAAATGTATACAAAATGCAGTATGTATTAAACAGATTAAAAATGTAATGTCTATAAGAATGCAGTATCTGGTCTCACACACACTTCCTCTCATACAGAAATGCTGGTCGAAGATACAAGTTTCTCTCAATGCTTCCACAATGTTCCAATCAGCATACTCATGACAGAAAACACTACGCTACCTACAAAAAGCATAATGTTTGCATGTGAACGCAACATAAAATGCATGTATTTGAAGATATTCGGGTGTCTAAAGATGCAATAGTCATTCTGTGGGAATTTCAAATTTATCTGGGCATCTGATTTCTTTGATTTCAACTCAATTATTTTAAAAACCTGTCATCACTACATATTTCCTTAAACTTTCCCCAGAGAGCACAACTACAACTACAAAGTTAGAGTAATTACCACCACTCCCAAATCCACACAGTTCATTAAAGAAGTTCAACATCCTAAACTGCAACAGTGTGTGAAAACCTGCATGACATTTATCACTTAAAACCCAGTTCTTAAAACAACAAAATGGACAGGCAAGAACACTGTAAACCTTACCACGTCCACATTGTACAAAGCACGTATTTTTATTATCTGGGATGAAGAACACCCTGAATGACAAGAGGCAGCCATAATTCTGATCCAGTGATATTTCCAGGATTGTTCTTTTCAACTCCAGGGTGTCGATATTTTAAGAAATACTGGTAAGTGGAAAATAACAGTTAATATGTGTGTTAGTTAAGACATTTATCATTCTTTATGCTTACATTTTGACAGAGCATTCATAAATACTAATTCTGAGTCAGCTTTGACCTAGCAATGCCCACCGAACAGATGAAGGTCCTCCTCAGCTGAACTTGCTCACGAGGCCCATCAGTCATCCTAAACTTAAATTTATTTCTGCCCTTGTCAACCTGCTATCTCATTATCTCACTATTCACTGACAAAAGAAATGATGGATCACGAGCACTGGGGTACAGGGAACCAAAGGCACTAAATAAAATGCACCTCATTATGTCAGCTGTGCGTGGCGTGATGAACCCTCCGGTGGGACCTCTAGGGGTTACTGTAACACAAGCAAAGGATGGTTGCATTGCGTTCAAAATAATGATGAATATATACTTCAAGAAGAAAATTCAAAACAGGACCGGTGCACCGTAAAACCAAGGCCACAGGTGGATTTGCATTAGAGAGTTATCACTGTGTGGCGTTACAGACAAGGGAACTTCAATCTTTCACAGAGGTTTTGCTGTGCATTTGGTTTGATCGCTAGGCAATTCCATCTAGGAAATACACAAAGCAGGTCTCATTTCTCCTTAAAACTATTAGAGAATCAGCTGAAAAATCTTACACCCAAAGCGTTTATGGAATAAGGCTGTATTTTATGAGTGGACTTTAAGATATTCGTGCTCAAACCAAACTAGAACTTAGAATTTTAATGGTTGTAAACTAAAAAAGGGTAGGTTTAGACTAGATACAAGATAGAAATTCACTACTGTGAGGGTGGTAAGGCACTGGCACAGGTTTCCCAGAGAAGCTGTGGATGCCCCATCCCTGGAGGTGCTCAAGGCCAGGTTGGATGGGGCTTTGGGCAGCCTGGTCTGAGCACAGCAGGGGTGTGGACCAGGTGGCCTTTTAGGTCCCTTCCAACCCAAACCATTCCATGACTCTATGATTTGTGGCACTGATACCACAAACATCAGCTGTGAGGCTACCCGTTGGGTCCTCTGCCTGCCCAGATTAGCCTCCGGTGTCCAAAGGACTTGAAAAGCAAGGTGAACTTCTGCGTTGGGTACCATCATATTTTTAGACGTGATCGCTTTATTTTATAGTCACTCTGTGGAGAATTTTTCCATGTTCTTTCCAGTGGGGCTATTTTTATTTTTACCATACACAGATGTCCTTGAGGTATGCTTAACAGCATAAACTGTGAAAGCCGTGTGCCAAGGCAGGGTTTTCTTGTAAGGCGATACAGCCCTGATGTGCCCGCGACGCACCAGCCCATACAACCGCGCGCCCGTCCCGTGTGTGGGAGCACGGTGGCAGGGCTGAAGGCAGGACAATGCTGCCCGGGGCTAAAATTAGCCCCCGAAAATAACAGCAACATGAGAGCTCGCTTTGCTCCTGCAGAATTGGTAACGCTGGGTTTTCCAGAAAACTCAGCCAAATGAAGTTTTCGAGAAAAACAAAAAAACGCAAGCTGGTGGGATGTCAATTAAATGAGACACGATCGCTGCAAGGGGATTTATACAAACAGCTTTCATTACCCTGAACAGCACACGCTGGCTTGTCAATCTTCCCGAGCTGCAAATATTTCTGCACGTTACAGATTGTGACAGAAAGCTCCCGTCTCGTGGATGCCGCTGTCTTCTGCCGGGGATTTCTAACTCTCACCTATTTTTACAGAGAGAACTATCTGGCCAGATTCAGAGCACAGATCAAAGGTTTCTGCCGAGTAATCCCCACACTCAAAAAATATCCTGAAGTTGAATATCCATCTGTTTTAATGCAGCTTATTTTTTTTTCATGCACATTAAGAACCATCTAAAAAAAAATCATATCTACCAAAGCGGTGTAAAAGCTTAATTAAGCCCTCTGGATACGTATGGAGAATGACTTTGCGGGAGACGTAATATTACCTTCTGGAATTGATTAGTCATTTCGTTAATCACTTTTTAATATGCTCCAAGTACTTTTTAGGGAAGTGACCAATTCTAAGGACGCCCAGTGCAAGCTGGCAACCAGACTACACATGAATTACAAATGGTTTTAGAGCTCTGCACCAGCTCATTTTTCATGATACGAAGCATCTCCTGCAAAGTGCTGACTGTCCTCTGGTGCCAGTAAATTTCACGTGTGGCAAAGCCTTTATCTGACCATTATAAAGCCAAGGAGAAGTTGAAAAAAACAGATAATATTTTTTATCAACTCCATTTTTGATTTTCATCCATAGATATACAGAAAAGCACAAGGAAACTCTGAAGAAGCAAAAAGTGAAATACAAAAAAAAGGAAAAGTAATTGACATGATTAAGCCTAGGGAAGCAAACGAATTCAAGCTCAAATGCTGGTATTATTGGGTGAGTCAGACTAATTGTCAGCCCAGCCCTAAAATCTATGACCCTAGGAATGGCCTGAAGCCTCTAAGACTGACCTACCTGAGGAAGAGCATTAAAAGAGAATGCAAACAATGCTTCCAAAATACACGACAGAACTATCAATTAATGCACTTAGGAGTGATTCTTGCAATCTCTTCATCTGACTTCCCACTTTAATGCAGGCTACAGGATTTTCACTAAATAATTCCTGTTTGAACTAGTGCTGATTTAAAGATGTCTCAGGGCGATGAATTGACTGTAATTATTGACCGGTGTTCAATAATAAATCAGTATTTCCAGCTCAAATGAATGCCTTATTTTAAGGTGAACTTGTAAAATTTCACTTTCCAGGCATGACGCCTTAATATATCTTCACAAACTAATGAAACAATTTAGTTGTCCTGTCAATTTCTTGTTCCCCATGCTCCCCAAAGCATCCCTTAACATTTTCTGAACAAACCGAGCATTTCGAGTGCAGGCAGGTTTCCCAACCACTACCACCCTCGTGCCTCTTTCCTGAATTGTGGACTACAAAGCTGAGCACACTATTTTTGAAAGTCATAGCAGTGTGAGGCCTCTGAACCTCCCCCCTTTTCCTCAGTGCTCCTGTTTGTGTATTCATGGATTGTAGCCAGCTTTTGGGCAAAAGAGCTTGCATTCAGTCAATAATCAGCCACCACTCCCCAGGATTTTTTTCAGTGTTGTTGCTTCCTTGTCACAAGTCCTCTTATCTGTAAGCACAGACTTCATTCTTTATAATGTCCTGCGTGGAAGAACAAAGGGGCTTATAGAAATCTAAATACAGTATTTGCTTGTGACCATTTTATGGAGTGATCCCTATTACTCTGCATCAATGACCTACTGGATGAGACCCCTTATTTAAGAACTATTTCTTTTTATCATCTGCAGTCTTTTTTACATCATTTTCCACTGATAAAAACATCACTTACAGTAGGGCTAACACCAGTCCATCTTAATACCAACAGAAAGCAAAAGCCCCCTACTCAAAAAGCCAATGTTATATCCACTGGCACGTTTATTTTGTATCTTTTTAGTTTCTCACTCAAAGCATCTCGAGTTCCTTGCAGACCTTACCAGAAAACCTTACCATCCTCTGCAAAAGTTGTCTGATCATCCATACACCTATTCCTGGAAAGGCCAAGCAACGCCGCAAGCTGGGGGAAGACTGGCTGGAAGCTGCTCCTGTGGGTGCTGGTCGACAGCCGGCTGAGTATGAGCCAGCAGTGTGCCCAGGTGGCCAAGAAGGCCAAGAGCATCCTGGCTTGTATCAGAAATAGCGTGGCCAGCAGGACCAGGGAAGTGATTGTCCCTCTGTGCTCAGCTCTGGTGAGGCCGCACCTTTAGTACTGCGTTCAGCTTTGGGCCCCTCACTACCAGAAGGACATCGAGGCCCTGGAGCGTGCCCAGAGCAGGGCTACGAAGCTGGTGAAGGGCCTGGAGCACAAGTCCTGTGAGGAGCGGCTGAGGGAGCTGGGGGGGGTTTGGTCTGGAGAAGAGGAGGCTCAGGGGAGGCCTTATTGCTCTCTGCAGCTACCTGAAAGGTGTGGGGAGCTGGGGGTCGGCCTCTTCTCACAGGTAACTAGTGACAGGACTAGAGGGAATGGCCTCAAGTTGTGCCAGGGGAGGTTCAGGTTGGAAATGAGGAGACATTTCTCTTCTGACAGGGTTGTGCAGCATTGGAACAGGCTGCTCAGGGGAGGTGGCTGAGTCCCTATCCCTGTAGGCCTTCAAGAAACGTGAAGATGTAGAACTTAGTAGCGTGGTTTAGTGGTGGACTTTAGTACTAGGTTAGAGGTTGGACTGGATGATCGTAGAGGTCTTTTCCAACCGGAATGATTCTATAACAACAGAAACTTCTGAACCCCAATACTGACTAAAAACAAGCAATAAGGATTTGTTTGAAAACATTTTGAATACTAAGAAAAAAAAATGCAATTTGACCTGAGGTTTTTAACATTATGATCTAACATTTTAGTTAATACAATTTTCTGTTGTATATGACATACCACAATTTCAAAAGCTTTGGTATGTTAATTTCATTTTTTTCTAAGCTGTCTCCCCAGCTCTTCAGCAAGCAGCAAGCAGAAGATCGTGCAGGAGCTGTGACCTCTCAGAGTAAAAGGGTCCCAAGCACCCTCCTCATATGCAGAGGCAGCCATGGAGTCCATCCTTAGCTCAGCCAAAAGAAGCATTTCTAAATTAGAAAACAGTGCTTCGCAAGGAGCAGTAAAAGAATGGTTCAGCAAAACAGCGTTCCTTGACTTTTAAATCCAAAAGCCATGAATCTTCTCCGGGGAGGGGAAAAAAAAAGACATGGATCATTCAGTGCAGCACTGTCACAAGATTTTCATTTGTAACCCAAATAAAAGTTAGAAGATTTTTGAAATTGTGTGTTTTTATTTGCATCTTTATTTTCATCACCCTGCCCCAGGCCCATTTTCTGCTTTTGATGGCTTTCACTTCTGGGACTGCTCCACCACCGGTCACTTTTGGGAAGGAGAACCAGGAGGGTTTATTTTGCAAATATTTCTCAGCAAACCTGCTGACAACTGACCCCACTAACAGCTCCCAGGCTGTAAGATCATCATTTCAGGGTAAGGTGGTAGTCTTTAAATACTTCACCTTGGTAGGACTTGTCATCTCTAAGTTATTACCATTCCTTGATCAGGAACAAATGCGGTTCTGATGAATCCTGCTCAGCGACAGCTTTATGCAAGTCATGTTCAGAAGTTACCTCGGCTAGTGACATTGATTTATGTTCTGATAAGAAGTTAATTATAAAGGCTTGAAATTTGCAATCACTCAGCAGAAGGGCAGTGACATGTCCTCTAAACAAAGTAATGCACACTGTATTAATAAACATACTAGTAACAATAATTCTGTTCCAGACTATAGACAGCTTGTGTGCCTGTTCAAGGTAAAATTCTCGCACTGTGAATCATAATCTTGGCCCAGAAATTATTGCGTACCTAACCACTAAACAACCAAAAATGTGCTTTAGTCCAGAGATTCAAGTAGGAGAGTTTTTGTCTTCTTTTGGGTGTTGGGGGGGGAGAAACGTCAAAAAAAAATTACTCTGAGATCAGTGATATGAACAAATAAGAGCACCACTAGCTAGTGCCTGCCGCAGCAGCATTAAATATACAAACCAAGCTAAAAAGAGAAAATCATCCCCTTGCATTATCACAACAGAGAGACTGAGAATGCCCTATGGGAAGGTCCCTAAACTGTACACTGGAAGTTTTATAGGTCAGAAACGCAAAAAGGAAACAAAAATTGATATCCCGGACTCCAGTGGCAACAGAAGAATAGGCTGTCGCTTCTCCCTGGTTTGACATTTACCCTGATTATTACCTAAAATTAGGTCTCAGATTCTGTTGCAAGGGCTAAAGATGAATGAATTAAGGAAGAAACATGGTACCGCATACTGTCAGAGACTCCTCTGCTTTGGTTTTCTGTGAATTCAAGCAGGTCAGTTCTGCACCAAAGTCAGAACAGCCTGACGTGACCAAGGTGCATGAGTTTAGGAATGCAGAGGGTAGAAAGCCTGCTGCTTATAAATATTAGCCCAGTGATCAGTGATTCTTCTTCTAAGCGTTGCTCTTACTCAGCTACCTAATTCAACATTAAAGCTTCATGATGTTTTTTTTTCTTGCCCCAAGCCTTGCAAAGTTTACATGGTTTTTCGTTTCCTAACAAAATACACATGAAACTGGTTGCCCTTCTTTTAAAGTCCATAACGAATCCAACCTCTTCCTCCTGTGTTAAGTTCCTGTTTACCCAAAATGAGAAGACAAACTCTTTGCATTTGCTGTAATAATCAAAAATACATTAATACACATATGTAAATAAAAACACATATACATACTTCATGTCCTTACTTTCCATGCGGAAATTGAAAGAAGAGAATAAAAGCGGGCATTTCTCTTAGGTTTTTGTTTCTCCTTCCTAAAACATACATTTTTTTTCCTCTTCATATAATCCCTTATAACACTTAAACGCCTTCTACTCCTACACTGAATGGCACTGCAAATATTAACCTTATTTTGCAAACACACACTTCTGTGAGGTCTCCGGGTGTTGTTATAACCATTTTATGAATGAGGAAATACAGCCAGGTGATTTACTTGAGGGGAAACAGTGGCAAGGTCAGGGACAGATGCCAAGAGCCCACTCGGTCCCAGAACACTGCTTGAGACACCCTCTTGTTTTTCCAGTCTCTTTTTCCTCCCACTTTACTTCATTTTTGGCTAGTTACAAATAAGCTACAGAACTGAGACACAGATAAGAACTTCTTGGAAATACAGGGCTGTTAAGGTTTTAAGAGTGAGGTTTGGTCTGCTGTAAGAAGCCCAGTCTGGAATTCAGGCTAACACTTTGGATAGGTTAAAACACTTCACGGCACATGCTTCTCCCTCTGAAGACACAAATAGAAAACAAGCAGCAGTCCCATTGTTTAAGATACTGCTATAATGGGTTTAAAAGCTACAGGATGAGTAATCCTCAAAGCTGTATTAAAACTTGCATATAACTGGACAGACAACAAGGGGCCACAAGGATCATCAGAGGGTTGGAGCACCTCTGCTATGAAGAGGAGCTGAGAAAGTTGGGGTTGTTCAGCCTGGAGAGGAGAAGGGTCGAGGGAGACCTCACAGCAGCATTCCAGTACCTAAAGGGGGCTGCAGGAAAGCTGGGGAGGGAGCTGTCAGGGAGTGTAGAGAGAGAACAAGGGGGAATGGCTTTAAACTGAAAGACGGTAGGTTTAAATTAGATCTTAGGAAGAAATTCTTTACTGTGAGGGTGGTGAGGCACTGGAACAGGTTGCCCGGAGAAGCTGTGGATGCCCCACTCCTGGAAGTGCTCAAGGCCAGCCTGGATGGACTTCGGACAACTTAATCTAGTGGAATCTAGCAGAGGCTTCCCTACCCATGGCAGGGGGTTGGAACTGGATGGTCTTTAAGGTCCTTTCCTAACCTAAACCATTCTGCGATTCTGTGAAGTACGAAAGATAATTCCAAAGATAAAATAATTCAATGAAACATGAATGGAAAATTATACCTAAACATGCAATAAACTAGTTTTTGTTTGTTTGTCTTCTAAGAGTCTACTATAACCTCAGCGTGTTGAAGAAACACAAGAGTGCTCCTGGGTATGGTAAGAGCCCAGAGCAGCAGGAGGGCGCAGTGGAAGTGCACGCTGGTGATATTCATTCATTCACTCACTCGTTCATTCATTGTGCTTCCAGACTCCGTCCGGTTCCTCTCGGCCAGCAGGCTCCTTGACATCAAATCCAGGGAACACCTCACATCCGCCTGGCTTTCATCAGCCAACACCCTCTTGGGCTGTGCTGTACATCAGTTTCTCAGGGGAAAAAGAAGAGCTAAGATAACTATTGCCCTCGTACCTCCACTTTTTTCAACACAGCTACTTGTCCACAAAATGTGCAGAGGTGTACGAAACCTAAAATAAATGTGGGAAGCACTGAAGACTGGTAGCTATTCTTATCTCCCTGCTCTCTATCAACATAGTGGGCTAACAATGTCCGTTGCTCCCTAACACAACTGTCATCATTTAAATGCTTTGTAGTCTACAAATGGGCCAGTCACAGTGACTGACTGAGTAACAGAAAGATTACAGGTCGTATGCCTCCATTACCATACGGAGGAATTTTGCAGCCAATGTTTCTTCCCACACTACTGCAGGGAAAAATCCCAATCCAACATTTCATTGTATTTTTTTCTGCAACACAAACCATTTCTCAGCTCTCTGGCACCTCCAGCACCCATGTTTCCAGCCACAAGCTCTCTCGGGTCCAGCCTGCTTTGTTTGATATTGTTTTCCCAAACACTTTAGGAACTTTTGCATCTGAAGAGGAGCTCTGAATGTGCTACAACAGCGAGTCTTATGAAAACACTTCAGAAATGGCTCTGCAGTTTCAGCGAATCGATGTATGGCAAGCTTTAGTTCCTTTATTGAAAAAAATGAATCGTTACCATCAAGTCCCCAGTTATTCTTTACAGCAAGGAAGGACTGAGCTCTTTAACTGTTTACAGTGCTTACACAACCACTGAATTCAGGATTGGTTAGACAAAGACAGAAAACCTAATAAAAACAGAAGTACTTTTTGATTTTCTACCTTTTATGTCAATTCAAATAGTTTGTTCTCAAAAGTTAAAATCTTTTTAAGTCTGGGGAGAAAGAAACAGCTCTTCCAGAGTTGGTACAGCCTGGTGGAAAATATAACAGATAAGAACTTTAAATAAATTTATATCCCCAGCTTTATCAGAGGCTTGCTGAGTTCTCTGGACAAATCATTTCCCTTCTGCATTTCCCTGCCTTTTACAGAGGAGTAAACAATGCTTTTCCATTTCCAAGGGGATTTATGAATGAAGGGTGTAGCGTTTTGATCAGATTCAACTTTAAGAAGTGTCCACAGGGGATTAACAACGGCAGTTATTTATTATGGTATCAAGCATGAACTTGCATTTGACTCACAAGAGTTTAAAACTCCTGCATTCCCAGCCAGGAACCTGAATAGCTGTTGAAAAGGAGGTAAGCTATATAAATGTCCTCACACAAAACAAGTTTTAATGGCAGAGGTAAAGATAATTTTTTAATGAGGTTCTTCCATTCCGATCCAAAGCCCTTTCAACACCTCTTCTATAGTTACAGCCTCTGAAGTCCCCAGAGTTCATATATAATGTCATGACTCCTGAGTTCCAGCCAGGAAAAGGTAGGACACTACAAAATGGGCTCAGCCCAAGTTAGATGATAGCTCTCAGCTGTGCTGTGCAGAAGCACTGCTGACTGACTTGAGGAACAGAGCAGGAGCTGTGAACCCACCCCTGCTATTTATTTTACTGAAGACAAGGTGCAAATGACAGCAGAAGAAAATTGAAAGCAGAGCATATAAAGAAAGCTATTGATGGGGCCATCTGGGCACTCCAGAATTTCCCCTGGCAGGGTGGGACAGATGCAGCCCTCGCTTTTCCAGAGTTGTTGCCAGCTGGCCACCGTGGGGCATGGAGAGGCTGGGAAAGCTAGTCACACAGGCAGCGTGACAGAAGAGCATCTCCTGCCCTTGTCAGTGGAGAGGAACACTTCCAGAGAGGGATCTCAAGCCCAAGCTAAGGTCAGGTTGTGAAGCACTGCAGAGAAGACTGTTCTTCTCCACCAACAACAGGCATCTTGTAGGTTGACTTCTCTCCTGTGATTAAAGTCACTCTCTGTGATCACCATTCTGCCTTCTTCCAGAAAAAGGGAGAACAGTTTCAGAATGGAAGAAGATTACATGTAATTCTGCTTTTCCTCTGTGATTAAAGCATGTGTGGATAGTGGTCAGTTACTCTACCTGCAAAAAATGCGTCTTGATGCTCCTAACATGGCTGCACATGCGTGGTAGGGCGACCACCATGTATTACAACTTTCAAGCAAGAAAGACAGGAAAGGTTTACAGCAGGGTCAGACAGAATGACCCCATAATAAGAAAAAATAATTTTGCCTTACAATGAATGTATGCAGAATCCATTCAGACTAATTCAGACCACAACGGAAGATAAGCCTGAGCTGTAAAATTCAGATTCACAGCTTTAAACACTGCAACACACTTCTGTTAATATACAACGCTTTAGCTCAGACCAACATAGACTTGGCAGTTAGCCTATGAATTTCAGTCTCAGATCCTCAACCTTCAAAATAAAACATGCGGGAGAAGCTTTTCAACCAAAATTACAGCTTTCGCAACAAAAACAAAAAAATTGCTTCAGTTCTTTAGGGTGAAAATTGTGCATTCCAGTCTGAAAGCAGCAATGCTTCACAGTGATGCCTCAAGAACTTGTCCACTGTGTGACTCATCTTCTATTTTCTTTTATGTGCCCTAGATATCACTAGATTTCACCTCCTAAAGTACCAGACCCTCCTCTTCTACTGGAAATCCCAGTAGAACCATAACAGAAACTTATCCATGGAGAAGAACAAAAACCTAAATTACTGTAACTATAATCCCTTGTAGTATTATAGTCTGATTTCCATCATGTTGTTGTTTTTGTTTTATGTACTTTTTTTTGGGTACCTTTCCCTCCCCTTTTGTGTACCTGACCCTCCCCTGTCCCAGCTCCATGCCGTTCCCTCGGGTCCTGTCGCTGTCCCCAGAGAGCAGAGCTCAGCGCCTGCCCCTCCGCTCCCCTCGTGAGGGAGCTGCAGGCCGCCATGAGGCGTCCCCTCAGCCTGCTCTGCTCTGGGCTGAACAAACCAAGGGGCCTCAGCCGCTCCTCACACGCCTTCCCCTCCAGACCCTTCAACATATTCATAGCCCTCCTTTGGGCACACTCTAATGGTTCTATGTCCTGATATTGTGGCACCCAAACCTGTACACAGTATTCAAGGTGAGGCCACAGCAGGGCAGAGAAGAGTAGGACAATCCCTTCCCTCGACCAGCTGGCAATGCTGTGCTTGATGCACCCCACAAGCGTTAGGTCTTTTCCTCTGCCCAGGAGGAAAACACCCTTACCAAACCAAAACTCTTCAATTTCTCACTGAGAACAAAACAAAAGTTGTCAATCTTGCTAAATCAAGGTAGTTTCATCAGTAAATGTGCAAAGGGAAGTGATTTAGAGCAGCAAGAGACCAAACAGAAGCAGTAACTATGCAGGATTAGTGCAAAAGGTCTGGGAGAGGAAACCAGACTTTGAAAACCATGAACAGAGACAGAGGGAGAATTACAAATCAAACGGGCCTTGCAACCACTGCTGTAACACTGAGTTTTGGGAGACCTGAGATGCTGGATGGGAACTGAAGGACTGTGTTGATTGCATGGACTTGCTGCTGCCTCAGTTACAATGATCTGCCACGGCCACATCATATACAATCCTTCATGCTGAGCGATGTGCAAGGCAGTACAGACTTGTGCAGCCAGCAGTCTCTTGAAAAAAATCAAGATTTACAACGCCCTGAAGTAACCAAAGTGAAATAATACATCTCAATTGCGAGATGTCGCTTTGAATACAGAGCCCCTTCAGAAGGCCCCTGGCGCCGGTTCAGCGAGGCTCAGCAGAACGCGTGCCAATGCTGCATCACTGCTTCCCACAGCAGGGCGGGTTTCCTCCGAGGCCTCCAATTCAGTCGCTTACTGGTGCCAAAAGACGGGCATCATACAAGCTCCTCACCAGTGGTTTTCCCTGGGAGCTCCAACCCAAGGAGGTCAGAAGAGCATCGGCCTGCAGAGATCCCTGGCCACGCAGCAACTGCTCGGGTGACACACCTGAAATGTGGGTGCCGTACATCCTCCCCAGAGAGATGACGCTGTGAGTTGTCTAATTAAAAAAATATCACCCCTTCCACAAACCCTGCCTGGCTGAGCTACCTGGCTTAGGAACCTGATTAAGCTCTTTATCTGATCAATAGAGAGAGAGAGGCACGTCCGAAGGCTAACCATTTAGGTAGCCTAAGGTAACTAAGCTCTCAATTTAGACTTCTTAATTAGGTAAATACGGTGATGTCAGTTCTATTTTGTCAATAAAAAGAGACAAGCCTATCACTGCTGCCTGCTGATAGAGTTTCTCATTTAGATGATGTTGTAACCACTCACACGTTGCACTAACAAACACTATTTACTGCACTAGGTAGCCCCAATTCCAACAGCTGTTTGTTTTCTAATAAATTGTGAAAAAAAAAATTCAAAGAATTGCTCAGTCTTGTGAGGACCTGGAATTCTAATTATCAAGAACTGATGCAAACCTATCAGATCCTGGTCATTAAATATATACATGAGCTGTAAGTACGCAGAGTGCCACATTAGGATCACTGAAAACAAGTGTGATGAGGATACAGTAAAAATATTTTGTTTGAAAATAGCGATTTAATTTTCTAAAAGAACTGTTTGGATCAGTTCCGCACTTTTAAAAAATTGATGCTCAGAGGCTACTGGTTCCTTGTTACAATACATAATCTGATTTTCAAACTTTATTTTTTAAAACCTGAAATCAATGTCTTTCAGGTTTTTGTGAGGTAGGAGTAGGAGGTTTAATTATTTGCTAGCAATTTCACTTCTATGCACAGTAGGAATAGAGCATGATGCTACAGCACCTCCTTGAAAAAAAATCCTATAGAACTTAGTACGTGCTCCACAACAGAACCTAGCAGTCACCAAATTATTCAGCACGTCTCATACTGGCAGGGAAGTGTCTGTCTGGGGAAAAAAAAAAAGTGCCTGTGTATGTTCTCTTGAAGAAATCTATAATCTCCTTTACTCCGCAAGACAAAAAAATAAAAATCTCATCCTGTCTTTTTCCAAAATGAATGTAAGACAGTTTACAGGCTATCCCAATCTTCCCTTTCTTTGGGCAAAGAGCATTAGCAGTTGTCCAAGTAACACCTCAGTGCCACAGGGATCACCTTTGAGGGGAGAGATGTCCAACACTTAGTCAAACCATACCTTTGCAGCAGAGGTTGCCTGTAAAAATGCTGTTGGATAATTTCAAGCTTCTTTTCCGTTTCACTTACCCACATTAAATAGCATCTAATACGAGAATTAATTTCACTGAAACCAATGGGTACACCGCATGCTAACAGAGCATTCAGTGCAGAGGAGGAACTGGGAAACTTGAGGCTCTGGTTTATTACTCTGATCCTTTTCCATCAGCCAACAATCTGATATGTTCAATTTAAACTCACTAATTTAGCTGCTGAAGCTACTACATTTCTTCTTACAAGTGGCTGCACCCTTTTTATTCATCAAATCATTTTTTCACGTCAATAGTCTCTTCTTATAGGAGTCTCATGGCACTTGCAAGCATTAATTTCAAGACAATTTTGTGAGGCGCAGTCCTCTTTCTTGTCAGATTTCAAAACTGAAGGCACAAGTAATATGCCTGACATCAGTCACTAAGCTGGCAGCAAAATGCCTAGGAGAAATCTCTCCTCCTCAAACTTTTGCGTCAGGACTCCACAATCACTATCGGACTGAATATGCCACTAAAATATTTCTAAAGGTAACCAGTCTGCATTAAACAAGCAAAGATGAAAACTTTACTGCTTTTATTGAGAGTTTTAAGATTCACAAATTGTGTCTGTAGGGCATCAAAGGAACATGTTCTTCACTGAAGAGTCAAAACTACTTTTTGCAGTTATGACTCACTGACGAAAAAGGATGTTTATAAGTGCTTAGGTGCCTCAAATATCTTTTCAGAGTAAAGTAAAAGGCTTTCATCTTTTAAGCCAGGACAATCTGAAGAGATTACTTCAAGTTAAAAAAAGTATGGGAATTGGCAGATTCCAAGAGACAGACAGATATCACACTCTCCTGGTATAATATATCTTGTGAACACGCTCGATAAAACAATTAAGTTCTTTCTAGGTAAGCAAAATTTATCTGGCTCTATTTCAAGGCTCAATTATAATGTCTCTTAGAATACAATTCTTATTAACATTAGCTCTAATTGCATTGTTCACTATTCTCTTCCAAAACCATCTAGACAGCTTCCTGGAGACAAATAATTTTGATTAAATTCCCTCCTTAGTTTCCTCGCAGACACACATGCACAGCTCTCACTGAAGTTGTGCAGATGTTTCAGAAAACGGGACCAGAGAAACAGCACGCTCCTGTAGTCACCTGGTACAAAATACTTTCATACTAAGCTGGTATACATCCAGTTATGCAGATATTGAGGTTCATATATGAGTATACGTCACTCTGCAAAGTTATTCTGGACTTACCTTAGTCTTTTGAGAGTGTGTCTGTATAGGCAAATCTCTGGTTACTACTGGATACACTTTAAACTGGGTTGATATTGATCCAAGAAAAATAGGCAGATCTCTTTTCTTCTTGGCAAGTGTTATTTCAAGGGAACTGCATTATATTTGTATCGTGTTAAATGGAAAATGCTCTTTAAATCACAGTGAATCAGCCATATTCTATAAATTGTTAATGTGCATCTATACAGTCTGCTTTTGTTATTAAAAAGGTTTTAAAAAAATAAAAAAGGCTTTCAACTACAGAGATACAAGCATAACTCTAACATTATACCACTGCCAAAGCTAAAGAAACAAAAAGAAAGAGTATAAAGCAACATATGGAAAAAGAAGATGATCTGAGTCTGTCCCCAGATCGTTACGAAAAGTTCTGCTTTAAGTATAGGCCTGATTGCTAAAACAGAATGAATCCATACAGCATATCCAAAATAAATGGAGTGGTATTCATTTACCTCAATAGGGAATTTCACTTTATGCATTTACAGAAAATAAATTAAAAAATTATCAGTATTTGGTGCAATTTTGTGGCCATTGCTTAAGCCAAAAATGTCCATGGAAGATCTCTGTTAGAAGCTCACTTTATTAAGTAATTAATGATTTAAATGTGCCTTCGTGGTCTTACTCCTAGAAGTCTGTTCCAGCACACTACGAATACTGAACATCTAGTTTCTTCTGAAAAAAGGGTAACTGTATTATCACCACAGATTTACAGGTGGGCAAGGAGAAAGACGAAGTGGTTAAGAATTAATTCATCTTTACTACAGGCTACATAGGATGACACAGGAGAATGTCAGCTCTGAATAACTTGAAAAAAAGCTGCCCTCTTACTGTTAAGAGCAAATTGGGGACCTATGTACAAAAAAACTTATCTGAGGGCACGCTGTCAGCAGACAGGAGGGCCAGAAACAGGAGTCAGCTTCCCAGAATGCTGGTTTTACCGTACAGCCAAAGCATTCACAAACTCAGCAAAGGTTTTGTCGTGTTTAGGGGCATTTCTCGCTGAAAGTCACGTTTTTCCATCATCTTCATGAATCTCTGAATATTCTGCACTGCTAATTCCTGCTGCCAGAGCAAACAAATTTAAATCACAGGAAAGAAAACTGCAGAAAATGCCTCAATTCTGTTGATACACTCCAGGACTAATGATAGTGTAATTTGTTTATTGGTACTACTATCAGTGCTGCAACGTAACCTGAAGACCCAATCACGATTAGGACGCTATTACATTAGGCATGAAGAAGGAGGCAGTTCATATCCCAAATTGCTTGCAATCTATCAACGTACGAGGCACACGAAGTACAACTATCATTTTGCAGACAGAAAACAGAAGGAGGGAGCAGATTGCCAAAAGCTTTCAGAAGCTTGCTTCAAGAAATCTACGACACAAACATGACATAAACCACTGCTGCTGGAAATGCGTTTCGATGCCAACTCACTACCATATCTACTAATCCCATTACTTTGCTGGGTCAGGTAGCTTTTGAGACACAGCATAGATGCCGGATGATAAGAAGAAATTATATTTCACAGAATCATCTAGGTTGGAACAGACCTCCAAGATCGCCTAGTCCAACCTCTGACCTAACACTAACAAGTCCTCCACTAAACCATAGCACTAAGCTCTACAATTTCTTGAGAAAGATAAAACATAGGGGAATTTGATCACTTTCTTCAGTCATATACTAAGACCCAGCTTCATATTCTATCACAGTCTTCCTATGTAATCACCACAAAAGGAGAAAAAAAGAGAGAAAATTGATTAAACTAGAGGTTCCTTCTAAACCGTTCCCTAGTGAGGTTGCACCTTAACGCCTGCTGCCACTGGAACTTAGGTTTATCCACTAAGGCATCAAAACACATTTGTGAGTCAGACCACAAAGTCTGCTCCTGAGGTTATGCATCTAATTGCATGAGGAGAGAAAAGAGGCAGAGCTGCCACATTTAACAGCATAATAGCTGCAGCGCTGACGGAAGTGTAAAGCTCAGTCACAGTTCTCCCTCATCTTGAGGAGATTCCAGTTCTCACTTCCCACTTCTCAGGAACACGTAGGGTTGTCAGACTAGAAACTACCCTGGTGAATCCCTACCTTGAAGATGCACGAATGGGAAGGTGCACAGGATGACCAGACAGGACTCAAAAGTTCTGCCAAATACCTAGGGCGGCAGCCTGTGGTCCTCTCTGGGCATTTTCTGCATTAGGCTGGGATGCTCAACCTCCAACCTGTTGCAGATGGACTGTCAGGACAAACCCTAACAGACAGCTTGCTCCTAAAAACCTTTTCCCAAATACACTTCAGAAGCAAGCTGCAGCCCTTTTTCTCCTGTAGTGGTAGCAGCCCACTCCTGCCCATGCTCTCTCTGCCATCACTCCTCATCCTACGGCAAACACACCTCTACGAGACTGTTGGCAAGGGAAGGGAAGATGGGGAAGGAAGGCAAAATAGAGCCCTTGACAAAAATACACAGTCCTTGAAAATTCGTAACTTGCTCTGGCAGAAGCAAGCCCCTTCTGGTCTCCTCCTCCTTACCGGAAACTCTCAAGACACAAATACTTCGTGAACAAGCAATGTTTCTCCTAAACCTATTCCAAAAACCGAGCCCTCCAGGGAAGCAAGGAACCACTGTGCTAAGGACATCACCACCACACTGTGTGCGCACTGGTATGAGAGCGGGAGGGCCCGCTGCAAGAAGTTACGTGGCCAAGCAAGTTGCCAAGGTGATGACAGTGGGAAAAAAAAAATAAGTCACTGGATAAAAAAAAAGTACAGAACTAATTCTGAAGACAGGGACTGCAGCACAACTCTTCCAGCACTCTCACGAGTGCCTGAACCAATTACTCACTCTCTTGCTTGCTCCTTTTCTTGCCCACGGCTCCTGCACCTCTTCACGTCAGCTTTTGTCTCCCAAGAATGTGATGGCTGCAAGTTAAGGTTGTGGCAAAAACAGCTATGACTCCTGTCTGGTGGAAAAGGGAACTAACACAGGTTTGCCTTGTCTGAAGCAACTGTTCAGCCAGCCTACGTAAAGCTGGCTCCTACAGGCAGCGTTTTTGACTGAAAACAGCTGTTACTGCTGCGCTTCATGCTCACAGCACCCTGATGAGGTTGGGTTCCCCTGGGGAACCAAATGCCTTTTCTCCAGGCTTTGGTGGCACCTGGTCAGTGCACGGTTCCCTCGCTTCTCTTGCTGCAACACCTCTCAACAGGCATTTGTGCCTAGCTTCAGAGCACCATACAGGCTCAACACCGAGCCAACTTGCGGGCTTTACGTGCTTCTAGCAGCTTGCGAAAGCAGGATTTCTGGATCATGTCCTCATACCTAGGTGTCTCAACTCTTCCCGCCTCCCATTTTAGGTGACAAAAGAGATGTTCTGGATATTTCTGTAACTTGGGTACCCACCTGCTAAAACAGGACTCCTATGAGTGTGGGGAGGATAAACATTAAGTACGGTGTGGCCTAGTAAGGTCATATAAATAGGACAGATCATTTCAAGACGAATCCCAGACATATCTGGAAAAACATCAGTATGAAAGGAACTTACACTGTATTCAGATAACATAATCCTAATTAAAATTTGACATTTACATTTCAACTTTCCCCATTGGAATAAAACACGTGATCCACTAACCATGGGCTCCCTTTTAAAATATTACTACCAAAGACTGCTTAAACATTGCAGCAGCACTGAAAGTGAGATCATGAGCTTTTCTGATATCTGTTCTAATCTGAGAGTTAGAGAGGTTGCGCAGCACCACTAGCAAGGTATATGGAAAAAGCACAGTTTAGGCTGGAGATTGATTTAAGGAGTTTTCATGAAGTCTTTTATATCAAAAGCCAGCTTGTGATAGCCTCATCTAAGGTGTTATCTATTAACGATAAGAGTATGCAGCATCTTGTTATCTTTCCATATTCATCATTCACACTCTCTTCAAAGTTATCCAGCAGAACTGCACTTTGTGGCAGCCACAGACCACAGCTACATTGTCACCTCTAAGTTTTTTCCCCATCTCAGTTCTGACATTTAAATTTATCTAGAACTAACTGGAGGTGGGAGGTGACAATTTTGTTTCATGAAAACTTTGGAAGTTTGGGCTGGAACAGAAACATATCTTTCAGCATCTTCACAAAAATAGTTTCAAAACATCTATTTTCAGATCCAAGTTACAGAGGAATGTCTGTAAGAGCTGCGACTGGCACGGAGACCCATGTGTTTAACTTGCCCACTATTATAATTCAAACTGGAAACCCTTATATCACAATACTCTGAATATATACAAAAAAGCTTAAACCCTGATATCCTATATCCCAAGCCAGTGTGCTAACTCCCACATAACCTTCTGAGGAGAGATATTATTGAAAGTATGTCAAAAAGCTTCCTGGAAAATATAAATAGGCTTACTTCATTAGTAATAATGAGTTCTATAGCTTATAACTAATTATTAAGTACAAAACTGAAGCAAAGCAGCAGTTACCAGGGATTACCTCCCTATAATACAGAATCCTGGAGGAAAACATTACTTCGTGGATCCATGCCCAGAACAATAGCTGTCAATCCCCACATCCCCTTTATTTTACATAATTAAGGAAAAGACCGCATAAAATGGCAGCTCTTGATGTGAACTTCACAGCTCCGAACTCAGGCTGCAGAAGTCTTCGCATTCTTTTGACAATTTATATAACTACATACAAAGCACAATCCTACAAACTGATTTAAAGGACATTTTCCCTCTGTGTAAAGGTGTGGTATAAACAGCTCCATTAGCCAACTCACCACTTAAGATTCATGCAAGTCCATAAAGCAGGTGTTAAATAGACCTTGTATTGATCTCTTCAAACTGGAATGAATTTTACTGCCAATACATAGACACATGCTCTCAAGATATAAACAATCATTAATTGTCTGTATCAAGATCAGAGGCTGGAAAAATATGAACCCAGCATTTTCACTGCTTCATGCTCAATTTCATTCGCTGGCGTAATGACTTCGAGAATCAGGTCCACGGTCTCATCTGTCAACTTCTCACCATTAAACACTACACCTGGCAAATCTACGAGCAGGCACATCTAGCTCCTGTAGCCTGAACAGCTCAGCTAGAAGTCAAATATTCAGGAAACCCATCACAACACAAGCAAATTGATTATGAACAGCAGAGCAAAGCAAAAAATACAGCCACATTAGAACTGACAAAACACTTTTAAGCATAAGGCTACTTATAAGTACTTATAAGCTGCTACTGAGAGAATATTCAGATGATGCCTTACCTGTGTAGTGCACCACACACGTCTGACCCTTCTTTGGAAACGTCCGTCCTGTTAAAATCATAAAAGGTTATGCTTTTATCTTCTCTGATTGAGCTAGGCAGGTTTAGCTTGTAGGAGGAAAATGCTAGACTGAGATTTGTATTGACTTCGCCTTATCACATCAGTTATATGCAGGGCAGGAACAGGTAGAGCTTCGGGTAGAAGACTCCAGCTTAGCTCCTATTTAGCTGTTAGACCAAATAGTATTTTCATCACAGTAATGTAATTTTCCCTGTATGTGTGTGCATTACATATACATTTACATTCTGTAAGTGCAAAAGGACTGTCAAAACTTCGTGAAATATAACCTTAAAATTCTCAGATTTTTTTTGGTATGATTTTTCCATGTAACGTCTTAGTTTGACATTACAAAAAAATCCATTTGTATTCACATTTCTAACGCCTTTCACTTGAGACAGTTCTAGCAAGGGCATCTCTAATTAGCAAAGAAGGGTTTTACAAAAAAGATTTCACATACAAAGGCAGTTTAGTCTTGTAGTGTCAAGCAACAGTAAAGCAATGATACACTGAGCTCTTGTAAGAGCCTGGTACCTACCCCTCAAATGTTCATACTGAAAGGAAAAGAATGCTTAAATTTTAGTCTTACCACTGAAAAATGGAATTACTATTTCCATGTTACCTGCTATAGGTACTGTCAAAGGCATTACAGGACAGGGGAAGACCTTCCAGGCTCACATAGGTGCTAATTGCATAATGAAGCAGCTAACCTTGATTTCGAAAGCAATGTTGGCCAGGGCTGAGCCCAGGCTCAGAAGTATGAATGAGACTGATCATTAATGAACACCCTTGTCAGAAAGTTAGAAAAGGAGGATTCAGATAGAAACCATGGCTCATATCTAATTTGGTTCTCTGGCCTCCTTGGTCTGAATGGTAGCAAGTTATTCATGACAGGTTGTAAAACACTAATAACACATCAGCTGTGTACTTAGGACTTGGACGCCAGAAACACCATGAGCAGGAGAGCAGGCTATGATGAACCGAGATCCGTAACACGAAATGGAGAAGACGTTGCTTCCAAGAGAAGATTGCCAATGGAGAAATCATAGTGCCTTAAGAGAAACCCACCCTAGCCTGGGAGAGACAAGACTACAGAAGGAAAAAAAACAAAAAAAAAAAACCACCCCCACACACAAAAAAAATTAAAAAAAAGGGAGGACTGCTTTAGACTAGACACCTAACCTGAGGAAAGTTATGCAAAAGAAACCCTATACTTGGTAAAATAGGTGTTATTCAGAGGATGCACTGTTAAATATAGAACAGAAAGAGGGAGTCTCAGACCTCACCGTCACATATCGCACCGTGTGAGCAAAGTCAGCGAAGCTACATAAATTCACATCAAAGCTGAATTAGAAGCAGAGATTCCCAAGACCAGTGACGAGCTGTGGTTTTACGACAGCGTTTTAAAGTCAGCTGATTTTGATTAAGACTTGCAACCAAGAGAAATAAGCCATAGACCCTTCTGTGGAAGACCGTACTGCTGACAAAGACAGCCTTGATGTATTTCACAGCTAACACGTACTGTTACGAGGTTGACTTCCACCCTTTATGCTCCCTGCACCGCCGCTCACCCCCTTGCAAGGGCTCTGATTTTACACCCAGGAGCCAGATCTGATCCCCGGAGCCAAAGACCACGGAGGGAGAAGCCAAAACAAAATCCCAAGCCGAAAAGGAAAAGAGAGGGGGCCACGAAAGTTGAGCTGCAGGTGGACTTGGGCAAATTATTTATCAGCCAAGGGTGAACCTGGGCTATTGGATGGATGCTCACGGCTGTATGCTAGAAATCGCGTTCTCCTCCGATAAATAAAGGAATAAAATGAATAATTTCTAAAAGAACAGCGGCAAAACAGACCTTTGGGTGTATTCCAGCACGGTGGCACAGCACGGGGACCCGACCTGGCTCCGCCAAGGGGACCCCAGCGCCAAGCCGGGGGCAAGGAACCGGGCAAAGTTTTGGGGCAGGGCTGCCCCCAGCTCCCCAATTCCTTCAGCTCCAGCGTCTGCCGGATGAAAAAACCATAAATCCAACCCCCCTTTCCTCCGCTTGCAGCCAGGAGCCTGGCGGCTGCTGCTGCTCCCCCCCGGCCTCGGAGCTCCTCCGGCAGCCGCAGGGCTGCCCCCCGCTCCCCGGCAGGTCCCGTACCGTCTCCCGGAGAGATGGTCTCGATCTCCACCCCCATCTCGGCGCTCAGGAGCGGCTCTGGCGGCCCCTTTTTGGCTCGGCACGGCTCAGCTCGGCTCGGCACGGCTCGGCACGGACCCCCCGGTGCAGGCATGCCCCTCCGCGGCCGGCTGCCAGCGGCCTCCCCGGCTGCCCGTCAGCCGCCCGCAGCCAATGCAGGGCAGGGGCGGGGAGGCAGGGGAGGGAGGGAGCCCGGAGCCCCCAGCCCCAGCACGGAGCCGCTGAGGTGTCGGCTGCGGTTCCCTTCGGGTTGTGGCCGAGGGGAAGGCGAGGACGTGTGCGGGGGCTGTGGGGGAGGCGGCGGGGCCATGCCCGGCTCCCTGACAGGGCCCGGCTGCGGGACGGGCAGCGCCATCCGAAAACCTCCCGGCACGGGTGGCTCCGGGGCTCGGCGTTTGTCCAGTCAGACATAGCCAAGGAGGGAGTCATTCACACTAATTTTTTGCATTTTGAAGTAAATTTATACCCTTTTTTTCTTCTCCACAGCACCGCTGTGGGTAATGGATGGTGGCAGTGGGGGCAGCCCTCCTGCAGGCCGCTCTGAGGCACCCCGAGTTTCACCAACCCTTCCTGCCCTAATTTGTGTTTTAAATAAGAAAAATGACATCTATGTATGTACTACATACACACCCCTATGATGTGAGGCTACACATTTAAAGCCTGTGCACTTTCAGTTGGAGAACTGGTGATTTTGAAGTTTGTTTTTCATATTTTGACACAGAACACACATCTGTAAACAGAACTATTTCTTTGTGCTTGTGTCCAGAACTATTGCACACAATAGTTTGTGAGGAAAAATTTAGGTAAATGGTTCTATGACTCCAAGTGAGATTACAAATTCAAAAGCCTGTGCAAGAGCTACAGCTGCTTCTGGCAAGTGTACCTGACATAGATGGAAAATACTTTTTCCTCACAAACTATTGTGTACATAAGTCTTGCCGTTCCCAATGACTCTAAGAAAATAGTCCTGTTTGCAGTTCTGTGTGTTCTGAGTCAAAATAGGAAAAACAAATTCAAAATCATCAGTTCTCCACCTGAAAGAACTGTATCCATCTAATTCCAACCTGCACTTCTCTGACACTGCTCTTTCAGGATTTTTACCTCTTGTAAACTGGACTTCGTTCAGGGAAAATGGAAAACTGCACAGGAAAACTGCACAGGGCAGTTTTCAGGATGATTTAGGTGGGGAATTACTGTATTGCTTTGTAACAGCAATAAAGTGGTACTTGCATGTGTGCTCTGAACTACACTGACCATCTCCACGCAGCTTTTTATGCTATTCTGATCCAATTGTTCACCCACATGCTCTGTGTATGGTTTATTTTGACTCAGACACTCTGAACGTACTGGGACTGTATGAAGCTCCCCAAAAAGTGAATGAGGAAGAGGCATGAGTGCACATGAGTTCAGAAGTAATGTGGACTGGGTAAGGATTCCATTTGCCATTTCTAAATATTTGTTGCCATAGGCATCAAACAACAGATAGCATTGTTATTTTTCATCTTATTGTACCCAGCAGTGGCACTGAGATCCTCAAAGACACTGGTGTTAGCAACTGTACAGCATATGAAGACCTTGGAAGAGAAGATTAAAACAAGGGATGTCCCATATCTTCAGGAAAGCCTTTGAAATACAGGAAAAGTGGTTTAGGGTTGGCAGAGAATTGTAAGAGAGGCAAAAACAACAAAAGGGCCAAGAGAATGACCAAGGGAATCACTGAAACCAATTTACAGAAGTAGGAAAGCAATGTTTTAAAGAATGTTCTTTCAAAGCTATTGCATGACGTCCACCTCCTCCCACGCTGGGATCTAGTGTATCTTTATCAAGGAGAAAGTCCATTAGTCTCAGCTTTCAAGGCTCTGCAGAGCTCACCTTCCTGAGCAGTGGCTCACCACAAGACCTTCCCACAACACGTCTTTCTATCCTGACAACAAAACATCCAAAACAGCAGCCTGGAAAAGCAGGGGAACCCTCCTTCCCAAACATTACGTTGCAACCACATGACTCTGACTTCTAAAATTCCTCAGTGGTCACAAAAAAAGACAAATTGGTCATAGTCATTATGAGGTTTTGCAGAAATCCCAAACCTCAAAGTTTAGCAGCTGAATATCTCATTTTCTTTAGCTAAAACCCGTGCAGCCTGCACTTTTTACAAACTGTGCACTTCCATTTTTAGGAAGACAAACAGTTTTCAAATTTTGAGGGTGTTTTAGTTTAGTTCATAGTTTAGTTCATAGTTCCTATACTGTGAAATCCCATTCTTCACTGCTTTTAAAATCTACAAAGGCTCTACAAATCATGTGTAATAAATTCCATATGTGTGCAAAGAACTCCCCTTGAAGGCCAAAACACTAAATTGCCCATAAAGAGAAAGCACAAATTCTGCAAACATACAAATTCATGGATGTCACAAACAACAACAAACAGAAAACACACATTTCCCACACCAGCATCCTTGGAGAAGGATTCAGTTTTACTTTGAAACCCAACCACTTTTCTATGAACAAATAATGAGAGCAAACTAAGGATATTTTACAAATACTGACCTTTCCCCTCACTGAACCAACAAGTGCTGTCTAGTAATTTTAATCCAAACGTGTGCAGAACATGCAAAACCAACAGCACACTGGAAAAAACAACGAAAATAAACAGCAGCCTGCACAGCTCAGCAGGTCATGTCACAGCAAATGCTCCTGTGCATCGCTAGCCATGACAAACAAAGTAGAGAGGAGGTGTACACGGGGAAGAGCTCCAGCTCATCAGGATATACACCACAAACTGCTAGAGAATTAGTTGTGAGGGCGAGGAAAATGGTAGCTTATGCTCAGAAATGCAGGCAAAAAGTCCACCACACCAGGACCCAAGGGAGACGACTTCTAGAACAGAATCTACCACTTCCAAAGAATGTGATTTTGGATTAATATCTTAATATCTTAATATATTTGGATTAATATCTCCTCTCACAGGTTTCTGTTGCCCTAGCGCAAGAAAAGACCCTGATGTGCTAGAGCAAGTTCGGTGAAGGGACACCAGCATGGTTAGGGGTGAGGATGAGAGATCTGGGTTTGTTCAGCTTGTGGAAGACAAAGCTAAGGAAGGATCTCAGTCGCTGTCTACAGCTGCCTAATGGGGGTGGAGATACCCAGCAAAAAGACAAGAAGCAGTGGACACAAAGCAAGGGAAGTTCTGACTAAATTTAAGGGAAAAGTCTTCGGAAGATGAGTTTTCATACGAAGCCTTGGGGAGTCTGACTGAACTTTGAAGCTAGCTGGTTCAAACAAGCAGTTGGACCATATGGCCTCTAAATATCCCTTCCCTAAATTGCTGTGTCAGTAATATTTTTCCTACCAAACTTAGAAGAGGAGGAAATAAAGCAGTGGCAGTGAGGCTGACCACACAGCGCTAGTCGTAGATTCAGGACGTGCAATGCGTAATACTCCAAGCTGGCTAATGCTGGGCACTGCACATCAATGTGTGTAAAAACTAGTTAGCATCTCAGATGCCATATAAACATGAAACTGCAGCATCCATCCCAGCTAATTAGCACGCATGTAGATTGCTGCCCTGATAATGCTTCACTGCCTACCATCTTGAAGCCACCTTGCTGAAGTTATACTCTGAACTGCTCTGTGCCTCAGTATTCCACCTTTGTAATGAGGACGATAATTCTGCCTTGTCTATTTAGATTGCAAACAGTTCAAGAGCAGAGGTCCTCTTTTATTATAAATAAATGTAATAGCTTGGGGCCCAAAGCCTAAACTCAGGGTCGTGTGGGTTGGTCTCACAACTAACATTTCTCATAATAATATAAAAGCAGACAGCCCCCAAAAAATTAAAATTTCTCTTTCATCCAATCTTTCATAACAACAACAACAACAACAACAAAATGGATAAAAAGAAATGTAAGCAAGTCTATCTTTCAAACTGAACAAAACAGAACTGGAATCATATCTATAAACAGTAAACTAATTATTCCAGCTCTGCCATTTCCTTGCCATAGAAGTGACAGAGGGATCACTCTGAGAAACTTTGTATTTACAATGCAATACATTTGCCGCTCTCTCCAGCAAAACTCTTTCCTCTATAGTTTTGGTATTTATTCTGCGTTGTGAAGAAATGTCACTGGCTAGACATATTGGAAGCAGTTCAAACAACAGGGGAAAACCAAACAAACCGCAAATATTAGCTACAAGCTTCTGATTAGTCTTTCAATGATTTTGGAAAATGTAACTATGGAAAAGAAATTAACTGGCGTTCTCAATCCTCCAGATAAATGAATCAAGGGAGCTGGGTAATGGATTCAGAAAATTAAGGCTATATTTGTTTTCCTTCAATCTGCATGTGGAATGATAATGCTATGTAATGAGTTCCTAGAAGCTCCGGACCAAAATGATTTGAAGCTACAAATAAAAGATCTGCAGGCAGAGAGATAGGCTGTAGACCTCGCAGGACAGCTACGAGCAGGACAGTACAAACAGATGGTAAAACTTTTGTTTTGTTTTAATTTGTTTTCGTGTGACACTCCAGGGACAGCGTTAGCTCTAGGTAAGCGCCAACAGATCTACGATAGCCACTAAAAATCTCAGGCTTTTCAGTTTCATCTCTAGGACAAACACAAACACTAATCCTTCTGGTATTCAGCTCCCCATCAGGGCTGACCCAGCATTTGGCCTTTGGAGCTCTTACAGAAAGGAAAGGCTGAGTCAGCCTTTCTGGGTCTTGCACCTATGGAGTCAAGGTGGCTGAATCCTGGGAAACAGACATTTAAGCTTAAACTGACCCTCGAGTATCAAAATTTCTAACCCTTCCTACTGGTGGAGAGTATTTTATTCTTTTGCTTCTAAATTAAGGCTGTTGTCTGAGCCAAAACAGAACCACTGCAGCCTTTCTGTAAAAATTTGGACACCACAGGCCCTTCAATACAATCCTACCTAACACTTAAGCTAGCTCAAGGATTATGGGCTAAAATCATCATCCACTATAGTTCTGCTTCAGTCTGCACTGAAAGTTTAAAAGTGAACTGTTTAAAAAACAGGTGGATAGCACTAATTTTAATTATTAGGTTTGTATTAGAAAACATTCACCAAGGTATTTGTCTATATTAGGGGGAAGAAGTAGGGAGATCCCGTTAAGTCTAACTAGCAGGAACATTTCTAGGGAAGACCAAGCCACAGACGATCTGCTGCAATGGTTTCCAAAGAGAGCTGGGAGGCATCTCTCTTCAGATACTTCTGAAATTGTCCCTGAAGCAGAATAGCTCTACCAGTGAAAACAACGCTGAAAATATTCGTGTAACCTGGCCAACAGATGTGTTGTCTTCATACACCCCCCATACTTGAAGCAAAATTAGCTGCAGAGGGAGACCTGACAGTCCTTCTCAATCAATATTCTCAACCATGGTTTAACTGCTTGAATAGATACTAGAATCCACTTGACTCAGAAGCAACCAATTTTGATATACTTTATGAAATTTGCTTTCTAGTGCTCTTTCCAAAACAGATGCTGCTAAGGGTTTGACTCTTTATAATGTCAACCAATCAGTTTCGATACAGGGTTATATCAGGGTCATGCTGACCTGAATCCCATTACCATAAGAAATTATTTTCCCAGTGCAGACAGAGTCTAAATGACCTTTACAAATTATCAAGCTGGGATAAATACGTATCTGCAGAAATATTATTATCCTTTGTTCTTGTTCAAGTTACAACGGGCTTTCAAATGAGTGGTCTAACTGAACGTGCACACTATAGCGAAGAGCATGTAGCCATGCGAGAAGTTCCCAAGTTATTTGACGCATTTGGTGCAGGTGATAAAAATATGGCTCCAAATTTACTTCATCATGTGAAACAGAAGATACTATAAGAGACTTCTTTAAAAGCAAACAAATGTATTGACTGTGGAAGAAAGAGACTGGCAATTTGGAAGCTGAATGCTGACTTACAGATGGAAAGACCTATTAGATCATTCGTTTCCTCTCTTTGCCAAGACAGGAATGGTTCCTAAAGAACATTTCCTACTCTTCTGCCTAGTCTAATTTTAATAACGTAAGTCCTGGAGTTTCTATCACTTTCTTTAAGATTCTCTTCCACACAAACACAGCTTAAGCTCAGGAAATACTCCTTTTTAAGAACAGCGTGGAGAACTTTTTTGATTGCCTTGTAAAGCAAGCACAAGAGGTTGGCATATACAGACAGGGGGTATTAAGCCACAACACTGGATTGAGACGGGGCGTTCAGTGCTGGGAGGGATGTGGGTAGCTCAAGAAAGAGCTGTCAGTGGGCTGATCATTGATCAACGTGCTAGCTGTAACAGGCACGCGTGTGATGCCTACGCAACCACTCCTTGGCATTCATCTGCCTGTAACCACGGCCTATCTGGGTACATCAGCTAGACTCATAAAGCAGGATTCATTGTTCTATTTTAGGTGCTTTGGGATGGGATGAATCACGCCTTGAAAGCGTCTGTTTCTCACTGCTGACTTTGGAGCGAATCGGTAAGCAGGGTCAGATGTAGAGAATCACGGTGTGTACGCCTAGAGGTGTGTTACGGAGCTGAGGCTCAACTCGGCTGCCCCCTGGGAGCTTGGGTGCTGCCTTCATGTAGGCAGCCAACTGTGTGTACCTCAACTGAGGCGTGTTTATATGGGAGATGAATGCCACCCCTACAATTAAAAGTGGGATGAATCTCATTCTCTGTGATCATGTTTGCATAACCACCCTCTGCGTGCTTGCCTTCCTTATTCCTCTCCTGTCTTGCTTTAGCTTTGTGAAAGCCAGAAGAGGCTGAGCCCAATGGTCTTGCTGGGAGCAAGAATAAAGTGACCTTCCACAAAGTTCTGGTTCTTTTCCTCCACCCCCGTGAACCCCAAGTCTCATTCTAAACCATGAAAGGGAAAGATTAACAAACCCTTTGCCAGCTCTGCTCTCCCTGACTTCATGGACTGCTGTGTTAGAACTGAATGAGATTTGACTTTGTATTACAAAAGAGAAGGAGTTGCAAAAACCACGAAGACCAAAAGAGCTGTCGACAACACTCCTGTGAGATCTGTGGATAGCATCGATGCCCGGCTTGGAACAGCACGATGGAAAAGAGCATCTCTGGTGGTTGCCCTGAGATGCAGGGGGATTTGCAGGCCATGTGTCAGAGGAGTGGCTGCCGTCACTTACTGCTTTGGAGACTTGTCTTCTAGCAGCACATCACCGAGTGTGGAATTGAGCTCACCGAGAGTTTGTGAACTTCTCCAGGAAGCTGCAAAACGTCTGTCTGTACTGCAGCAGTCTCTCCTCCACCATGTATGTCCCCTTACTGGATGCCTGTGTTTAGCAGGTGCTAGATCAAGCCAGCCAGCCACGTTTGGCCCAGGCAGGCACTCCAGGAAGGTAAGGCTGTGACACTGAAGTGTAGAAAAAAGAAGAGAGAAGCTGTGACTTCCCTGCCTGAAGTCTTCTTAGTTTATTCTTCTACTTAGAATACAGCCTGCCTAGAAAAGCTTGGGACTTTACCTTTACATAATAAATTACATAATTTATTTATTTATTTTTAATTAACTAAGCTTCTTAACAGTTTGCTTGAACACATTTATTTAAACAATACATTTCTTTAGATCTTTACCTGACACATACCTACAAAAACTCTCTAGCAGAAGAGCGGGTTAAATCCCATTCAGAGAGCAGCAACAGCATGCAGACATATCGCTGTCAAAAGGATGCTGATTTACATAGCGTGATCAGTAGATCTGCTCTGACAGATTACGTATTTTGTATCTTTATTAACTGTGCATCATTTTCACATTCTGTTCCAGTCAGCTTGTGACAGATAACTATTTTTTAAAATCAGATCTCAAGGAAAAGAAACGTCAATGTGGAAAAATAAATACATTACTCAAGCTTCTTGAAAGTATTGAGCTAAACGATACATCAACTTAAATTGGTGAAATCATGGCGGGGAGCTTTAAATAGAAATGTTTTTGAAGTAGAAATATCACAAAGCATTAGACATTTTATAAATCTGAGTTAAATTAGTATTAGAAAAATTATTACTGTTATGTTTTCATTACATATGGAGCTGAATCTGTCTTCCTTTGAAGTCACCAGGAATATTAACATCAATTTAATTAACTTGAAGCAAGATTTAGCCCAGAAGGAGTTATTTTACCATGAATAAAGGAGAAAATGAAGTCTGAATCTCAGCTTTTCCAGTAAGGCACTCAGCTCAGATCCACAGAGATACTGCGATACCTATCTCCCACTAGACAGGAAATAGGCAAGTAAATATATTTAAGAGCCTGGATCTCATTATCCCTGATTCATACTGAACGCAAAAATATTCACCATTTCCCAAGACAGGTGAATAGTAGGTATAGCAATGGGAGAAAACAGCAATATAAAAAGAGTATTATAAAAAAGGGTAGCTCAACCTCTGAGGGCTGGATTTGGTTTTTCGAGGTTCATTGAGAACTATGGGAACTTACTGCCACTATTTAATAGCTATGTGCTATCAACATAACTACGTGTTAGCTGTAAACATACCCTCAGAGGATGGTGTTTGGTTCTGGACTTTGTGCGGTGCTTCCAACAACCACCTCCTCCGATGAGACACAGACTAGCTGGCTGGGATCACTCTGCAGGACAGGGTCCGCAAAGGTGCCACCAGCCAAAACACCTGATTTAAACCATGGGTGACATTCTGATCTTAGTTATACCAAAGTTAATCAGAGGCACAGTGGTGCTAATAGGATCAGAATCTAGCTCAGTATCCCTGTAAAGACTGCGGTCGCTCACTGGACTGTCTCAGATTACTAGCAGATTACTCGGGGTCTCGAAGAAAAACTATAGCATTGCCAGGACCGTTTTCAATTGCCAGCCTTTACTTTGGCCATTACATAGATCTACGCATGCCAAGGTGTCACAGAAATATTATTGAAATGTTTTACCAGTTTCCAGAAAATTTCACTAAGTGAATGAAAGGAATACCCCTGGACCCAACTGGATCATCTTTTTCAAAAATGAGATTGTGCCAAAGAAAAGCTCATTGTCTCTTTCATTTACACTTTGTCTGTGCCTGGAACTTGATTTGAACAAGATATTATTTAAATTCTGTAATCACAGCATAGCTCTATTTTTTTTTCATTTGTATATTTCAAAAGTCTTCCATTATTCAGAAAGTTTTTTAAAGATAAACTCTGAAATGTAATCTGTCTCAATTTACTTTCCTCATGTATGGTGTTCAGGGAGGCGATTCTGTTCACACACAAGTTTCTGGCCCACCTTATTCCCTCCCACTCAAACCCACTAAATGAACCACGGTAGGGAATTTTCCCTGAGATCCTCAAATGTTATCTCAACGGAGCCTGAGGTTCGAACTCAATTGCTACAGAATAAACCTTGTAGGGTGTCCAAGCCCTGCAGATTTCAAGGAACACAAACTTAGAGAGTCAAGAAAAGGCCACAGCAAACTCTTCAGAGGTTCTCTGTCGCCTTGGTGGGCCTCACCTTGAATTCACTGAAGCTGTATTACAAAGATTCTTTGTAGTCAGGGATCTTGGATTCTCATTTGCTTTAAATGAACACTGTAACTCCATAGCTACTAAGGCTTTTTACTGATTTGCTTCAAACTTTCCAGAAAAATTCTACCACAGGACGTAGAGATGTTATGTGACAAGAAACAGGAGATGCGTTATCTTGGTGAACTAAAGTTGCTACAATTTGGGGAAAAAGAAGACCTTAACACCAGACGAAGCAGGAACAATTCTTGATGAAACCAGTTGTGAGTACATCATGCTTCACTACATCACTACCATGTGTCAGTGAACCTGTGGCTGTTGCCATTTTTATATTTGAGTATCTTGGATAATCAACTAGAAATAGCCATAAGTCTATCAGACAAAGTCCTCTGTCCTTTCAGAGCTAGCTCAAAACATCACCATGGCTCTGCTGGAAATATTTTTCAAGACCTCAGTGTTTGTGGGACATCACAGAATGACAGAAAGGTGGTGGTTGGAAGTCCACAATATATATAAATGTCACGTGGTCCAGCCCCTGCTCCAGCAGGGACACCCCGAGCAGGGTGCCCAGGCCCACGTCCAGGTGGCTTCTGAAGATCTCCAAGGAGGAGACCCCACAGCCTGGGGCAGCCTGTGAGAGGGCTCCAGCACCCACCCGGCACAGAAGTGCTGCCTGGTGGTCAGGGGAGCCTCCTGTGCTCCAGGTTGTGCCCGTTGCCTCCTGTCCTGTCCTGGGCAGCACAGAAAAGAGCCTGGCTCCATGTTCCTTGCAGGTATAGACACTGACGAGATCCCCCGGAGACTTTTCTTCTCCAGGCTGACCAGTGCCAGGTCTCTCAGACTTTTCTCATAGGAGAGATGCTTCAGTCCCGTAACCATTTTGGTAGCTGTGTTCTACGGGGCAGTATCTCCAGGTCTGTCTTGTACTGGTAAGCCCAGAACTGGACCCACTCCTCCAGGTGTGGCCTCACCGCTGCTGGGTGGAGGGGAAGGATCACCTCCCTTGACCTGCTGGCGATATTTTGCCTCATGCAGCCAAGAACTACATTTGTGTTCTTTGCAGCAAGGGCACATTGCTGGATCACGTCCAGCTTGGTGTCCACCAGGGCCCCCAGCTCCTTTTCTGCCAAGCTGCTTTCCACCTGGGTGCCCCCAGCAAGTCCTGGGAGTGGGAGAGTCTGCTGGAGAGCAGACACGTGCTGTAAGAGATAATGAAATAAAAAGAAAAAAAGAAGAAAGCAAAGCAAAGAAAATACAATCTTCCACGTGAGTAGTCCATGATCTCAAGATCTCTGCTTAGCTAGCAGAACACACATCCTCCTTAGTGAAACATTTTCAGAGCATTTCAGTCAATCCAGCTGCAACATAGTGCTGTTGTTTTTTGTTGTTGTTGTTTGTTTGTTTTAATGATATTTTAAGCACCATTTGGAATGTAGATGAAGTGGCTGTGCTAAAAAAAATAGCTTTATCAGTAAAATACTTCCAGAAGACAGTAAACCAGCTAAGTGGCCTTATTTTAAAGCAAAACAAAAATATCTTATACAGACTCTGCAATTTTGTGGAGCTGCTGGGATTGTTTTTTAATGTAATCTGTTTCTTATAACTACTATGGGTAAAAAGCTGCCACTATATATGAAAGAATAATCCTGCAGCCACTTTAAGAAAGTGTCTGGTCAGAGTTCCTAGTGAGGCAGGCAGTGTGGATTCTTAAAGATGGCCTGGGCATTGGTGTCAGCAATCAGTAAGGTAAAAGCATGAAAAAACATGTTTTCACTGCAAGCAGAGACAGAGACCAAAAATGTAGGAGTCTTGCATAAAAAGGGATCTTCTAACCTCTGTATTTAGCTTTTTCGCCTATTTTTTTAATTTAAATTTTTACCTATTCGAGTCATCACTGCTGGTTTGTCCTTGATGAAGATAAAATATTTTGATTTTGAACGCAGTCTTCATGAAATAAGCTACAAAAAGCAAGTAGCTGTGAATGAGACTACAGCATGATTAGTTTACATAAATTTGGGAGTTCTTTAGTGGTACTCACCATCCCCACTAAATACACCCGGGAAAAGGACATTAAGAAAATTCTTGCAGCAGTGATCCAACAAGAGGTCACCTTTTGCCAGGTGGAATTGTAACAATAGATAAATTGTAAATCAGCCAAAGATGCAGAATGTGTATAGTTACCTTAAACCTTTAACTGTAGTTATGACACCAATCACTTGAAACCCTTCTTTGCATAATGTGAAATAATTCACATTATTTTGTCACGAAAATCACAAAAGTCTAGAGTTGCAACAAAGCAGAAGGGAGTTGGCAGCAAACCCAGAACCCCATAAAGACGCTGAGGATGGGATCCAGTTGCCTGTAAGCCTCTAACACCACTTTTGATGGTCTCAGGACTATTTAGGGACAGTCTGTGTGCTGCCAACTGCCACTCGGGGTGGCACTGCTCTTCTGTAAGCTTTGTGCCCTACCTGCCAGCCCCCCTTGGCTGTCCCAGGCATCCTAGGGCATTTCTAATAGCAATGGTTGCTTATCTCCGAGTACGGGATCTCACCCTGAACATTTATTTTCAGCAATACATTTTGGCTGCATGTTGAGGGAAGAGTCCTCACATATGGGTGGCTGGGAAGGCCAAGAAAGAAATCAATACGTGATTGTAGCTAGGAAATCCAACCCGGTAAAATGAACACTAATCAGCTGTCCTTGCTTCTAGAATAGATATATATATTTAATTTCACCTTCCTTCATCTTCCTGTAATTACTAACAGAACAGAACAGGATTTCTTTTTTCTCCTTTCATTTCACAGCCACTTAGGGCCTTGTATCCCTGAAAGGCGCTGTCCATCAGAGATTGCAATCTGCCTTGCGCAGTTCTCGGATATATTTAAATCTTCTTTTACCCTTCAAAGGCTAGTTGAAAGAAGTGTTAGGTCATTATTTCAGGCTGTAGCTTAATACTTAGGTTTAACAGCATATGATCTCTCTCCAGCGTTCACCAAGGACCTTCATTCACTGAAGGTCAAGGTATTAAATGCTATTTTTAAACACACACCCAGCAGTGAAGAGTTAAAAATAGACTTCTACGAAAACGTACAGTAATTGGTTAAACCTTGTTAGCCATCACATGAAGATGATAACTCCTCCCAGGAAAAGACATAGCAAAAGCAGCTTTGACATGGATTTATACTTAGAAGAGCAGCTGCAGGCTTACTGGGAAGGCATTCACAATCTAGGCTCAGCGACAATTAGCAGAAAAAAAAAAAAAAAGTTTGATTCTGCAAAGGAAGGGAATGAAATAAAAGATTTTTTTTTTTCATCATCATGGTCTGCAAATGAATTCCATGGATTTTCTACTTTGGAACAATCACCAGTAGACAGAAAACCTAAAAAGATGGAGCTGGGAAAGGCAAAGCTGCTGAGAACTGGTCTCAATGCTTTATATCAAGCCATCCACCCCGTGCATGGAATCGCCTGGACAGATGGGAAGCAAGTGGTACTGACTGCCTTGTACTACCAGAACGGAGAGCTGAAGTTTGGAGACTCGAGTGTTGTCGGTCAGTTTGAACACGTGCATGGGCTTTACTGGGGCCCGTGTTGCTCTATAGAGACGCCAGCTCTGCTCGCTGTTCAGCACAAAAAGCACGTGAGCGTTTGGCAGCTGGGCTGCAGCACTGCCGAGAAGAACAAACCCTTGGTTTCTCAGACCTGTGAAATTGGTGAGCCGTTTCCACTGCTTTCCCAGGGCTGCGTGTGGCATCCGAAACAGGAGGTCTTGGCTGTGCTTACGAAGAGAGATGCTTCAGTCTTGCACGCTGTTCGTACGGACAATAGTAGGGTTAAGGCAGACATCAAAAGCAGTGGGCTTATTCACTGCGCTTGCTGGACTAAGGATGGCAATCGTTTGGTAGTTGCTATAGGCAGTGCCCTGCATTCCTATATTTGGGATGATGCTCAGAAAACTCTAAATGTCTGCTCCTTTTGCCCCGTCTTCGACGTGGGAGGTTATATCTGCACTATGGAAGCCACACTGGATTTCCAAATTGCTGTAGCTACTGAGCTTCCTTTAGATAACATCTGCGGTTTGAACGCGGGCATTATGTTTGATACACCATCTGGCACCGAAACTGGTTCTTTAATCTCACAGTCTACGGTGTTTGGTGATGAGGAATACTCCATGGACCTGCGACGAAGGTCCACAGATTCAGACAGGTCAGGCACTGTCGATTCAATAGCTTCTTCTTCATCGGGTCCTGTAGATTTAACCCACATCCTTGCAAACCACCGGCGGTCTGATCCTGGTCCTCTCATTACTCTGAAACGCAAAGACTCTGCAACAATAAATGGCCAAGATTCTTCTTACCTGATCTTGGTGACTTTCGAGAGAAAGGTAACCACCACCAGAAAAGTCAACATCCCAGGTATTCTGGTTCCTGACATAATGGCTTTTGACCTTCGAGCTCAGATTGTGGCAGTAGCCTCTAATACTTCTAACATTGTTTTGGTGTATTCAGTGACCTCTTCCTGCATGCCCCATATTCAACAAATCCAGCTGGAAAAAAATGAAAGACCAAAGGGCCTGTGCTTTTTGACCGATAAGCTCCTGTTGATTCTCATCGGGAAGCAAAAGTTCCCCGAGCCTAACGTCATTCCCTCTTCGAGTTCAGACAGGTACGTAATGCGTCTGATGACCAAAGAACTGATGCTGGAAGAAGATTCTTCAGCACTACCAGACACTAAGCAACATATGCTTTATAGCTTTGTATCCTCTGTGAACATACCTGGAAAAAGGAAGTTCTTTGAAAATCTTGCCATGGAAGACCAAGCTCCAAGCAGGGAGCTGTTAATACCAAGAAGCACAGTTATTCAGTCTCCTAGTGGCAGGAGAAGACTCATTGAAGAAGTGAAGAGCCCTAGTTATGAGCAGAGTTCTTCCTCAAGTTTTAGTGACCTGGATGAGAAAAAGCTCCCAGGTGATGCCTCCGTTGCCTTGGAAAATTTGGATGCTGAACCTATCAATCGTTCAATAGCTCTTCTTGGTTTTGGAACACCTGCCAGGCCTTCCAGTAGACCAGCTTCCCCTAAAGTACAGTTCAGTGTGATCCAAGAAACATCGAGCTCTAAAAATAACAATTTGCCAAGTGAAAGAGGAATGAGTCACATATCTAGAAATTTAGAGAGACTTTGCGGCAGCTTCAACGAGTTACAGCTGAGTCTTTCTGAAATAACAGACCTTGCTAAAAATGGGAGAAGGGTATCTTTAGCCTATCCGTGTTCACAGGAACCGCCGGTTGTTCATATCACGTATCAGGTAATTTTTTCATCAACTTACAAATATGGTGATAAGCCACTGAACTTTAAAACAATGTTTTATTTATATAGCTTTAGATCAATAGGATGCAGTTTAATTCTTACCAACCCATGAGAAATGTAACCTGCAGTTGGCATCAAGCTTAATTTAAAATGGTATTTTGTCATTGAAACAAGAACTAAGGATAACATGGATTTAGAAGATACTTCATGTGGGAGATCTGTGTGTATTCTTTGCAAAACTTCTAAGCAAAAGTGTCTTGGATATTAGCTGATTTTGTGCGCATCTATCAAATAAGGACAAAGCCATGTGGTTACATGTACAAAAAGGTTTGTGTGTTAGTTTAGTGTAGAGATGAGCCTATGAGCAGCCATCAGTAGACATCCCCACCAGAAACCTAATAAATTCAAACCTGAGCTCAAATCCAAAGTTTGAAGGTAGCTAGACTCTCATGAAGGCTGAAACAAAGTACTGAATACCAGCTTATGGAAAATTCATGTGGGAATGATACAAAGCCGACTTATTTCTACTTTAATGTCTCACTGTTAATCTTTATACAACCGGACATAATCAATTTGCAAAAAGTATTATCACTTCAAATTTTCAGAAAAAATATCTGTCAGTATGCAATTATCATTTTGTTAAATAATTAGATGAATGTCAAATCACCATGTTCCTATCCCACCCTTATTTTAGCAAAATTCCTGCTGGCTTCAATAAGAATTTCAGCCAGGGAACATAGGCTGTGCAATTATTTCTTGTGTTTATTCTTAGTATTATTACCAGTAATACTGATATTATACTGATAATACTTTTGTCATCCTGATTCTATTGGCGTCGCTGCTAGAACTGGGGTTCCTTTCAGGATGTCGATGCCAGTTGCAAATGCATTATCTGTTGCAAGATAAGCAGAATCAAGTCAAGTAATACATTAATTTCATAATGCTGCTGCTGCAGTATGTATTTCTTAGACAAATTTGACTCGTTGTACAATAACAACCTCCTTTTATTTGAAAGGGATCCATACAGATATTTAAGCACCCCTCCTTAAACACTCGTTAAGGGAATCGTGACTCGATTTAAACATATTCATTAATTGTTAACAATTGTTTACTTGGCATTTTAGCAGATTATGGTATGCTAAGTACACTGGGTAAAAGCAAAGCTTTTGGTCTGAATTAGTCAATAATTTAACTTGAATATATTATACAAATTCTGGTAAAAAGTTGTCTATTTTAAATAATTTAGGAATTTATTTACCAAGAAGCAATATCTTCTGTTCCCCAGCATGTTCAAATTAATTCTTATTTTTTAATATAAATCAACTTCTTTATTTAACAAGTAGTCCCATCTCTCTGATTCAATTGGATTAACCTTTCCAAAGCGAAGTTCTGATCGTGACACTTAACATTAATCTAAGATCTGAAGTCACCATGCACGTCGGCTTACCCAAGCAGTAAGAATTAATTTTCCTGATTTCTTCTTTGTGAATAAATAACAATAATAATAAAGAAATAAAACTAGTGTGTCTAAAATATTGCCAAAGTAACTAGATTTAAAAAGGAAGTCTCTTATTTATCTAAACAGGTTAATTTCACATTGAGTCAGCAGAAAGCCCCTCTAGTACTACACTATAATGACTCAGAAAGTGCCACTTGATGTCTTTCCTACACATAGATCTTCTGGGTAAGTCTCACATGTAATGTCTCGAGTAGTTCAGCCCCTCTTCTGAAATCTAACAGCATCACATAATGATGCCAAAAATTAATGAAAAATAGACTGATGGCAAAAAGGCCTCCAGACAGACAGGGAAATATTTGCTTTATAGGCAGCTAATAATTTTCTCAGAAAATAGTTCTTTTGATTAGTTTGGATTCGGACATCTGAACCTTGCTCCTTCTGCAGGAGCTGAGGGGCGCCCTGCGAGCTCAAGGACCAGCTGGGCTATGGGTTCCAGCCAGGCTCTCTGTTCACTGTGCAGAAAGTCAGGAAATAGCTTTATTGGCTTGTAAATAAATATCAGCCTGTGGAAAACATTCTAAACTTCAGGAGCTGCAGTCCAGTCAATAATATGGCCATTATCTGTCAACTTTTTGGGTCAGGTGTTTGTGCAACCCCCAGCGCAGCAGAGGCTCGATCTTGATTGAGAAATTTTACTGTAAAGTAGAATGAGCAGTACTACATAGCCATACACATTAAAAACAAAGTTTAAACCATTATAGATAAAAATATAGCAATAATTAACAGGCAATGACGAACACTGCTGTGCAGCAGCATTATTGACGTACATAAAGGTTCCAGTTGTGCTTAGAAAACCATAATATAAACCAGAATGCACATTGCTTAATAATTCAGAAAGTCTGCTTACTAAATAGTCTTCAAAATCTTTATTCTGTTAGTGCCAGCCTGCCCACAACTTCTCTGAAGTCATGTCCATGCGGCAATACCAGAATTTATATTCTGTGTAGCCCACAGCCATAAAAGAAAAACATGATCACTCACACTTCGGAAATGTCACTGCACTATCACTTGTGTAATAGCATCCAGCCACCAGAGGTGATTTGATCATTCAACCCTGAAAAGCAAATATTATTGCTCTTTCATCACATACAGACTTGTGATTCAGGCTAGTGTGGGAGGGCAGACAGACAGACGCAATAAGAAGATATTATTTAACAAGGGGAAAAAATAAAAGAGAGAGAGAGATGAAGATCTGCCACAGATTTGTTTCTGTTTCATCTTGCAAAAAGATGCTTTTATCATCCATTTCCCCCAGAAAAGAAACAGCTGCAGAATATTTAAACTAGCCTCATTCAAAAGCTAATTAGAGTGGAAATAAAGGCAATCTGGATTTGGAAATAATGGCATTTAGGGAAATCTCTCCAGGAGGAACAAGGTTCTTCTTAATCTGAAGACTGTCTTAAAAACTCCTATGTTTTGCTCACAAGCAGTATCATGTCAAAAATCTACATCCCTGAAAGCATATATTGCCTGATTAAACAGGAAATAAATATCTTTTCAGCAATTAGTCAACAGGATTTCCTTATTTCCTTTCCTTAACATTCACCAATAATTAGAGACAAGACAATTTGTACTTTTGTAGTATCTTCCTACAGTTCACTATGGGAAACTTTATTGCCAAGGTCAGCTACAAAATAAACAACTTTTACACAGAGCTGGGAGATGAATTGAAGGGATCCAAACACACGGCAATAAATTTGCTGATCCAAATACATGCAGTAGAGATAAAGAAGGGAGGGGGTGACAGTAAAATGAGCAAAGAGATAAGGAGAAAGCAGGCTGCAGTGATCAGCTGTGATAAGACCACGAACCTTCTGGAAATCCAAAGGGTAATTTTGACTCGAGTCGAGCAATAGAAAGAAAGCCATGAAAATGATGGAAGAGGAAGGCGTTATGACCGCTCCCTGAAGTAAGAAACTAGTCAGCCAGCCTGAAGTTTAGAAGGAAGAGATTTAGGATGACCATAAAAGACCTGCAGTAGTCAAGACAAGGGGTGATTAATACGTGGATAGCATTTTGAGCAAAGGTTGAGGAATCTGTTAAGAACAAATTCTGACGACAGTGTTGTGAAGGTGACCAGCAGCAGGCAAGTAGGGTTTGTTGTGGAGATGTAACACCTTTCATTAGGCCAGATCGTTTGGGTGTCAGAGACATAGACAAATGTAATGCCAAGAATGAAGCCAGGCTTTTGTACTGTGCAAAGCAAGTAGAGGTTTGAGTAAGCAAACAAACAAAAATCCCAAACACAGATCAAGGAGGATGACAAAGGGCATGCCTTAGATGACAAGGCACCTGCAACATTAGTTGCACAACTATGAACAGGGAGCCAAGAGCAGAGAAATGCTAGCATCACATCACACATGTCCTTCTGCGTGCTATAAATGCAAACTGAGCTGGGATTTAAGCACCCCTGAGCACCTCAAATCTCTTCTAATTCAAATATTTTACAGGCTTACTCTTCTCTGACAGGTTAATTAGGGTTGCAGCTGGAACGTCCCACATAAGGCCATGTGAAGATGCTGAGCTATTGAGAGCTCCACCAACATAAAACCAGGATCCACCAGAAATCAAACCGGGATCCCAGCAGTAAAAGTCAGGGCAGGAGAGGGAAGCAGCACGGGCTGCCAAACCTCACTGGCGGTACCCGTGGCAATGCTGCATGAGGCTGTGACGGAGCCCTCTGAGTGTCGGAAATCATAGTTCTCCTTCCTCTTCAGTGCTCCTCCGTAGCCACCGAGCTCTCTTTTTGTTGCCTTCTTGGTCAGATCCCCCATGTCTATATAATTCACCATTTTTTTGGCATCCCACACAATGAGTGTGGGGGCAAGGCAAAAGCGAGCTGACTAATAGGGACCGGGGTTTCGGAACTGAAATTATCACTGAAGCACAACTCAAAGAGCTGAAATCAAGGGTTTAAGAAAAGAAAACACAGTTCTAGGCAACTGCAGCCCTTATTTGTCTTGCAGTGCACAGATGTGACTAACCCGATACCTTTCCTTTGTAAAGAAGAGATTATTAACACAAAGGATAGGAAGAGTATTTAAAATACTTGTAGATCAGTACAGCACTCGAAATCGTGCCACGGGGGAAATTACTTGTTCAACAGCAAGATTAATACTGGGATTGGGATTAATAGAAGAAATATAAGATGGTTAAAAAATTAGCTGGAAAGAGGATAGCAAACAGTTATTAATATATATTTAAAAAAAAAAAGGAAGAAATTTTCTAGTGGATTTCACATGATTGGTCTTCAGGCCAATCTTAAAGTTTCATTAATAACTTGATGAGATATGCCAATAAAATCTGCTTATGGCATAAAGTCCAGAGTATTTTCAATAAAGGATCAGGATATCACACCTGTAATTTAATGACCTTCCCATCTAGAATAAGAAAAATGGATTGAAATGAACTCATATGAAGTGCATAGTGGAAATTCCAGGATAAACAGCAGGATTTTCTGCTATAAACTATATTCATTAGCTGGAAACAACTGAGGAAGACAAAGGCTTGCACGTGTTAAGTGACTGCAAGATGACAATGAATTAGGAAAACAACACATTTATGGAAAAACCAAGGCTATGGATGCATCGGTGAGGTGTATGCAACAAGAAATGCAGTCGGGAGCAACACAGATGTGAGGCCTCATCTGGGACAGTTTCCATTTCTAGACATCCACGTGCAGGAAAGACGCATTCAAACTGCAATCAGTTACTAACCCAGGGGTAGTAAAAATGTTGTTGGTTGGAGTATATCCTGATTTACGTCACTGTTTCGTCAGTCGTTGAATTTAAGCTCAGGAGGACGATCTCAGCATCCAGGTAACTGTAGGCAGCGCATTCGGAAATAAAAGACAAGAAGTGAAAAGGATCAAGAGGCAGGACTAGCTGGCTGCTCAGTGGGAATCAAAAAAGTTAGAAGAGACGTGCTTGTTTATTGTCTGTTTTTATGGTGTATAGCACCTAATCCAGGAGCCTTTTTTTGCCTCAGTCAATGATTTTCTTTGTGCTCCAAACCATGAGTTTTGAAAGACAAATTGTCAACAGTGCGACTGGCTGGCTGCAGCCCAGGAGATCCTTTGTAGGCTATAAAATGGTCAAGGGGCAGGCTGACACAGCTGAAGGAAAGCAATTCTTGAATCGATGGTTTGTTTCTGTTGGATTTTTGTAGAGGGAGGGCTGGACCTGACAGGCTACAGGAGTTTGGCTGCAGAAACTTTATCTGAAAATATCCACTCAAGTATGGGAAAATACAGTTGTTTATTCTGTGATTAATGTGTTCTTAGTCCACCAATAAACTTTGGTTTAAAATAACACAACCAACAATAAGAGTTTTTAATATGAAAATTAATATGAAATCCTCTGGCTTCTGTTGGAGATAAACAGCAACACAGCAAAACATACATATTTTAGGAAGTGGTGGATTAAATTAAAATTTGACTAGAAAATGGTCCTTTGTTCAACACATGCAAATGGCAAGTACTAAGGTGAGTGAATCTCTCAAGGTCAATCTCTGTGTAATGGTTTGATCTATAAAAAGGGAATAAAAAGAGTTACCTACCTCTCAAAAGAGCATGAAGTTAATTCAGTTAATGTAGGTGATGTGAGTGAACATATTCCTCAAAGAGGAACATTATCGTTACTTAAACCCACCATTAAACAAAAAGAGGCTAAATAATTAGAAGATTGAAACTGAACGATCCTGGACCTGACTGAACTTGTCAGCAGAAAAAAATAAAATGTAAATGTGATCAAGTTTGTCATTATAAACAGAAGTATACAACAAAGAGAGAACAGCTAATGTGAATGCTCACAAGTGATGAAAGACAAACACCTCTGAAACTTAAGCTTTGAGGTCTGTACTTGAAAAACTGTAAAACCATGAGTTTTACAAAAGAGATGCCATGTAGTTTTTTATACACAAAAATGTTTTCAACTTCTAATGCCCATTAAAATTGTAACTTTAAAGGCTAAGTAGGAAACAAACTAGAACAAAGTCATCCTAAATATACATTTCCATTCAGTGGATTTCAAGTCAACAGAGACATTGCTAGATCGTTTTCTGATTATTCTTGAGTTGAAGCATATCTACATGAAAAAAAAAGGAATGGCTTGGGTCAAGGCAATGTACCTGTCTCAGCTGACATCCACCTTTTTTAATAATCCATTAACTGAGTTACAGGTTTGAATAAACTCTGGTATTTCAGCCTGAGATCAAGGAAATGAAGTGGTTTTCAGATGTTCTAATCTACAACACGCAGCAGGCAAATAGCACCTTGGGAATGTAAATGCCAAGCTGACAGTTCAGCCCACTGAGTTTTAAGTATGTTTAGGTTCAAAAGAATATGGTACTTCGTAATTTGAAGTGACCTAAAAGTGACAGTTCTCTTATATAGTTATAGCTGTAATAAGAAGCTACTCTAGGTTTATGACTAAGAAAATGATATTTCTTTGACTAGGGATTCTTTTGGTATTTCCCCATTAATTGCACAACAACAAATTTCTGGCTGTTTTGAACAGGGAAAGAGATGAGAAAACCTTCGAAAGTTGGGTGGAGTTTTTAATGGAAAGATATTTTTTACAGTTCTTACATCTTCTATCAATCATAATGCATAAAAAACAATCTGATAAACAAACAAACAAAAAAAAAACAATACTTTATCTGCATGGCCAAATTAAGGTAGAGCTTGGTAGACATTCTGACTTGCAGAGTTCAGTGTTGTTGCATGCGAGCATACATACCACGTACAGAAAAATTGAAGTGACTGGTTTAGAAAAGTTGTTGCACAGCAAAAAAGCACGTGTTCACTGGGAGAGTCAAAAGACAGCACATTTAGAAATGAAAAGACAATAATTAAAAGAGATTTATTTAGTCAAATGTCAGATTACCAAGTACAGAAATAGAAGATGCAATTGGGAATTTATTCAAACATAATTTTATGTCAGAAAGGAAGATGCAAGGGTAGGAAGTAGACACAGACAGGATAGGACTAGAAAAGAAGTTAGCACAGACAGCTTCTTTTCAAGATGTTTTAAAACATTAACTTGGATCCCTTCTAAATGTACAACATGGAATGGTTTTATGGTCACTGTGAGAGTTTTCATGTTAAGATTGACTTTCAAAAGATATCAGATGGGAAATTGCAAATGCAAATACGTATTCATTCCATAACAAATGGAATGAATTAACTCCACTGACAACATTAACAATATTGTTTTGTGGTCCTTGCACTTTGTAGTAACCTGAATGGCAGAACACAACGGTGCCAATTCTCAAGACCAGCTAAACTTCATGAGTGCCACCTTGAGTATGCCATGTTTATATTCAAAAGCATATTTTTTAGCGAATGTTAGAGCAGTAAATCCATATATTCCCTCTTTATCAAGACCAGCCTTATGATTCCCAAGCTACCTTGCTACAACAGCTTTTCAGAGAGACTGTCTCTATGCACAGCCTCTCTGCAATTCTCTGTGCCAGAAATGGGGGGGTTTACTGGGGCGGAATAGCTGAACAATGAGTATCGAAACACCCACGCATACAAAGCAAACTGAACAGAGTACTCAGTTGCTTTGGTAGCACAAGACTTAAGCAACTTCCTTGTAGGCATGAAATACTCCCTTCCACTGAACTGACCCTTGAGCCAGAAAGACCCAATGGCCACAGGAACACGTGGCCTAATGTGTTTTATATGAAGGGGTGATGCAGTTTGTGCCACGTAAGCACAGAAAGCAAAAGCCAAAGAGGCATACACCTCTTTCCGTGGGACTCTGTGCCTCAAATTGCACTGCATGATTGTGCCATCTCTAAACTGTAGCAATGACAGAGAAAGGAAAAGCAAAATAATGAAAGAATTGAAAAGAGTGAGAGCAGGGGAATGGTTAAAAGGATTCAGGTAAAACAGCTAAGCCTTTAACAAGATCTTTTCTTTTACATACATGCATTTGAAGAAATGTTTTTCAAATGGAGCAGTTACTGAAGAAACAAAAGATGTTCTCCTCTGTGATGGCAAGATCCATTTGAATTTAGTCCAGCAGCTGTTTGATCTGCCCATTATTGAAATGAAACATGGTATGTTCTTTTTATTTCTGGTATCTGGTTTCAACTGAGATTTTTAGTGTAAATGAGGCATTTGTGGTAATTACCCCATGCTGTAGCAAATGGAGATAGCTAAATTCACTTAAATGCTAAGTAATTGCAGAACTACCTATTACCAGAGTAATACATTGGATGCCTTTGCAGAGGAAGGCTGAGAAAATAATCAGTCCACTGTGTTATCTGGAAGTAGAAATGCTTCCTTCCGAGCCCTTTTGGCATTCTGCCTTGTCCATCTTCACAAGCGTGCCCCACACCTGACAATAAAGAGTAGGCTGGAGGAAAAGTCGTTCTCAGAACATGATATAGATGTATTGTGCAGCATTTGGGATTATTTTATTCTAAGATAAACAGCAATGCTCAATGTTCTAATTTGCCAATCCCACATTTCTAACACCACTGATTAATCTGTAAAGACAGAAGTGGCCAGGGAAACCTAGGCCCCGACTGGTCTCTGAATTACCTTATCCCTGTCCATGTCCGCTAGCTTTTCAGCAATACGCAGACTGCTTTCTCTTACCCATTTCTCTACAATGCTTCTGATGGCTTTCTGCATCGCAGCCTTATTATATAATGATCTTATGGTACACAGTAGTTGGCCATAATTGTGATCTCCTTGCATTGTTTCCGCACTGAGGGATCCACAAATAACTTTGTCTTGGCCCTTGCCTTAGCCCCTGGCAGGCTGAGACGCACTGGCTTAATCAGTAGACAGTTTTATGAGAAATTAATTTGACTTTTGGTGAAATCAAAATGAAAAAGGACAGTGGTAATGTTATAATGTTCTAAATAATGACAGTTGCATACCAGACTCATACATAACAGGCTAACTGATGAAACAGGCTACATATGTGCCACAGCCCAGGGAAGCTGCCTATATCCCAGGCACATTGGGATATTTCAGTTTTTCCCTGGCCGACAATAGTTGTTCCAGCAGATAATATCGATATGCAGGATATGCAGATAATAAAGATATGTTTGTATTTTTGTCAGGAATTTCTCTTGCCTGTACAGTGCAGTAGAGGCACACATAAAGCCCTCCACGTGCTGCAGAGACCGGAGTTATTTCCCAGCAGGCTTCTGCGACAGCACACTGTAGCTTTGCAGGGCTAGGAGGACATCGTTTTTGGCTTGTACTTCCAGTTCTTGATTTTGGAAACAAATACCCATAACAAACAACGAGGTTTACAATTCAGTATGAAAACAATAAATAATGGGCCAGAGAAAACATATTTTCTGCTCTATGGAATGGTTGAATATTTAGTTTGCAGAACTCTGCTCTTCAATTTCATCCATCAGACTTGGGAGATATCAAAAAACCGTCTCAGAATCGTCCTAACATGCCCCCTACCCGTATAGTGCGCTGCTTGGCATTTCACAAATTGAGTCTGTTTGTTGACAGCAAGAAGAAAGACTGAATGAAGAATCCTTCTAAAACTCACCAAAAACCTGCAAAATTATCAGGTTCCGGGTAGAAGTAGTTATGCAGCTCTTTTTGCAGTTATGACCAGTTGAGGTTTATATTCCTAAATCTTTCCTTTGCCACAAGGCATGAATATTAAGTTTGATGTTTAAAAATATCACTCCCATCCTTTAATGCTGTATAATTAAAGGGGACATAATGAAAAGTGTGCTTGTACTGCAGTGATAGCCCAGCATTTTCTAACTATGAACCTAAAATTGAATGTATTGGAAAAAAAAAAAGCTTATAACTGCAGACCACATTCATACCCCCACAGCAAGGCTATTAGGATCATAAGAGTTATACGAGCAATGAACTTGGCCTCATCGTGTGTGCATTAAGCCCAGGACCGTAATACCATTACCTGGACTAAATATAGCCTGCCATATAGCGCCGCGGTATTAGCACACACAAGTCTCTCTTTTCTGCAGGTCATCGTACCAATAATTGTGCGTAGCAGAAGGGAATTACATTCAGCACAAGGTTTTTCTGCCTTCAGTGTATTCTGGGGCATATACTTCAAAGCAATGTTACCAATTGCACAGAGAATTTCAAATATTTCAATGAGTGGAAATAAAAAGTCTTAGGAGTATTACAAACGAGTATGCTTTATCAATTTGACCAATAATATAACTATCAACTCAGACAGCAGAGTTTCCACTTCTAGGCCCACGGTTTACAGAATCTGAAGACTGTCCAGAATTAGAAAGAAAGTATTAAGAGTAGAAGATTAAAGATTCACGGTTTGGAATGACAATCTCCTTATGATGTAACAGGTGACATGACAACTTGGAATAGTGTCGCAGGCCAGGGAGGTGCTCTGTTAATAGTACATGGGAGATTTGCTTTGTCCAGTAACATGGCTTGTTTCAGTTGACAAAAATTAAGCATGGTTTTCCATTCCTTTTTTCCATTTTCCTTTTCAACATGCCTTTTCAAAACACAATCTTAACTCCCCAAATTATAAATTTGAACAATAAAATATAACAAGGCTTTCTTTACCTCTGATCCCAGCCAATGTCACTGCTCAGTAATGACAGAATCATACGCTCTAAGAAAATGTATGACACAAGGGCTCCCACAATGCTTACCAGCTGCTACAGTGTGTTTTCTTTTGCTTTTTTCTTTCCACAAAATGTCAAATCAAACAAAAGACAAACAGAAAATTCACTGTTTTCTGTAACAGCTGTAATATCCAGTCCAACAGGAAAGAGATGAATCACTAGAAAAAAAAGAAAAAAGTATATATAGCTTCATTTGCAAGCTAACTTTCAAAGGAAGGTAAAAAACAAAGTGTAGGAGGCTACATTTATTTTCTGCTTCTGTGTAATACAGAAAATGAACCTGAATGATTTTGATGTCTTTGTCGTTTGATCTTGCCTCCTTTTTTTTCTTTCCTAAAAGGAAACAGATTTAAAATGTCATTCAGATTCTGTTCATTCTCTTCTTTATGAAAAGATTTGATTAAAAATTGAAGGACAATAAATTTTATTATATCAGCTTTTGTAAATCAGCTTTTTAAAATCATGATATCTTCTGGGAACCATCTTCAAGGTGCAACGTGTTCCATTTGCTGTATGACTTTGTAAGCATACTGAGCAATCTTGGCCTAAAGAAGGACATGGAAATCCCAAATTCCCTGTAAAACCAACACAGCACAATAATTTTCTTTACGAAATTTTCAGGTTTTGATGATCTCTTCATCATTTGGGAACAGCAGATGAGCAAAAGGGATAAGCAGAAGTAGATGTCACTGGAACAAAAGTTGGCATGGAAAGGCTGGCTGAGTTTTCAGAAAATGGAGATACGGTTTATCAGAAGTAACAAAGAGATGCTTGGTTTTTCAACTTAACTTAAATAAGGGGTAAAATACCTCAGAACTCTCAAAACCTTTTATTTAGCCTCCTTTTGCATTTACACAAAAGTGTGTTTAGCAGGGACTGCCAGATCTTAATGTCATTAACATAACAAGGTTTTAGCGTACATAAGGGAAGCCTGCTCCGCTCACGTGCTGGATGAATTCTTAAAACATGTTTGTGCATTTTATGTAACCAGAGCCGTACGCTCATTTTCTTTTTTGCTTCATTTTTGTAGGCTCTTCTTGGATTGTGCTCACTGCAGACAAGGACGGCTTTGTGCCATTAATATTCAAAGCAGCACAAGAAATAATCATAAGGGATGGAACTGACAGTTCAGAAGTCTGTGGAGGGCACTCCTACAAAAAGGGCAGTCTAATGCAACCACCCAGCAGAGTGACATAATTTCTCAACAAAACCCACTAATGATCCTTTTTTTTTTCTGGAGCAATGCAAAGATGTTCTGCAGTGTCAGAAACTGAACGACTAGAAAGCTGTCTTCACTACTTGCAATATATTTTAACTGTAAAATCTGTGATATGGTTACACAATAGCTAAGTCCTAGGGTTGGTCGGACCCTTATGATTTCTTCTGAAGGATCAGACCTAGCCTGAAGTTTATCAGCGCTGTTGTTATTCATGGCTGCCAGGGGACTGGAGGAGAAACTAGTTCCTAATTGTGGTAAGAATGTTCTGGGAGAAACAACATTATGCTAAAAATCATGCAGTAAAAACAAGTCTGGCTAATACGGGAGTACAGACACCACAAAAGCAACTAAATGCTTTTTGTTGCATGAGAAAATGCAATTAAAGAGCATTTATGCTGAGGAAAACTGGGAAGCGAAATAAGAAAGGAAAGCACTTTTAGGCTCTCTTTGCCGTTCCAGTGGGTCCCATGGAAACCTGCAATGTTTTCAAAAATGCATAATTCTAACACGAAAACATTCAACTACTAAAATGGCTGCATCGCTGTCTCACTGTCTTACACAGCATGTAGATTTATATGGGCACACGGAAGAGAAAGAAAAAAGCCTTGCCAGGTAAATTAAGGATCAAAGACGCTGAATGTAAATTTCATTCGGCTACATGCAGATGCCTACACCGAACTTGCCACCTAGACTCCTGTAGGATCATAAAACCAAAAAGCACTCCTACGGCAGATCACTCGTGTCCGACTGTAGATTTCTAAAAGTGATCGTGGCAAACCATCCCTATTCAGTCAGTAACTAAGTGCCTATTCCATTCCTCTGACTGCAAAGCGCGCTAGTGTGACTGGTCTGAATGCAGACACTTACACTTAGCCAGATGAAGCTCACCCTCAGAGACAAGGGGTAACACCAACACATCTGAGGAGCAGACAGACAGATTCATGGAAATTCAGCCATCATGACTACGGTGACAGAAGTAACAGAGGAACTGAGTGAACTTCCAAGGGAACTCCCAGTCTTCTCGTCCTCTAAATGCCATGAGATGAGTAAAGTGTTGTGAGCAGCCACGTGGGTGAGGCGTAGCACCTCCTACCGCTGCACAGGCCCCCGCAGAAAACACGGCAAGGTTCATCCTGTACAATCAGGGAAACATAAGAGATGAGGTGAGACTTATTTAATCTACTATTAAGACTTATTTTTCACTCTATGTGTTTTGGGTCTTGTTAGTGCTCCTGGTGAGTCTTTCTTCCCTCCTGGGAACCATGTCAAGCCTCACAGTGCACAGGCACGCTAAAATCCAGGTATAATACCTCACCCCGTACCAGTCCTGGATCAGTAAGGCAGATCTATGATCTGAAAGCACTTAATGGGATTGGGAAGTTTGGCACAAGTGTCACCCCAGTGATGCAGCCAGCAATCACAATAGGAACAGAATAATTCAATTCACTGATATAAATAATGTCCTTTCACGCAAGTGTCTTCCCAGAGACAAAGAAATCATCGTTCTAACAAGGCGGCAAGCACAGGTACAGAATGGAGCTCGGTATATTTGTCCTAATATTTCCTTATATTTCTAAATAATGTAATGCACTTTGAAGGAGCAAAAGACACTTCACCAACATCCTCATGTATCACAATGATTTTCTGGTATTTAAAATACTTAGGTATTTTATTATTACTTAGGAATACTTAGGGGGGGAATACCCCCCTTAAGTAATTCCTCCCCCCTAAGTACTGTGGCCAAGTAAAATAAAAAATAATTATAATTAACTAGAAATGGAGGAAGGATATATTTTATAGGAATATCTAGGATAAACTAAAGGAAGAATTAAAGGAAATTTTCCTGACAAATACTGTCTTCGAAGGGAAATGGTGGTAGTCCCACACTTTGGTCCACTTAATGTGAGCCTACTGAAATACAAAAAATATGTTGCACAGTACCGACCTGCACTGCAGACATATGAAATCAAAGACATAGAGGACTGAGCCTATCAGGCTGATAACACACCAAGACACTTCCGTCTGTACTGCATAGCTTCTTTGAGTTCTTGATATACGTTATTCAAAAGGACTTCCTTGTTGCCAGAAGAATCATGCTTCACGAGCTCCTGCTCCACCTTTTGTCATCTCCATGCCTTAGTGCCATTGCACTAAAGGGGAATTCCCAAACAGTAAATAATTCCCAAAGGGAGAATTCTGGAAGGTGAAAATCTCACCTAATAAAATCAGCGAGTATGTGCATTAAAGAAGCCTCAGAACTTGTAATTATCACGAGACATTTCACTGTCAGCCTGTCACACTACCATTTTAATTTTTCATGTGCTACTTTTCTATAAAACCATCGATCTGACTGTTGAGAAGACCAGGAGTGAAAGCAGCTTCCACGCCCGAATGACTGCCAAGTTTCACTTGGTTCAGAGGAGCTAAAAGGAGGCAAATAAACTTTCAGATGACAAAACAATTAGTTTCAGGGAATAGCTCTAAAAGCTGGCTGTAAAATTCGGAAACTTAGTTCTGTGATGCTTAACGAACTTTCGGATTTGTAATACTTTGGTGACATATTTTACCCTTGCTTTATGATTCAAAGATTACTGAACCTATGTGGGACCTAATCTGTCTGAAGGTGCTATCATTATCCAGCACAATTACTCTGGTAACAAATGAGGACCCTGGTTCATCTTTTTGTACACTTACAAATTTATAGGAAGGCTCAGGAAAAACATTCTATATGATCAATTAAAAATTAATGCTGTTAAAAACCAGCACTGTCCTCCATGCTTATGAACACACATCACGCACATATAACTCCGTTTGAAAATAAGTGTTTAACTCATATACATTCGATTAAAAATGAACAACTCCTAAATGAAGGAAGATTTGTTTCCAGTTAATGATTTAGGGGTCCGGTGCAGAACTATTTTATATAGTGTCTATCACAGGGCTATAAAGTTAAAATTGAAAGTAATAAAAGCACTGGAAGAAGTGCTGAAGAGATTTATGCAAAGCAAAGGATAAATTTTCAGCTTTGGTTTGGATGGGGAACAGATGGGGAATCAGCGAAGTGAAGAGATATAAGGCTGTTCTATTAAGCACAAGCTGTACAGAAGATTTTTGCACAAACAATGAAAAAGGCATGTGGCAAGATAAAAAGAGCTTGTACTAAGTGAGTTGAGCAGACAGTAGGCTGTGACAAGGAGAAAAGCACAAACTGGGAAGCATTCACCTTCCTCCAGCAGGGCTGTTTCATAAACAGGGGCCAAAATCGGTCAGTTTAGAAAAAGTGGAGTTGTTCAGGTCACCTAAATTTCATGAAGGTGCTGAGTCCCTCTTTTAGGCTCCTTCTTTCAGCAGCAGAGAGGACAGGCTCCTCCAGAAGAATAATGAGCGTACCTGTGCGAGGTTCCTGTCTAGAGTCACCCTGGAGGGAAGGCTGCCTTTCATAATTAAAACAGAGGAAAGCTAGGGAGACGAGGAGCTTAAATGAGAAGTCAAAGCATAACGGTTACACTCAGTATGCCGTACCAGTGGCACTCAGAACACTTAATGGCATACCAGCTCCTCCAAAACATTACCCCTGTGGGGAATAAACAACATACCAGAAAGTCTGAATTTCCATTTTAATTGCTCTGCATTTTTATCCAGCACATTTAAATGCATCCTAGTGCATTTTAGGACTTATTATATCTTTACTTAAAAGCACAATCTGCTTCAAATTAATGTTGAAACTCACCTTACTTTTCCCATAACTTTGCTGTTAAGCACGCGGCGTCTATTTTAGTCTTCCTGGCTTCTTGTATGGCCTCCCTGCTTGGGGAAACTGCTGAGAGCAGAAATGTTATATCCCAGGTAGGTTCTCCTCTTCTTGGGTTTTGAAAACAGCATTGCAAAAACGATAATAAAACAACATACAAATTGAATGTAACAAAATCAAAGTAAACTGAACGTCTGTTAGCCAGCACAAGATGCTGACTGCACAATGAAATATTGCTTTGAAATTCTTGATGGTAACTAAAAACTAAGAGATCACTGCAGGAAGTATATAAGGTGAACTCTGCACGACCCTCAACTCGTTCTTTCCCTTTTGTCCTTTACTATTACTGAAGATCTATGTACCCTGGAAGAAAGCTCCAGAATACTATCATCTATACTCAGGCTAAAAACCTCAAGTATAAATTTCCTGTAATTTACTTTTAATCATTTGGACAGCGTAAATCAAGCCTAAAACCCTTTTCCTTATTTCTGATTTTTATCTGCGCTTTCTCAGCTTGGACAATGAACATACTTTTAGCCTGTCTTAAGAGAAAACTTCAAGCATTGGACCAATATCCCTTTCTAAGACATAGACCAAGATTCCTTCTCTCTAACCCAAAACAGTGCTTATTTTTCCTAAATAAATCTTGGCAGACAGTTTATCTAACTTGTTCTTTAAAAAAAAACAACAACCCAACGTTTAGTACCAGATTGCAATTACGAAACAGGTCAGTCCTTCAGTCCTTGACTCCTGTGACCTGACTTTAAAGCCAAGCGAGGTAAGTCCCACAGGTTATGCAACACAGAATCACAGAATCATTAGGGTTGGAAATGCCCTCCAGGATCACCTGGTCCAACCATCCCCCTACCACCACTGTCACCCACTAAACCATGTCCCTAAGCACCACGTCCAACCTTTCCTTGAACACCCCCAGGGGCGGTGACTCCACCACCTCCCTGGGCAACCCGTCCCAATGCCTGACTGCCCTTTCTGAGAAGAAAGGTCTCCTCATTTCCAACCTAAACCTCCCCTGGCGTCCCACACAATAGAATTTAACGTATGTATTAGCTTTATATATGTTAATATTCACAATATAGGTTAATATATCTGTTAATTAGTTACTATTATGGCTTCAGCTTTCTGCCAGACTGAGGCAATTTTACAATCTCTGTGTTAAATGCAAATTCACTTGCCTGAGCTTCAGTACGTCCCTGCTGGTGCTATTATCTAAGGGACAAGCAGAGGACTGCCAGTATCTCCCTGCTAATGCCATTCGGGTACCTCTCATCTGGATTTCGAAAGCTCTCACTGCGATTTGCCCCCTGTTTGCAGGGAGCCAGCGCTGTCCTTGACCTTCACCTTTTGTTTCCCCTGCTATTATTTGCCCCGTACGTGCCACCAGGCAGGTGTGATCAGATGTTTGTGCCTAAGCCCAGTACTGGCACAGAAAGACGTCCTGCACGGGAGGTACGTTCTCAGCGCTGCACAGACCTGCCGCTTAAAACCATCAGGAGTCGACAATCTCTGTCCTTTGGCAAGGATTCATCAGCAGCGGGCACCGCGATATCCTAACAGAGAAGGGAGCACGCAGCCAGGAAAGCAGGACATCTACAGAGCACAGCGTGATACTACAAAGGAATAAAAAAGCACCGAAACTCCAGAAAAGTAATGAAGCCAAACTCCAGACAAATGCAAACTTAGCTGACTTTAGAGGCAACAGCCATTTCCTTCACATCAAACATATTTAATACATTTCATAAATATAAAAGGCAGTACTGGTAGATAATGGGACAGTCTGTCAACATTATTTTTAAAAATTAGTACAAAATACATTAAAATGAACTAATTATGGCAGTGAAAAAAATATTCTGCCACATAAGAAAAGTTCGAGCATCCTAGCTGAAATTTAGTTGTGGAATACTATGGGCAAGCTTTCCGAAGCGATGCTGGTGAAAGGCTTTTCCACCCACCACGGCACCCCGTTCACTCCTGCTCCCATCCTGCAGCAACCGGGCGGAAGTGTGGGGAGCCAAAGCTGTAAATGGCTGAAAAACCTACCAAATCTCTTCTAAAATGGATCATTGCCCTGGTCAGCTCACAGCTGAGCTGCATGGCTGTGCCAGCACCGTGGAGAAGACATCACAATACTTACACCACACAAATGAATTAGCAATGTGCCCACTGCTATCATACCTTTTACCCCGCAGTGAACCCCAAGTCTCTGTAATCACCAACAAATTTATTTTGAGCACCTCAGTGCATTTTACAAAAAGGTTGATTGCGTTCCTTGACATTTTACTAACAGAGATAGCACAACCAACAATTAACCCAGATAAAAATGAACTGGTTACAATTTGATTTCTAAATGTGATGCAAATTGTTTTCCTTGTTATTCTTTCCTCAGAAAACTATTTCACCAAAAAATAAGGCAAAAGAAGTGTAATCAAAATACTAGCTCTGTTACTGTCAAGATTTCTTTCAGTTGAATGCAAACAATTCACGATTTCACACTCTGTAAATATTCCTACACTCCTGTAGCCTGCATACAGCTGTCATGTCTGTTTCCACCTCTACCTTTCCTAACATTTTATTTAGAAATCAGTGACAGTTATCAACACGAAATGCAGCCCCGCTGATCGTCCTTGATACGGTTACTTCAAAACACTTGTACCTGTTAATAGCACTAAGAGAACTGCGTGATGGGAGTGTGCCTGGAAAGCAGGATTCAGCTACGAAGAAGCAAGATGAAAGCAGTGCTTTCGCAGATTAGTTACTTAAAAGCAGAATAGAAACACAACAGTGGAAGGTAGAAGAGCCTAGGACTGAATTGGTTACTGCCACAGGAGAGGGTTCTCACCCCAAGACTGGCAAAGAAGGAGAAAAGGTCCCTCTAGGTCCGGTAATGCAAGTGAAAGGAAGATCCAGGTGCCCACTAGAAAGATTAAAACGAACAAATCCCTTCTGCATGAAGGGATTATTGTTAAATACCTGTAAGGGTACGATTTGTATATTAGTGTGGTTCTGGACTAACCACAGGTCCAAAATTGTGTAATTTAGAGGAAAATATTATTTGTTCTGATGAAGTACGCTGGAAAATATCCTTGGAAAGATTATTCTAAAGGAACTTTGTCATATTAAAAATCCTTATTTAAAAGTAGCTCTTTCAACCAAATCAGTTTTGAAAATGAAAGGCTCTCATCAAAAGGCCGTCTAATTTTTTCATCAAAAGGCCTTTTTTGATACACATTGTTTTGCTTTTGCATGTTATTCATGGTCCACAACAGTAGCAGCTGCTTCAGCAGACGTGGCGTGGTAGCTACTGGTAATTCCCACTCCCTTTGTCGCTGTCTTAATCCCCAAAATTGTCACTGATCTTTGTCATACCTCAAAGGCCGGAGCCACAAGGAACTCCCTGCAAGTCCTTCCCCTATAGAGCAGAGACATTCAATGTTGCCTGCATTATGGAAATACCGTGAGCCCTCCTGGCTTGACTCAGCCAGGCGGAACAGACGAGTTACTCCTGTGTCTTGCACTCTGTGATCCTGTTCGCAGACCTTGCAGTGCTGTCTGCTTTCCTGTAACAGTATGGTATTGATTCAGGCTTAGGTCATTTTCCACAAAACTGCTCATCTTTTATTATCTTTGTTACTAATCATCTCCCCAAAGTACGAAGAAAACCCAAAACACTTTTACCGTAATGGCAAAAAGCAGATAAAACCCATGCACATTTAACTACTGATCCTAGGCTTCACCACATCCCGTTTTAGGGGACTGAATTACATGACAGTGCCTCACTAAGCCTTCCCATTAAGAAATGCTATGATGACATCATCTTGCTTGTTCACTAGTGTCCTGGATTAAACAGAATTTTTTTAAATATTATGCTTATGAAGTTAACAGCAAGTATCTTCAAATTATTCTGTCCCTTTATTATGTTCTTTGAATACGAAAATATTCAATAAATGCAAAGACAAAATCTACAGAGCATCTAAATGACACTACAGCATGTCTCCCCATCACACCTATTTCATCTTCTGCCACTCTTTACCAGGTGTGCATAACTCTTACTTCTGACCGTCCTATATTTTTACTAATATTGTGTCTCAAACTAACTTGAAAAGCAGATGCCAAAATGATACGGCAAATTAAATCACGAGAACACCAAGCTCTTCTCACTGCAGGGACTGCAGATTTGTGAAACTTGTGAAAACTTGTGAAATTTGTGAAATTTGTTCGGTGTTTAAGGAGAAGCCTGACTTAATGCAAGTGTGTATTTTTAAAAGACAAAATGTGTGCTTCGAATAAGCATGACCATTGGAAATTATTGCTATCATTTCATCTTCTTAAACACTTTTCCCTGTGTAATTTCATTGCCCTGCTTTTACCTTACATATGTCTCCTAAGGGTTTTTGTATCCCTGCAGTAACAGAGGTGCCATATATATAAAAATAAGTAGCTTGAAAAGAAAGAAGGAAAGAAGGAAAGAAAAAGAAGGAAGGAAGGAAGGAAGGAAGGAAGGAAGGAAGGAAGGAAGGAAGGAAGGAAGGAAGGAAGGAAGGAAGGAAGGAAGGAAGGAAGGAAGGAAGGAAGGAAGGAAGGAAGGAAGGAAGGAAAAGAAAGAGAAAGAGAGAAAGAGAGAAAGAGAAAGAAAGAAAAGAAAAAGAAAGAAAGAAAGAAAGAAAGAAAGAAAGAAAGAAAGAAAGAAAGAAAGAAAGAAAGAAAGAAAGAAAGAAAGAAAGAAAGAAAGAAAGAAAGAAAGAAAGAAAAAGAGAAAGAAAGAGAGAAACAAAGAAACAAAGAAAGAAAGAAAGAAAGAAAGAGAAAAAGAAAGAAAGAGAAAGAAAGAAAGAAAGAAAGAAAGAAAGAGAAAGAAAGAAAGAGAAAGAAAGAAAGAAAGAAAGAGAAAGAAAGAAAGAAAGAAAGAAAGAAAGAAAGAAAGAAAGAAAGAAAGAAAGAAAGAAAGAAAGAAAGAAAGAAAGAAAGAAAGAGGAAGGAAGGAAGGAAGGAAGGAAGGAAGGAATTTTCATGCTGCTCTACAACACAAACTAACCAGCCTGTGGCTATGAAAATCAGACATACACTGTTGGGCAGGGAAATAAACATCTAGATATTACAATAATTACCTACATACCACCCTGGCACTCTGGTAGGCAGAGACGAATCTATTTCGATCAAGATACTACACAAGTGATCATATTTTACAGATTTACAAATGTATACAAGTTTTTCTGATACCTTTGGTTCATCTGTAGACCCTAGTTAATATTTAATTCGCATATTTATAAGCAAATTTACATGATTAAAATGAAAGTCTCTGAAAATACTTGATCATATAATTCTAGGCACAGAAAGAAAAAGTAAATGTTTAACGTGAAATTATCTCCTGATGCATTTTTAAATGCGGTCTCTCCACCTGATAAAACAAGTTAGACAAAAAAGTGCCAAATCGTTACTCTCACAAGAATACCATTACAGTCAGGCATTCGGTTCCTTCAGCAGGCTGTTGCTGTCTGGTATAGCCCTCTGGTGGCCCAGCTCTGCCTTAACCACCAGGGAACAGAGCAGCTGCCAGCTCTCTGGTGCCAGGCACTGATGGAAATACTAAATGGCCACACTCGCTGCTGAAACCTGCCCCCAAAAGTCTTCTTATTCATGGGTGGCCTGACAGCACTTTCCAACTTCATCACCATCAATCTATCAAAACCACGGTATCACTAATGCTATAGGAGGTGCACCTTTTTGTCACCCTTCTTTATTTGGTGTCGATAGGGAAATGATTGAAAACACAGGTCTGTCTTATCCTGGCAATGCACAGGACCAAGCAACCCCAGGCACTTCACAGTGCCAGTAGCTGATGTAATGCAGCGCTGAGTGTCTCGGCACATACAGTCCTACAGAAAGAAGGGAGCTGAACTGGAAAACGACCCCCCTTGCAACCCTTACCAACCCATAAGAGGGAGCAGAAACTTTTAGTGCTGTTCAGCACTTGTAACTGCACGTGTGCTTCCTGGGGCTAAAAGAACAAGAGCAAATAAAATAACTGTCATTGCCATCTCTCAAGCAGGGCTTAGCTCTGCTCACCTCTGAGAAGCGTAACATACCAAGAACCTAACCTCGAGAGTGTACAGGGAACGTAAGTGCATAGTGAATATAAGAGTAGGTTTTTGCAGGAACGAAATCATTTTCCAGATTTCCTTTTCAGTTCCAGGTTAGTTTTGGATTGTTCTCTCTCCACTGGTGAGCATTCTGTACTCTGACTGCTGTTAATGTGCTCTCTGTCAAAGAAGAGGGAACACAGAGAAGAGATGTGAAAATCGTGTTTGTTCACTTTCTGATTAATTCTCACATATCTGAGAATATGTATTTGTCAAGCAACACAGAAAAGCTGTCATTTATGTCCTCTGCTTTCTGAACTAAAATGTAACTTTATAAATCTATTAATCATCTCAAACCTGGTTTTATTTTGTCGTTGGTTTTGTTTGTTTGGTTGTTTTGTTTATAGCACCTCACAGCGTCAAGGGCCTGAAGCTGGCAGAAAGACCCTTTCATTTAAAAAATACAGCAGTTCAAACAAATCCTATTTTCTACCACTCGCTATCCAGAAGTCTCATGGCCACTTCTCCTTTGCTGGACAATTTTCTGAAGGAAGCTGGAAGTGAAATTTCTATATGAGTGGCATGAATTTCTCTTCCATGACCCTTTCCCACTATAATCAGATAAGAGAAGAGTTCTTATGCACTGCAGTCTTCTTGAGCCCTCTATCCTATAATCCAGCATCTTACAGGTACCCTGTCAGGTAGAAAACAGTCAAATTAGTGTTTTCTGTTTGTTTGTTTGTTTGTTTGTTTGTTTGTTTTGACAGACAATACCTGGAATTTTACCTTGTAACCAATAGTCTGTCATAGATCCAAAGATGCCCTCACCTTTAGTGCAAACTAGACCATTGAATTTCATATTCATACATTGAACTCCAAAATTTGTCTGTGACTACGGAGGAATTTGCATTTAGCTAAAAAATATGTCCCAGAAAGTCGCCACATTTTGACTTAAAGATGAAAGTGGAAAACTGATGCTTTCTGTTAGTAGTTTGCTCCAGAGGTCAATCACACTGACAGCTGTGTCCTGCTTGAGTTGATCCATGGGCTCTTTTGTTAAACCTTTCTGCACTAACTCAAAAAAAGAAAAATAATAATATACATATATAGATAGACAAGTAGAATCATAGAATCATTAGGGTTGGAAAAGACCTCCAAGATCATCTGGTCCAACGCACTAGGTCCAACCTTCCCTTGAACACCCCCAGGGATGGTGACTCCACCACCTCCCTGGGCAACCCGTCCCAATGCCTGACTGCTCTTTCTGAGAAGAAATGTCTCCTCATTTCCAACCTGGACCTCCCGTGGCACAACTTGAGGCCATTCCCTCTAGTTCTTTCACTAGGTACCTGTGAGAAGAGGCTGACCCCCAGCTCCCCACACCTTCCTTTCAGGCAGTTGCAGAGAGCCATAAGGCCTCCCCTAAGCCTCCTCATGCACTAGTCTTTTTCTTTCTTTTTTTTTTTTTTTTTTTTTTTTACATTTGAGCTTTTTTGTACGTTTGACCTCACGTTCATTTTGAGTATTTTGTTCACACCCTGAACCAATTTGACAGCTCTTTAATGCACCTTTTCCAGTACTTCAACATCCTGTCATGGGTTTCAAAACCTGTGCAGTGATCGGACTGCTCTGCAATACTAAGCACTGACAAGTGCTACGGCATACACCTTGCAAGAGCACACAATTAACTTTAAAAAGGCCTCGGGGACTTCACAGTGTGTTATGCCCAACGCAGTAAATCCAGACCAAAGTTGTTTTGGAGCACTTCTGTATCACATTTATGTGCTTTATTCCCTGGGTTTAAACGTGACCTCCCGAGGATAACACAGAACAAAGCGGGTATGTATCTAATTAACTGATTTTCCACCTTTATGGAGAAAAAAAGAGGTCCCCAGACACGGGGCAGGGCGCAAACCCCGTCCCCTCGCCCGCGGTCCCCTCAGGGACGGGCGACAGCGGGGGGGCGGGAAGAAGCCATTCCCGCCACCCTCGGGATTGGCGGAGAGCCGCGTGACGTCACGGCCGAGCCCCGCTGCCTCCTGGGAGTTGTAGTCCTAGCGCCCAGCCCCTGTAGGCGCCGCCCGCCGCGTCACAGGGCCCGGGCGGGCCGGGCCGGGGCGGAGAGGCGGAACGGAGGCCGGGACCAGAAGGCGGCCGCCGCTCGCTGCCGTCGGGGCCGTGCCGAGCCGCCGGGAGGGTGAGGTCGGTCGCCGGCCGCGGCGGGGAGGAGCGCGGCGGGCGGGCCGCTGAGGGAGGCGGGGGATATCGGTGCGGGCGGGCCCGCGCAGCGAGCGGCGGGGCGGGCGGCTGGTTTTGGGGAAGCGGCGCGGGCGGGCGGGTTTGGGCGCTCCCTTCGCCCCCTTCTCCCCGGCGCTGCCCCGTTTGGCCCCGCGGGGCTCCCCGCAGGCTCCTCGGCTCCTCAGAGGGGCAGGGAGCGGGAGCTGTGCCGCGCCGAGCAGCCCAGCCCGGCCTCCGCCGTGTCACGGGGCTGCGGCACGCCTCAGCACCCCGGGGTGCCGGGCGGTGCGGGTGCCACGGCCGCCGGGCCCGGTTTTCCTTTTCCAGGTGTCCTCGGGCGATGTGGAGCGGCTCCTCCGCCAGAAGGAACCGCCCAGGTGGCCCCGGAGCTGTAGGATCCCAGCCTGTCTTATGAGGCAAGTTGGCATCGCCCTTCTGTGTGCGAGGGTTGCCCAGCAGGGATGTGGCTCTCAGATTCCTTAAAAACGATCAAATCCCACTTTAATTTTTCCACAAGTGGCCGTTGCTTAAAAGAAGATTGAGATCAGTTGTTTTGGAGCTTAGAAGAGCCAGGCAGGTGATGGAGAAGGTGACTGGGAAGTACCTCAGGTGTGCTTTTACCACAAGGCAACATGCTTAAAGTTGTCCCTGACAGACTTTTACGATCAAATTGCATCAGTGCAATAGCAAAAGAGTATCAAATTCAAGGAGCACCTTCTTCCCCTCTGCAAGGTAACCCGCTTGAGTGCTGAGCTGTCATTTTTAGTTACAATTTTTCCTTAATAGCTGACATAAATCTCCTTTGTTGAAACTAAGCTGCTTATTATCTTGCACAGTGGACCTGGAGAACAATGGATCAGGGCTGTCTCTTCTACCACCCGGTTTGTGTTTGCAAGTTTACACTCACATTCTCCAAACTAAATTAACTCAATTCTTGTGGTTCTGTGGTCCGTGAACTCTATGAAACATTTCCACCATCATTGGACTGTGAAACTCAGAACTAGGCAGAGAGCTTCAGTAGTAGTAAGGTAATTATCTCCCTGGTGCGTAGCATCTCTCCTAAAAACATTCCCAAATTATACGGTCTTATTTTGCAACTTTCGTACTGAAATTAGCGAATTACTCAGTTTGTGATCCACTGTAAGCCAGACCTGTTTTTGCTATGCACCTATGCAGGCAGTTACGCTCAGAGAAGCTGTGGGTGCCCCATCCCTGGCAGTGCCCAAGGCCAGGCTGGATGGGATTTGGGCAGCCTGGGCTGGTGGGAGGTGTCCCTGCCCATGGCAGGGGGCTGGAATTAGGTGATCTTTAAGGTCCCTTCCAACCTAAACCATTCTTGATTTCCTGGAGAGATATTCATGCTTCTCCCCCCACACACACACACTTCCTTCCCGCCCCCCTTTACTATTTTTTGTGCTCGTAATTAACTTGATAAGGAGTCATCCTGATCATCATAACTGTATAATTTTAGTCTCTTAAGTCTGCTCTTCCAGTCCTTTTCTTCCAAGATGGGATCAGCAACAAATCGTTAATTAAAATCTGAAGTAGAGCCAGCTCCTTCATGTCGTGATAACCCTTCCAATTTGACTGTTGACTTTCTCATACACTTTCTTGTTTTTCATCTTTCCTACTAAAGCTGCAGCTCATTCTGTGCCATGACTTTGCAGCTGAGCGAAATCCTGTAGAGAATCTTAAACGAGGAGACCATCGATTCCTTTCAGTTAGCTTGTGTGCACAGAATAGGGATTGCTCGCAGCTCAAAAACTAGAAATGTGGGTAAAATTGTGAACCCCTTTGAAGTTTTGGTGCCTTGTGGATGTCCCAGAGACTTGGTTACAGCCTGCAGAGAATGACGATTGCTGTCAGTTTCCCATTCTCCCTCTTGAAGCTGTTACACAGTGTAGGGAACTGAGAAGCCTTCTGCTGAGGCATCAGGCAAATGATGTAACCCATTTGTCAAGAGTACTGGAACAAAGGTTTTCTGCGTTTTTAGTTCCTACCCATAAAACAGTAATTTCTATTTTGCTGGACACTATGAAAGGACATAATTCTGCAGCAATAACCAAACAATAAAACTGCCCCCAGAATTACTGTAGATAGGTAAAAACGCGTACATTTTGTATGAATATTCAGGTAAATATAAGTGCCAGTCTACAGACATAGTCAGCTGCCTGTTGCTTGCTGCTTTCATCCCTTGTACTCCGCAAACAGTAACAAGATGCTTTGGGGACTCTGATAAAAAGGCCCCAAAACATTTAGGAAAAGGGTTGGGAGGGAAGGGGAAGACTGCCCTAACTGCACTAGGGGATGTTGAAGCTGTGAGGTCACTGATATCCTCTCACAGTACTCACTCGCACATGCCTCAGGTAGATGGTTCTGTCCCCTACCTGTGTTCTAAGTTCTTTTAAATACTTTCTCAATAAATTTCCTCAGAAGAATCCGCTTTGATTCTAACTTGTTTCAAAATTGCATTTGCTCTTTTAGAGAGCTTTCTGGAATAACCAGGCAAATGCCTCATTCTAACCCACTTAATACAGGATCAGATTTATAGATAATACATTAATGCTCTGTCATACTTGTAAGAGATTACTTTATCTGATCACAAATGGGCCACAAAGCTGAGGGTGAGAGGTGACGTTTTGAAAATTCTTAATACTAAGTCATTCCAAAATACCCTGAGAAGCAGCAACCTGTCGATTAGAATGAAAGGACTGGTTTTGTGATGAAAATGCAGCAGACTAAGCCTGAATAAACAGCAAAACCTCTTTTAAAATTGCATTTCACTGGGGAAACATTACGAACAACAACAAAAGTTGAGTTGTGGACAAGCATTATGTGTGTGTTGGCTTCACTGAAAGGAGGAGTCGAGCGTTGGCAGGGCCATAAGCTGAATAATCCTACAGGTGTTTTCCTCTGTCCTCCACAATAATTTTTTCTTTCATTCTGATTTGTTTAGATGCCTCACATCAAAAAATCATGGAGCTAGGAAAGGCGAAGCTTCTGAGAACGGGCCTTAATGCCTTACACCAAGCGATTCACCCCGTGCACGGTATTGCCTGGACAGATGGGAAACAGGTCATCCTAACTTCTTTACACCTCCACAACGGAGAGCCAAAATTTGGTGACTCGAGCGTTGTTGGTCAGTTCGAACACGTTCACGGACTCTACTGGGGCCCGAGCCCCGCTGATGCCCCAGCCCTTCTTGCTGTTCAGCATAAGAAGCACATCACCGTGTGGCAGCTCTGTCTGAATGCCGCAGAGAGGAATAAGCTCCTGGTTTCTCAGATATGCGACATCAGCGAGCCGTTTCCAGTGCTCCCCCAAGGCTGCGTGTGGCATCCGAAGAAGGAGATCCTGGCCGTGCTCACTACGCGCGACGCCTCGGTCCTGCACTCCGTTCATCTCAACAGCTGTAGAGTGAAAGCCGACATCAAGGGCAGCGGGCTCATCCACTGCGCTTGTTGGACTAAGGAAGGCAATCGCTTAGTCGTCGGGGTGGGCAGTGCCCTTCATTCGTATATTTGGGATGAGGCTCAGAAAACGCTCCACGCTTGTTCCTTCTGCCCCATCTTCGATGTGGGAGGCTACATCTGCGCTGTAGAAGCCACTCTGAATTTCCAGGTTGCTGTTGCTACCGAGCTCCCTCTGGACAAGATCTGCGGCTTAAACGCAGGTGTTGCCTTTGAAGTTCCAGCGAGCGTCGAGACCGAATCCTTTGCCTCGCAGTCCAGCTTGGGTGGCGAGGAAGAGTTTTCCATGGACGGGGGCAAAAAGTCGCTGGACTCTGAGAAGCCTGTGTCTGCTCTTCCATCTCCCGTGGATCTAACTCACCTGCTTTCCAGCAAGCAGGGTGCCGATTCCAGTCCCCTGCTTCACCTGAGGCCCAAGGACTACCTAACGGGAAGCGGGCAGGACTCTTCACATCTCATTCTGGTGACTTTTGAGAGAAAGGTGACCTCTACCAAGAAAGTTAGCATCCCAGGCATTCTGGTTCCTGACATAATGGCTTTTGACCCCAAAACTCAAACCGTATCGGTCGCCTCCAATACCTGTAACGTTATTTTAGTCTATTCGCTGACTTCGTCCAATTTACCCAACATTCAGCAAATTCAGCTAGAAAAAAATGAAAAACCGAAGGGTTTGTGCTTCTTGACCAATAAACTGTTACTGATACTGGTTGGAAGACAGAAATTCACTGACCCCGCGTTTCTTCCGTCTTCAAGATCAGACAAATACATGATCCGGTTGATGATTAAGGAACTGATATTTGAAGTGGGTCCTTCATCTGCATCGGTTAATGGGAATTCCTGTTTTAATCTTTCAAACACACCTCATGATCTCCCTGCAGATGTTCACCCTCTTAGTCGTGGGCTCTTGATACCAGACCGTGCTGCCCCTCAGTCCCCTACCAGCAGGAGAAAGCTCATTGAAGAAATTAAGAGTCCTGCTTATGAGCAAAGCTCGTTGTTGAACATGAGCGACCTCAAAGAAAAAAAGGTGTCTTTGAGTTTCCCTCCAGCTGTTGAGGCTCTCGATGCTGAACCAGTAAATCGGTCAGTGGTGTTGTCTGCCACATCGCTGTCGTTTTCCAACAAGCCAACATCTCCTAAAAGGCAGACAGAGGGAGCTTCCAAAATACCAAATTCTTACAAGAATAACTTGTTAAGTGAAAAGGAAGCAAGTTACTTTTCAAAAAACGTAGAAAAACTCTCTGGTAACTTTACCGAATTGCAGCATCATGTCTGTGAGTTAACTGAGCTGCTAAAATCAGGGAAGAGAAATCTTCCCGTGTACCCATCCTCTCAGGAGCCCTCTTTTATTAACATCACCTACCAGGTAATTTTAATATTGGAAGCCTTCATGACCAAACCCGTTTACGGATGTCACGGTCTTTGTAAAGTACCGGTTGAAAGCTGTGGTCAGATTGTACGCGGGGAGGGCACCATTCTGCACATGTTTAGTACGCACAAATTCGGTACTGATGAGTCTGATAGGAGCCTTATCGTAGGGCTTTCCCTTTTAGATAGGTCCGGTTTCTTTTTGATGTCCTTCTTCCCCACTCTTCCTGCAACTGCATCTCCATTTTAAAGTTCTTTTATTTAAAAGTGTTTAATTTTGGGGAACATTCACCACTGCCTGTCCCCACCTCACGTTTGGGCTGAGCTCATTGGCTCCGACCCAAGCAGCCGTACCTAGTCCTGCTCTGCAGAAGCTGGTGAGAATCCAAAGAACCCGTGCGTGACAGTTCTGTTCCAGAATTAGAATCTTGTATCAGGGTCTAGGATGTTTTCCTCGGCGATTTCTGAAGCTTTTTGTGCAGGAATTCAGGCAGTGCAAAATAACTGTCTGTGGGAATTGCTGTGAGTCTCCTGCCCTTTTCCAAGAAGAACTATAATAATGGGGACCGAAACAAAAAAAATTGCTTTGTCTCTAGAGCAGAAGTCTTGCTAATTAGTATTGAGAGCACCATCTGAGAAGGAGAGAGACCATTAACGACAGAAAGATAATTCAATTAGCATAGCTTAAAGCGGCTTTAAAATCAAATTTCCGTTGAAAGACACTTTTCTTGGCTGAAAGGAGGTATTTCTAAATCTCATGCTAGAAGGTGTAAGTTATGTGATTATCAAATTGTGGCCCAAATCTGTTAGTTCTCTTCCAGAGGTGGTTTTAATAATTCTTAGTTGATATTTGTAGTAATTTAAGCTGCCATTTCCTTTCAATAACCACTAGTTTTGTGTCTTTATTGCTAAAAATAATTATTCTCAACTTCTGTAGCACCATACTCGTAGGTCCTAGATCATATTTCCTCACTCCATTTGCTGTTTTCCATTCTAAACATTTAATAATTATAATAACTCTGTGGGTTTTTTTTTTCCTAGCTCTCTTAAATCCTAATTATATGTGGGGCATTACTCCAAACAGTGGCCTTAGATATCGAAGTGAAAGTTTTCCTCAGCAAGGCTGCTCTCTCATTTTCCCGAGATGCTTATTTAGAGACCTTTTTATACTCGAGGTCACACAAATTTTGATTATGATTTTGTATTCAGATCTCTTTTAAAATATAGTTTGAAATTGAGTTACGTTTTAGCTTGTCTTGACGCTGCAAGAGCTAGAGGAGTTACACTTGCATGAGAATTTTTCATGAATTAAAGGCTCCAGATTTTGATTGGTGATGACTTGGGATAAGAAAATAATTCGATTTCTATGATTGAAGTTGGAAGGCCTGGCAGAGAATGGTGTGTTTTAACTTTAATCAGTGTATATTTGATTCAGAAATTTTTAGCAAGCAAACAGGGATCCTCGCCTTATGTGCTGAGCCCTGATCATTTCTCTACTGCCCAATTTATTAGGCGTATTTTACAAACCGTTGAGGAACCCCAAAGTACCCTAAATAAGCAGTGTCTGAGAGAGAGCAGTGGCACGTTTATCAGTGCAGGGATGGAGGAGCACGCGTGCATTTCCAGGCTCCACTCTTAACGTACATCTCTTTTGTGGGTGGATGGGTTTGTCTGCATGGAAGAGCATGGAAGAGGAGTCAGAATTCACCTTGTTTTTGTCGTGCCCCGGAGGTGGGACCAAGGCTTCTCTGGGAAGCGACGTGGCTGGGTGAATTTTATCCTACGCAAAGACAGAGTTTGTACATTTGGTAACAACCGACCTTCTGCAGACTTCAGAAATGCTTTGTTTGCCCCATGGGGGATAGTCTTTGCAGACACTTGGTGAGTTTTATGGCTTGGAGCCGTGATGATCAGAGGTGAGGCAGGCAGGCACTTCTGATGTGTTTGTCCATTTCTCGTCCCAGAAGTTTATGGACAGGATTTCTCACCAGTGAGGAGTGGATCACAGAGGGGGAAAGATGGAAAACTTGCTGCTTTACAAACCCCCCAGAGAAGTGTCCCTCGCAGGTGGTAGGATGAGGGTCAGATGTAGCCTGTTGTTTTCCTCAGTGGCAGTGTTCCTCTCCTGTGCTGACACACTGATTTAGCACACAGTTATTTGCTGCTGTCATTCACAGATCATCTCTTTTTGAGAGCTGAGCCTTGGAAGTGTGAATCTTGCAAATTGGTCTGAGTGAAAGTAGCATTTGACTTTCTGTAAGCGATGTAATTGAAGGCATAGCTGTGATTTTGTTTTGATGAATGTCACTTTGATATCTCTGCTTAAATGTACATCACTGTATCTAATGATTCTTTCTTGAATTTACAGAAGCAGCTTTCCAGGAATGATTCAGATGAAAGGCGATCCGTTATTCTTTGTGAGGGTAAACTTCGTCTAAGTATAGTCCAGCAGATATTCAACCTCTCTCTTGTAGAAATGCAGCACGGTACGTTGTAATTATCCAATCAAATAAACGCTTCAAACACACGCAGCATTCTCAGTGAGCAGTAGCAGTGCGCATCTGATCTGGAAAAAAAAAAAAGAGAAACAAATACTGAAAGGTTATTAATAAAAGCTCTTAGTTATAATGTAAAGATTCTTTCCAGTCTAGGCCTTGACTAAGAAGAATCTTTATGTTATAAAAAATGAGTAAACTTTAATGTACTGGTCCTTTTGTACCCCCCCTTTTCAAGCAGCTAGTTATACAGGAAAATTACCCTCACTTAGTATTTTATATGCATTTTCAGCTGTTCTAAATGGAGAAATCTGAGTAACCAGAAGGTTAGAGTTGGTGGTTTTAGTATACAGTTTTCTGTATTTTAATTTGTAGTTCCATTATCAGGTGTCCTTTAATAAATTTGATAGTTCTTTATAAACACAAAAGTAGTACTCTAAATTTTAGCAGTGTGGTTCACTCCAGTTCTTGCCGTGAAGGAAACTGCCTTCCTTCTTGCTGTGTGCTCCTCTGCTGCCATCCATTCTTCCCATGCACATCCTGTGTGCCTGTGCCTGCATCATTTCTAAGAGTCTCACTTCTGGCAAGGGCAGGAGACGTGCCTTGGGGATATGATCTCGTATTCCTACGTATATTCTCAGTACTGTGTTCCAGCTGCTCACCCACTGTGTCTGCTGTCTCACTGGAATTTTATTTTGAGCTATAGCACTTGAAGAACTTCACTTTCTGGATAGTACTGAGGAGGGCGTCCCCATTACCCGTGTTATTTAGACTTCTCATTGATAGCTTTAAATGTAAACTTTGCAGAATTGGTTACCCGTGAATAAGTAATCATGCAGACAACTGGCCTTATCAAACCTCAAAAGGAAACAGCGTTATAGTAGGTTTCTTGATTATTTTTACAAGTATGACTAGGTAAATGGGCACAACAGGAATGGTAGTTCCAAATTCCTGAATTGTATTGATTTTCAAGTTTGTTCCAAATGAGATATTAAGCCAAAAGATTAAAGGGTCGTGTGCTTTTAAGCTACAATCTTCTTACTTGTGACATGAAGTTACATAATGTAACTGCATAAACAGCTGGAAATGTTGCCCTGAACTCCCTCACACCCCCCCACCCCAAGCTTTATGTTATTACTTCATCGGCTTAACAGATACAGGTAGGAAAATATTCTGCTTTGTATCATTTGGTAAAAGTTGGTGCTTCTGAGTCAGCAAAGTATTTCAAATTGCAAAAATCATGCTAATGATGATGTGAAGTCAAATAGCCAATGGACCAGAGACACGAGGCTTGTACAATCCAGTACAATATTTCTTCCTCATGTTTATTGGAATTAATTATATCAAAATGACATAACAGAAGCTGTTTCTAAATTTTTTAAATTATATTAATTTGTCATTTAGTTCAATCTGCTTCGTACAGTATCTGCACAGCTTAAGCACTGTAAAGTAGTCTATGAAGACCTAATTAAAAATAAGTCTGGGTGCTTATGAGTTCTGCTCATAATTCAATTCCTCTTCCTTATTTAAAGTGTGCATTTATTATGGTCACGTCTGCTAGTGGGAGAACTGGTCAGGGGGCTCACTTTTGCACGGTTGTTAACTGTCCTTTAGTTTTGTATCTCCCCGTGCCTTTTTTTTTGCCAGAAAAACTGCTGTAAACTTACAGGAGCATTTAATTTTAGAAGAAATGTGTTTTATACCTTCAACGTGCCTACCTACAGAGGAGTTTGCAAACAAGTGTGTGTCTGCCTTTGCAGGTTCGTCCTGGATTGTTCTCACAGCGGACAGCGAGGGCTTTGTGCCGTTGATGTTTACGTCCATGCAGGAGGTAGTCGTAAGGGATGCCAGCGCAAAAGGCTACAGTGCCCGTTCTTCCAAAACGCTGGACATCATCAGTTCTACAGAAGGCTGCAGACCCGCTTCTTCTGAAAGCCTGGATATCACGAGTTCTTTGGAAGTCCTCAGAGACTGTTCCTCCAAGGCTTTAGACAGCAGCGGTCCTTCGGAACAAGCCAGCAGTAAAATGTAACGTTGGATGGTGGGTTTGTAATGCTTGTCGTATGGTAGGAGACACTGTATGGACTGCAAATTCTAAGTAATGGTCTGTCTCAAACCTCGGTTGGATTTCTGTCACTTTTGTTGATATCGTTGTAAATTATTTATTTGGTCCTTGGAAACATTAGCTTTTTTTTTTTTATACACTGAGACATTTTCTAAATATGCCTCTTGCATATACCAGGTATTTGTATCAGTGCTTGAAAGTACAAGGGCTAACAAGCTCCAGAGCTGAAGTTAGCACCTCGGTCTTTGGTATCTTGGTGGTTTTAGATGATAGAAAAGTTGCATAATAAAGACATCCTTGAAAACACTGCATTTGTCCTCATTTCTTCCAAAGCCTGAAATACCGTACTGTTCTTACCCAGAAGCTTGTAGGTGCTGTGTCTGTTGGAGTGCATCTGGTTTTGCGCTGCTGTTAGCTAAGGCTGTGAGCAGTAGTTTAGGTGTATGGAGTTGGGTCAAAGTAGGGTTGCGTCGAATGTGGGTATGGTGTAGAAGTGAGACTTTGCTCCTCCTGCACCCGCTGCTAATGTCTCTGCTTGCTTCTCTGAATTTGGGGAAGCAGCTCTCACGTGTGGACGTAGTGGTGGTTGGCTGAATCACAGAATTGTAGGGGTTGTAAGGGACCTCAAGAGATCATTGGGTCCAAACCCCTTGGCTGACCCAGGCTGGCAGCTAAGGAGAAAATCAGAAGGGCAGATCTGTGGAGAAACTTACAAGTTGAGATAAAAACAGTTTAAAAGGTTACAACCCCAAACCAAAACACCTCTGTGTGCAAGCAAAGCAGAACAAGGAGTTCATTCACTGCTTCCCATCAGCAGACGGATCTCCAGCAGCTTCAGGGAAAGCTTCATCACGTAGTACTTGGGAAAACGCACACCGTAACCCCAAACATCCCCCCTGCCTTCCTCCTTTTTCCCCCCAGCTTTTATTGCTGAGCGTGACATCTTACAGTCAGGAATGTCCCTTGGCACCTGTTGCCTGCTGTCCTTGCTGTGTCCCCTCCTCACCTCGTGCACATCCCCAGCCTCCTCGCTGGGCAGACAGAGGAGGAACGAGAGAAATCCTCGAAACCCTCTGTGCTTCACAAGCACTGTGCTTGTCACGGATCCAAAATCACAGCAGCACAGGGGCTGCCAGAAAGAAAACTCCATCCGAGCCAGACCCAGCACCTCTTTGTAGGCAAAAGGATGTCAGCTGCATATGGATAGCTGTAAGCTTTTGCTAGCTAACATTTGTATTCTGGTAAGTATTTCTTGGTCTGCATATTGAAATTTTTGCCCATTATCTTTAAAACGATAACCTTAACAACATTGCCTTCAGTACATCTATTTTAATTTTTCAGAGAGCATGTACTGCACTGGCAGAAGGGAATTCCAATAACCCACCACCCTGAGAGCCTCCAATTTAAAGGATGACAGGAAAAAAAAATATTGTTCTATTGCCTTTGTAGTGAGAGAGAAAGAGAATGCAAGGGTGAAATTTAGAAAACAGCACAAGTTGATGTGGCGTGGATTGCAGCACCAGAAAAATCCAGTAATCCAAGATCGCTACCCATAAAATTAAAGCATGGTAACATTAAGCAGTTTATCAGGCTTTCACGGTGGCACTTGACTGTGAGAAGGAATCGAGTGACAAGATTATGGAACTGGAACTGCTGCCTCAGGACTAATATAATCTCTTATTGCTTATTTGGAAATTTAGCCACCGTCAAAAATCAGCTGCTCACAAAACATCATATGAAAGATACACCATCTGCTAAAACATTCGCTAGCATTTGCCTTTAGTCATAACGAAAGAGGTGGAGAACTCCAAGGTGCTCTGAGAAAATCCTCCAGACCGAGCTGAACTGCACTCGGAGCTGGGATACCACCTTGACAGATTCACAAAACTTCACCCAAAATTGCTGAAAGTGTTCAGTTATAGCTTTGCTGGATGTTTGTGCAGCAGTTACAAAGCTGGCGGGAACTCACACAGTAATTATAGGCAGACAGGTGGAGGTGTTAGGGCTTCTCACAGCGGCAAGAAACCTCAGAAGCATCTTTCTTAGGTTAGCCTGGATGAATATTCAAACAAGATCAAAAAAAATTACGTTTTGTCTCAGAACTAAGGAAACTGATCCCCCCTTCAGTTTCCCTGAGATGTCCATGTTCCTACTCTGTATTACATACCTTTAGGTTTTGATCATAAGCTGACTTATTCTTGTTTTCCACACGTTCTGCTAACATGCAAAAGGAGCTTTTGGCTTCTTTTCACATCAGTGGCTGAAGAGTTTGGTCAGGAACCTGTGCACCGACACACCAGTGACTCAGGAGTGCACGCAGTGTCCCCACTGCCCTGCCTGTTCTTTTGACCTACAGATACTAACATGGCACCAGGAGGATCTTGTTAATCAGGAGGGATTTAAATATAGATACGTTTTCTGTATTTATCAATACCTGCAGGGAGGTGCAAGGAACACAGATCCAGGCTCTTTTCTGTGGTGCCCAGTGCCAGGACAGGAGGCAACGGGCACAACCTGGAGCACAGGAGGCTCCCTCTGAGCACCAGGCAGCACTTCTGTGCCGGGCGGGTGCTGGAGCCCTGGCACAGGCTGCCCTGAGAGGCTGTGGGGTCTCCTCCTTGGGGATCTTCAAAAGCCACCTGGACGTGGGCCTGGGCACCCTGCGTGTCCCTGCTGGAGCAGGGGCTGGACCACATGGACCCAGTGGGCCCTTCCACCTCTACAGAAAGGTTGCATTGTGTCATTCTCTTTTTTTTTTCTCCATCGCATTTCTGCTACCACTGGAAGGTGCTGCGCTTACTTTGCCCATAGCAGCTCCTGTTTTTTTGCATAGCGGAACTCCAGCCCCAGCTGGTGGTGGGAAGCATCAGCTTCCAGGAGTGCTCTGTGCACAACGCAAGAATCTTCATTACTCCTCCAGAGACACCTGGCTCTCTGGGGACCACAAGCAACCATCTGTCTGTGGACCACAGGCACGCCAGTGCTCACCAGGTGTCACTGACTACTCCAAAATTGTGTCCAATTTCAATTACTTTCTGGATTCACTGCCCTACAACTTCTTGGTGCTGGATTTATCGTACAGTTGCCTTTGTTCAGGGTCACTCTGTAGACAATGAGCATAACCCTGGGTGCTGGTAACCAGAGAGAAGGCAGGGGGGTCTGAAAGGCAGAGGAAAGGAAAGATTTATCTACGGTTCCCTTTGTGTTCCTCGTGGGAATTAGTTGTGCTTACATCCTTACATCCTCTGCTCACCTTTCAGAGCAGGTCTATCAGACCTCCAGGAGCCTGGAGGTGGCTGTCATTTTGTGTTCATCACACACCGATGACATGGCCAGCAGAGGTGAAATCGCTGAAGACGACAGAGGTCACGATGTGCAGATTCTTCTCCGTGACTTTGAAGGCCAAAGGGTGAGTTCACTTTGGAAATGTAAGGGACATACTTCCTCTTGGATTGCAGCTGATTTGGACAGATCAAACAAAAAGATGGACACTTGTCAGCCATTGTAAACCTGGTTCCATCACCATGATGCCTAGCTGGTGGCCTGAGTTGACCACAGGTGGGTAAAATATCCTCTAGGTGAAAGAGAGATGATGGAGACTGCTAAGCTATCAAGGAAATCCTGTTCATCCCTTAGTGAATGTAAATGATTCCCCAGGCACCAGCAAAGGCAAACAGGCACAGGATGGATGCTGGGGCTCCGAGGTGCACCTGCATCAGGTGAAGCTGAACAAGTGGCTGTCAGTTCCACAGGGCCTGAGCAATCACAGAATCATTAAGGTTGGTAAAGCCCTCCAAGATCACCTGGTCCAACCATCCCCTACCACCAACGTCACCCACTAAACCATGTCCCTAAGCACCACGTCCAACCCCTCCTTGAACACCCCCAGGGACGGTGACTCCACCACCTCCCTGGGCAACCCGTCCCAATGCCTGACTGCTCTTTCTGAGAAGAAATGTCTCCTCACTTCCAACCTGAACCTCCCCTGGAACGGTTGCAGTCCTTCCTCACCATCCACAGCAGAGTACAGCAATACTGAAGACAGAAAGCCGAAGAGAGTAGCTGAAATTCATAGTCTTCTCTAGCATCACTTGAGACAAGAAATGGATCAAGAAATTAACTTACTTCTGATTCTGCACTTTTAGAGAAGACACTCATGTTTCCCTGCCATCCAACAGCACTGCTGCTCTCCAGTTAGGGTTAGAGATGCTGCTCTATAAACACCTCTGAAATTACACTGGACACCCACCTTTTCTGCAGAGTGCTGCGGTTCTGGGACCATTCGCCCTCCCTCTGCTGTCCAGTTCTCGGTTTTGCCAATTTGTGTTTTCAGAGACTGCAAATTCTCAGTTGCAAAGCAGAGTAAGTTCTCCTCTGTCTCAGGGACTGAGGCATGTGCTGCTTCTTTGTCTTTTGAATGAAGCCTCACAGTGGGTTAGCATGTGTTTTATGCAGCAGATTTGGTGCTTAATGATGTGAAAGCTATCTAATTTCATACCTTAAGCCTATAACATACACTCATTTTTGTAACCATACTACTCAGCATTCTCTCTAGTATCTGAACAATGGTCTTGCAGAGAGTTAAGGTAAAAAAAAAAACACATGCAGAGCAGCTTGAGAAACTTATGATCTCAGAAAGAAATTGCATGAAAACAGAAAGCTCACTTACTCACCTGTCAATTGTATGAATCCAGCTGACCTTTCCATCACTCGGCCTAGCTGTTTTCTGAAGGGAAAGCCTCTATTGTAACACTCCAAGGCTGTTTTGTGGTTGTTTTTTTAAACTACAATATGGAATTCATACAAAGTATGTGATTGAACACTATACAGCTACTGGCTGTGCCCTACTGCATGAGACTTTGAACTACAGTGCCTTCCTTTCCCCATCTTCAGAGACCTCGCCAACAAATACCAGGTCTTAAAGGACCTACATTTTCCCTCCAGGAAATTCCTCCCCTCAAGGAGGTGATTGTTTTAATTTTTTCTGTCTAAAACCCAGAAAGGCAAGTAGAAAAGGAGATGAACAAATGATATTTGGTAAGCAACCACAGAAACAAAAACAGCAGAGTTTGGCTTTAAAACATTGTCCACTTCAAGTGTTTTACTTGAAATACAGAAAATGAACAGAGACCAGGGGATGCAGCAGGGATTAAATCTAGCGGCAATTCTTATAAGGTGCAGCAGTGACTTAAGGAATTAGTTCTCAGATCTGCAGGGCCCCTCCTGCAAACCCAGTGACCTGAAACCCAAGGCGCCAGGCCTCAGGAACTCTCCAGGGACAGATGTCCGAGGTGGTATTCACCTGTTAAAGCGGGGGACTCAGCACAAGTGATCTAATCCACCTAAGCTGTGACAGGTCAGCAAGCTCAGAGGCAGGCAGTGCCTCGGGGTGGGAGGACATGGCTAGTGAGAGACACGGCTGGTGGCGGTGGCCAACAGCAACCCAACTACAGTGCCCGATGGGCAACGATGGCTTGTCCACGTGCTTAGCTGTGACCTCGCAGGCAGACCAATTGCCAGCAGTAACGCATGATCAGGTGGTATAACCTTGGAAGTTTTTGATATTGTTTTTAGGCAGAAACCACAAGGGGTATGAAACTAGACGAGCTGACGAGTGACCAGCTCAGCTACTGACTATACCAGCAAACAGCCAAACAGAAGATTTGGGAAAAAAAACACAACCCTACTTCAAGAAAGGGCAAGGAATGGGCATGGTTTGCTTTACAGAGGACTACCCAGGGACATGTAATTCTGTTATCCTTTTCTTCCTCTTATTTGTGTAAATCAATTTGTTGGAACTGCTTGTGTGTAGGTGGGGAAGTGCTGTCCATTAGGCACCCAGCTGGTTTAATCCAATCTCCCATGTTCTTGTGACTGTATTTGGGTATTACTTGAATGAGAGCCCCTGGGGACTGAACTTGGCCCTTGTTACTGACAATCAGTGCAAGGCAGGAGGTTTACATTAGATTAGCATTTAATCTGAACGGTTGCCAATGTAAGAATCTACTTCTTCCAGTCACATGTTCTGAACATACATACACTGTACACATCATTTAAAAATGACAAGAAGATATTCAAAGTTCATTTGTTTTACAGCACCAATAAGCCCTAAAAAACAAAATTGCCAAAAAAATCTTACCTTGCACTTACTTCTTCCATTCTCTTTGCTTAGAAAAATACATTCATTTTCTTAACAAAAGTACAACTCTGATAATCAAATAAAATAATTGAGATTTTCAAAATACAAAAAATATTTTGCTACATTTCATCAATGGAGGTTTTCCATTTTATTTTGACGCTACTACTATATGCAAAGTGAAGACCAAGTGCATCTCTGTTAGGAAAATATCACATTGTCTCACTGGAGCAGAGGAATAAAGTTTACAATCAATCAACCAAGTTTACCTTTGCAAGAGACTGTAGTCAGGATGGGGGTGTTGCAAAGTTTAGAGGCAACTGCACAACTGATCTAGAAATAATATCTCAGGCCACATTCAAATTCTTCCAATCAACCACAGCCAGCAGTTTCTGCAATCCTTTTATCGCTGGGCTAAGTTTTTGGCTTATGTAAACTGACACAGAATCACTGCCTTTGAGCTACAGATTTATAGCATCTGAAAACAAAAAACATTTTAAAAATAAATAGGCTTTACTAGGACTTCTGGTTGTTTTTAAAGAAGACTGTTCAGACAGACACAAATGTTATGGAATAAATCAAATCCCCCAGAATGTTTTCTGTGATGTTTTTGGAGCTATGTGATATTACTACATCATTTACGTACTTCAAAATGAAGTGTATCTGCTATTTCAAATTCTATTAAACTCAGAAATGTAAACGGGCTTATGGCTTTTATTTTTGTAAATGCATGTGCCCCAGGCAATAGAAATCTTGGCTTGTTCAAGAACTGAAACCTAAAAAACCCATCCCTAGATGTCAATTCAATACAAGTCTCAGACATCATTAACTCTTACCCACGCACACTCAAAATACACCCTTAAAGGCTCACTCATTATCAAGCACTTTTCTGAACTAGGACAGTTCATTAAGCTTTAGACTTCCAACTTGCCTGAAAAGGTTTCAGTGTTAATGAGACACTCTGTGGATGCACTGATTTTATTTTACAGGGTCTTTCAGTAAAAGCTTTTCCAGTTTCCAGTCCCAGCACTGAGTCACTTCCCCAGATGTCCCTGAGCAAATTGCTTATGGTCACTGCCTCCAGTGACACCCGCAGGAGTATCCACAGGTGCTCCTAGACGTGGTGGGCTACTCCTTCAAAGGCACTTCTAGCCCCAAATTAAGGCACCCTCCCATATATTTATTTGTACAGTGAAGCCAGTGGGCTGTAAATTCATGTCTTGTTTTGCACTGTGCTAATTTCTTCATGTGAAGAAGCCTTCAACTCTTGAATTCATCACACTCCCCTCCAAATTTAGATACCTGTCTTCAGAGTCCAGTCATTTTAGCCTGAGCTTGGAAGCAGCCTCTGGAGGTGTCTGTCTCTCCACTGACTCCACAAAAAGCCCAGAATGACTAAGCCTGAATTTAACTGCCCGGAAAGTGCCTGAGGTGTATCTTTTATCTACAAAATGTGTTCAGCAGCGTGAACCTATAGTAGAAATGAGGTTTTAGATAATATATCTAAAGCCATAATGAGATCCCTGACTGAAAAGAATCACCATTTCAAAGTCAGGTGTAACCTCATTATTATAAAACACTGTGTGCAAGCTGAGATTAACAGTGACGCCACGGTGTTCTGTAAGGCTGACAAAACCCACATGAAAAACAGGTGGGTACCATGATTGCTTAAAGGCCAAAGTTACAGAAATTTGAATGGCCTACTCTAAATTTTGGAAGAGGCTACATATTTTGGGTACCTTGAGTGAAGATGTTGTTTGAAATTAAGTCCTCACACTCTGACAAAGATCAGTATAAAGTTATCTGAAGCAAGGAACTCTGACAATCGGAAATGTAAGGTTCTGTTTCATATAAAATCTATAAAGTTAAATTACATCAAATCTCTTTCAGAATAACCCTTTGCAAGAAAATCCTCAAAATATCTCTCCATCTGTGATTTGCTTCATTTCAAAACAAAATATATCCTATATTTTTATAGCATACTTCAGGATTCCAAAGTGCTTTCTAAACACGCTAGCGTGCAATGTATAGATAGAAATTAAGTTCGAAACCTACCCCGGTCTCTGAGATTGAAATGTATCACAAGGTATATTTGGGTAGTATACCGTATTTATACTTTTTTCCCTCGGCCTACAAGTTCATAGACCCTTGTGTTGCAACAAAATCATAGCTTTATGTTATCATTGAAAAACAAACAAAAAAAGGCAAACCTTCAATAGCTTGCACACCTGCATGGTTGTAATGTCTCTTTTAGGATAGTGCATGGAGCTGTATTTATTATTTACATGGTGATGTTCCTCGCTTGATTTCATTACTGACTGTCATTCTTTATCATTCTTTATCCTTTCTGACAATATGTGCATGGAAATGACGCAGAAGACTCACACGGAGTTTCTGTGCGGGGTATGAGACTGAGTTTAAAAAGTCTTGGTATTCAGAGCTTTCAGACCGAGGTGTCCTCTCTGTGGTCATCCAGGTTCTCTGTGCTTTGATGGCTCCTTCTGTTAAAAGCAGGACAAACAATGTGTGAACAGGCCACTAGACAGGCCACAGTTTGGCAATCTCAAACAACTAAGACAACCGAGAACCACCATCAAGATGTGGTTGTTATGGACAGGGAATAAGGTGCCTACGCAGAAGGGCCAGTGCCATTTAGATTGTTTAGCCTGTCCCCTCCAGTTTGCAGCTGCCGTGCAAAAAAGAGCTGGTGCCTGAGAGGCCTGTGTCATATCTGCCAACCCCACGGAGGTATCTTAGATACCGCAGGGCAATGAAGTGGTCCCAGGAATCCGTGCACTGGAATTGATCCCTTAGCACGGAAATTTGTTTCCAACTCCAGTAAGTTGGTATGATAAAAACATACCAAGAGTAACAACTTTAATATTTAATCCATCAGTCTTCTAGGATTGACTGCATGTGCTCTGTATGTCTTATGCATATCCACAGCATACCAGGCCTTTATTTAACAGAGGTGGATGATTTTGAGCTAAGCAAGGTTTTCTTTAGAGAGGGACAGAGAGGGAAGAAAAGGGATGAATGGTAAGAGATAGGGAAAAAAGGGAATGAATGCTCAAAGCTGTCCTTTCTTTTGGTCCCACGATCTTTCCTGCCTACTCGCCCAAATTGTTTGGATGTTTCTTAAATGCCATAATCAACAAGAATGCTGACAATAATCCTGTTTTCTTCTATACACAAGAAAACTGTAACTATTCACATTTTCTCCAGTAATTTAACCTGGCTAGAAAATTCTTCATTTCTGGATTGAAACGCTGTACAACAACAGTGCTCTGTGTGCCACCCCCAAAGAAGTACAATAGAGCAGCTGATATATCTGATAAATGGCCCTCTAAAGAGCTAGTACAATACTACAAAAATAAGATACTGGAGGACGTAATGGTATCATTCAGTTAATAATTCAACTAATAGAGTGTTGTTTTGTTTTGTGGTAAGGAATATAGAGGTATATTTTGGTAGCTAGTAATTTTTCTCCAATATGACTAAGAGCTGCCATGAGGATGTTACTGCTCTTCGCTGCCAGTTTAAACCTACCTTAACACTTCCAGTGCAAGCTTTGTTTCCTTCCGACTTTCTTCAGTGATTGGGTAGAAGAGAAGTATAAATAAACCTACAAGGATGAGGACAGCAGGAACTGCTCCGATGAGGATTTTCAGTGTGAGGATCACATCATTGGATTGTCTGCATATCCCTGGCTTGTAACCAGTAAACCTAAACAAATGGAAATAACAGTGGTGTGCATATGTCCAAAATTTAAAGGCTATAACACATCTGAAGGTCCCCTTCTTGGATTACTCCTTTCTGGCAATGCTCTTTAAGAGCTCTTAACCTATTTTTTTTTCTATACCTCTCTTTTTCCTACTGACCCCTACGTGTTTCGCTTCTTGTTTTTCAAATCCTATGTCTGTGGTGTTTCAGATAACAGCATTATCTCTGTATTTTCGCATTATTGTTATATAACATTTAGTTAGTTAGAGGAGGATGGATTCTCAGGTAATGAAGTTGGTCTGATACGTGACTCCCATTAGTATTCAGCAAAGTATTCAGGTTCAGCTTTAAAAGTATGCAAATAATCTGACCAATTTCAATAGCAATACTTAACTTTAATTTAAACACATACTTAAGCACTCTGCTCAACACAGACAAATTTACTCAAGTGCTCAGAATTAGGTACACACTTATACTTCATTAATACAGGGGCTTCCATGCAGTCCCACAACTGCTGATATACTCAATTTCCCATTCCAAATTTGTGGAATGAGTTTATTTTCCTCTGAACATGCAGCTATGAAAGCTACAGCTCATTTGTAATTAGTCTGCCTTCTATGTTCTCCCACAAATACCTGCCTTGGGAAATTGCCGGGAGCTAACTGGAATGGAGTAGTAAAGGGGCTAATTGGTAAAGACTAATTAGCTTGTTTTAAACTATTCCTAAACAGTCAGTAAATACTAGCAGATTTGGGGGGGGGGGCAGGAAAGGAGGGAGAGAAAGCGAAGGTGTTGTAGTATCTTTCACAAATGTTGTCACAGTTCGTTACAGATACAGCCACAAATGGCTTATGCAGTAAGCCTCACTCAGCCTTCGTCCTGTCATTTTGGCTCTTCGGTTTTCAAATGACAGCCGTAATTGCAGACAGTTTAATCATGGCTGGGGCCTGGGATCTGATGTTCTGAGCTGCAGATAAACCAAGCTCTTTATCAAAAGCAAAATTAAAGAACTGTCTGTAAAGATACAGAGCAGGTTAGAGGTGCCTGGTGAAGTTTCCTTCTTTTCAAACACCAGTCCAAAAGACCTGCCCAATTACACGGCCTTCTTCATTAATTTGGAAAGTGATTTCTGACCTTAGGCTTTCTTCAACACTTAACAATGCTGGTCAAACCTTCTGTCACATAAACAAACAAACCTTTTACAAACGAGGGTGTTAGCACTAAGCACCTAAAACTCCTAGGCCCAAAAGGTTCAGCCAAGCACTGGCCATTATTCAGCGGTTTCAGCCGCAGGCCCTGAAGCAAAGCATTCTGCTTATTAAAACCTCTGACTTGGAGCCAAGGGTGAAATAATATTTCAGACAAGCTTACTTTTAAGTGTTCGTTGCATATTTGTGTGCCATACATCTACTGAATCCTAGCAGCTGCAGGCAAAGGCCCTTTCTGCTAGGCCATGTACAAACAGGGCAGATGGCCAACCACAACCTGGCCTTCTAGTCAGAACACACAAGGCAGGTAGTGGGAGGAGAACATAAAGCATCTTCCAAACTGACATCTACTAGGTGATGCTCAGAGCTGTGAGAAAGGCTCCGTTCCTGACTGTGTTCAGTGTTCAGTTCCCTAAAACCATGCAGGAATCTGTGATCCTTTTATGTAAAACAAGCCACCTGCACCCTGCACCACTACTGCAATCTGAGTAAAGACTTAAAAATTCACATACACAGTCCAACCCAGGTGCAACAGGGATTGCTCAGAACAGGTTTCTCTCTCATGGGGGACCTTAATCTGTGGAGCTTTCATGTTCAGTTCTTTATTCATACAAGCCACTAAATTTTACAAGAATAATTTAGAAAAAGTAACATCTAAAGAGGAGTCAGTTTTTTCTGAACTGAAACATGCTAGGGCAGGTGGCTTAATGCTCAGTGGTCTGGCCTCGATGATAACAATCCTGTCTTTAGTGGTCAGCCAACTAGAGCTGCTGGCACTTTCAGGCTCAGGGCAAAAAGGCAATTAACTCTACAGAATAAAGGCAGAACACTTTCAGAGCAGGTCCACTAAATGGAAGCGCAGGGTTACTTACTCCAGGCTGGCAGCAGAAATTCCTAAGCCAATTCCTGCTGACATCTTGGTAAAGAAAACATAAGAAGAATAGAAAATGGTTTCTTGTCCTTTTCCGTGAGGATTCTGCAGGCGGAAGTTATCAACAACATCAGGCAGCATTGACCTAGAGATGAGCAAGGTAACAGCAAAACTCAAGCCGCAGTCTCTTCTCAAAGCTCAAACTTACTGAAAGGACCTCCCCCCTCCACTTCCTAAGATCTGATTGATGTAATTAGTTATACAGACAAGAGAATCCACTTCAAAAAGTCCTACTGCTGGACAGGAGGGCAAAAATCTTTGTAAGAAATGCACAGCCACATATTAGCATGTAGACAAACAGTAGAAAAATTATCAAACACTTTCTGGGAGGTGACAGAATTTCTTAGACTGACTGTCAGTCCAGCAGAAGTTGTGATATCAAAAAAAAAAAAACCACAACACCTTAACATTTCAAGGGACTCAATCTCTGAATGGTTTTATTCTGAAATAACTCTTGACAAGCTAATAAAATTTTCTGAAAGCACTGGGGCCCATTCTCTCTCTGCTTCAAAGAGACTGTATTTGGTGATGGGAATCGGAATGAAAGCTGTACAAATGGCAACTGTGAGTTGACTTTTTTTTTCCCAATATATGTCATGATTTGCTGTTGGAAAAAAGGATTCTGACCCCCTGTGCAGAAACGCGTGTATAGTCTGACAGCTTATCTCACACTCTGTTTCCATGATCTCTTGGAGTTTCAGCGTTTTCAGGGAACTGTCCAAATGAGTAATACAAAACAGCTCTCAGCAACAGTCGTGCCTTCTGGTCAATTTGACCTGAACAATAATTATTCCCTCTGGAAAGGACATTTCCCATCCTGCTCAATCTTGAGTAATTTTTTCCCACGTATCTTCAGTCCTCAAGAGCCAAGGACCTTGCAATCTCAGTTTCTTTTACCCACAGTCTTGTGGTATTTAATCCATAACACAGAACTACTCAAAAGGTTTTCATAGCTTGACTTATATTTTCTCTGCTACACTCTAACCTTCTGTCCCCCTCTACTCTGCCCTTGTGAAGCCCCCACTGCATCGAGGTCTGGGGCCCCCAGCACAAGAAAGATGTGGATCTGATAAAGAGGGTCCAGAGGATGGGCACGAGGATGATCAGAGGGCTGGAGCACCTCTCCTGTGAAGAAAAGCTGAGAGAGCTGAAAATGTTCAGCCTGGAGAAGAGAAGGCTCCAGGGAGACCACGGCAGCTTTTCAATTCTTAAAGAGGGCTTATAAAAAAGATGGAAAGCAACTTTTCACTCGGGCAGATAATAATAGGAATATAGGATATAGGAGGAATGGTTTTAAACTAAAAGAGGGGCAATTTAGATTAGATGTTAGGAGAAAATTCTTCACTCAGAGGGTGGTGAGGCACTGGAAGAGGTTGCCCAGAGAGGCTGTGGATGCCCCATCCCTGGAAGTGTTCAAGGCCAGGTTAGATGAGGCCCTGGGCAACCTGATCTAGTGGGAGCTGTCCTTGCCCATGGCAGCAGGTTGGAACTGGATGATCTTTAAGGTCCCTTCCAACCCAAACCATTCTATGATTCCATCTATGATTCTACGAAATTCCATCTCTTTCAGAGGCAAATTACATGTGGTACCCACTTATATATAGACATATACCCCTTCCCCACCTCAAATGCAAAATTCTCCTACCATGGCAACAGCAGAGATGCTGCAATGCTCAGACCAGAGACAAAGGCCACGAAGTACGCCAGGATCAGGTTTGGAATGGTCACTAGCATGACTGCAAAAGGAATCATCCACTGAGGAAGAAGAAAAACAGTACATATAACTTACAGCAAGCACTATTTAATGATATATGAACTGTTCCTTTCAAAGTGTAAAATTGTGCTGTGAAATGACGATTCACACGCACCAAAGCCTTGGTAGTTTGGTGAAATGACATTTCTAAAGAGCCCTGAGCCAACCTGGATTTACCTGCCCATGAGAACCAGAGAAAAATAGGAGTAGCAATGTTACTGCCTTCTCTGCCAGCATTATTAGGGCTATAACTGCACCAGTAAATTAAGCAGTCCCAAGAGCCTTTTTATCAGTCATGAAGCCAACTGGCAGACGCTGGCCATATTCAAACTACTAAGCTCTCCTAGTCACTGAAAGAAGGGTGCCCATATGTTGTGGTTTAGCCCCAGCAGGCAGCTGAGCCCCATGCAGCTGCTCACTCGCTCTTCCCAGGTGGGGTGGGGGAGAGAATCAGAAAGATGCCTGTGAGAGCTGATGGCCTGAGATAAAGGCAATTCCCTGGGTAAAGCAAAAGCTGTGTGCAAGCAAAGCAAAACAAGGAATTCACTACTTCCCATCAGCAGGCAGGTGCTCAGCCACTTGCAGGAGAGCAGGGCTCACCACATGTAACATTTTCTTGGGAAGATAAACACCATCACTCCAAACATCTCCCTTCCTCCTTCCTTCCCCCAGCTTTTATTGCTGAGCATGACACCACATGGTGTGGGACATCCCTTTGGCCAGTTTGGGCCAGCTGTCCTGGCTGTGTCCCCTCCCAGCTCCTGGTGCACCCCCAGCCTCCCTGCTAGCAGGGCAGCACGAGGAGCTGAAAAGTCCTTGGCTGTGTGCAAGAACTGCTCTGCAACAACTAAATCATCGGTGTGTTATCGTCACTATTTTCATCACAAATCCAAAGCACAGCATTGTGTGAGCCTCTACAAGGAAAATTAATTCTGTCCCAGCCAAAACAATGACATCATAGAAACGATTTTTGTGAAAAGTCCCTTAAATGATCTAGTTCCCAAACTGCACCCAGGTACTTCTTGGGCAATTGCTAATCTGTTTGTGCTGGCATTTTCCTGACAATTTAGTAATAGAGATGACCAAATGCCAGTTACAACTCATGTCATTACACTGTGTTTCAAGGGGAAGGACAGAGGTTCAGTGGTCAATTTAACCTGCAAATAACCTATTTCAGAGATCAAATTAAGTCTTGACTGAAAAAGAATTTGCTTATGCCTTCATATCCAGTGACTACTTGAAAGCAGCCTAGGTACTTGGCAGTAACTAAAGCCAGGAAGGCAGTGGGGTTTACTTCACATAGTCAGACACACTCACAACGTTGCACAAGTCACCAAGACTCCCCTCGAAACTAAACTAATTTTGGCTGCTCAGGATTTGTTTTCTGGCAGTACTTAAAACCACCAGATTTCTTCCACTTCCACTTGAGGCAATGGGCTTACAGACTTGACAATCCACTATTTTAAATGCTGATTGAACGCACACAGCCCAGCTGTCCCATATCCATCACATGCTCCATCTCCCACGCCTGTGAACCATGGGCACGGCACACGCAGAATCCAGAACCAGAGGCTTATCTACAGGGCTTTTTAATGATGGGGGATTAGTTTAACATTAAGTGTTTCAATCCTCTATAGTCGCAGCTGGGGAGCTGAGGGTATGAGAAGAGCTTTCACAGAGAGTGATTCCCCTAAGCACTGCTATTTACAGTTTGGTATGATAAGTGATTCTGGGAGTCCTGGAGTCTAATCCATTATGTTTATGTTTTAAATGCATTTCCCATCTAAAGCATTTTCTCCTAACCTAAGGAGGCAGAAAATAACCTTTCCTGACTGCAAGTTCCCAGCACAGACACATAATCCTTGCATAGCCCGGTGTTGTGTCAAAATCATTATTTCACCACAAGAGAGCACTCCAGCAATACAAGTTTTTAGGTTGCTTATAAGCAATTTTATGACAGGCTTACGCTCCACATGGGGCCGCCACTCAGAAACCAAAGCACTTAAACAAAATTCTAGATTGATAATAATAATCATTGTAATTGTAATTTTCTACTGAAAGACAAGCACGACCCACAAGACTAGGCTGCAATGCCCTAGAGTTTCACTCCTGCAATGGTAGTGCAATCATGGGGGCAGTGTTCCTGCTGCAATAAACAGCTAATGAGTCTCACTCCTTCCTACTGGTAAAGCAAAAAAGCTCTGCTATTGGCACCCTGCTCCCTTGTCACTGCGAGTCATAGACAATATCCCACAGTTGTCACGTGTATTTCTTCCATTCACTGGCAACATTATGGAAGAGGAACCTTCTGGGATGGGAAAGGTGTTGCTGACCTGTGCAGCAGCTCATTAGGAAGGGCAGATCGGGAAAATGTGCAGCTAGAATGTGAGGAGCAAGAGAAAGTGGCAAAAGGGCTGCACAGCCAGGATCCACACAAGGGCATGCCTCCCTGCTGAGCAGTGCTGAGAGATGGCAATCAGACAGCGGGGTATGGGTGGTGAGATGAACAGATTGGGGAAATTTGGGGATTTTTTTAAATTTTTTACTAAGTTCTCCTAAACCCACAGGAGTACAGAAGGCCCAAAATGCCAGTGAGACCCCCCTCTTAAGGAAGTTTGCTGCCTCCCTGGAGCCCTGGTTAAAGATGTTAGAAGAAAACTTCCTAGCCTGGTATGGACCTCAGATTATTATCCATTATTACTTCTTCATCTAGGCAGTGACGTAGTTGTAATGAGAAACCCCAAGGGCAATCAAAAGAGACTTCGGGGCTTTGGGATTAGTATTTAAGGGATCAGGAGCACAGGTAGTGTTTCCCTGTATCCTGCCAGCTGCAGGGAATGATATTGGTGAATGCCCAGCCCTCTAACCTAGCAAGATTTCTCTGCAAGGTCACTAGCAGAATTTTGGCTGTTTTTTTCTTCTTTTTTTTTGGATCATGGGGTTGGTCTGGACAACATCAGGCCTGCTGGCGCACTTCTCTCAAAAGGGGAAAAGGATTCTTGCTCAAGAGTTAGCAGGGCTGATTGAAAAAGCTTTAAACTGGATTTGAATGGAGAAAGGAATAAAATCAGGCTCATTTATTTTTCAACTGTCTTGGGAATCTGGAGAGGTCCCAGGTGACTGGAAGCTGGCAAATGTTGTCCCAGTTTTCGAGAAAGGCAAGAAAGAAGGCCCTGGTAATTACAGGCCTGTCAGTCTCATTTCAATGCCTGGTAAAATTATGAAGAAGATTTTTCTGGGAGTTATTGAAAAACACCTGAAAGGCAATGTCATCATTGTCATTGCCAACAGAGGTCCACAACGGGAAAGTCCTGCTTAATTAACTTAATTTTCTTTTATGGCAAAGTTACCCGTCTAGTTGACCAAAGGAAGCCAGTTGATGTGATTGTTTTGGGCTTTAGCAAAGCTTTTGATACTGTTCCTCACAGTACCTCTCTGGACAAAATGTCCAGCATACAGCTAGACAAACACACAATATGATGAGTGAACAATCGGCTGTTGGGTTGGGCTCAAAAGTTTATAGTAAATGGGGTTACATCAGGCTAGCAGCCAGTCAGTAGCAGAGTTCCCCAGGGCTCCACTTTGATGGCAGTTCTCTTCAATGTTTTCATAAATGACCTGTACACAGGACTCAAATGCATGCCAAGTAAGTTTGCAGATGAAACTACACTGGGAGGAGCTGTTGACTCCCTTGAGGGTGAAGAAGCCTTGCAGAGAGATCTTGCTAGGCTAGAGGGCTGGGCATTCACCAGTTGTGTGAAGTTCAACAAGATCAAGTGCCAGATTCTGCACCTGGAATGGAGTAATCCTGGATTACCCCCATAGAAACTGGGGGACAAGAAACTCAAGAGTAGGCCCACAGAAAGGGATCTGGAAGTTTTGGTTGACAGTAAAAGGTCTGGAGGGCAAGATGTATGAGGAGCGGCTGAGGTCCCTTGGTTTGTTCAGCCCAGAGCAGAGCAGGCCGAGGGGAGGCCTCATGGCGGCCTGCAGCTCCCTCACGAGGGGAGCGGAGGGGCAGGCGCTGAGCTCTGCTCTCTGGGGCAGCGACAGGACCCGAGGGAACGGCATGGAGCTGGGACAGGGGAGGGTCAGGCTGGGTGTGAGGGAAAGGTTCTGCACCCAGAGGTGGCTGGGCACTGGGACAGGCTCCCCAGGGCAGTGGTCAGGGCACAGAGCCTGCTGGAGTTCAAGAAGTGTTTGGACAATGCTCTCAGACATAACATAGGGTCAGATTTTTAGGAAGTTCTGTGTGGAGCCAGGAGTTGGACTCCATGGTCCTTGTGGGTCCTTTCCAACTCAGGATATTCTATGATTCTTTGAAAAGCTAATGTTGGCTAAGATGGAAGCCAAGGTTGTGAGGTTTCTTCTTTAGCAAATTTAAGCCTTAGAATAAGGGGCAAACACACACACGTGCACAAACGTCCACACTGTCTCCAAGAACCTTTAATACTTAAACACAAGAGAGAGGTTCCATTTTTTAGACATCTCACCAAAAATACGAATCAATAGTTGCCACGCTTAAAATTTCTAATGACAATTCCACCTCCAGTCACTGAGAGACTTACTGATTTTAAGTTCAATGTCTGTCCCATGAGGACAGAGCAGACAATCTAAGTGTAACAAAGCCTATGGAAGCAGAAGCAAGTAAACTGCAGGGCATAATTTCTAGCCTGTGCATCAACCTGACCATGGGAAGGATCCTGCTTGGGTATGATGCTATATTTCCAGGGAGTCTAGGCTTTGAACTTCCAGTCAGTGTAGATACTTAGTCAGCACACAGATGATTGATCATCTCCTGGGGGGAATGAATAGAAAGGGAGTAATACCAGTGGAAGGAAGTCAGGATTCTTGTAACTTATCAACCTACCCTGCACAACCAGGGTACCTGTGTACCAACCTACACAGTGAGGTCTCCTCAGCACAGAAATGCTTTTATAGGAAAGTGAATCTGGAGCAGTTCTATTTATTTTATTTATTTTTCTCCAGAAAACTTTATTTCAAATTACCTCTTCACCCTGAAAGCTGAGCAGAATTTTAGTGAAGAACTTTTTTTCTCCTGCCTTCTTGCCTTCCAGATGAACATACCTGAGTGACAAACATCACAGCCTTGGATGATGTGGTTTGTTTCACAGTGAGAGAGAACAGGTTAGTTGTACAGATCACACAAGGTGGTAGTACGGGAAGCCCCTGTGATGCATTGCCAGACACAAAATGAGACAGTGAGCACACAGGAAGCATTCACAGTCCCTTGGGAAATGTCTACAAGGTGAAATAGAGAGGTGGCTTTCTTCACTCCAACTCCTGCTTAGACCATAATGCAGTCAAGCAACTCAACTGTACAATTAAGCTAAACTGTGTTTACAGAAGTGCTGACAGGCTCTCCAGTCATGTTAAACTGAATTTAGAGAGCCAAGATGGTTGAAGAAAGCATAGCCAAATAGGCAGAGGAAGAGATTTCCTAAGGAGGAAATCTGCATTTTCTGGTCCACTCGATGGTCCAATACTGCTTTTGGCAATTCTCTTTGCTCCAGTGGTAAAAAGAAATGAGGACAGGACTTAGATTCCAGATGTCTGCTTCAAAACACATAACAGTCCAGCTTATTTGGAATATGGGTTTTAAAGTTACTTGTGATTCTTTGTAAATCATTCCAACACTGATTGTAATTGCAAGGAATGATAACTATTCAATTATATTCAACAATTGTCTCCAGATCTAAACTTTTCAGTTTTGTTCAGACTTTGACATAGAACTTCAGCATGGATTTTCCAAGTCCTCATGCTTTGTTGTACACAAGGCAGACAATTTCCTTCTTTCCTCTTTCACAAGTAATTGAAGGTAAACAGGGGAAAATGGGGAGGAACAGGCCTATACAATGATTCACTGAGGATGATGACAGAAAATTGCTGCTGTCTGCACTAAGTGAGGGACTTAAAATAATCCATCAGAGACAAGGGCAGACTCCCTGAGCTGGCTTTGCAGAGCTGTGTCAAAGTTAAACTAGGCTTCTTTTCTCAGGCAGGTCAGGTAATTTCTTTTACTTCACTAATAACTGTCCCTCTCCATTCAAGGGATGTGGGCACCCCTCTCTGCTTAGGTTTCTAGAGGAGGATGTGGAACAGACTTCTGTTTCCTCCTCTGTGACTGAATTAAAAATGCAGTCAGCTTAGCATCATACATAAAAACAAAACTAGTCTTGTAAAACAGATAACTTGTCAACCTGAGACAACATAGGTCTGAATTTATAAAACATCATTCGGGCTCACTTCTTAGAGTGGTGTAATGCAAACCTTGTGCAAATTCTTAACAACAGCAAAAAAAGGCTGAGATACCCCTTCAGCATCAACCTATTTCTCAAAAGTTTCTCTTGAAAGCTTGGAATCTGTCTGAAATTTGGTGTAACAATTTTAAAACAAACTCTAAAACTGAGCAAGTTTTTTGTAGCTTGAGGTTATAAGCGCTTGAAATAGTTCTTGAAGTGGCTCCAATTGTCACAGTAAGTGAGCACAAGCAGATTTCTTTTCTCTAAGGATTTGCTTACCGAAATCCCACATGCTGCACACTTCTTGCCAAATCGCTGCAGAAACTTCTGCCAGAAGGGAATGCTCACAGCTGCTGATACCTACAATTAACAAAAAAGCAAATCTGTGCTGTGCTTACTACCACTGTCTTCGTACACAGGCTGTAGAGTTCACAAATATCTTTCTGTCTAGTACATGAGGGTCTGAAAGGCAAATGAACATTTAGATTACTGTTTCTCCTCATCCCTCTCCAAGGGATTTGTCTGATTCACTATTATGTTACAAATGAAAACTATGAGGCTTTTCCGTAATCAAGTATCAGCGGACAAAAACTTTCCTTTTCCTACTGTAAGCCACATCAGTTAAAGCTATACAGTCATTAGAGTCCAAGCTTATTGCAAATAGTCAAACTTTGTGCCAATGTCTTTTGACTCATGGTCTGAAACTGAGACATGATAATTTGATTAAGCCCTACCCCACTGTGCAGGAAGAAAACTGAAGCAGAAGACAAACTTTTCTTAAAGTATACTTAACGTACATATTCCACCCTACAAGTTTATTCTCAGGAACAACCTCTAATGGAAATAGTCACTTATAATCAACATTACCATACCATATATTATAATACTTACCTGATAGCAATTAACAACTACAGGCAATATAGTACTAATGCACTAAAATATTTCTACTAACAACAGTCTTACAACTGATCTAAATTCAAATGTCAACTCACTGTTATAACTATATTACACTTTTCACTGGCGTTGCTTCCTCTTCTTGGTATCCGTTACTTGCAGAGCCTTAAGATACCCAACAGTCAGCTATTGCTCTCCAGCATTTTGGTTTTATTACTGGAAAAGATCTGTCTTATAATGTAGGAAAGGAGGAATCAAAAAGGATACAAAGGGTTGGAGGTTGGAACCAAGAAGTGGAAATGAAGTTCCCCTAAAATGGTTCCACAAAATCTCTGTGCCAATTTGGTCAGAAATCATGAAATTCCTGAAAATGGCTGTTGCAGTGTTCTATGTGGTAGATATGTCTCTACAAAACATTAAAAATATGCAGTAGAAAGACATCCCAGTAACTTTGCAACAATAAACTGTTGACTTGCGCTAAAAAGACTTTGGTCAGAAGGATGAAGACTGCAGTTTTCTACTAATACTATTTGTAATTGTAAAGTAAACCATACACTACAGCAGCAGTGTGTAACTGAGTTATAGGTATCACCTAAACAGAGCAGAATTCTACCTCTGCATGTCAAGAAAAAGGGTTCTGTAAAAAGATCTTTTTATCACACTGCCAATTGCTCTAAAGAAGAACCTTCATGTCTCTAGATAGTTTAAATATTTATCTTTGTGAGCTACCTGGCCCAGAACGCTCATGCGTATGAATGCACAAACTAAGGCTGTTTAATTTTCTGCTTATCAGACTGGGGAAGGGGAAAAAGGAGCTAAAATTCCAGACCTCCTTCCTGGGCATCTTTTGCTTTTTGTAGGAGCAGAAAGTGACTCGCAGATAAAATCAACAAGGAATGAATTAAAAGCTTAAAAATTACAGTAGGAAGTGTCAGCTTTATTCGAAACACACATTGCAAACAATGGTATAGCACTTTAACAGCTCCATCTAGACACAAAACTCTTCTTGTCTTTTATTATTTTGAACTAAAAAACAGCAAGATTCAGCTAGCAAATAAAAATACAGGAGAGAGGTACAACTCACCAAGATGGTCACCACCAAATACTGGAAGTGATTGCGAAGATCGGCTGCATGAGTACAGAACAGGACAAAGTTGCTCTGCTCCAGCTGTTGAATTGAAGATATTTGGTGACCACCAAAAGAAGGAAAAGGAAAAAAGACACAAAAAAACCATCACACTCCATACTAGCGAAACATATTTGGAGACTGATTTCTTCAATGTACGGTTTGGGAGCCTTGTTTTTTCTCATTTGCAGTAACATAATGAAACAGTAACTCTCCTGCTATCTGGAGTAACATGCCAGAAATATCAGGACAAGCAAGAGGAAAACCATGCTCCTAACAGGGAAAAAAAAAATGACCAAAACAGGAACTGCCTTATGAGACCATTCTGCCTAAAGACTCTATTCCCTATGTTGCAATTGCCTTGTGTCATGGTCACAGTCACAGCTGCAGACTACTGCAAGAAATTGCCCTTCCTTTTCCATAGCCATGCCATAAACCTTTCACCAGAAGCTCTGATTCCCTAACAAGTTACCCTTTAACTGGAATTAATCACATGCCAAATTCTTGTATTAAAGCAGCTAACTGCAAGTTCTGTATGCAACCTTGTCTAATGAGCATAGCTTTAGGTTAGATAATTTGGTAAGTTTTAGTGCTCGCTGCATGGGAGGATCTGGCCGCATTACATTATAATGGCAGATGAAGCTGCAGCAACCATGCTTTTGCAGAACTCATGGGGTTCTGAACACCAAAATATGGTTCGGGCACAGCTTGGGCAGTTCTCTAGAAGTGGAATGACAGAGGAGGATTTGATACTTGTGCCACAGCAGCATGATCAACTCTTGCTTCTTTGTGTGCTTGTAGATTACCAGCAGCTAATCATCTGCATATAAATTAGGCCAAAAGCTATATCCCTTCTCCATTGCACCAAACCCTTCCCTAGCTTGTGGCCCAGTTTCCTCTGCCTTCATTTCATATGTAGAATATCACACTCCAGGATTATGGCCAATGCATCTTTACCTGCCCATTCTTTTGCTCATCAGTAATCTGTTCACAGGGGAACACCCTAAGTCAGTGTTCCCCACCCCCAGAATGAATAATAGCAAGGGTTGCACATGCTGGCTGAACTGGAGCAATGCAAATTCCAGCTTCTGCCTCCCCTTACACCTTCCCTTTAGTCTGTACAAAAAGAAAAATAGAGATATGGCGTGACAGAAGATCGTTTCCTCTTTGGGTGTTGTCAGCAAGTAGTTAGCTATAAGCAACCGGATTTGTGTTGTACTCTTACTGACTGAATGGATGCTGGAAGGATCTGGACCACAAGGGACTCTCATCATTCTTCTCCCTGTCTCTGCTGTTGCTCTTGGTGCCTGCAACTGATAGATTGCAAAAACGCTTCTCCTCGTTTCTCACGCTTAGGCCATCCAGAAAGGACTGGCAGAAGCGGTAAATGACAGCCTTACTAACTGCCCAAATCCACACCAACAGGAAACTTCAGTGCTTCTCTGGCAACCAGGCTTTCAAGCAGTCTTTCCAATAAACTTTCTAATTCACCATGACTACTGGTGAACACAGCACCGGTCTTTCACGTGCCCAGTTCTTGTCCTCTGTCCTAATATTCACTGTGATCCGTGGCTCATGTGACTAAGAGTCTGTTGACAAAAACATGGATATTTTCAAAATAAAGCCAATTCAACTGGTATGAACACAGCAACAGATTCACATCAAAGCCATGTATTTATTGAGTTGAACATAGCTTACAAATCAAGCTTTAAAAGAGCCCCGGACTACGGAAAGTAGATTTGCTTACTGAGTGGCTTTAAGTTTTTTCTATAGCTTCTCTTTATGGGAGGACATACCACATCATTTTGTGAGAGCCCCATTCAACTGCAGGTCCTGATTTGAAAATTAGCTCTGTCTAGTTCTGAAATAGCTAACACCACCTGCCTCTGAACATCTTCGTACTCTGACCTAATGCCTTCCATCACAGAATACTCCATCAGAACCGGTTCAGCCACTGTCTGAGAATAGTCACCTATGCAAAAGAAAGGGGCCGTGGTTTAAAGCAGCACACACTATAGAGAAGAACAGAGAGAAGAGCAAAAACATTCTTTAAGCAACTAACACCACAGGAGACTGTAGATGGATAGCATATAATAGCCAATCTGGGTCACTGGGACTAGTTCCTTACCTTTCATGAAAAAAAAAAAAAAAAGAAAAAAAAAAGAAAAAAAAAAGAAACATCTTTAAATGGTCAGGTCTATGGTCTTCCTTCTCACTTGAATGAACCATCTCCAGCTGCACAGGACCCCAGGCACCAAAAAAGACTCTGGTTCCCTACTGATTTGCAGAGGAAGGCACCACCCCCTTGATCACCACCTCCAGTCACAAGCCAAAGGTTATTTGCATTTGAGCTGCCTCAGACTCTTCCATGCCGAGACTGGAAAGAGGCCAACACACAGCCACAGTCTGAAGTTACCTGAACTGCCGTTGAGATGAGAAGAAATGAAGCTGTAAGCTTCACATATGGACCATGCTTCATGGTGAGCCCAAGCCCCTTGCAAAAAGGAATTGCTCTGTCTGAATTCAAGGCATAAGGATCTAAGAGGAATAGAATACATAAAATAACAATATTTTCCAGAGACAATCATGAAATAATTATTAATAAATTTAGGCATATTTAGATGTATCTTACCATCTTTTTCCTTTACTCCAAGAAAAAGAATGATAATTCCCAGAAGATACACACCTCCTATAACCCCTGCTGCAATCATATAAACTTTTGCCTTTGAAGAGAAAAAAGATATATTTGAAATCGTGACAGGAGAATGACAAGTCATATGAAAATTTCAGTCTCTTTCTGGTGAGTCATCTGCAAATGAAGAAATGCCCATCTAAACAGAACTAACTGTCTGTCTTTTACCCCTCTAAAAATGTTCACTTCTGCAATTCATTTATAAACAACACCTACTTAAGGATAAATCCAGGACACATGGGTACATATTTCTTGGGGGGAAAAAAGAAGCTGTGAACAAAAGGGCTACTGTGTTGGCAACCAGAACATGTCAAAAATTTGCTTATGTTGAGACTAGCTGTAGACATACACAGTCATCTGTCAAAAACATGCAGCATCCATAGAACGATTCTGATTTTTTTTCAAATCCAGTCAATCTAGCTACACAGACTCCAACCTCTATCTTCATACTGGGTAGAAAAGGATTCAGTGCTGATGCAAACATAACTACTATAGTTGCTGCATTTATACGTAACGGTATTAAAATCTTACTTTAGGCTTTAATTAATTTTAGAAAACATTCTTTCATAGTGATATTTTGAGAATATGGTAGCTTGCATGGTTGTTTTCCCAGTTAGCTAATGAAATGCTCAACAAATTCAGAAATCTTTGCTTTCTATTAGCCAGATGAACAAACCCTCCAAGGATACCTCCCACACAATCAAATCATATTTATTGCTTCTAACTTTGATTACTGCGACTCTTGAATAAAGCTTTAAAATTTTATTTTGCTTTAGCGTTCTGTTTTTTTTTTTTTACTGTGTTATGAAAGATAAAATAAGTGCAGGTTATACAGCTTTGTGACACAATGATTACTTGATAGGAAAATTGAATTCTGAATGATCGGTTAGATGTTGCAAATGACAGGATTATAAATCTGGAAATGAAGTGGTAAATGGGCAAGCAATTACAAGAATGTACTCCCAAATATAAAGTCACTTAGTGTAGATGCAAAGGTAGACAGATGCACCACTTAAGCGCTTCAATTGATGATCTTCAAGTGTTCATTTAGACAATCTTCAAGTTGACAACTTTTATTAAGATACTTACATTTCAGAAAGGGACGTGGTAAAATAAAGAATAGTCCTGTACTCCTTTATTTGGGATAAAAATATTTTGGATACAGAATTATAAACTTAGTCACAGAGTACATTCGTACTACTAGTTATGGCTTGTACAGACTGCAGAAGTGTAGATACCTGAATTCACTTAAACGAGGTATAATTTCAGCCTCTAAAGCAGTCTTGCCAAGACAGAAGGGCTAAACCAAAAAAAAAGCTAAATTTGTTATTTTTTTTGAAGCAATTGAATTAAATGTTTTCTTTGACAGGTCTTACTTAAGTGTAATTTGAACTATTCACCCAAACTATTAAGGATATTCATGGTGGGCCAAATAAGATTCTCTGACCTTACACAAAACTTGTTAGCCCATCATAATCATATCAATGTCTATGCTTGATTTGCAGTAAGCAAGATACACTCTCCTAAGCTGTGTGTTTCACATGGAAGTTCTATACAGAAACAATTTCAGGAGAGCTTAGATGCAAAATAATCATTTCTTCCACTTCATTTCTTTAATAATCAGCAAAGTAATCTCAGTCATTCACAAGCTCTGTCTTTAAACAAGGTGTGCTCTTGAGCAACTCGGAATCAATCTTTGTGATGAAAGGGGTCAGGGTCATATTCCTGAACGGTTCTAAGAGGAACCATCAAGATTCAACCTCTTCTAAATATTTTTATTTTTTTTAAGACTAAGGCTGATGGAGGTACTTCAGGTTCATAGCCCTTCCTCAACTTATAACTGAATGTCCATCACTCATACAACTGAGATTCAAGATTCAACATCTCCTGCTGATCATCTGGTTGGGTGCATATTCTGTTGTGCACCATGCTAACAAAAGGCAAACACGCTGTCATACGACGCAAAGCAGCTCCCCCAAGTGGCTTGATGGCTATGCAAGCTCCCATAAGGCAACCAAATTGATGCCGGGTCATGTGAATGGCAAAAAACTGTGGTCTTCACTATTGCCAGAGCTGTTCATGCACACTATGCCAGAGGGCTCTTTGGGAAAGAGGGTAGGAGGGAACAAGGAGTGAACAGAACCTTGCCCATGGAAAACAGCTGGACACCATAATCCAAACTATTCTCAACCATGGGATACTACTCACTTACAAAACCTCAGAAGATTAACACACAAAATGGAGGGAAAAGGGAAAAAAGTAACAAAAGTAAATAAAGAGAAAAAGCTTACCAAAATAAACAAATGCCTGCATGTAAATAAAGAAGTGAAATGAGGAAAACAAAAGAAATAAGCAAATATCCAAACTTTTTTAAACCTTTGATTAAGCTAGTTTGAAAAACTGTACTTTAGGATAGTGTAAAAGCAGTAGGAATAATGTTAAACGGATATAACATACAACAGATTGATCAGTGAAGGTAATATCTTTAATTAAATCATACTTTTCCAGTTGAGGAAAAAAAGGAAGACAAGATTCCAGTCACAGTTCCCCTTCTTCAGATATGAAAAAGAAACAGATCTGAAACATGTGTGTTTGTCTAAAAGCTTCTGCATTGTTTTCCAGTGTTAGTAGCTAGTTTAATGAAAAAATGTTACTTCCATTTAAAAAAACTCTGGCTAGTTTAGGCTATTTATCTGATTTTTTTTTTTAAGTAAAAAACCTGCTTGATATGCAATACATTGTGAAGCTTCTTCGTTCATCTCCCTCCTACCTCAACAAGCACAGGAAAGCACGTGGTTAGAAAGAAAATAAATCAAAATCATCTATTTTTTCCTTGGCAGCCAATTAGGAGATTTGAAAGTGGAAGTTGGTGATTATGACATAAAGCAGATTCAGAAAAGGAATCTGCTGTGCAATGAAATTCAGCTTGCACCACAACTCTTCAAGCTACTCCTCTCCACAATTCACAGAGCTGTAATAGCACAGTGATTTCCTACAGCAATCCATTGTCCACTAGAAGCTAAAAAGGAAGAAAGGATAATGTTCTGCGTCTTGTTAAAAAATACACCAGAAGTTACCTAATGAGCAGCTTCAAAAACACTTTAATCAGCTACAAAACGGCACAGCCACTTAGAGAATCAGCTCAGCTCTCCCCAGGCAGTTTCCCAGCTCAGCTGTCTGAGAAGACTTACAAAGGCCTGTGCCAACAAAAGAGATGAGGTAGCAGAGAGGCAGAGAATAGCACCTGGGATAGGGGGATGCGTGGCTCAGTCACCTTCCTGGACTGCCTGTGCTGGTGCCAGGATATGCTAATTCAAAGGGTATGTGAAATCATGCCTTTAGCTTGTGATTTTACTGCTGCTGAAGACTGGGAATAGTAGCTATTCAACCCTTACACGCAGACCACTGGCTACAAATATGTACATCCTGATCAGCACTGTGCAATTGAAATTAGACTGAGGTCAAAGAAGCCTTCTTCATAGGGAATTTTATATATGAGTATATGCACTGACAGAAATGGATGAAGATATAAAAAGTGAGACTGACTCTAGCAAGTGGTAATATGGAGCCAACAAACTGCTGGTTTCACAAGTGACAGAAAAAATACTAGTTAAGGCATTTGCTTGATTCAGGGCCTGTTTCAAGACCACTGGAAATAATGAAGATGGTCAAACTCTGTCACAAAGATTTGGATCAGGTTTTAGGATTACCTCTTATACATAAAACTTCCTCTATTTCTCCAAAAATGGAGAACTGAAGCATAAACAGATTAAATTACTTGTGTTGGATTACAGGAAAAACCTGCTTTAGAAAAAGAAATAAACAAGTGTGGACCTCAAGGTTCATGCCACATGTTAACCACTGAGCCCTGTTCCTACTTACTGCCTGATCCCAACCATTTACTTTCAACAGTGCTTTATACTTTTACAAGAATACAGATTCTAAGTAGGACTTAGTTTCTTGCATGTAACAGCCACTATTTTTTGCAGAAGATCCCTACTGATACCTGCTTTGAGAAGCAATGTTGCTGAACTGAGAGATTCTGCTCTAGCCTCCTTTATTTTCTTACTAAGCTTCTATTTTAAACTGCAGATCAGCCCCTAGAGAAATAAAAGTGTGGCCATACACCTTCTAGACACTTTATAGTTCAGCATCTTCAGCAAAGCTCCTCAGTATAATCCTTCTGCCACACTCAGAAGTGGTTGCAAAGACAATAGACAGGAACCCTTGATGTTAAGAAGGCAGTCTCAGCACCAGCATTGCTGCTTTCAAGGAAGTCATGTTCAAGCTCATCTGGCTGGGTGATGTGATATTACAGGAAGAACATGTCCCCCAAAGTCCAGGCTGGATGGGGCTTTGAGCAACCTGGTCTAGTGGAAGATGTCCCTGCCCACGGCAGAGAGGTTGGAATGAGACGATCTTTAAGGTCCCTTCCAAGCCAAGCCATTCTATGATTCTGTGATTCTCTCCCGAAGAGATTTTACTGTGCTCCCACAGACACTTACTTGATGGGACAGGGAATCCGAGGGCTCAGGGAAGCTGGGACTGTCATGCCAGGAGTCGGTAGGGCTGGTCGTGTTTAGTGGGGGATTCATGGTGCAGTGATGAGAGAGATGAGCACTGGCCACAATTTGCCCCTGAAGTGCAGCTCCAATCAAGGTCCCAAGAACTTCCATGGTCATTCCTGGAGAAGGAAGCACAAACGTGCATTGAGGATAAGAACCTGATCCCTCCACTGTTCACAAGCCTGCTCATTTATCTCACTGAAGAACAACCTCATCGAAGCAATATAATTTTATTTTGTATGGATTAAGCAGAAAAAGCAACACCAAGAACAGCTGAACTGGAAGGTCAGTAATAGAATAGTCTCAAGGAGAGAGAGTTTTGCCACTGGATTTCTGGTCAGCTTTTAGATGCTTCCATGGAAGAGCCCCTTTTATGCATGCTGCATGATAAATATGACTGGGATTAAGAGCCATAAAGGGATAACACGAAAACTTCTCATCTTGAGGACAAGAGCTGAATTACAGATTAAATACTGAATGCCACTTTTCCAAAGCACAACTAGGAGCCATAACATCAAACTTTTCATGTTTGACAGTAACTTTGTCAAATATTTTGGAAGTCGCTTATCTGCTCAGACCTCTAGGTCCTCCAACTGTAAAATGAAACAGGGCTTACCTTGGGTTTATGTTGGAACTAATCCAGCTGTAAAGCTCTTGACAACAGCAGATGCTGTTCTTAACTGCCTAAGGCTGCAGTCAGGCAGAACTAGGCACCTCAGCCTCAGAGCGTGGTTTAGATCACTCCAGCACCATCAGTACAAGGGAGCACCTAAAAACCAGCTAGTCTCCATTTCGGAAAGCAAAGATATCTAACCACAGGTACCCAGATCATGCTCCATGCACTCAAAATCAAAGCAGTTAGTTGTTACAACCCCGCTGCCAGTGACTGTTGAGTAATTTGGGTTTAGACCCTTCTCATTCTGAGGGATTTCAAGCCTACCGCTCCTATTTCCACGCAAGATGACCATACCCAGCATCCCCAGTGCAGGGAGATAAACTGAGTTCCTGTCCTAGCTCCAGGTACTATTTAAGCATTTTGCATAAAGATTCATAGGATTAAGTACATGAACAGATTAGGAACAAGGACCAAGACTCACTGCTTCTGAGAGAATATTCTTCTCATTGACCTAAGCACTAGGGCTCCTTCTACTAAAAGGGTTAAGCACTGCACTTCAGACAGGACAGTAACAAAAGCTGTAAGCAGCTATGGAAAATCAAGGAAGGAAAAGGCAAGACAGGCACACAGGAGACTTGGATCAGGTAAATCATTGCCAGTATGTTCGCACACAGAGAACGATTCTGAATGGAAGATCTGAGGCTTCGTGTTACATAAATTTAAACCAAGAGGTTAAAAAAAAAAAAAGTTTCTTCCCCAAACTTCATGCCTAATCTTCCCAGCAATGATACAATTTAATCCACACAAACAAAAGCGGCTGATGGTGGAAATCCTAACCTCAAGCTGATCTGAATTGTTTTGCCACAATCCAGTCTCTGATGCATCTCGCAGAGCTTCCAAACTCTTCTGTTTGTGCTGTCCCAGCACAAAAGAAGTAATACCTGAGTCACGCCTTTCATTCAAAACACCACCTACAGCTTTATAACCTTTATCTAAGACACCACATCAGCATTTTACCAAGCACCTGCATACAATAAAACTCAGAAACATTATTATAGGCAACAGAAACACAACTATTATGAAACTTCTTATTTTCTAAGAAGTGCCAGGAGCTGAGAATCAGGCAGATTTCAAAGTTTTGGGGTGCTCAGAATTGGTAATGTGTTACTTTCCACCACAGCAAAGAAAGCAGATCTCCTGGAGAAAAGATTGTACCTTGGAGTAGGTTCTATTTTGCCCAGATATAAGTAGTATTTATGTGAAAACAACTTTGGAATCCAGCATTTCTATCATGCATTTACAGTACAGAGCAGGAGAAAATGTATAATAAACAGTTCTGCTTCTCTCCAGTAGAGGGGAGTGGATCCTCTGTCCCCAACCTTTTGTTTTTTAAAACACACCAGATTACACCGCTGTTTGTCTCTAAGCAATTGAAGAAATGCCTGAACAACTAACTGCATCCAAGAAAGTCTGTCAATGAGAATTCTCTATGAAACCCACAGAGAAGTAAGAGAAGAGTTTTTAAGTAAGGTCTTGCTAAAAAATAATAATAATAACAAAGAAATCTCACATAGTCATAACCATTATAAGAAAACTCATCTCCAAACAGATGTTATTTCAAAATAGACAAAAATACTAACACCTGAGAAGCCAAAATTATGGTTAATTGCACCACCCTAAATTATATTAGTAGAACAGCTGTATACTATAAAGTTAAACACTTTTCTGAACGGTAAAATGACACTATAAATGTACAACACCTCTTACCCATGGAGCTCAAGAGCATTTATTAGCAAGAATTTCACATGCCTGTGAACTTATATTGGACTAGCAGATAGGAAAGCACATTTATTTGGATCACAGCCTCTGAAGACATAAAACCAGACAACAGAAAACACTAGGTATGTGGATTTAGTTAGAATTCAAGCCAGATGACTCGAGATCCAGTCACTGCCAAAGAATATAACACAACTGGAATCTCCTGCTGTTTAGCTCTGTGACTGCTAGCCCCGGCTTTCTCTTGACATAGTTGATGATAATGCAAATTACAACCAATCCATGTGGCTGAGAAGGGCCTGGGTTGCGCAGGGGATATTAGATCTAGAATTTCTGGTGTGATATTTTAGCACTTCTGGCCATATCATTGTGCCTCTATGGTCCAGTTTTCTGTATACTCGAGCAAGTATGCTGAGGGTTAGAAGAACTAAGGGAAGAGAAAAGGGTTCTTGCTGTGAAAACAGATGCAAAAACAACAACAAAAAAATCATAAGCTACTCTAAAGCGACACTGAAGGACTAGTTAAGACAGAAAAATCTTTCATGTGACATCTGAGCACTCTTTTCTCTTTGCCTTGCTTAATGCTAGCGAACATGAGAGACAGCAGCTACACAATACAGAAGGCGTGAGAACAGAGCTGAGGAGAGAAGGAAGCAAGAAACTGTTCTTACATGCATTTTGTGAGCTATACAGGAATTCTTGAAAAGATTTTCATTGCACTTTTTGGTTTTAACAATTTGCTTCAAAGCAAAATCTTTGTGTGGTTTTGGAGAGCAAAGAGATAAGAGCCTGAGATATGGTCTGTAAGCTGTCATTCTTTTAACTAATACAGTCAGAGTGTTAGTTATATAACAAGATCTTTCTGCTAGCTACCTGCAATACCTTAGATTTAAAAAGACACAGACATAATAAAAAGAGAGATTTTAATTGGTGTGAATGTTCACACACACACAAAAAAAAGAAAATCCAAAGTAAAATAAAAAAAAAGCTCAAAATTACTTTCAGACTTTTTTAATGGAATGTAAAATGAGATCAGCACTTTGTTATTTCTCCTAAAAATCATCTTTAAATGAAATAATTATTCTGCATCCAGGCTTTGGGTAATTTTTATTTTTCTCCTGGCTAGCAATAAACTGAAAAGAGTTTATAGCTAATTTGACAATTTGAGACAATAAAACATTAATATCTCCCATTTAGCTAGAAAAATTGAAGCGTCTACAGGACAAAATACTTCTCATCAGATATTAAAAATCTCATGTAGAAGTCCAATCTAGGGACACAAAACATTAGGAACTTCCTATAGCTAGAGAATGATTTTAAATAAAAGTCAGCCCCGATCCACATGAGAAAGCCCGTATCACACTCACGGTATGCCGTTGCAGAATCTCGCTCCTTCTGGTCTGTGCTGAGAAACATGGTGAGAGCAGTATATGGTACCTGGAATAGCTATGCAAAAAAAGAACATCATTCAGGAAGTTTCAAGGTAGATGATGTATTTCTTTGATATCCACGAAAATGGTTTAATGTAACGTTAGAAGTCATTTATTTAGAACATGGCATCTTTTAGCAGAAAGACCGGGCTTTTTTTTTTTCTGTTTTATAAAGCATGTAAGAGCAAAAAAACTCTTTCATAATACAAATAATGAATAATAAATTGCCAGAAGGCTTGATCTTAATGGTGCGCTCATTCAGCTTCTTTGGGAAAAAGTCCTTTAAAACCAGGCTATAAAGCATCTAGTTTTCTTTGCACTAGGAGACTATCACATTCCTATCTTGAGCTCACTAACAGGAAGCAAAGCCATAATAAAATAATAAAATTTTCCACCTTATTCAAGCCAGAAGACTGCATACATCCCCCAAATATTTCAGTATTTGTTTCATTACATAATTATTTAACTGTCTGGGAACTACTTTTTTAAAATATGATCTAGTGAAATTCAATCAGCCAGGTTTCACCCTGCTGTATTGCACTGCAGCTGCCTCACTTCCAGTCCTGATCTGCTGCGAGATACTGCTTTGTTCTGGAGATACCTTCTTTCACCTTGATACTGGCTACAAGGCAGAACTGGGTGACACAACCCCTGCATGTACAGTATGGAATATGTCAGAGAAGTTTCTTCGGATCTCCTGAAATAATAGTTTCTACAATATGGTTTTTAATACTACAAGTCGTGCAATATAGCACAAAAAATCATGTGTTCAAACTCTTTTATCCAGAATAAATATCATGATAACTATTATCAATACTATTTCAGCTCTGGGACTCTGACTTTTCCTTGCCTTCCACCTTGAGTCAAAGCACCCAGAACTAGAGCCACAAAGCCATTTGGTCTCCTATCTGCCCCTGAAAACAGAAGTTGTGAAAAGTTAGATGTCTAACTGGAATGTAGGAATCTAAATATCTCTGTGGATCTATTCAAGAATGAGTTAAGTATCCAAGACACCTCACTAATTTCCCAAAAGGCTGAGATGGTTTATGACACTGTCTTTCCTCAGATGTGCACTACTGGCCTTCAGCAGAAGTATGCTACCCTTTCGTGTGCTTACTGCTAGGTCACCTGCCTTAGCCTCAACTACTAGAGAAAGTTACTGGAAGTAATCTGGCTGAAATAGCAAGTCATTTGCCAGAGAAAACCTGGGCAGAAACCATGAACCAGCAGAGTTTGATAAAGAGACATCTACCGATCCCTTAAAACTTGCTAGAAGTTGAAATATAATGTAAAGATTTGTTAAACCTCAGTTTATTAAATTGGAATGCAATAACAGAAAACAAGCAGGTTACTGCTGAGAACATCATGACTTGTAACCTACTTACTGTGGTCAGTGCTTGGAAAAGGCAGTAGAAAGTCAGGTACCATGCAACTCTTCCTGATACAAAAGGAGGCAGGTACCACATGAAAAAATAGGACACTACTGTGAAGGGTGTACATGCCAGCATCCTGCAAAGAGAATTAGCACATGCCAACAATCTCAACGTAAGGATAGCAAAGCACATTACGTTTTCCTCCTCATACTCAGTATCATGCAATTTGTTTTATGTGCAGTTTTCCTAAATACAAAAATGACGTGATTTTAAGCATTAAATGTCTGCATGTGTTAAATGCGCAAATTAATATAAAATGTAAGTACTTCCACAAAATGTAAAACAGCAAATCTGAAGGAAAAAAAAAAGCTATACTTACATTAATATCCTACTCAGAACTGACACAATTGCCTTGCACTTGTACTGTAATAGCACAACTATATTGCTACTCCTTAGTACATCCCTAGACTACATCTTTATTAGAAAGAATCACTGAAAACTAAGCCCTGTTGTCACGTCATAACATACTTCAGCAGTGTTTCCATGAGCTTACTTATTAGGAAGGATTCCTCATTCTAATTTTAACACCTTCAGCTTTCCTCTCAACTTGCCCTCTCCACTGCTACTTCAAACAAATGCAAACACGTTGGTATAAACACTGAAAACAGCACAAAAGGTAACGGGCAGCTCACTGCAAGACTTCCTATGGTCTGTATCTACTCCGGTATGTAATTATTTACTCCATTTTACTCAACAATAAAACTCCTAATCACTCCAAACACAAAAGGAGCATCAGGAAGGTGGCTTAAAAACAGAACTACAGAACCTTAAATTCCAGACGTTGCCATGTACCAGCAATTAATTACACTTGGTCTAAAAATGATTTAAAGCGAACAACGCTTCAAACTCTGTCATGTGGAAGAAGTGATCAGATGCTATTATTTCCTGAAAGTCTGAGCTGCAGCAGCACCAGAGCTCTCCCACGTTCTTGTAAATCAGACATCAAACAATGCAATTAGATGACCAAGATCACAATAAAAAATATCCAAACACGTAAAAGAGAAAACAGATTAATCCCTTCACAACAGCACTACTGACATTGGGGGTCAGCTGATTATTTTGCAATCATGAACCGAAAACGTGGCATACAAAAGAGTAATGTGGGTAAATAGTTCAGTAAAACAATAACTTTCCCACACTGCTCTGGGGGGATGGACAGCATCACTGGGAGCTAAACATTTGCAAGGAAAGTGCCAGGTTCTGGTATTCTCTGTCTCTCCAGTTTCCAGGCCATAGTTCATATACAGCTGATCAGCAATGGAAAACACAAAGAAGGGTACAATCCCCACCCATGTCTGGGAATATACCTTCTACGAAAGTGTGAGCTTTTCCAGACTGGTGTCCAGACAGAGACACCACAATGAAATGTTTTATGGTCATTTTTTTTGTGCAACTTCTCAGCAACAACCCTCTTAGTCGCATTATTCTCTCCTCTTTCCAAATTGCTGATTTTCCATTATTAACTCCTTTGACAAAATATTTGACCCGATTTGTGTATTTTAAGTCCATGTCTGTTTATGCCATTTAAAGGCATTACATAAAAGACATCAGTAATGGCTGATGACTTCCTACTATATTATGTACGGTATTAAGCCATACTTAAACTTTTGCCCTCTTTAGTAATGTTTGTGCTTTGTGGGCAAACTTTTCTGACTGAGCCAATTCCATTGCTTCACTCTGGATACTTAGGAAATCAGAATAATTTCAAAGTAATAAAAGTATTTTTAGAATAACAGGAGATATATTTTTTCCTTACATAAAAATGATCTGAGCACCAAAGCACAGGAACAAAATTCCTGTGAAAAACTACCATTACCAAAAAAAAAATAAAAAATATACAAAATCCTTCTGGAAAGAAAGCAGCTGGTTGATGAGTGCATGTTGAAGGATGCACTTCATGTAGAAGATTCTTCCTCTAAGAAGTGCAAGTTGTACAGTCATTGGTTTACAGTACAAAGGGCTGCTAAGTTCACACTTCTCCTAGGATGGGAGTTATCCTAATATTGATCTAATATCAACACTAAATGTGCTTATTTGCAGTATTTTCAGGAAAGTGAAAAAATGCATCAGAATACATCTACTGGCATTTGTTATAAAAATGTCATTTGTCAGATATGAACAGCTCACAATTTTCTGTAGCTCAAAAACCGCTTGACAGCAAGAGAACCAGCAGCTAAAAAAAATGGCTTATTTTCCTTGACGTTTCAACTACTTCCCTCAGGATACTACATGTTTACACTTAGATTTTAGTTGTGAATCAAGTTTGGGGATTATATTAATTCAAAATTCATAACTAATTCAAAATGTCTGGCAATACATCCTTACAATGCATGAGATAGAGCAGTGATTAAAGACTCCCTATTTCACAAACTACTTAGTCTCCCCTTGACTTCTAAAATAAAATAAATAAAATAAAATATTAATGCCCTCTAGCATGGTTGAGCTTGGGTTCCTCTAACATGGACCACTCCTTTACAATTTTCCTGCTTCACACCTATCAATCTCCTTTTTATATGAGATCTTCTTATATGAACATTCATTCTTCTAATTCTGCTAACATGGGGATGGTATGTGTGAGAGTGTTACTTGCCATGCAGATTTTGCTCGACAGTAGCTTGAATGCATACAAGATATAAGTACATCATAGAGAAACATCACTCTGTCCCTTTAGAAATGCTGATCGAAATCCTAGAGCGTCTCTTTCCTCTATAAAACTCATGGTGATTTTTCATCTAAGTACTTTGATTACGGGGACACACCAGGAACAGGAACAGAGTGATTGCTATAAGAAGAATGAAACAGATTCACATCTGTTCCAGGTGTATGCACGTATCTTTTACTGAGCTGGAAGGCTGACAGCATTAAAGTTAAGGGAGCTCCTGAAAGGCTGATGTGGGAAGTGATGGCACACTAGGACACGAGTAGAAATTACAACTTTGTGAAGGAGTGTAGCCAAACTAAAAGGAATCTAGACAGAGATGAAAATTCAATCCCCAACCAGGTTTTACAGCTGAGATTCTAGTTTTGTTAAAAAAGTGGTGTCTTGCCTTTATCTGTTGGTTTATCAAATGGTAGAAAATCTTTTGCATGTTTTCCACAGGTGAAGAAGCTAAAGGGAAATAGATAATGTGATATTTTTTCTTTTTGATTTTATATATGTGGAATGAATATGATCACTGTTGCTTGGGAAACAGGCAAGGAAAAATAAGTCTAATTCAATGAGAAGACTGTATGATCACAACACACATATGCAAAATATTTATATACATACACATGTAAAATATCTGTAGAGATTTCTGCTTACCAAGGCATGAGCCGGCCAATTTTTGTCCATTTACTTTTGCTGATAAAAAAGCCAGCAACAGGATCAGTAACTGCTCCTGAGGCTTTGCCAATGAACAGCACCAAAGAGGCATGGAACGGTGTGATCTGAAAGTACAAACACAGTACTCTGAACAAGAGCCATTGTCCCTCAGTACAATGAAACAGCAGAAAGCAACTTTCCAGAAAGAACCTCAGTGTTTTAAAGAGTAATGTTAACTCATTTACAAAACATGGCTGCTGCTGTCATAGAAGTTACTACTAGCTACCCTATTGGTTTCCCATAGCAAACAAACAAAACATTGAGACAGGCATCATGCAAAATGGCATTAGAGAGGAAAAATGCAAGGAAGGGGAGATTATAGATGTGTTCAGAACTAGGAAGATGAGGCAGATGGTCGAATAGGAGATTGAAGCCCTTGTTTTAGTTATAAAACCTGACAGAGTGTCTCTGTAACTTTCCCCTCAGCTTGTTCCCTACCAAAGTCCCATTTCCAGATCACTGTCTTGACGTGACCTAGAGAAGAGCAGAGGTGGCTGTGTACATACATTCAGGCTTTTTCAACTCCTGATATTACCAACAAGGCTGCCAGCTTGTGGCATGAGGCTGCAGATCACAGAAGGGTTAAAAACTTGTGTTTTCTCCTTGAAGCACCTAGTTCATGCTACCAAAACTATAGGTGTGAAAAAAAGTCATTGAAATCTATATAATCATGAATGTTCTCTTAAATCTTTTAAAATAAATATGGAGAGAGACCACTGAAACAGCCTGTGAGACTTGAAGAGTGACTGCAGAAAACACCCTTCGTCTATACGTGACTTCATGCCCTCACTTCTTTAAGCCAGCTGGAAGCCTGGTGAATGCAGCGAATCCAACACCAAGCTTGAGGTAATATTCCCTGCTTTTCTGCAGGGTTTACTCCTCCCAGGCACCATCACCTGCCTTCAGCTTGCACAGGTCCCCTGCGCACAGAAATGGCTGCACGTATTCCCTCAGAGGTGAAAGAAAGGCGCAACAATGTCCGAAATATCCACAATGACCTTTGTTAAAGGCAGATGCTACATGCTTCTGTAACCACACTTGTTAGATTTTAGTCCAAATTAGGTGAAATTGCAGAAATAGCTAATCTTCCTGCCACTGCCAGCTCCAAGACACATACCCACCCCAAAAAGCTTAGGAACAAGGAAGGACTGGGGCTGGTACTGCAGCAGGTAACGACAGCAGCTCTCTGAGCATCCCATTGCTGCACTGCAGGACAAGGCTGGGATGTGTCCCACAGCACCGTAGTGGGGTCCAGGCTGGCCACCTTTGGTGACTTGCGCCCTCCCGCTGCCACAGTGGCAACACGAACAAAATAATGATGCAGAAAGATACAGCAGTTGAAATACTGCATTGAAATATGGACACATGGACAGAAAGTTTGAAATTAGGTGGGTTTTGTATTGGTATTTTGCTCAAATAACGTGAGTAGACAGAAAGGAAGTAAAGAGAGGTGGAAGAAAGCCTTGAAAACTAAAGGAGGAAAAGGAGAAAAGTTAAGGCCTCTCTTACATTAGGAGTGGAGTCTTTGCACAGTCTCCCCATTTCTGTCATCTACAGGGGCTTATATATCCCTTAACTGCATTTTCTTTCCCTAAATTTAAACAGTTTCAGCACCAGTGCCAGCAACTTCTCAGTGCTAATGCAAAACAAGATAAAATATGCTAAATTCACCCATTTCAAAAGGGAGAAAGACCAGAATCATATTATCAGAGGTTTTAGCGTTTTCTAGTAATGTGATTCAAGGCTTCTGTGTGGTTTGGAGTTATATTTGGGTGTCTGTAGTTTATACAGGTAATTTAGGTGGAACATGGAATTCAAATGGAAGTATAAGCTACGAAAAGTGAATACAAATGTAATTTTCTTAGAAGGGGCCCAGATTATGCAATAAGGTTTACGCATAGTTTCACAGTCTCAGAAAGAGCTGAAACAGTTCTGCCCTCTAAGTGGGCAAGATTTAAATTCAGGCACTGACTATAAAATGACATACTATCCACTGGAAATATATGGGAAAAAGGCAAAACAAACAAAAAAAGACAAAACCATGGGAATTCAGAGCTGTTGATCAGGCCTTGAAAAAATCCCGCCCCTGCAGGATTCCTTCAGAGAACAAATTAAGCCATCAAGGAACAAATAATTAAGGCCCTTAATGAAGTAATAAGAGTATTCTTACAAATGTTAAGCAAAATTATTGGATTTCAGTAGAAGGTTGTTAACAAAAATAATTATGTCATTTATTTAGGTAGCGTCCGGAGATTCAGGAATGGAACCTGAGCTTCCTGGACACTGTACACAAACACACAAAGAAATAAATGCTCCCTAGCTTCAAGAACAGTCAGCATGGGCTTGCATAAGAAGCAGTGTGGCCAGCAGGGCTAGGGAAGTGATTGTCCCCCTGTACTCGGCTCTGGTGAGGCCGCACCTCAAGTACTGTGTTCAGTTTTGGGCCCCTCACTACAAGAAGGACATGGAGGTGCTCGAGAGAGTCCAGAGAAGGGCAACGAGGCTGGTGAGGAGTCTGGAGAACAAGTCTTACGAGGAGCGGCTGAGGGAGCTGGGATTGTTCAGCCTGGAGAAGAGGAGGCTCAGGGGCGACCTTATCGCACTCTACAGGTACCTTAAAGGAGGCTGTAGCGAGGTGGGGGTTGGTCTGTTCCCCTACGTGCCTGGTGACAGGACGAGGGGGAATGGGCTAAAGTTGCGCCAGGGGAGGTTTAGGTTGGATGTTAGGAAGAACTTCTTTACTGAAAGGGTTATTAGGCATTGGAATGGGCTGCCCAGGGAAGTGGTTGAGTCACCATCCCTGGAGGTCTTCAAAAGACGTTTAGATGTAGAGCTTAGTGGTATGGTTTAGTGGAGGACTTGTTAGTGTTAGGTCAGAGGTTGGACTAGATGATCTTGGAGGTCTCTTCCAACCTAGATGATTCTGTGATTCTGTGAAGAATTTGCAGTTTCTGTGGTAGGCAGAGGATGGGCAAATTCCCATATTTATAAGCACCCTGGAAAACTGTATTAGTGTATTCCTCATCCAGTTCGTGCTTCCTCATCTCCATCCTTGATGCAGGTACAAAACAGCTGTGGTCAGAGCTGCATCCACCTCCTGCTGCACCTCCAAGCGGTTACTTCTTCCACCTTCAGCTCTCCTCAGACATCCACTTGCCATCCTTGACACTGCTGTCCAAATCTGGCCCCTTTTCCTGTGACTTTGACCTCTACAAGACATTTATAACTCCCCTGCTCTGGTTGCGATATTCTGTCTTTCTGCATCTTAAACAGCAAATGGATAGTATCTGATCCAGAACCTCCTGGGTTTTTTTTGTTTGTTTGTTTTCTCCAGCAAATAAAAACAGTCATCAGTGCTGAAATCCACTATGGTCTCAGCCACAGCTGTTTTCACAGCCCCTGCAGTTTGGCCTTTTCTCCCTAAAACCCTTTCTTCCACCCTATAATACTTTATCTATCCCACTTAGTTACCACACAGACATACAAGAAAATTCAGAACAGTGAAAAATGCTTATGGGTTCATTTTCTTTGTTTCTCTGCTGCCCTGGAATCTAGCTGGAGCACTGAAAGTCAGCTGAATGGGATGACTCCTGCTGCCTTTTTTCACGAAGTCTATTTCTGCACTAGAAAGCCACACACCAGCAGCAAAGAACCTTCAGGAAGGATCACTCAGCTTTCTTTGCAAAGGATAATTATCCTAGTCCAAACAAATGAAACTGACATGAAATTATGATGACTACTGGATGCAACTGCAGTAATTTTGGACTAAACTGAATGAACAAAAATTCATAACCTCAATACAGTACTAAGAGTGTTGCAGATGTCTCCTATCTTAGACACTCTTGATATCAAGAATATCTTTCGCTCGTGTCTGCAAGTGAGAGAGCTCTGGAGTGCCTAAAGCTCTACTGATGATCACAAACTAAAAGGAAATGACGGCCACTACAAGTCAGAAAGGAAACTAGGAAGAAAAACATATTTTTCCGGACAAGTTTATGCAGCTTCCAGGATGCTGAACAGCTAAAGGCAATGCTAACAAGACAATTTAAAAGCATTATTAGAGAATTTACCTTTTATAGTTCTAGGCACATTTTTGATGACACCAAAGTTGAAGGAAATCTGCAATCTGTAAAGGTTTCTTGTGCTACTTACATGGGCTATATCTAGCAGGTAGATCTGTAGGAAGAAAGCAGCAGCGCTCCCTGCCACTTGGTTTGGGGCACCTCCTATTGCATAGCATAACTTGCCACAAACTGAGAGCCTGTATTCCTGTGCAAGGAGAAACAGAACAACTGATGAGAAGAACAAAGCACACACAAAAAGAACTGCAAAAGTCATAATATTAAGGTCTGAGGCTAACACCAAATTCAGGTATTGCTTCACAGGTATTCCGTTAACAAACCCATATGCCCTAAATCCCTACCATCATTTGAATGCTGATCGTTTGGGTTTTTAAGAGTTTTGTTCTTCCGTTCAGCCCCTAAAACCAAATCACAGTGTTCCCACACAGGAATTTAGGTTTACCTACCTGCTTCTCATCAGCTATTCAGACCAGGTTGTTGGACGAGGCCCTGGCCAACTGATCTAGTGGGCGGCATTGCTGCCCATGACAGGGGGTTGGAACGAGATGGCTTTAAGGTCTCTTCCAACCCAAGCTGTTCAACGATTCTATTAAAAAGGAACCAGTTTATAAGCAAGGAGAAACAAAATGCACATACTGTAATTCTGTTTTCTGGTTGTGTCTTTGAGCATTTAATTCAGATTTTAAAAATGCTGAAAACTTTCCTTTTTTTTTCATTTAAAATTATTTCTTACATTAACCTTTCAGGCCATAATCATTGATATACACTCTCTTACCATAATAATTAGACAACATTCATAGAGGAAGAAAATTTCTACAGTCAAAGGCAGACTCAATACACTCCAAAGATTTGTGTCTCATTCATTCCTCACTTTGCCACAAGTTGCCGGTGAGACCCTGGAAAAGTCACTTACTTTCTGTATTTTCTCTTCTTCTTTTTATTTTTTTAAACCAGTGAAAATTGATAAAATAGAGAAAGTGACTTTGGGCCCCAAGTACTGCTTAGGAAGGACTAAGACACTCTGTGAGTTTCAAAACTTTTACAAAACTGCTCTCCCAGCTGCATTTTGATGTGTGCTTGAAAATTACCATAAGCATCCAAGAATATTCTTCAATAGAACTGACAAATAATAGTAAGATAAAAGCTGAAAATAAGGTTTCAAACTCATAATTAGAAGACAAAAGATGTACAGTCTAATAGAAATGCTAATGAAGAATGCTGTGTTTTCCACTAGTAACAGTTTCAGAATACCAGAAAGCCTTTAAAAATATCTCAGAGTTAATTTCATGTTGTAAAACTCAAAGTACAGGGAGAAAATGACTCTATTAATCTTGTATTCCTTTCATAGGGACAACATATTCACCCTAAATTTTGACTTTTGAGAAATTTAACACATATTCTATCCCTCCTTAAAGACTGCCGTCAGGAGAAGTCAGGACACAGAAAAAAAAGAGTAGTAATATTAATCCTGGATCTGCCCTCTCTCTGAACTGAATACACAAGCCCTAAATTCTTACATTAGATCGAGATAAAAATAGAGATATGGTAATGAGATCCAAAACAATGATAATATTCGGATACATTACCTAGCTTCTGAACATTTTAAAATGTACTAAGTGCCATCATCGTTACCATGTGATAGAGTTTTAGACTTCTAGACAGAGCCTTTCATCATCTAATCATTCTCCTTTGAACTGTTTTATCTGAGTGGGTGCGAACAAGCAAGCACGGGTATCAGGACACTTTCCTTGTTCTGTATTGGAAAGGAAGAACAAAAAGTCTCAGGCTAATTACAGCTCTCATTACTGGCCTAGTTAAGTGTACAACCACCTTCTTCAGGGGTGACATCCCATTACTCCACCCCAGCAAAGCGAATGGTGTCAGGGCACTAGCTGCAAATCGGGGTCGCCACAGCGGGCCTCGCTTTTACTCCAGGTTGGCAATTTTCGTCCTCCAGGGGAAAAAAAAAAAAGGAGAGTGATATACAAGCACAAGACAGACTTCATCAGACAAACGTACTATTTAATTTGATAAAAGAGACTTTAAGCCCAACAAACAGACATTCGCTGTACAAAGTAACTGACTGCTTTTCATACACGGGTCCTATTAAGCTGGGAGCTGTCTATAGACCCCACAAGTCTACTAATCTTGTTCATTTGACTTGCAACACAGTTCTCCTGAGCATTGCTCCAGGGACCGTCTACTTTTAAACCTAATCACACTGTTTTATTTTTTAATCATACCCTTCTCCTACCCCACCTCCATCCACCTAGAAATTCAATTACTTTAGAAGTTTATTTTCCTTTGATTCCTTCCCTTCTGAGCTCCAAGCATTGGCAACACGACTTCCAGCTGAAACCAAGAGACTAAGTTATTGCCATATAAATCCCGGGTCCCAATTCACCCTCAAAACAAGCTGAGAAAAACCTTCAGATCCATAATGCTGCTTTCCTATTTACTTCCCCTAGCAGCTGTCTATAGTGAAGGGCGTGAAGAAAGAAAAAGCAAATGGCTTGGTGTAATGCACATCATCCCAAAATCTTTTTGTAATGCAAAGAATAATTAAAGCTAAGGTACAGAAAACAATTGACCAAGTTCTCAACTTGTAGGCAGCACTCCTCTCTTTAAAACGGTTTAATGGTTAGCAAATTTACCACCTTAGTAGTCTTAAATTTGGGGGGAGAGTCTCACTATGACTCCACACACCCTCAGGATGCTGCTCAACTGCTTTCTGAACCGCATTCCCTTGACTCTCCAGCAAAGTTAAAGATCAGGTCACAGCAGAGGCTAGGTCTCCACCGATGGCTGGTTTTGTTTCGGGGTAAAAGGCGCTGTCAGATGGGCACAGCACACGCATGGGTCCTGCTCTAGTAGCCTCAGAGCACAGGCAGCCAGCATTTCCTGAACACCCCAAAACGGAGGTTACATTCTGACCAGCACGTGTAGCACCTGCGCTCCTTTTATTTTGCCTCATTAATTCCAGAGCTCATTTGTACTCGAAGCCATAACACACTACAGCAGCTCAGCAGACAAATGACACGCTGTGAAAGGAAGCACGGCTTTGCTCATTTCAGATCTGCTGCCTGGTGATTTCATTGAGTACCCCTGAGTTTCTATCTGCTGCAAAATAATCATTCAGACTCCACATTACATTGCAGTGTCTCTCTTCCAAAAGAAGCACCCCTTAATCTATTTTGCCTCTCCCTATGAAGTTATACCATAACCACTACATTTTCTACCTCAGTAGGAGCGATTCTCTGTACCTGTGAAGTGGAAACAGTTCCTTCTTTATAAATTCCTGGGCCTACAGTTAAGAGTAGAAAAGATTACAGTATCTGGATGAGCAAGTCCTCCTAGCCGCAGTTGGGATTACACGATATTGCTAACGCTTGACTTCAGAAGCTGGCCTGAGAAGGATGAAACGGATGCGAGCAGAGCAGGACGACCAGCAGCCTTGTGCTCCCTCCAAGCAGCTGCTGGAGGTTTGCTCTATTCCTCTTAAGACTGAATTCCCTGCTGCAGTGCGACCTTGAGCAACAGAAATTGCTTGATTTCTGTGGAAGCTAGCAGAAGATTTTTCACCTGTGTAAGTCCATCAGTAAGCTGCAAGTAGTGAAAAACTCACTAGAGAGCTGAATGTGTAGGCAGCGGTCAAATAAGGAGCAAAACACAAAATGTTTGTACCAAAAATTTTGTTTTGAGGCTCCTTTTTTGTACTTGAATACAATTGTGTTGACATCAAATTGCTCCTACAAGCTCTGGAGGAAAGGTGAGAGGATGGAGGTGGGAGATAAAAGAAAGGAAGGTGAAGTTATATTCCTTTTTTTATTATTATTTTCAGATTAACTGGAAATTTTTGTACTTACAAATGCCCCAGTCATATCAAAGTTCACTTTGTTTCAATGTAAATCAAGAAAAGCATAATAGGTGAGAGATTTGATTTTGCTCCTTGAGTAAGTTTAAATATTGTTACAGAAAAGTAATGCATCTAATACATCCTCGTTCCTTTATTTTTAATTCTCTTATGAATTACACCATACTTAGTGCTTGTACATTTTCCCTTCCCCAATGGAACAGAAATTGAGTATGATGTTGATAACAATTTATTAAAAATAAAAAATAACAAAAAAGTCTTTAGCACATTGAAAACAACTCTTGGCAACTGTACGAAGATATTTCATGAACATTATGGGCATGAGGGGCTGGGGCAAGCATTTTGTCCTGAACTGTTATCAGTTACGTCCAGAACTGAGGCACCAAGTAATTTAAGAGTAACGAGAAGAGAGAGCAAAACCTGGAAGTCTCAGATAAACGCTTGCCTCACTTTATCTGAGAAACAATGAAAGTGCAGCTAACGAGGAGCAGCTTTGCAGTCAGCTCTTCTCTCGACATAGATTTAACAGTCAAAGTTTCAGCTCTTCTGTGGGCAACCGTACAACACCCTCTTGAAAGCAGGAGGGGGAACGTAAGAGGTGGGATCCCTGGCCCCTCACGGCAAGCGTCTTGGGGTCTTTCTGGGTTGTGACAGACACAAACCCATATTGATGGGGACATAATTGGGATAATCGGGACAGGGCTGGGGGGCAAACCTCGTTGCAAGCACCAAGGTTGGATGGGCAATGCTGAGACACCCGGAGCTGGCGGGGAAAGGCTCCCTGAGGAGCGAAGGGAGAGGATGTGCAGTCTCCAGCCGCCCAAGCAGACAGTAAGTGTCACGCAGTATCCTTGAGGGAAAACAGCGGTTATGTCGATCTTCTCCGTGAGAGAGAAGGGGGGGGCTAGGAACCCCTTCAGGTATCGCACTGAGGTGTGCTGCACCACGCAGAGCAGGGCAGCAGCACGGTCGGGCTGCCCCAAAAAGCACCCTAAAAGAGGGTATCCCCCCCCCCTTTGCGGTAACGAGGCTCCGGGACAGGACTCCCCGCGGGACACCGCTCCGTGAGGGGCCCCCTGACACCAGCCACTTCCCCCCCCTCAGCCCCCTTACCTCCTCCTCCGCCGCCGGGCGCTCCGGGGCGTCCTTCGCAGCCCCGGCCATGGTAAATGCGGCCAGCCCACCCCCGTCCTACACCTGTGAGCCCGGAGCGGGGCGGCAAAGAGAGGGAGAGCCGCCGACGGCCTCTCCCCGCCTGCCTGTGAGGGGCGAAGGCGCTATCGCTCCCCTTCGCGCCCGGGGAGGGCATTTCCCGCTGCGGCGGCACGGCCGGGGCCAGAGCCCTCCTCGGCGCCCCGTGGAGGCACGGGGCAGCGCTGTCCGCCCTCGGAGCTGCCTCCTGTGAGGTGAAAGCGGGGCTGTTCTGTGCTGGGAGCCCGCTGGACAGCCCGGGTGTCCGCGGCACACGCCGCCCGCCCCAGCCGCTCCCCTCGCAGGCGGCAGTGATGGGCAGGGGGCTGCCAGCTCAAGTTCTCAGCGCTGCAGCCGCGGGGAGCTCTGGTGTGTTTTGGGATGGTGAAATATGCCTGAGACAGCCTGAAACTGACACCTTTATTTAGGGTTATAAAGGTTGGAAAAGACCACCGAGGTCATCTAGTCCAACTGTCCCCATACCACCGCTGTCACCCACTAAACCATGTCCCTAAGCACCACATCCAACCTCTCCTTGAACACCCCCAGGGACGGTGACTCCACCACCTCCCTGGGCAACCCCTTCTAATGCCTGACCACTCTTCCTGAGAGGAAGTGACTCCTAGATTCCAACCTGAACCTGCCCAGTGCAACTTGAGGCCATTCCCTCTAATCCTATCTCTAGTTATCTGTGAGAAGAGGCCCCAACTCCCCACAGCTTCCTTTCAGGTAGTTGTAGAGAGCAGCAAGGTCTTCCCTGAGCCTCCTCTTCTCCAGACTAAACACCCTCAGTTCCCTTAACCGCTCCTCATAGGACTTATGTTGCAGACCCTTCACCAGCTTTGTAGCCCTTCTCTGGACACGCTCCAAGGCCTCAACGTCTTTCTTGTAATGTCTTTCTTGTGATTTAGGCAGTACAGGTCCACCACCACTACTCAGCTCACCAGAGTCCTTAGCCCACCAGAGTCTGGCAAGTGTGCTCCACGTCAGGGAAGAAAAAAAAAGTGCATTTTGAACTACGAAGTCTTTCAAGACAAGCAAGGAGAAGAAGGTTTAAACAAACCAACACGCATCTGCCTGTTTTGCAAAAAGTACAACTAATCTACGCACACAGTGCTTCCCGGTCAGGCCAGCTCCAAGGGCTGCTGCTGCGGTTCCTTATCTGGCAGGCTCATTTGTGGCTACTGCAAACCAGGCCATGAAGTATTGATATGCAAATCCTGCACAACCTCATTTGACAAGAATCATTATAATAAATTGGGAAAATTCCAAAAGAACCAGGTACTTAAATGCTCGTTCCAGCACATCATAATTGCTTTAAAGAAAAAACACAAACTCAGTAACAACTACAACAAAACCAAAACAGACCTTCAGCACAAAGCTGAAATTGTGGCTTTAACAGGCCTTGTTTGGAACTTTCTGAAACATTTAGACTCCAAAGCATCCTTAAAGGATGAGGTCAGATTCTCAAAGGCTCAGTCAAGCCCTTATCCCAACACAGAATTTGTTCTAAAATGCTAAGCTAGGTGCAAGTTGTACATTTTGAACTTCAAAATATGTAACATTCAAACTCAACACGTAGTTGAGTTTCTCTTCATACACTGTATTTAAAACAGTAAATCTCTGTCACCTACATTTGCGTATTTCTTCACAATGGAGAAACTAGAGAAAATATTTAATTTCTTTGTTCTTTTCTAGACTATCTCAATTTTGCTATAAAGTATGTTAATGCACAGGATTTACTGTAAAGTGAAGCCTCATGCAGAAACAATGAATAACCGACAGTACCCGTGTGTTTCACAAACTCAAGCATTGATCAAGCTAGGTTTGCTCTTGCTTGACCAATGCACAACAGGTGTTGGCAGCACCAAGCAATAGATTAGCTACCTGTAGCATCTGGACAGCTTAACTGGCCTTTATAAATAGACCAAAACCAAAAAGATTTAAAATAGCTCAGTATTCACTCCAAAGATTCTCTTCAAATTAGAAAATAAATTATCCAATCAGTTTATTTTTTTAAAGGCGCTTTCTAGTCTAAAATGGGATTAGTGCAGTCAGCACGACTTTGACCTTTGAGACATTTGCTCCTATTCTGTAATTAATTCCACTTTTAAATTACACTTTCAAACTGCAAACACACGAGTCTACCACCAAAGCTGTTGCCAGAAACAGTTGATTTCAGTGAAGCACAATACACAGCCAAACGCAGTCAAGCTACCCAGTCTCTTAAATGCTGGTATCAGACATGATTCAATGTTGTAATACTAAGTGTTGCTCCTTTCCAAAAACACGATCTTCTGATAACAACCAGAAGTGCTTTACTTACCTTAAATTTTTACCACCACCACCCATTTCATTTCAATCAATCTTACATTAATCATTTAATTTCTGTTGCAATTCAAGGGTACTATACTGCTACTTAGAGGTTTCATGCATTGTTTAGGTAAGAACAGCTGAGCTTACAATCAAGCACATGCTTCTCTATAATATGTGGCTTTACATTAAGACAAACCCTGAAGCACTGAGCGATAAAATCCACTGTTCTGGATGTTCTGCAAACTGACGGTTGGATCTGCATCTGTGGGTGACTTGTCTCTTCAATTTCAGCAGGGGATTTGCACATTTCTTCCTACTAGCAGCAATCTGGTAGGCTTTGCATGCAATAGAGCGTAAGAACAAAATTTATTCATGTAATTTGTTACATAAAACTGAGTGACAGTAACACATCATGCTTATGGCATAGAAAACAGTTAAGAACTGCATGATTTTCAGAGATTTGCTTTTTGAATACACTCAATACGTATTTGTGCAGTTGACTTTCATTTCACTGTCCTCAAATGTACTGTGGGTGCCGGAGCACTGGCACAGGTTTCCCAGAGAGGTTGTGGAGTCTCCTCCTTGGAGATCTTTAAAAGCTGCATGGACATGGGCCTGAGCACCTTGCTCGGGGTGTCCCTGCTGGAGCACCAGATGGACCCAGAGGTCCCTTCCAACCTCAGCCACTGTGATTCTGTACTAGGTGAGATGCTGAAACAAAGTTTTACATCCCCATGAGTGAAGGAAGTGCATCCTTAGTGTGAAGTAACAGGGCTTTTAGAAAGAACACAAGTCACTCCAATTAAATAATTTTCTATTTAAAACAAAAATGGTAAAATCCAAACTTATCTTTCATTTAACCATGCAAAAGAATTACAGCTGTGACAATCATCCATTTGTATAGGCAGCACAAACCAGTCAGCACTTATTGAAGGTCCCAAGGTTAGTCTTTACCTAGAGACTCTAGTTCCACTCACAAGCCCATGTGCTACTTAACACACACAGTACAAAATATTTAGTCCTTATGTTGATTTCTCCTTTAGAAAAACACAGAATTGTTGGGTACAAATCTTATGTCAAAAATACACGAAGGACAAAATATAAAATTTGGATGGAAAGGGGGTGGAGGGATAGGAGAAGAAACCTCAGTTTTCATATATGGGTTTTAAATATCTTTGAAATTTGGCCACGTGCAGTTAATGCCTCAATCAGAAGGCCAATTCAGGACAGAGGCAGATATGTAGTACAAAGACAATTGTGTCCTTCTAAGCCACTAAAGCTGGGTGGTAAACTCCAGAAAAAAAGAAGTTTCTCTGTGACAAGGCTAAAAGTGGATCTCTATCCTAGTGAGCTAGGTAGTTTACCATCACATTATCTGTAAGAAATCCGAACCCGTAGGAGAACATTAGAGGCAGAAACCACTTCAACCATTAATAATAACAGTTCTGTGATTCTATGATGATTCCTTCAGAGCTTGCTTTGAGGCACTTCATATGCAATATGCACCAGACTACCTCATTTCTATCTTACACCTGCACCCACCACGTGAAGACTTCATAGAACATTCATGATCTTGTGATAAAATACTAAAGATACCTATATTGAAAGATTTTCAAATTCCATAGGAGTTCAAAGGTGAGCTTCCCTGCAGCATCTGTTGCCTAAATGTTACTAAAAAGAACTGGAGCAGTTTACACAATTAAAATCACTCGGTTCAGTTTCTCTTTAGTCCAAAGTGCAAAAATAAATAATGTTTTTCCTTAAAAGGTGCTATCATTAGTAATTAAGTCTCAGAGTACCGTTCCACCTACGTATACTCATTAAAGAACAGGCGAGCAAAGCTTTCTACCTAGAGAAATTCTAAGGATAATCCCTGTTGTAGTTACCTCTGCTACATTATATAGCCAGGCTTCGACCAAACTTAGTTGAAAATACTTCCGTTACAGCACATTATAGCACAACACACATTCTGCTCTCTAAGAGCACACTATGGAAGGATGATAGTGCATCCAGATATTGCTGACTACATTTTTGGTTTTGTCTAGTTCTACCTGTGCAAAGTTTTTGGCCAGTTATAAGCTAATTTGATCTTGTGCTTTTGATAGTGTTTTTTTGCTCGTTCTTGAGCTGTCCGTTAGACGTAGCAGCAGTTTTACAGTCATTGTCAGGTGCTTTCAGGAGCCTGAAGGGTTCAGTTGTTTTCCGAAGTCTCTGAACAACAACAGCGTTTTGCAGCTTTGCTTCCTGTAGTGTGAGCGTCTCATCTTGCAGCTCTCGAAATGGCAGCGAAGTAGTCAGTGCGAAGGGAACCCTTCCCTCTGATCCTTGATACTTTGTTATGAAGTCTCTGACATGGCTTATTCTGAGAATAAAAAAATTAAAAAAAATCAGCATTAGAGTTCTCCAATCCCAACACAGGACATATACACAGCATATACACAGCCACCTCAGGAGCAGAACGCAACACCCACTTGACTTAACAGCTGATGGCACAGAAATGGAGGAAGAGACGCAGGGTCTCCTGAAGCACGCGGTCCACTTGAGAGGCAAGGACCAAGGTCTGCATGTTCTGAGAGCAGTCACGAGGGAAAAAGAATGACTGTCTTATTCTGGACACTCGAATGCTTCACTACAGCTCACAGATGGTACTTCCACAAACAAACCTGCCATTTCTTAGCCAGCTGGTGGAGCTCTTACCTGAGGTTTCCATAGCCAAATGCTAGAACAAGGAAGCCTCTAGTGTGCAGCACATGTAGCAGACCCATAATAATTAATAATAATAGAAAAGGGACTTGCAGAAGATGTCTGGATAGCTAGTTCATTAGGTCTAAATATAGTCTCGTACCAAAGTAGGAGCAGCAGTGAATTCAAGTTGCCTGTTAAGGGGTGAAGAACCTTTCAACCGCGATCAAGACACATGTTTTGTAGTAACAAGCAAGAATCAGGATTGACCAATTTAATTAAAAAACGAAGATAACAGGATACATCTGTGCCCATACACTAAACACAACACCCATTCTCTGATCCTGAGCCCAATTAGCAGACTCCTTCTCCTGGCAAATTATTAAACTCATTCTTACTCTCCCCTATGTCCAAGATAGCCTGTGGGGTTTACTGCCTACTGGGAATCATCTGAGATCTGGGCTAACTTCTGAACCAAGCCTGGGTATTGCTAGGAAAGTGCTAGTGTGCTTAGGGAACAGCCATTCTAGCTGTTCAGCAGCACAGATGACCAAATTCCATGCCGTCACTGACTACAACTGACAGAGCCAGTTACCTAACTCCTGTACATGCAAGCCTCAGTTAAGAGAGAGGTCTTGCAAATCTGGAGCCTGAAAAACCTTGCGTAGGATTTAAGTTTTGGTTGGACATTCACAGGCAGACACCTGTAAATGGATGCATTATATCCAAGTTCACTGAATCCCCAGGGCAGCTCAGGTGATTAGCTGCCAGCTATCTGCCCTAGCACGAGCAAGTCCCTTTCTAGGCTCCACATCCCCACGTTCCGTCTGCAAAAGGATGTAATCAGTTCACCCAAACACTGCAGTATATGCACTACAGACTGTTTAACAAACTGTTGAACATTTTCTGCTTCTCCACCGAAAGGAGCACTACGCAGGCAATCATAGCGCTTATAGATAGTACCCTATAGAAGGTTTCCCCCCATTATTTCTTATTAGGTCATACACATACAGCACGAACTTGTTGATCTTGTGGCAAGAGGATATGATATGACTGAGTATTTATTAAAATCTTCTAAAAAGATCACATCAACAAGGCTGTTTGGCTCAGATTTTTTCCCCCCATGAAAGTACTTAGCAGACGTTCGTATCACCATCTACCATGAAGACAAAACATCTCTAAATATACTTAAACCTTGAATAACAAAGCTATTAAGCCAGCCCTCAAATGAAGGTTTTATAATTAAAATAGCAATTGACCCTTCAGTAGCACATCACAACGATTCAGTTCGTACTAATTTATTACTGATAGCAGCCTGAAGTACAAGTTCAGAAGAAAAAACATTAAGAGTCATTAGCCTTCAACTGCTGAGCTTTTCTTCTGACCAGCTGTAAAGACATACAGAGTTTATCTCGACAGCAGCCTGGGTTGTGTTAAAGCCAATGATCACTTTAAATCACTACACAGAGAAGCACAGGCAACATATCCTTCCCATACGATGCGACTGCACAGCACTGGGGCAGCAAATTACAAATCCAAGAAAGGTCTCTAAAGACAGTAGTTCTGCAATTTAATGTTAAGCCATTAATCCTGCTTTCTCGAAGTTCCTGCATACACACGCTGTGCTGACACCTTCTGACTTTATCCCCATTTATAAGCCTCTCTGGGAACTGGAAATTGTAATAATTAGGAATTAATCGCATTCTAGTCTGTCCATGCTGACAGGACAGACATGCAGGTGAATAACTTCCCCTGCTTAACTCTGGTTCTCCCCGGAGGTTCCTCTGGCTCAGCTCAAAATCACATCCTCCAGTTCCTTTTGCACACTGGAAAAAATACAAGTGGATTTTCTGAAACTCAACATCTGTCTGCACTCAACAACCAGCATTTTTCTTTTTTTAAACTCAGTGATTTGCTCCAGATGTAGTCATTTTGTAAGAGATTTGTCATCTTAAAAGCTGCCTGTGTCCACTTAACTGTTTCCTCCAGTAATGAACAATACATACACCTTCACATCCACTAAACTACAAAGAACTCCTACCGTTTCCTCAGCAGATTTCCATTTCCACTCAGTTATATGCTGACTGGTAACATCAGTTCATTTCTCACGCTCCTCTCGTTAGCCAAAAAAAGTTCAATTTCACAAAAAAATTTAAAAGGAGGTATTCTAGATGCAGCCAAACAGCAATCCAATGTTAAGTGAATTGAGGAGGCGGATTACTTAGAGAAATTATATTTAAAGTCACAGGACAAATTATGCAGATCTAAGTACATCTGACAGCACTAAAAGAAGTCTTACCTGTGTGAAACGTTGAACTTCTGAATTATCCTTTCCCCATCAGCTAACCAGATCTGGATGTTGGTGATTGGCTCCAAATCATTTAAGGGTACTACAGGAATGGGTCTTTTGTCACCAGCTGCTTGATGATCCTCTCTTACTTTAGAGATTATCCTTGGAGTAGCACTGAAAAGAAAAGCCACAGGAGGTTATGCCTTCTGCGCACACCCGTAAGTTTGAACCACCATCCAGACCTCTGCTTCTGGAACTTTCTGCCCTGTGTCAGGGTTGCATTGCTGACTTAAAAAAATAAATAAAAATTATAGGATTTCTGGCATGTAAGCTTAGGAAAAAAGCACCAATACTTTCCCTTCATCCTAAAGACTTTAACATGCTAAAGAATTTCAATTTGTTCATGGTAAACACTTTACAAGACAGTAAGGAACTTAAACATTAAAGTATTAAAGAATACACAAGAGAGGTGAAACTGAAGATTCTTCATGCATTTTTTGCACTCTAATCACACAGGTGAAGCTGCAGAGAGCTTAAGTATCAAATCTGCATACTCAACGTTAATTTTCAGTGTAATGTGATTACAGTAATTCAATTTAACTGAATGCTGTTAGCCTTGATTTAGACCCCAGCATCATCTATTTCAGCTTAGAGGCATTACTTATACGTCAGAGGAATTGACTTGATGCAGAAACACAGGCTGATGCATTCAACATTTGGATTTTGGTTTCTCAAACATTTTAAACAGCTGACCGTACCTAAGGGCAAATATCCATAGAGAGGCTTGACAGAAGACAGGGACCTCAGTCCAAGTGCATAGTTTTTGGAAAAAAAACTATTGGCAAATGCTGTGGTTCCGAAATGTCTAGAGCTCAATGCTTCTGTCAGGACTAAGCTTGCTCAGCATGTACTGGTTAAGTCATCAGTAAGGCCTGATCCAATGGGCATATCCTCAGCACAAATAAGTATAACCAGATGGCTGCTTGCAAAACAATAGCAGTGATTTAAGGAGTTACCCTTTCTTCTGAGCTCAGCCGTGGTCACTGACTGCATGAACGTTTCACGATGGTTTCAGAAAAAGCTCTCTCTTTGCACAGAAAATAATCGGTTATTGTTTCTTGAGGGAGAACTCAGTAACCAATGGCCATAGAATAAACCGTTCGTAACAACGCCACATCTGCTTCGCAGACAAACCCCATCCTTATGTTCTCGTGTGTGTTAGCTTAATCATAAAGCTGAAAAGCCAGAGCTAATTTTCATTAAAAAAACAAAGATGGCTAATGACTTGATACATTCAAGCTAACAAAGTTTGAGTCTTTGGCTCAAATCCTTCTCAGCCTGAAGTATTTCAAGAACTTTTACTACCCACTGTTCAGCTAAGTGCCCGAACTTCCAGGCTATCAGCCACCACAGGCACTCTTTATTTCTTCCACGGGAACTCCGCAAAAACAATGAGAGTCAAGCAGTCTCGTTCCTGAATGATAAGAGGTCTTCACTGCAACTGGAGGCATTACATAGAAACGAGCTGGGGTGCAAGAACGAGGAACCCACAGATTCCAAGATGCACTCTCCAGGTACAGGTGACTTCAGATTAACCACCTGCTGATTTATTTATCTCACATCCAGCTTCTGGTCATGCTTGACCTCAATACACAGTAAACCCTAGCTGCCCTCCAGATCTGGAAAAGAGCTTGAGCATCAGCAAGGTAACATTAAACAATCTTGGGAGTGGAGGTTTAAAAAAAAAAAAAGGCCAAGACATACTTAAGTCCAGCAACAATTAGCTCTCCCCAGCTACTTGGTCTCAGTGGGTTTCAGCTCCAGATTCAGACACCGAAGTGTGAGCAGTCACGTGTGAGCTACTTGTGTCTCCAGTACAGGCAGCGGCTGGAGAGAGGCTGGAGAGCTGGTCAACTGCGCGGCTGCCAGGTGTCTGGTTTAGCTTGGGCTGAACTACTTTTTAGCTCCATCAGCGCCAGCTGTAGTTCAGACAGCTGTCTCACATGCATACACGTTTTGGTGCCATTCTCAAACCAGCTCTTTCCTCACGGTCACACCTCAGGAATTTGTGGTAGGCACGGGATATGATTCTTTTAATAGCAAGTATATGTGAAATTGAAGCCGATACATTACATTAAGCTGCAAGAGAAAGTTAGATCTACATTCATCTTTTTTCCTTTTTTTTTTTTTTTAAAGTATTTCTAGACTTAACTTTGCTTTTGTGGAACTGGCAGATAAAGCCACCTAGTGGTGGCAACTTTGACTGAAGGCACAAATCAAAAATCTCAGTCTCTTATCATCATCTGAAGCATCATAAATGCAACATCAAAGCAAACATCATCCCTTTTAAAAGCTTATTCCTTTTACATCTGCCTTTAATAATCCTATAAACCAAGAATCGAAGAGACATTAGTCTCCAATCAAGTTTCCAAAACGCAAAAGCCTAAGATTTAAGTATTGTGCATACCCAGAATAACAGTTAAGAAGCTCGATGCACAATATTTTAACTTAACGAGGTTATAGAGCAAGTCTACTTTGCTACATGAGATTTCAGTCAACAGCTTGACTAGCGTGCTTCCAAGGCAGTCATTAGAATGCCTTGTTAACTTAACAGAAGTGTGGCTGCAAATCTTGGTTTAGTCAAGCTATTAAATGCAGCTGAACAGGGTATATACAGAAAACTGTATATACACATTAGTTATGTAGGGTCCTAACTTTTTCATGGAAAAGTTTAAGTCTCATTTTTTCTCCCGTACAACATAAATGGAGAAGATGAAACTCATCTGAGCTACATTTAAAATAAAAATGAAAAAAAAATAAATCAGTTCTGGTTCATCTATTTTTCCTCTCAAACAAATTTAAATGAGCTGGTCAGCAGAACAATTCCTATTGGGACTCCAGAATTCATCCACTCACATAATTCACCCATCTGGGAACAATGGCAGGTAATCTATAGAGACTGTTAAGAAATGTTTAATTGATAAGCAGGTCACAAGGTAAGTAAACCATTCAGCCATTTGTCTCTCTCGTTTCTGATTAAGCACACAAATGCAGCTGGGGAAAGGGAGTTCTACAGTTTCAAACCTGTTATAGGTCTCAGACACCATTACTATTTCCCCACAAAGCCCTTCTGCTGAAAGAGTAGCACTTGCATGTAATGGACATTTATTAACATCAGGCAGCGAGCACCAGTTTATGGAGCACTTACGGCTCACGTTTCCAACATCAGCAAAATACTTAATAGCCTTGAAAGAAAAGGCTCTCATACCATAGCACTGAATAGACTGAAAACAGAAGGGAGGGAGAAAAAAATAAGGCATTTTATCCAGTTCATAAAGAAGAAAATCGCTGAACAAGTTGTAGGACGTCTCCGTGTACAAAACCAGTCAACCGAAATTCACAGAATAGCATGTTTCCAGAGCCTAACTCGCCCACTGGGAAGCCAGATCATTACTTGCTGTAGGCATGACAGAGCACGACAAGCAACCGAACAACCTGCCATTTAGCCCTGGTGAGCAGCAGAAACCCAGCACGCCGAGGGTCTTTAGGCTTTAGCTATGTACATCCCTGCTTATAGATGAAACGTGATTAAGTTCTCAACCTTTGTTCGGTCAGGATTTCAGTGCTACCAAAAGCAAGACTTGCAGCATCTCAGGCACCTCTCGAGGGAATTTCTTCCCTATCGGCTGTGTCTACCCAAGCACGTTGCAGACGAATAGGCTGTGCTACCAAAACAAAAGAGACTGATAAAAGATGCTCGCTTTTCTAAGGCAGCCCGGAACCTCCCATCCTTTGCTGTATCAGTCTCTTACTCTGCACATTACCACCTTCTCCCCCTGCCTCATCCCTTATTACTGGGTTCATGCTTTCCCTCAGTACCAAGCCCCTTGCACTTCATCAAAACAAGCTGTTCACTTAAGGCTTCAGCACAGTCTACTAACCACAGTAATCAGGCAACTGAGCAGTCCCACCTTTGAAGATTTCCTGTAGGCTCCTGGTCACTGTGCTCTTTGCTAGGCTGAAGCTTACTTTCTTACAGACGTAAGTCTTACGTGACAGGGCTATGTGAAACAGATGATGTGGCACAAAAAAGCAGAAGTCACATGGATTGACACCGGTAAACTCCTGGCTTGCTCTTCTACAACAGATTTCCAAAATACAGTGCTGTAGGCTTGTAAACCAACTCCAGTTGTGTTATTAGAGGCTGAACCTCTCCACCCACAAGAAAGGCACAGAATAAAGAAGAGATAATCAATGTAATATGCTAGAATAACTACAGTAAATTCAAAGTTAAACGCTGAAGAACTTGAAAAGAATGCAAAATATTCTTACTTCTCCAACTCCCTTTGAACACTCACATTCCCCTCTTCTCACACAAAGCTGTACATACAGCTTTAACAGTGAAACTTTCCTATTAACTCACAGAATAGAAGAGTGACAGCCTCTCAGCTGGAAACAGTTATTTGAGGAAGCAAAGACATACACCAAAATCCTGTGCTAACGGGAACCCAGCCAGTAGATTATGGAAGCTGATAATCCCCTATAAAGGCTCTTCATGGCGGACACGAACTGAAACAAGATGAGTTCAGACTAGGAATAAGGAAAAACTTCCCCCATGAGGACAGTCCAGCACTGGAGCAGGCTGCACCACCTCCGCCCTTGCAGGATTTCAAGGCCCAGCTGGATAAAGCTTTGAGGAACCTTATCTGTCCCCAAAACTGACCCTGCTTGGAGCAGGAACCCAGCTTAGGGAACTCCAGAGGTCACTTCCAACCTGAATTATATGGTACCTACATAGGCATAATTCCCCTCAGCTCAGCCACAGATCACATCAGACTACTTACCTTCCTAATCTGTAACCATGTCCAGAGAAGGGATGAAACACTGGCTTTTTCAATGACAAATACACCTCATCTTTTTTATCTTCCACTTTCACATCAACCTCCTCCTTTTCAAAAACTTTTTGTAGCTCAAAAGGCAGTTCCCTTAAGAAAAAAAAGATGTCAAAGAATTACTGAACAGTTCAGTATGTAAAACACATTAATGATTAATACTGGTTTCCTGTGTTTATTCTTATAAGGATTGTGATTTTTAAATAATTTACTATGAGTTATGCTAAGTGCATGACAAACAAACAACTCCAAGTTCCTGAACTGCAAATTAACTAGAAATTGAACAATAAAAAGAGACATCATGCCAAGTCACTGAATGATATTCAAGTTTACTCAGCAGCTACCACTTCAAAGCACATGGCACATAGAAAGTTTAGTATTACCATATATTGCTGCTGTAGGTTCAAATTTTTTTTATCCCCATAGTAAAAAAAAAGGAAAAAACACAATCAGCTTTTAAAAAGAGAGACTGAGGTTAGAAACCATGTGTTTAATTACAGATGAACATGAAACCCAGCTTTTAAAAATTAGATCCCTAACAGTTATGCTCCTTAGTGCGATACCATCACCTTGACAATGCTTTATTTGCATCAAGCAGCACACAACACAACAACTCCTTTGTCTAGGAGCTCTGAGGCAGACACCACGTTTCTGGGCGGCGGTGCTCAGCTGGCACGCAGGCTGTACCGAGTGCTACCCTACCATCAACAATTACGCAGGAGCCATCTTGTAGTTACTTAGCATCTCTACGAGCGAACAGAGAAAGCAAGGTGGCAAACTTTTGATTCATGCACACGAAGAAGTAAAGGGCATTAAACAATGCAGTTAATTGGCATTACAACCAACACAGGTGACATCCATAAAGAAAAAGTAAAATCAGTATTTTTGATGGGCTAGGGAAGTTAAAAAGACTAAAAATACAATAGCTTGTTTCACACATGTGAAAAGGAATTATTAAATTGTATTCCCTGTAAAATTATTTTCTCCTCTCCAGTTGTACAGGGTGAGGAAACGGACTACAAGTTAAAGGCTCAAATCATACTGGTTTCTAGGTTCAATGTGCTATTTTAAAGCAACACTGCACCAAACGCTGGCAGAAATCATGACAGCATGCTCAATTTTAACAGTGGGGTAAAAGTGAGATCACTCTATACACACAAGTGACTGAAACAGCAAATTTGTACCAAGAAAAGACGACTGCAATTTAAGGCTGATCAAAGATTTTTGGTGCTGCATCTAGAAACCGTGCCCACCAAAAAGGCTTTTCATCAATACAAGGAAAACAAAGGCCATAAAACCAGAAACGCTCAGCCACTTCTACACAGTGAAATCTGTTAGTCAAAGTACTGTTTGAGCAGTAGCTATTACTGGGCACAATGACTTACTCTTTATTTCACTCTGCACCTGCTGTGCTGCCTACCAACACTTACTTTTATCTATTTTATCAGCAACTGTACGACTACTGCGACTGAAAGCTATATTAGACCTGTGGATGTTGGAAGTCATCAGCCGGCTGTACTCCTACAGGGCTACCGCAGCGCAGCAATGCAGAACAGCTATGCCAAAAATGCGGAGTATGAGCAAACTGCTAACCAAAGCATGTTAACTCGGGCTGATTAAGAACACAAAACTCACTCACCCTTTTTTAATGGAGTCCAAGAACTGTTGGCTTGCAACGTCAGCGTAGCTCCTAAGTTCACCGTCGTTTACTGTAAACCCGTTTTTCCAAAGTTTAATGATTACATCAACCTGTGGAGTAAGAACAATTCTCTCGTTAACACTGAAGTAAGTAAAACCAGCTCGATACACCATCAGTATCGTAGGATTTTAAACCATCCAGGTCATGGACTAAAAATACAGAGGGAAGGCTCCCTATAATCTGTTTTGGCCCCATGCCAACAGTCAGAGTGACTGCAAGGGGTAAGTGACATTTCTAAGTATCTTCTGTCAGTCAGGGTTAGACATAAACCTCCCCCCCCCAATCATTATGCATTCTTAGGTCAAGAACACCCCTATTCAACAGTAAAAAAAAAGAGCTGGAAGATCCCAGCCAGCTGCAACTCTTCAAGAGCTCTAATTTGAGATCACACATGCCTGGTGTTGAAACACCCACCACCAGAACAGTGCAGCAGGGATCTGTTAGAGTAAAGCTTTGTTCTGACAATTCAGGAGGACCTTCTGTAGGCAGGGCATTGAGAGAACACATGCAGAAGCCTTTTATGTAGGAAATGCAGCAACAAGGATCAGAAACATTTGTTTTGTCATTCATTTACGTTACCCAGGAATTCCTGGGCATATTCAAAAATTTGGTGTTAGGGGAATGAAAAAAATATATTCTTAATTAAATAACTGTAGCAGAGAACATCCAATACTTGAATTTGTATCCTTCACACCATCCTCTGAAGTCTCTTCCACTTTAATATGGATAGATCTTGAATTGAACTTTCCTATTTATACACATTATGTCATTTAAAGAAGCATTTGGTCATCCAGGTCAGATTCCTGAAATTATGTTGTCTTGACAGATACTTGGCCATGTGAGTTATATGAAGCAAATACAAATGCAGAATTCACCTCAGCCAGAAATTAGTTTGTACTCAGCTTGGTAGGACCTGACATTTTTTGTGTTTCCCCCTGCCTTTCTGCAGTTCGATGTGTCAGAGCATGATTGCTATGTAAATACACACTATATGCAAGCTACTGAATAAAATTCTTTCATTTCTGGTAATCTGTCAGAAAGGTACATTACACTCAACAAGGTCTAATTTCTTTAAAAAGTCTTCTGTCTCATGACGCTAATGCATATGGAAGGGGTTTTCATTGTGAGAATGTCCTTCCACAATGAACCAGTAAGCAAGTTTACCAGGGACTAATTATTACACATCGACTTCTCATTTAGACATTGACAGAAGTACAAGAACATTTTCAGAACTGCAGGTTAAGGTATTGCTTCCCACACTCCTTTTCTGCCTTGCTCAGTCAGGGATCTATGAATGTAGTTTCTAGTAATATCCACTCCAAGTTTCTCCTTGACATTTTTATTCTTCATGGGCTTTTCTCCAGCCCCTTCCCAATCATTTGGGAGCAACAGGAAAATATGAAAACGACAGAACCACTGACATAAAAATCCACACTAAATATCCCATTATCACCACAACTATACAAAAAAGAACAAGTGAAAAATCTGGGCTATGTCTCTCCGTAAGAAGGCTGCAAGTCCTTAAAAGCTTCCCATAAAATAGTTGTTACTCCTTGCACCTAATAACCAGCTCTCTCTTGACTGATGAAGCAGAAGTGCATTAGCCTTTGCCAATACAAGTCCTAGAACAAAACGATTTTAGTGGTTTTTGTAAATATCAGAAGCACAGAAGTATAGCCCTGGTTGAGTCAGACGGGAGACTGTTCCCACTGCTGTCTGACTGGGCTCCCTGGTACTAGAGTGACATGGAGCTACTGGTGCGAGGTCAGAGGAGGGTTATGAAGATGGTTAGAGGACTGGAGCACCCGTCATACAAGGACAGGCTGAGAGAGCTGGGCCTGTTTAGCCTGGAAAAGAGAGGACTGAGGGGAGACCTCATCAACGCATATAAATATCTGAGGGGAGGGTGTCAAGAGGATGGATCCGGTCTCTTCTCAGTTGTGCCCAGCAACAGGATGAGAGGCAACAGGCACAAACTGAAGCACAGAAGTTTCATCTGAATATGAACTGACATTTCTTTACCATGAGGTTGACAGAGCACTGGAACAGGTTGCCCAGAGAGCTTGTGGAGTTTCCCCCTCTGAAGATATTCAAAACCTACCCGGATGCCATCCTGCGCAACGTGCTCTAGTTGACCCAGCTCGGCAGGGGGGTTGGACTAGATGACCTTCAGAGGTCCCTTCCAACCTCGGCCATTCTGTGATTCTGTGTACGTTTATCTACAGGTATACTGGATGAGACCGCTGAACTTCTTGCATTCATTTACCAGAGTACTCCTGCAGCGCTAATATGCTAGACACGAGTATTTTCAATTCAACACCTACCTGGTTCTTGACTGTAGTTGGGGACATACATATTGCACCAATCTTCTGAGCTTCTTCAAAAAGGTTATCTACAAAATAGTCTCGGTTTTGTTCTGTACCATTCAAAATCTGATCATCAGTTCTTGACTTACACATCCTGCAGAACAAAGACATGAATAAAAATCATGTTCTAAGATGATGTTCACATAAGATGACGAGCAGTTACCCTAGAAGTTCAGTACCAAAAGGCATACCCCCCTGTACCCAACTTACTTTGTCGTTACATACCATCAGCTTTGTATTGTGACATTTTACAAACAGCTTACAGATCTTTAACTGCTTTTATCTGTACTTCAGAAGCACAAATTAAAGAACGGCAATAGAAAAAGGTGAACTCAACTATGCAGAAGCTTCTAAAGTTGGTATAAGAGCAAGGAATGCAAGTTAGACAACTTGTACCTCTAATTCAGACCACCACACACCAACAAAAGATCTTCCTTAAAGGTTTTCCATAATACAGGCTTCAGTGACTTCCTTTGCCCTAAGTTTTAAAACCAACATACAACAAAACTGCCCTAGCATTTACTGCTCTGTCCCAACTTGAACCTGCCCATCCCCAGCACCACCACAGACCCACCATTACTCTCCTTGAAAGTACATTAAAGAAACTGGAGAACAAGTGACTCAACCCCACTTGAGCACACTGGAGAAATACAACAGAAGATTTCAACACCTTGGAGACTGCCAGAGTATTAAAAAAGATGCATCAACCACATCTTTTTATAGGCCATTGTATATGCGACAGCTGTTTCTCTGTTAAGATTTTCACCAAAAAAATGCAGATATATGCAACCTGAACGAACAATTATCTTGCAGTTTAGGTTCTCTGCAGAGTTAAGAGGATTATGCAGGTTTTGGAAAACACTGCAGGAGTTATTTCTATTAGAGATTCAGAAAAATCTATTTTAAGCGATTCAGGAAAAAATCTAGCTTTTAAAAAACATCGAGTTTTATGTAAAACTCTGCATTAAATTCAAGAAGAGCAATGCTTACTTGAATGGTAACTAGGCACATTTGCATAAAAAGGAATTACTGTTCGTAGTGCGTCTATGCAACATTAAGAATCCCTAAGGATTAGCATTTTTAAGTAAAAGAAAAACTCAGTGACATTAAGAAAGTGATTCCAAAAGCATGCTGTACCCATTTTAGTTTTCTAACAGAACAAAAGAAACTTGGAGCATTAACCTACGTATTAACGATGCTTTACCTCAGAAATATAAATGGAAAGCCAAACACCTCCATATTAAACGTAGAAGTGCACACTGCGTTAGCAATTTGTAAGCCTGACTTTCTATTTTAAGTAAAATATTTATGCAATTTCTTGCATCAAAGAAATGCTCCAGGTACGCGTGAAGTCTTTAAGCAAAAGATCTGTCCTTCTCTTGACACTTTACTGTATATAGAGCAGCTGGATACAGCAAAAAAAATCGAAAATTTTAATAAAGTTTAAAAAGTCATGACAAAACACAGTAATAGGAAAACTAGGGGGCAAGGAGAGGGAAGGATTGGACACTAGCACCTACCATTCTTCCTTCACAGTTTTGATATTGTCCATGTCTTTCATTCTGGCGCTTCTCCTAAATACAAAGAGATGTTTTTAAAAAAAACACACACAAAATGGACAAAATGCCTAGCATTCTTGCCTACTTCTGAAACTGAAATACACTTTATAGTTTTGCCTGTGTTGACGGTAAATTCACCAGAAAGCAGAACCTCCCCACCCCAGCCCCCAGGTCTCCAGATGGTTCTTTGTTTTCCCCCAGTTTCCAGTTTGATTACAATGAACCAAGCATCACTTTCAGGCATTCAAAAGAAATATTACTTTCTCATAAAGTACAAAATAAATTCCGCAATAATCACGTGAATTGCAAATACATGTCCATGTTCATGCTAGGTGAGGAAAAAGATCACATTCCCTCTCTGATCGACAGGATTTAAAATCCCCTGATTTCTGGCAACACTGTGAGACAGCTGCAGACAAACTGCACTGCCACTGCAGGCATTCCAATGACCTTCACTTCACTGCTGTGCATCACCCAAAAGAGCAAGATTTGTCAGGTTCACTCTCTCTTCCTACTGCACCTCAACCTACTGGTGCAGCATTCAAGAAACTGCATACTGTGAATTATCATTTTCCAGCTGAATTGTAGATGAGAAGATCATCCTGTATGTAAATACACGTACTAAATGTACTACAGGATTAGTTTGCTGACCCAAAAGAAACGAAGAATGCCATACCTATCTTGTTATACTCACTTCTGAGCTCTCCAAAAAAAAAGTTAAAGTCACAAAAAGCTAGACACACAAAAAACACCCTAAAATTAGACAAGTCCCCTGAAGAACAGAAATTTTAAATTGCAGCTGTTTAAAGAGTTATTCCTGAGTATTGCTGGGCACAGGTTACACAGACGATACCCTGCTCTGGCAGATTTGGGACTAAGTTAACATAGCGTACATGGATATTAGCCTCAAACTAAGCAGGGGCAGCCAATGCACTCCTGGAAAAAAAATTCAGCACAGCAAGACCAAAATTTTAAGTTTTAAAATGGTCCTGCCATCTAATTTAATGGATGACGTAAAAGGGGGAAACAGCATTTACTGTAATGCTAAAAAAAAGTGTAAGCATTCAGTTCAGTACTAGTTCATGTTCCTCAGAATGCTGGTATCAGTATTCTTTCATCTCAAAAGTTAAACCCTTGTTTCTACACTTTCTGTAGAAATGTATATAAACCTTCAAAAAAAACATAACCACAAAGATTTAATCTCTATGACTACAACAGTAGTCTCTTTTAAAGTTTAGGCAGCCTTCAGTTTAACTGGCTCTGCTATGCATTAGATCAAAACACTATGCTTAGCATACCTTTGACATGTCACACAAGATGTGGTACAGTCTTGGTTTTGTTTTTTTAAAAAAGTATTCTGCCAGAAAATTATACTCAGGCAAGCCTGTGCCGGTACTTCATGACCTTGTAAGCGTATCTGATCGCTGCACTTAGAACTTCGCACCTGCGCTTGGAAAAAATGAGCTTTCAGTAACAAATAAAACGAATTTAAAAGTCCTTAAAAGTATTTCTTTAAAAACTTCTCTCAAATCAAGTTTTATCATACTTATGAACACAAATTTAAGGCAAAAAAAATGCTTTGTTCTAATGTGCACCTTCCTATGTTTCACTTTCAGCAGTCTATTCCCCAAAGCAGCAAGAGCCACCTCTAGCCATCTGCGTTTGTTGATTTCTCTGTGACTTGTCACCAGAGCTGTTAAGAGACAGACACAATGAAACAGCTTTCCAAATTAATTCTTGTGCTCTATCAGGCTGGCCTCCAATGTGCACGAGCACTATTCAGAACCGGTCAACTGTGAAAGTCACTGCTCCTCCTAAAGTACAACCGCAGTTATATTCAGAAGGAGCGCTTGCGCTAAAATACCACGGTAAAGAAATCAGTCTACGCAGCATATTGATGTTTATGACCCAAGAGCCATTAGGAGATAGCGATCGGACGAATGCCACGGCACTGCAGCGCAAGCAGTTCAGCTCAACAAGCCAAGCACAAACAACTCCTGCCAGCTTCGGGCAGACGTGCCTGGATGCCGCTTGAAACGTTGAGAGTTTCGGTTCACGCTTTGCGTCTGTGACGAAACGTATCACAGAGCTGAACTTCCAGCTGTGGAAATTAAGTGAAATAAAGGGAGATGGAAGCTGCCAGCACCCCACCGCACTGTATCTGCTACCTAGCCTTCCCTAGTGCAGATCAGCTCCTCCAGCCACCAAGCCCTGTCCCTGTGAGGGGCTGTAGAGGGGACAGGCCCCCTACCAAAGCATGACCTCTGCCTAGCAGCTCTTTGAAGCCGGCAGCTCTCACCTACTGTATGTGCTGACTTACTCATCTTGGCAGATATTTCTGAGTCCACTATTTTCGACTTCATACAACCAGGAACTGCAACGCAAGAAAAATGACCCGACGTCGCTTCTGAGCTAGGCTGTGAAGGGCAGAAGCACGAAAGGAAGCACGTACAGCCCCGTCGTCCCCTGATGAAAGGGAGCACATACACCCAAGGAAAGCTTGCTGACTAACTTTTACAGAAACTAAACTTCCCAAGTGAAAAGCTGCTCAGGGCAGAGAGTACCCTATCTATGGCTGCAGCACCCGCAAAGTCAAAACGCAACCCCGAGACAAGTGACTACAAACAGCAAGCAGACGGAAAAACCAAGATGTACAACAAATTTAGCAGCCTGAACTCAACTTGTACCTTCAGGTAAAAACCACAACATAAAGGTTTTCACTCCAACCAGCTGCTAGGAACGTAGTTTTGGGGAGAAAACACGGAAAAAAAAAAAAAAAACAGGTCCCCATAGGGGTGACTCCACCTGAAGCCCCCCAGCTAAAAACAACCCAAAACCCCCCAGTCCCCATCGGGACGGCTCAAACTTAAGTCCCCCGTCCATGCACAACCCCAAACCCCCCAACCCCCACGGGGGGGGCTCCACCTGAAGTCCCCCTACCAAGCCCCCCCGCCCCCCAAGAGGGCAGCTTTAGCTCGGGACGGCGACACAGCACGGCGGTGCAGAAACTCCGGGACTAAGCCTAACCCCCCGGGACCGGCACCGAGAGCCCCCCGGGGAGCAGGATAACCCCCGAGACGAAACCGGAGCCCCCCATTAAGCCCCGAGGGGCCGCCCAAGCTCGGCGGGACCCCGCCGCCACTCACCCGCAGCCGCCCCGCCAGCGCCCCGCGCTCCTACCGCGCGTGCGCCGCGGCCGCCGCCATTAGAGCGGGGAGGGGCGCGGGGCCCCGCCCCCTTCAAGGCGAAGGGAGGGGCCGCGGCCGCCATGTCGCGGCGGGGCGCGGAGGGGGGAGATGCGCTGAGGGGGGAGGTTAGAGTCCACCAGCCGCGATAGGCTCCCTCAGGGAGTTGGTGGTGGGCTTTAAGGGGGCGGTGTGTTGGTTGGTGTTCCCCGGTGCCTCGATACTCAGGGTGTTTTCCTCCTCCTGCCTGCACGAAGGACAAAAGATGGGTTTTGCAGCTGGGGGTGAAGGGGAAGTGACTCTGAGGGAGCCCATAGGAGGGGAGAGGGGGGTCGTGGCTGGGCTGGGAAGTGGTGCCCGCACCTTGCAGCCCGGAGGTGTCTCTGTCTTTGGCTGTGCATTGAGTGTGGACACGTTGTTGTGCTGGACAGGCTAAGGAAGGGCAAGCATTGAGCTATCAGCTCTGCTGAGGCTTTGCACCATGTAGGAGGGTGCAGGGTGCTGCTGGAAGGCAGAGATCCCAAAGTGCCCGCAGGAATCACAGGATCAAAATCACAAAGGTTGAAAAAGCCCTCCAAGATCACCTGGTCCAACCACCCCTCTACCACCACTGTCACCCACTAAACCACGTCCCTAAGCACCAGGTCCAACCTTTCCTTAAACACCCCCAGGGACGGGGACTCCACCGCTTCCCTGGGCAAAAGGAAGACAGGGAATAGCTTCCAGGGGAGCCTGGGGGCCTCTAGAGGGACCTGTGGGTCTCCAGAGGGGCCCACTGCCTTCACACCCAGCTGTGGCTTGACGCAATGCCTGGTGCTGCTAGGAGCTATCCAAAGCAAACACGGGCAGAGCCGAGGGAAAGCAGCAGCAGCAGCAGCAGCATGTGCCTGCCTGCTTTTTAATAAGTTCTTTTTTCTTCACAAATCAGGGATGCGCTGTAAACCGTTTAGAATTAACCTGAATTGGACAACCACAACTAACTAATTCATAGTAATTAATAGGAAATCCGCTGTGAATTACCAAGTGCAATCAATAATAACTCTAAAAGCAAAGGTAATAATACTTCACAGAGTGGTTTCTTTATGTTTCTGCAATCCTTTAATTGTAACAACTAAAATTGTGTTTTTCAAGAATATGATTGAAATAAGTTGTTTAATTTCGGAGTCAGTGAAGGTGAGTAAAAGAAGGAAAATCTGACCCTTGACAGTTCTAGCTTATTCCTCTTTGTAATGTTGTACATCACATTACACTAAACCTTTTGAAGGCGGTTTGGATTAAATTTTAGCTGGATGAAATCTAGCTGCAGCTCCTGCCTATAAATCTTCAGGGAAAATAGTAAAGAAATTAGCCTTTTGGTATAAAGTACATGGAGTCTCATACTTCAAAATACAGATTTCTGAGATTGTTCTCCCTGATGGTATTTAATGTTTTAAGTAGCTTTGAAATTGTTGGATAGAAGGTATTTGTTTGTTACAAGTGCTACTTGATTCTATTTTTTTAGAGAGAGAGAGACACACATCTATAACTTACAACAAGACCATCATACCACTGTTGAAAAGTTTAAGGGATTTAAAAGTTCTGAGTAAAACTTTGGAAGGCTGTTCAGTGGTGCTGGAGAGACTCATATTTTTCTGACAATATTTTAAGTACATTTGCTCTGTTACGTTAAACACACAAGCTCAATAATAAACTCCACATCTGCTTTGGGGCCCTTTCGGCAAAGATTATATAGATCCAAAGGTAAGCATAGCAAAAGGGAAGATTGGACTTACCCGCTGTAATGTTGCAGGCTTCTCAACTGTAATCAACTATTGATTTAGAAGATTAGATCCATTACTGAAAATCAGAGTACAGCTGGAGACATGCTGACCTACTACAATAGGAATCGGTTTCCTAGTGAATTTAGTGGTTTCTTGATAGCTCTTCTAAGTAAAGCTGTTTTACCTCAGGACTGAAACTTGACAAAGCATAGGAGTAAGAAAAATTAAGGAAAATCTTACTGTGTCTACAACTCCAATATAATGTAAAAAAAATTTTTTTCTTAAAAACTGCAAATGTTCAAATTAGAGCATTGTTACAATCAAGACTTCACTGAAATCCTTTTAGATTCTGTGCATTTCATACAGCTTATTCTCTGGCAAGAAATAGTACATGAGATGAACAGTAGCAAATGGTCCTTCTTTTTACTGTGTGGTGAATAGAAGCAAACAGCCCAGACTGAGTTCACTGAAAAAAACAAAAAACAAAAAAACTATAACAGGGCATTCATGAGATGAATACAACCATCTCATGCCCTCTTTGTCAGGAGAGATCAGATGCACTGGTGTGGATGACGGTAACAACCCCTGAACGTGTTTTATAATGTAGGAGTGAATCACAATGCTGACAAAGTAAAGCACTGTTTTAGCTGTCACCACCCATCCTGTTCGGGTCTTGGAAGGACCAACGGACATTTAATTTTGAAGCGATATTTTTAAACCATATATTTAACAAGGTTAACCCACGTCAGAGGAAAACATCAGCTACCTATAATTAGACATGGACACATCAGCTATATTGATTGACCTTAACTTGAGATAGCAGTTGTTGCCTGAAGCCTTTGTAATGAAGGAAGCATATGCATATAGCTCTAACAGAACAGGAAGGGAATGGAACTGTAAAATAAATAGGAGAACAGAGTATGGTTGCTTTCTACTTGGGAATTCCGTTGACAAAGACAGCACATTCCTCTGCACGGTGTCCTTTTCCCACGTGCTCCTTGCAGGAATGTTAAATGTAGGCTGCCACACAGGGAGAAATAGCGTAAGGAACCAATGTTGCTGGAAAGTTACTGCAGTGGAAAGTGAGTCATTGTTCTATGGGAGATGCTGGGTGAATTAGCATTCACAAAGCGGGAGTTACCCCCTGTGCAAGGAAGCATCCACACATGCTGCTGGCTTGTTGGACCGTAAGTCCACAAGCAAAATCAATATAGCTTCAATTTTAAAAATACCATGGAATGAAAAAAAAAAAAAAACCATGAAAAATTCAAGACAGCCTGAGCAACTGTTAGTACCAGATAACACACATTTGGAAATAACATATGATGCGAATTCTCAAAACAAAGACACTTTCAAGTGAAATTACAATTAAGATATGGTAGTGTAGTTTATGAGATCGTTCTTGGATGCATAACAAGAAAGCCTATTTTTGAAGCTAGGATTGTGTGTGAGCAGTAGGGAGATTTATGAGCAAATAATGTTTCCGATGGACTCTCCATGTGACCTCAATCAAGTTATTACGCATTCATATGCTCCTAATGCTTATCTACAAATGTGTTAATAAATGCCTATTTATATTGTAAGCATTTTAGAACAGAGTCTGCTTTTTGTGACAAAGCTATACATCACCCAGCATACTAACAGGCTGGGGGTACTCCTTTCATATGATTAATGATCATAAACACCAAAGTGAGATGATTTGCCACTTTTGTCCAAGACGGAAGCAATTTACAGCACTGGATGATAGTGAAAAACAGACCCTGCAGATTCCTGGCTTACACTATCATCAGCCTCATTAGTATCAGTAAGACTATCTACTGTAACCTTAGCTCAGCTGGAAAACTGTTATGGAAACTAATGGCTAGATGTGATGTGCAGCTAATTTTGAAATATTAGGAGGTAAGTCTTACCACTCCCTTTTAATGTCATCTAAGAAATCTACTCTCTGATACCACTTCAAGTTGCAGTGATGTTATCTGTTGTAGTGTGGAAAGCAACCTTCAGCTGGGTGGGCTGATGATAGAACTGAACTTTAACTGAACTTTTTAAATGTTTAATTCTAAAATATGATTATTATACATTTTAAAATGGTAACGGTAATCTTCAAATAATGGAGCACTTTTAACAACGTTGCAAAGTGCTTGCAACATGGAGTGACTTACTTTATGTATTCAAGTTTAAGGTGGTACAATCCTGGCTAGTGGACGCTGCTTGCTTGCTATTTCAAAGCTTACATCCCATCATGTCCATTATATGGACAGTTCTCAAAGGAGAAACCATGCAGTCTGAATTTCCAAAGACCCTTGCAGGGAAGGATTTAGAGCAGGAAAGGACTTGGTTTACATAAGCAAGATCTCTTGTGAATCTTTTTTATTTTGAGATTCAACTGAAACCAAGATGTATTGACAGCATGGCAGGGAGAAGCACACAAGAGCTTTTAAATAGAGTCCTGAAAAGATGATTTGATTTCCATTCTGTGGAATGTTATAGCTATTCAGCGATATTACAAAGTAATCTCTGATAAATTGCCCATGATTGAAGCAAATGGGAATTCACTGAATAAAGCCCTCTGATCCTTAATGGGATGAAGCTCTCTACAAAAGTTCAGAAAAAGGGATGAAGGACTTTTTGTTTTGCTATAGTATGTTCCTGATTTCCTTGCAAAACAGGGACAGGTAGCAACAAAAACTTCCACCGCCAAATATTTCTCCTGCCGTTAAATATCATGTAGGGAATAAACAAGGTTTTCCATTCCTCTTTGTCCTGGGTCATTTCCGAATGTCTTTTTAATGTCACTGAGTTCTAATAAGATCTTATTCCCCATGTCTTGTTCAATGGAAAGGGATTCTTTTGCTCAAGTACTTTTCCGTCTTCGGATTTCCCGGTGGTGTACCTGCCACAGCGGATGTCCTGGCTTCTCAATGTATGCTTTGGTTATCTTCATCTTCTTTTCTAAGAACTGGAGATAAAAGGATGTTGAAGCCATTACAGCAGCTTAGGCTGCTGTAAACTTCAGCACTTGTTACAAATTGCTTCCATTTGAAACACAGTCCTTCCCAACGGCATTTATTTTCAGAAGCATTTAGATGTCTATTTGTAATACCAAACTACAAATCTTGAATCTTGCTGGGAATGAACCCTGCAAAATTTTTATGTAATACTTAGTGGAGTGTAGCTCCAGTCCTTCTCTCCTTCTTTTCTTTATTGTCTTTTGTCTTTCTCTACTCAAAGAGTTCTTGTATTGTCTTTTTCACAAAGCTTTTCCTGTATACAGCGTGCTGAAAAGGGTCAAAACAGGTTTTAATTCTATCTTTATATTACACTTGTTACAAACAACAGATAAAGAAGGGAACAAATAAATTTTTTGGATTAGTGAAATTACTTTAAATCCATTTCTACAGTAGTTCATCTTTTATTGTTGAACTACATTTAAATCTCTTAGTATGTGTGATATAAAAGATTAATTTTATGTTAACATGTCCTCTGTATTACAAACAAAAAAATCCAAACAAAACTTAACAAGCAAACCTTGTTATTTATGATTTATTCATTTATATCATCAGTACTAAAAATGGCGATGGAGCTCACATAGAAGCTATAAAGCCATAAGCTGCTTGAGTCAGAGTAACTAGCCACGCCTTGTAAGAGCAACAAGACAACTAAGAAACCTGAAAATAAAACCATCTGCCAAAAACAATCTAGGGAGTAAACATTCAAAATGAAGCATGTCTTTACATGTTCCCTACTATGCTAACATAATGAGAATAAAGCATTAAAATGTTCAAAGCAGTGAGCAGGGATTTTTAACGACATCAATCCCTCTACAAGAGTAGTCCCTCTGGCATCATAGAGAGTACTCACTTGAGTATGGTTCACAGGAATGAGATCAGAACATTAGGAAAAAAAAAAAAAGAGAAAAAGGGACACAAGTGTGGTCAAAATATTTAGTAAATATAAAATAAATAGCTTTCATAATTGTGGGTTTTCTGTTGCTTCAAGCAGATCTGGATAGGCACCCAAGAAAATCAATTTGCTTGCATAAAGACAAAGTTTATTTTGCTTTTAAAAAGTCATCAGTGCTCACGAGAGGAGGAATGCTGGTTTGAATCAGGCATGTTGCAAGCAGATGTTATGCAAGCTTCCCCAAAGAGTCCTGCCAATGCATTGCAATCCTGAGTTATGACATTAACTGCAACTGCAATCTGGGCCCTTTTTTGGGCCACAGATTGATTTGTTGGTTTTCCCAAAATGGGGACGATATTTTTGTGATGTATACAAAAACCTGAAGAGGACCGACATGTCATTTTTCATTTTCAGACCAACAGAATTTGGACACCATATTTGAATTACAGGACTTACCAGTAGCAAGGACAGAAATAGGAAGGCACATTATCTGTCATCATATGATTGCAATATTAGCTCTTCTTAGCAAATATATCTCCTGGTTATTTCCTGCAACATGTTTAGTAAGGGGCAATCTCTTGCAGTTTCCTTCCATTCCTACTTTTCCTGCTTTTGAAGGATAAAAAGAAAGTCATATCCAAGTATCCTTTTCAAAAAAACGTCTTAGGTTTTTAATTAAAATACTCCTTCAGCCTACAAGTGTTTGAAATGGCTACATCCTTTCATAACCTTTAAACAAATAAATAAATAAACGACAGGTACGCAACAAACCAAAACTAATTGGACTGAGCAGAACAACTCTACTACAACTCTTAAACAGTAGATGAAGTACCGTTGCCATTACAGATTAAAAGCTCTAAGCAGAGAATGCCAGATAAGATCATAATTTCTACTCCCAAACACATTGTATTTTGGGGTACCTCAAAAATGAAAACTTGTCTCTGTATGCAGATTTTTTTTTTTATTGGAAATTTAAATGGCCCGTTTTCTTTTTATATATCCTATTAGTGCTGTTATTTTGTATTTTTGACCAGATGCTCTACCATACTCTTTCAGACTTTAGTCTTGAAATATGTTGGGAGTATGCATGTAAAACTGAATTAAGTTTTTATATTTATTGTTATTTACTAAAACATTATTGTAATTTCCATCTTCAAACAATAAAAATACTGACAAAGCTTGTATGAGCCTAACAGCCCGAGACACGTGATCAGTAATTTTATTTGTCAAAGAAGCAGAAAGCACTAAAGTAACTTGCCCAGCAATGCCAAACAAGTCAGTGTAAAAAGAGTAAAGGCTGAGACTTCATCACCTACAGCTCTACTCTTCTATTACTCGGCTATATTTCTTTTACAAAACTTTGGGTTTGGGGGCTTACGTGATGCTTTTGGGTTTGGGGGCACGCCGGGTGATGAAGTTCAATAAAGGCCATCACGTTGTGGCGTGAGGAATGGTTTCTTACTTGCACCCAAGGAGCACCGGTGGGAAGGGATCGGATTATAGCTCGTGAACAGTCTGAAAAGCGTTTGGTCATCCGATGTACCGTAATAGATACTATTCTTCATCCCTCTAAAACGTGATTATTGGATCTGCGATAGAGGAGGGAGACGAGAGAAGGATCCTTTCCAACTACCGAGCAACGAACGTGAGATTCCAGCCGCGGCTACTGGGCGAAAGCACCGCGGATGTTATCGGCGCCTCGCACGGGGAGCACTCCTGATAGCTTGGCTATCAAGAGGATTTCTTGCGAGCGAAACCCAGCGGGCTGTGAAATAAGTTTTCCACTGAAAATAGCGGAAATCCTACCCTGGGGCGGCTGAGTTGACGGGCGGCTGACTGGAGGCTCCCAGGGCGAGCGGGGCAGACTCCCCCAGGTGCCGGGGCACCGCAGCCCTTTTTGGGGGTGCCACCTTCCAGCAGCCCCTTCCCGGGCCCTTTACCCACCCCAGGACCCCTCGGTTTAATCCCTGAGGGGACCCGGGAGGCGGTGGCGGCTCCTCCGTCCCAGCGGGACCGGGGGCGCGCTGCCCCGTCAGGCTGAGGGGAGCCGAGGGGAGCGCCTCCCACCCCCTCCGCTTACTACCGAGCCCCCCCCCGGACCTCTCCCCGCTCCTTGCGGGGGGGAACCCGGCCTCATTTCCCCCCCCTTTTCTCCCTCCCCGGCTCCACGCCAGGCCCTCGGATCGCGCCGGCGCCGTGCCGGAACGTCGGCAGCGGGGCCCGCACCGCCCCCCAGCGGCAACGGGCGGGCTCGGCGCGCTGCGAGGAGAGAAAGGGAGAAGGGGCAGTAATGGCGGCCAGGTAGTGCGGCGCTCAGCCCGGGCGGCGGCGGCGGCGGCAGCGGCGGGAGGAGCCGGCGCAGCTCCGGCTGTGGCTCTGCCCGGCGGAGCGGCGTCCCCAGAGGACTTCTCCTTCTTCTCCTCCTCCTCCTCCTCCTTCCCCCTTTCTCCCTCCCCGGTCGAGCCCCGCTGTCTGTCCGCCCTCCCTCCTCCCTCCGCACCGGCGGCGTTTAGCCCCCCGTGTCCCCCCGGTGTCCCCCCCTCCCCGGGGCCATGGTGAACACCAGGAAGAGCTCCTTGCGCCCCCTGGGCAAAGCGGCGGCCGCTGCGGCCGGTGCCGGCAGCCATTTCATCTCGTCCCGGACCCGCTCGTCCAAACGGGGCACCAAGGCAGATGCGGCCGGGCTGGAAGAGACGGCGGCGGCGGCGCGGGTGAGGAAAGGGCCGGCGGCGGGGAGCGGTGGAAACGGAGGGGGGGAAGGCGGCGAGCAGAGAAATAAATAGGGGAGGGGGAGAGAAAAAGGAGGAGGGGGGCAATGGGGGGGGGGTAGCGGCAGCGACGGCCGCGGCCAGGGGAGCCGCTGGGGACAGCGCCGCTGCTGCCGGGGGGGGGGGGGTGCGGAGCCGGGCTGAAGGGGGAGAGAGGAGGGACGGGGGGGCTGAAGCAGGGTATAGGGGGGAAATGCAGGGTGTCGGGGGGAAATTCAGGGTGTCGGGGGAAGGCAGGGTACGGGGGTGAAGGCAGGGTACGCGGGGAAATGTAGGGTACGGGGGGGAAGGCAGGCAGGCTGCGGGGAGAGGCGGCGGAGGAGCCGCCGCGTCCTGAGCCGGTGCCGCGCTGCCTCGGCGACGGGCGGCGACAGGCGCCGGCCCCTGACAGGGGGACACGGGGACACAGGGACAGGGAGACAGGGGGACAGGGGACACAGGGACAGGGGACACGGGGGAGTTGTGGCGCTGGTGCCCGTGGGGCAGACAGGGCCGGCGGGGGGGGTCCGGAGCCGAGCTCCCCCTGCGGCCGCGGCCGGCACTGCGCCTGCCGCCAGACAAAAGTTGGGAGCTGCGCCTGCTGCAACTTCGCAATCCTCTTGCCCTCTTTCCTCCTCCTTTTTTTTTTTTTTTTTCTTTCCTCCTTTCCCCTTCCTTAAATGACCTCAGTTCGTCCGAAGAGGGTGTTCCTGGCGGCTTCCGCAGAGAAAAGCTGGCGTTTGGGAAAGCTGCCCCGTTTTTGTGACAGCTCCAAGGAGGGCAGGGGGCGATTTGCCGGGGGTCTGCTGGTTTAAGTGGAACACTTTCTCAACATAACTTATAACAGCTTTAACTGTGATCCCTAAAGGCAAACGATTCTATAGACTGCTATCGAAATCTGCTGTTTCTTAAATTATAACTGGGAAGAGGAACTCGTGAACCCCTTATTTTTGCCTTGGTGTCTCTAAGCGTATCTTAACAATGCTGTTTTTTTTTTAAGTATACGCACGTCTTTTTTTCTTTCATGATTAAAACCTCAGGTATTTGAAGGTTTAGAGTAACGGTTATAGCTCTCCACACGCATATTTTCAGAGCAACGTATTGTGAAAGACCCGGTGAATACGGAAGTGAAAACCGAGGGTCAAAATGTTTGACAGTCGCACACCAACTGACTACGTCCTGCCCTCTGCGAAGGAAGAAGTTAGTCACACAAGTAGAAAAACAATAGCAGCCGGGGCAGATCAGAAAAATGACACCTGGAATTGCCAGAAAACCTTTTGCCCCATGCCTTTTGTTTAAAAACACTGTCTGGATACTTGCTCTGTACATTATGTGCTTCTCTTTCGGTTCTGTCGTGCTTCAGTTCCCTTCCTCACATCTTATTTACTCTCAGTGGTGCCTGTTCCTTCCTTGTATAACTTCATTAGGCTCATGGGGATGTGGAACATAGCTGTAAAAAGCTGTTCTGCTTGTTCTAGTATGCAGTTTCTGTTTATTCATATCATGGGTCTTGTGGTTTGTGAGGCAAAGTTTGGTGTAACCCTTCCTGGCTTGCTTTACAGCGAGTTTACAGCTGCTAAAAATAAGTTGGGCATCCTTCTGAATATTTCTCATCTGTGAATTACATTTGTATACTACAGATTATTAAAATGTATAAATTATGTTATTGTCAGAGTGTAAAGAAAGGAGATTATATAAAATATTGTTATAAAATTGATAAATACATCACAGGATACATCCAATGCCTCTAAAGAAGTGTTTCTTCTAGAGTTAAGAGAATATTTTTGGCATACTGGACTTGTTTCACTTCACATCCAATATCGTGCGTTTGAGGTAGATAATTTTTTTGTTTAGATGTAATTGCCAAAGGTGAGGAGAAGTTACCAGGAAGGGTTTGTTGTTTTTCTTTTTTCCCTCAGTAAATTTTGTAGTATATATATATATATCCCACCATATTTTGAGTTATCTTTGTACGGCTCTTTTTCCCTTCAGATCTAAGAATTTGTCAGTGATATAGTACATTTCTGAACTCCCCAATCTCCTTGAAATAATGCCAGAGAAAAGGATTTCAGTGATTACAACATGAATAAGTGTAGCACTAGGAAGACAAAGCCTTTGCTTTTTGGAATTGACTGTCAGGAGACAGATAGTGAGGCTGTGTTTTGCGCAGAAAGTGTACTGGGATTGTTTTCATGCAATTGTATGTATTTTGTCAAAGTTGACTGGAACAGTGTGTTCTTTTAAAATCTTTTGGTTGTAATGTCAGAAAACCAGCCTTTACTACGAGCAGTTAATTGGGTTAATGGGCTGCTAGAGTTGGGAGCTGCTCTGTTACGCTTTTTATTTGCACTGTGTGACTTAATTTTCTTCCACAGAGATTCTGACTTTGAATTCGCAGAGAAATGCTCTTCAGTGGCAATGCTTGTAATTACCTTTCAGGGTGTATTTTAAAAGATCATCTGTTTGTTCCTTATTAGCAAAAAACTGAATTAGTAATCTAACGGCATCCTGTAAAATGCTGATTGGACTGGATAGTATAGATACAAGGTTAGGAGTTGTCTTCCACCTCTTTTTCTTCAAGGTCCAGTCTCCTCCTCCTCCTCATTTTCTTGTGGGTATTGTGTGGTTTATTTATTTCTTTATATATTTTTGTATTCATACTTTTTTGCATTCGTTCACAAGAAGAGACTTGAATCTCTATTCTCCCTGGTAATGGCTAAAAGAATTTAAGTTTCACAGCCACAGCATGGTTGTGTTTGGAAGGGACCTCTGGAGATCATCTGGTCCAACCTCCCCTGCTCAAGCAGCATCCCCTAGAGCACATTACCCAGGATTGTGTCCAGATGGCTTTTGAATGTCTCCAGGGAAGGAGACTCCGCAACCTGTCTGAGCAACCTGTTCCAGTGCTCAGTCACCCTCACAGTAAAGAAATTTTTCCTTGTGTTCAGATGGAACCTCCTGTGTTGCAGTTTGTGCCCATTGCCTCTAGGCCTATTTCTGGGCACCGCTGAGAAGAGTCTGGCCCCATCCTCTTCACACCCTCCCTTCAGGTACTTAGACACATTGATCAGATGCTCCCTGAGCATTCTCTTCTCCAGGCTGAACAGGCCCAGCTCTCTCAGCCTTTCCCCATAAGAGGGATGGTCGGGAGCCTTAACCATTTTAGTAGGCCTTTGCTGGACTCTCTCCAGCAGCTCCGTGATCCTCTTGTAGTGGGGAGCCCAGAACTGGACACAGTACTCCAGGTGAGGCCTCACCAGGGCTGAGCAGAGGGGAGGATCACCTCCCTTGACCTGCTGGCAGCACTCTTCCGAATACCCCCCAGGGTACAGTTGGCCTTCTTGGCCACAAGCGCGCACTGCTGGCTCATGGTCAGCCTGCTGTCCACCAGGACCCGCAGGTCCTTCTCCAGAGAGCTCCAGAAGGTCAGCTCCCAGCCATAAAGAAAAAACTGGCATAAAGAAAAAACTGGCACCTCCCCGGGTGCAGGACCCTGCACTTGCCCTTGTTGAATTTCAAGAGGTTCCTCTCTGCCCAACCCTCCAGCCTGTCGAGGTCCTTCTGAATGGCAGCATAGCCCTCTGGGGCATCGGTCACTCCTTGCAGTTTTGTATCATCCCAAGTCATTGATGAATAATTTTGGACCCTGTACAGACCCCTGGGGGACACTGCTAGCTGCAGGCCTCCAACTAGATGGCAACCCTCCGAGACCTGCCGTGCGGCCAGTTCTCAATCCACCTCACTGTCCACTCATCCACCCTGCACTTCCTGAGCTTGCTTATGAGCATATTATGGGAGACCGTGTCAGAAGCCTTGTGGAAGTCCAGGTAGACAATATCCACTGCTCTCCCACCATCTGTCCAGCATGATTTCCCTTCGGTGAATCCATGCTGACTTTTCCTGATGACCCTCTTGTCTTCCACATGCTTAGGGGTGGCCTCCAGGACGAGCTGCTTTCCAGGGATGGAGGTGAGGTTGACTGGACTGTAGTTTCTGGGTCCTCCTTCTTGCCCTTTCTGAAGTCTGGGTGATGTTTGCTTTCTTCCAGTCCTCAGGCAGTTTCTAGTCTTTGGGTTCAGTACTGTGTTGAGTTGCATATTAATAGTGCCCAGTTTTGTTTGATCGTAATCTAGAAGCAACACGCATTCTGTGGAAATGGGCTGTAATGGTCTAAATGCCTTTATTGTTTTCTGTGTATTCCCTCAGTAGCATTTTCTCATCGTGGAGAAAGCAATATTTGAAAAGTCAGCTGGTCTGCGTTATTGAGTGGCGGCTGAGATGAATACATGCGTGTCCACTGAGCAGACGCAAGATTAAAATTAACAAAATCCCTCACTAAATGGATCACGGAGCCAAGAAGTTTATTTTCTGAAATGATGTAATAGCAGAGTGCCACAGAGAGGGTACAGAGGGGAAAAACTGGGCTATGCTTTTATTCCCTTTTCCATCATTGATTTATAAACTACATAACAAAGTTAAGCTGTCATTACATAAGGTGCTGTTCTGCCTTTATATAAAGTTGTATGCATTTTTTTTCTTTCTAGTATTAAAAACTTGGGAAGTCTCCTGGGTTGATATTAAAGCTTTCTGACAAGAAAAATGCATCAAAATCCTCCACGGTTTTCAGAAACCGAATTGTGAAACAATGCTTGTAAATTCAGTGGGCTTCATTCAAACTCTGAAAACTGAAAGAGTCGAAGATAGCGTGACCGTAACTGGTTAAATCTGTGCTCTAGCTGAACTCTGATGTTTTCAGACGTCGAGTTGTGATTGTGTTGTAATATTTATTTGGCAGTTCGAGTGTTTTTTCTCAACATCTTAAAACACAAAAATGCTGATCGAGAGCAGGAATGAATTTATTGTGAAATAAACACTTTTTAATCATGCCGTTGTATTAGTTGGACATTTTAGAAATGTATACAAGACTAACTTAATTAGGCAAGAAAGCATTAGCAGTGCCTTAAGAGCTACTTGAGGGCACTGTGGTGATTGTAACGCATGATCCTAGCTAAAAGTAGTACTGCCAACATCATTCAACTTGTTCAGTGGCAACATAGAGCTCTCCATTGTACTTAATTGCTAATAGGAACAAACACAGCCTTGGGATTGACATAAAGTGCTGTACTGTGGTCGAGTTTAAGGCTAAGCAGCATTTTTGTGCACTGTAATACCCATATATTTCTGCGTCTCTTACTGTAATTCCTCAGTCTGTGACAAAAAATATTTTTTTCCATCTTGGAAAGTGTGATAATGCATTTTTGGTAGCGTAAACCCATTGCTGCATTTTACTCCTGAAAGAAGTCTTTAATGGTCAGCTATTGAAAACATATAGTCAACTTTAAATATATATATATATATTATTTATTTTAAAATACTGGCTTTAAGCATGAGCCTTTGAGCTTTCTATTTTTTTTTTCTTTCTGAAAGAGCGGGATTCAGATTAGTCTATTTTCTCTGAATGCCTCCTTGCAAAGTGTCGTACACCGTTCGGATAGTCTGTGGTTTAGAATAAAGCTCTTAGCAAAAGTTTCCTTCTTCCATCGGAAAAACTACACTTAGGGCAGCCTGCATGTGAAGCACTTCAAGAAAAAAGCTCCTCTTAAATACCTATATTAAAAAAAAAAAAAAGTATTACAGTTAAGAGTTTACACTGAGGCTACCCAGCACTTTCACGGTTCTTTGAGTTATACCCTGAAACACAGAGCCTGGTGAAGTTATTCACAACAATGTCAGTTAAAGGCAGGTTCCCAGGAAAGCTCATTTGAGCAGTGGGGTAAGATGTAGGATTTGCTCCGTTTCCGTGGTCTGCTGCTCTTCTGGGACGTACCAGGAGAAGGTCGGTGATGTGAAACGAATTGCACGGTCTGTTCTTGGGAGGGTGGTACTGGTACAGCTGTGACCGGGGGAGGAGGAGTAATTGTCGGAAGGAGTCGATGTCCAAGCTTCTGTCAAAATATTTTATGGTCAGCATTTGTAATCCTTCTGTGCTTCCAGACCGGCGTCCTGAGTTAGGATTCTTACAAGCGTCGTGCCAAAGCAGCGTGGGCCACTGCGAAAACTGAAAATTGCTCCTCGTAAGTGTGCGCGGCTTGTTCTAGGAGGCAGTCGTGCATCTTGATCAAAACCCTGCCTTTGCCAAAATACTGCTGCAGGGCCAGAAAAGGAAGCGGGGTAAGGACTAATCCAGCGAGGGAGCGAGACCTCCAAAGAATGCTCAGGAAATGGTGTTGATGTTTGGTGTGCTGCATTGCTTCCTCTGAACATTGGGTTTGTCCCAGAGTAATATTAATAAAAGCTGCTGCTTGAACGACTGTGTCTCGGTTAAAACGTGAAGCAGAAGGCTTCACCGATCGTTGTGAGAGATCCCATGGCAGTTGTGCAAGAGTGGCATACAGCTTGGGGTTACAGAAGATAATTAGCTCAGGTAATTACATTCTGATCACCTACATTCCCCTGCAGTTTCAGTTGGATGTGGTATGGTTTTGCATAGCCTGCCCTAAATTGTTGAGTGTTTGCTGCGCTGTGGAGAAGTTTTCATTCCATTCTAGTGATGCTTTAAATTATTCCTGCGTAAAACTCTGAAACCTTCCTCAATCCAAAGCATCCAGCAGGAAGGAATCAGTGATGTGAACCTTTCATTGCGTTTATTTTGTGTTTCTGTGACCGTTTCAAATGGCGCTGATTGTTCATTAGATATTTCAGCTCTAATATATTGCTTTGTGTGCGGTTCATATCGCTCATGAACCCACTTACTGCAAAGGGAGCTGACTGATTTTCATCCTTTTTCATGGTATCACTTTATTTTTTCTGTACTCTTCATGCTTTGCTGCTTTTTCTAAATTTTTGGCTCCGAGTTTAGTGCTGCCTTTATTACCTTTGATGGGGTTTTCATGGTTTATTTTAATCACTAATTGCTTTAAATCGTTCAAGTGGTGTTTTGCATTTATACTTCCCTGGGTTCTGTTCCTGAAGAAGTTGAATTTCTTCTTGCTTGGTAGCCATTGAAACGTCCCACTTCTCTGCCACTTGCAAGGTTAATATGTTACCTTCTGTCAGCATTTTCATTTTGAACCCAGTATGTGTGTGCTGGAATAACTTCAACTCTAGTTTAACTAGGAATAAATGATGTAGCTTTAGTGCTTCTACCAGAAATACAGAACTCGTGAGCTTGTCCAAAGTTCCTGAGCAGTTTTTGTAGCCTTTTCTGATTTATTTTTTTTATCTTTATGCTTCCAGCAATGTGTATGAGTGAGCTAGCTAACTTAAAGCTTTGGTATAAAGCTTCTGTCCAGCTGTACTCAGAGCAGATACTTTGGCATGGGCATTTTCACGATCTAGAAAACGGGCTTGTTGCATATTTCCAACATAGAGTCAATACCTTAATTTTTAAGTGAATAAGTAGTCGAACTGAGCTATTGAAATAAATTGAAGTTTTTCTTTCTGTACACAGGGAAGATGTTACTTGCATCAACATTCACTGGAATTCATCATTCCAAGTATTTAATAACTACTTTCTATTATTTCTCTGATTTATCTTTCAGGCCTTGAATGTTGTGTTTATTATGATTTTAAATTTCAAGGCATTCATCTGAATATTTCATATTACATTTTTATACAATGTTATCTTGGTTTTACTTCTGAAATACTGTCTTTAAGTGCTCTGTAGATAGAGATGTAGAAGTATTTTTAATCCTCTGGTTTTTTAACACAGAAGGAAGGCTACCTCTCTATTTGCTACAGACGTTTCCTTGCTAAGTTTAACGGCTCAAGCACCTGGTCATGTCCAAACCTTTGGAAACAGGATTGTAATAATCTGTAAAAGTTTGCATAAATACAATTTTTGCTTTAAAGGACTTTGGCAATAGAATCTAGAAACTCATGGGAGGAGTTAATATGGGTCTGGTTAAAAACATCTTCCTTCAGTGTTGAATTAGGAAGATCAATGTTTTTTAAAACCTTTCCATGTGTGGATCTCCCAAAACATCTTCAGGTGTGGACAGCAAGTGAAGGCCGCCCCTCGGCAGCCCTGCTCTGCTGGAGGTGTGTGATTTCCCAGGCGGTGCGAGCTGCTTGCTGTGCAGCTGCGAGAAGCCGTACATGCGCCAATGCTCCTGCTTGGCCGGCCATTTGATCGGCTGGATCGGGCTCGGGTTGCTGGTCCAGCTGAAAACGAAGCCTCCTCCCCACTTCCCCTTGCCTTGATTATCAGCTGGTGTTACAATGCGATTATCAGCTGGAGATCCGCAGTGTCACGCTGAGTTTTGGGAAGGCACAAGAGGGAGGAGAGGAACTCGCTTGTAGTGGAGGGCTTGGAGAGGGGCGGTGATGAGTGGGACAGACCTCAGCTCCCTGTGGGCTCTGGCACAGTTTGGCAGAGGCTGTGTGTAGCAGACTCTCCCTCTCCTTCATGAGCCTACAAGCAGCCCATGGATTGAAAGAGTTTTTGGATGTCAGATCAAAAGCTGTCTTTCAACAGCTTGTCCTTTGGGCACTCAGCCTGCTTGTGAACAGGTGTCTCTGGTACAGGCAGGGTGAATGGTCAAAAGCATGAAAACGCCCAATAAGCAAGTGGTGTAGGCAGAGCTTTCTATTTTTGCCTGGTCAACTCATAACTTTTCTCAAGAGCTTTCACATTTAATAAATGTTTTGAATTTTGGAAGTGAAGAGCTCTAGGAAATAAAATGGAAATCTATTGAAAGAATGAAAGCAGATCTTCTCATGCAAAAAATGGTGTTTCAGATGAATGAGTCGGAAAGAATCTATTCTGAAAACGTCCAGATGAGGGTATATTTTATATTCTTACGGCTACTGCTGATGCAAGCATTGTTTACTGAAAAATATACAGAAATGGGATGATAAAAGAATATTGATCATCTTGCAACTGAGGCATTCTTTTCTATCATTATCACAGGTGACACAGTATTAATAGTTTTTTATTCCATGATCATCAAACACTTCTTAGGCATGAATCTTGTTATTTGCCCTTAACACCTGTGTTAAGGTCTGATAAATGACAGCGTGCAAGTAGAAATTTGAGAATTGTGGCCAGCAGATGGGTTCTCTTAAGCCAACTTGGTCACTTTTCAAGCTGTCGGGAAGGTAACACAAGGTCCTTAATAAAACTCGAAGTTCTTAGTAAGGCTGTTAACGTGCTTTAATCCAAATACATTCTTTTTCTCAGCTTCATGTCATTTGAAGGCACAGGCATCAGGATTTTTAGGACACGATGGTGGATGTGTAGCATGTAGCAGTGCATGCCCTGCTGGCACGAATACGGATGCTACAGGCCACTGTGTCGTGCTGCGACCTGGGGTTGGGTCATGTTGCCTTCTTCCTCAGACAAGTACATCAGGTCTCACCCCTTCCCACCAAGCAGGCAGTCAGCCCCCCAAAAGAAGGGGGGCTTGTGCCACGAAAATGTGGGGTCAGGACGGGACGGAGGGGGGGAGCTTGTGAGGATGCGTCAGTGCTGGAGAGTGGGTAGTGCAGTGTGCCATACGTGTAAGGCGAGGCGTGCTCCCGGTTTGAACACTGATTAAAACCTTTCAGTTACTAGAAAACATGCACTTAACGTAAAAGAAGGCATTCAACACAGGTTTTGAAGGGGTTTGGTACGTGATCGTCAGTCGACTTTATCATGGTCATGGTAGGAAATTTGTTTTATCTAGTTATTAGTGCTTGAAAGCAAATGAGCAAAACTAAAAACAACTCAAAGGGGTTGTGAAGTCTTTTGATTTTCCTGCTATCTTAGTATGCCTAGCCCAAAAATGCATTAGGAAGGATGCCTAGTTCTTGCCCAGCTTTCAGCAATAGATCTGAAAGGAGGTCTTTAATGCATTAGAGCTGTAGAAGTTAGTATTTTAATCTACATTTATCACCTTTTTGCAGAAACTGATAGACAAGGGAGCAAGTGGCTTATCCAGAATCACAAGACGGACAGGTAGAGAGTGGATTTGGGCTATTTTATTGGTATGTTTGACATGATGTTATAGATTAAATACAGCAAAAGGAAAAGCATTTGTTAACTGAATAGTTGTCTGAAGGCAAAGATGAGTGATCAACTTAACTGGTTGGTACCTGGGGACACCTTCACATGTTTTTTTCCACGAGTACAAGTTTTATTTTGGAAAACAACTTTTTTTTTTTTTAACCAAAGGAGTAAAAATAGTCGTTAAATAACCTGAGTACGTACTTTCTTTTAATGAACAGTCCGTTTCCACATGGTCTTTGAATGAACTCGTAGGGGAAAACCAGATCTTCAGCAGACACTTTTTTTGCATGTTTTATTTTTTAAATATTAATACAGGTTATTAATATTCTGAGGCTTCTGAGAAGCTGTGTTGTTTTTCACGAGCTGCATTTCAAATGAGGTCAGAAATAACTGGAAGACCTGGATTCAGTTTCTCCAAAGTACGTAAAAATAAGTAGATCGCGAGATGTCTGAAGTTGCTGTTGTCTTTTCAAGGAGTGAAATGAGGAGGAAAAATACTTCTACATATCCAAAGCTAAAGGAGAACTAAAGTTAGTAGGCGTTTGTGAAAACCTGTAGCTGAAACACATTTCTTCATTATGCTTATTTTGCTGTTTTTAATTATGACAAAAGTAAATTTCGGGGTGTTGCTTGTTTGTTCAGCGAGGCAAAAAGAACAACTAATTAAAATAGGCTGCTTTTTACAAACTGCAGGGGAATAGGATTGATCATTGAGGATTGAATGCCAGTTGGTCTTAATTTCATGTCTTAGACATGGGAAGGGATCATAGATAAGAGAAGAGCGTGCTTATAGGAGCTGAAAGGATTAAAATACTCGGTTCAAAACTCAGGTCTGATTTGTGAAGTTGTGTGAGCGATCACGGTAGCTTTCTGGGTGTGGTAGAGTTAGTCAGAGGAAGGGTGTGACCCACAAAATGTATGGCAAGGAGAGCAAGTTTAACCATCATGGAAAACTCAAATATATCAGCCTGTCTGCGTACCTGCGTTTTAATGCAGTTGGACTTGTGGTAGAGCAGACCAGACGGAGGCTTTTTCTGAAATGGCAAGGTGTGGTTGTGGTTTGGATGTCGTGTCATCCCTGCTCGAAGGTGAGCTGAACTCGTGCTCGTGCACTTTGAGATGGCAGCGAGAGGTAGTTCACGCTCCTCGTGTGTTACCGAGACTGCAGGATTGTAGTTACCTTTGGATGTTCAGACCAGGACCTTTGGAGTTCTTCAGACCCCTAGTGAGGAGTCCTTTAGGTATTCTCCTGGCCAGGACATTCAACTTATTTAAAAAAAAAAAAATATATATATATATCCCCTCCAAAAATACCACCCAACCCAAACGTGCAATCCCTTACGTGATCTGTTCAATATGCTAGAAATAACCATTGTGTTTTAACTTGAAAATGAATCAGCTGTAATGCTTTAGCTCGTTGGTCTGTGTGATAAACCTGATGGCAATTGGTTGTTGGTGAGCAGCTCCGTGGTGTGTGTGTCCTTCAGTCCTACTCAAAGGCTGTAGCTGTTCGGTCACTTCTTTTCTTGGACGACAAATTGAGAAGGAGAATTTAGTTTTATTTATTGATTTCTAGTTTGTGTTCTTTCAAAACTTGTCTCTAAATGTTATAACTGAAGTTGTTTTAGTATCAGTTTTTTATTTTGAGATTTATATAGGGGTGATTTGGGAGAGAGGACTGCAATAACATGGTATGCCAGTGTTCTTGTAGCACCTCCAGGGATGTGTGTATTATAAGATGATAAACATCTTCCCATCATTCTCCTTTTCATGCAAAGTAAAGAAAGCGGAGATAAGTATGCAGCTGTAAGTATTTTATTGCTTTATTTACTTGTTTTGGATTTGGTTACTAGATTGATCGTTACCACCATTCAGCTGCTGGCAGTGAAGTTACGTTACCGGCGTGTGCCCACTGCTGCTGCAAGACTCCTGCTGTAGATCCTTAGCTCCGCAGCTCACTCGAAGTACTCCTTTGGCTGTCAAACTCAGTTACACTCTTGAGTATGAAGATGGTAACGAACGCTGTTTCTCCAGCCTAGACCAAGGATGTTGTCGCCTTAACCCGCTGGCTATTAGTGAGACACTGCTCTCACCTATGAGTGAGTTTCCTTCAGTGCTGGTATTTCGTTAGGAGCTCTGAGTTCAGTGCGTTAGTTCTGACTTCTGCAGTTACATTCTTCATTTCTGAATTTTTAGGTTTGATGCTTTCACCATGCATTTTTCTTTCTAGTCCTAGAACATTTTCACACCGTTTACTGTTAAGTAATAAGCTTCTGGGTTGAAACTGAAGTACTGTTTTTAATCATTAAAGGTATAAATGGTTTGCGACCCAGTTACTTGAGGGAGCAAGCAGAGTGCAGAGGAATCATTAGACCTCCTTTGCTATAAATGGGAGGAAGTGGTGGGTAGGCTGCTCTCTGTAAAGGTTTCTCAAATTGGAATTAATTTCTTTTCTTGTTCTCGCATCTCCCGGTTCAGCTAATCTCTTGAGAGTAACGAAAACTCCATCTCCGTGTTTTACTGCAGGTAGCTGACAAGTCTGGATGGCAGGCTGGGTGTGAGTTGATCCTCCAGAGCTTAATTTTTTTTAAGAGTGTTAACTGGAACATGGAATTTGGATACTTATTAGTATGTGTAATTTTTCAGTGATTTCTTTCTGTTGGAGCTTTGTTATTACCTCTCAGCAAGATACTTTGTATGTTAGGGGATCTACAGCAGGTGTGCTAACTGAAGGTAGGGTTTGGGCTCCACTGTCTTCAAATTCGGCCTCACTTTGTACTTGAACCTAGCTGGGATGTGACTGCTCGCTGCATTGCCTTTGACCACTGCATAGCCAGGAGGAACAGAGGACAAACCAGGGACATCAGCCAATTTTTGTGACTTCGAATGAGAGGCGGGGAGCTGGAGGACATGCAGAGAAAGGTGGTCATCGGAGACCTGGGAGGAGTCAGGATTTCTGCACGGCAAGGGGTAGAGATGGAGCGTAGGAAAACATGCATTATTAATTTCCCTGCTCGCAAAATAGCTTTAATGTTACCCCTCATAAAGCTTCACTACTTGTTTGTTCCCCTTTCTGAGCTTCATTTTCTCGACCTGGCCAAGCCGGTTTGAAACTGGTTCTGTGGCTTGCCTTGAAACTCTGCTCCCATCCCTGCAGAGCCGCTCGGGTAATTTCAGAAAGTACCTCCTAAAACCGACTTCAGTGGGGCATGCTAACACGCAGTGGTGTGTTTATGTAAGTCCACAAATAAGCTTGTGGCTGGTCAAGGGATAAAATACACGTACAAATGCTTACGGTGTTCAGAAGGGAATAAATACGGTATTATAATAGTGAAAAGTAAGTCTTTTGTGAGTGCTGACAGTCCTGCAAACTGTCTGGCTGTGCACTGGGTTGTACGGTGGAGGTGCTCTGTACATAGAAGGGGTGGTTGGTACCTGTGCTGTCACTGTGCCTAAATCTTAGGTTCTGATCCCAAATCCTGCTTTGTGTAATTTAAAGTTTTGCTTCTGATCCTCTAGTCGAGATACTACAAATACTAGAGGGAAATTATTCCACTTCTTCAGGAAGTACATCAATGAGGAAGAAAACAGTGTTTCTGTTCTGTTTTGCTGTATTTTGTTTTGTTGTCGAATTCCTAAGACTGAATAGTAAGATAAACATCTTGCTTTCCCTGGGCTTACCTCAACAGGTAAACAACTATAATTAAAACTGCTTTTAAAATGGCATGCGAGCGTAGGCTGGCTGGAAGCTAATACGAGATCTTTGTATTTGGTATTTTCAGTGTATTTACCAATACAATTACAAGTATTTACCAATATTTATGCTATAAATAAAAATATATTCCATAAATAACAAATTGTAACTAATACAGTATTTAATAATTTGTTAGTATTATTGTGAGTATTTAAGTTAATATTAGTTTAAAATGTCCTTGGGGATAAAATGTTAAGGCGTGATGTACACAGCATGTTTTACTTGCAGCTTTCTATTCCTGTTCTCCCCTCTGCCATTTACTCGTGTTTTTTTTTTTTCTTGCATTATCTTTTACATTTTTCTCATCTTTTGGTGAAATGATTCAGCTGACTAAGCAGGTAAGAAACTAACCCAGCTGAAGAAAAGCGAGCATCTGAAGCTGTAGTGCCCTGGTTTGGTTTCTGGGTGGGTCGGATAAGCAGCAGGATAAGACAGAGGGGGTTGTAGTGGTGCTGCTGAGCCTGGGGTTCAGCAGTGCTGAGCTTCTTTGGGTCTGCTGTCTCCCCAAACTGCACCCATGCGGCTGGTTTTCTGTAGGCTTTGCCACTTCCTAAATGTGGTGCTGTGACAGCCTTTCTTCATCCTAAGTTAATTTTTTTTTCTCCCCCTTGAGTGCTTGAGATATCCAGTATTTGAATTATCTGCAGTACAAAGCAGATGGTGGTTGCTGATGAGCCAGATGAATAAACTGGACTTCCACAACCATCTATCTGCATACAAGTAAAACGATTTTTTTTTCTTGGTTTGTCCTCGCTGACAGTTCCTGGACCTTGATATTTGGAAATCGGTTGTTGCAGGAGAAGATACATACATTTTATTTATATATATTTTAACTCACAAGAACAATCTTGGTTTAAATTTTTGGTTTGCAGAGTATTGCTTTTTCCTTCCTATTTCACCATGACAGTCGCAGATCCTCCTAAGTTGTCTGTCCATGCACTACTTACGGACAGAGCTCTTGCATAACTCCTCCTGTCTTTGAGTTTCTGTCTCTTACCACTAGTAAGCCACAGAGGAAGAACTCCGGTAGTGTTGTGGTGCTTTTTCTAGGTGTTAGGGCTGAAGCTTTAGTGTGTGTAATGCTGCTAACAAGCACAGGAGACTAAAAGTGCTGTAGAAATACATCTGCTTTCAGTTGCTTCTCAGTTGCACATATAGCAGTAGAAGGAAGATACTGCAAAACTCTTGCAAGAAGGAAGAGTGTAATGTGACTGTTTAAGCATTTTAAGTACAAAGATAATGTCAGTGGGATAAATTCATGCTATGTTTCTAAGTATCTTAATTTTACTCAGTCCTTGTTTCTCTTTATTTCACTATTAATTCATTTACAAGTAGGGCAGGGGTGGCATTGTCAAGTAGGAAACACAAAGTGCAATGGGTGAGAGAACCAGAATGCTTGTTCAGGAAAAAATGATCAAATATACAAACGCTTAATGTTTCAAATAAAATATCTTTATAGCTTCTGACAGATTTTTCAGAATAAATATTTTTAATATTTTGGGCAAGCCAAATGCTGAGAGTTTGACAGGGGAGAGAGTTTAACTCTGAGTGCATGGCTTTATTTATCATCAGTTACACCTGTCTGTGTTTCCTTTAATTAAAGTTATCTTCTACCAAGCGTAATTTTCCTCATTTTTCTACAAGGGTATATAGAAATGAGCCAACTAAGTATGGTCTGATGTTTTTTTTTTCTTTTCAGAAAGATGAAGGTAGTGATGGTAGTTTGAGCGATAGCCACATATCTCCTCCCGCCAAACGTACCTCAAAACATGCTGATCCTGTGTGCAAAGACAAATCAAAATCACGCAGCACTGGGCAGCGAGAGGAATGGAGCATCTCAACTGGACAGTCCAGGTAACTTGGTACTAAGAGAAAAATGAAGTTCTGTCAAATTTTCCCATATTTTTGACTCGCTTCCTCTGTTTCTGCAGCGAGCTGCAGCTTACACTCGAGTGTATTTTTGAAGCATGCTATTTCATATAGTTTCCTTGTTATTTTAAGACTCCAGGAATGGGGGTTATATCAGTCCTCTCATCTGTATGCTTTCTTTCTATGCAAATGTGTGCTAAAATGGAAACTAATTTTTATTTCATGTGCAGTCTGAATTCTAGATTCCTGATACATCCAAATTTAGTGACTTAATTGGTATTTTTATGTACTTTGTCTATAAGAAGACATGACATTTTAATAAAGAAATCAGTATTTTTGCTATCTTTAAGGAATAGATAATGGTCAAGTTTCTTTCCATTGTCATTTTCAGCCTCTCTTCCCTGTTTGGCTATAAAGAATGAAGTAAACTACTATGTTTAATTAATTAAAGTCTAAGCCATGCCACATTTTTATAACTCAAAAGAGGAGTAATTTATTTCATTTTCTAACTATTGATTAATAAGATTTTCAAAAGCATTCCTGTGTTCACAAGATTACAGGTAATTGAGACAGTATAGAGTATATGTTCCTGGGCTATGAACATTCAGTTAATAGTGGTTCTTTTGTAGATAATATTTCTTATTTATGAACAAATTGGAGTTCTTACAACACTTGGCATAAAAGAGTGACTGCAATTCACTACAGGACTGTCATCTGCTAGGATGGCGTATTTAGAAACTGTATAAATCTTAAAACGGATTATTTTTTTCTGTTTGTTTTCCCTTTTAAAACAGAATAAATTGAATATAATATGTTATGTGGCATGGTCATCTAAAAATATACTGAAACTCATGGTTTTTTTGTTTATAAGTATAGGTTTGTACTGTAGATATTAGAAATGCTAAGAGATGAAAAAATACTTAATGTGGCTGGGAGAATTTAGATCACTGTGTCAAATGAAATTTGGTCAGGATACCCAAGCTCACGTTGTTACACAGAATGTGCTGTGACATCCATGCATATGGGTTTTTTTTGGTTATTTTCTGCCAAAATCCAAAGTGCTGTGCCTAATAACAATCTCGAGTCTTTAAGACTTTTCCCAAAGGTTTTGTTGCTAAACCTTCATTATAATCAAATTTCACTTCTTCAGTTGTGGTTTCTAAAAAACTTAAAATATCTGACCAGAAAAACGTTACTGGAAAGTTGGATGTGCACATGATACATGAACGTGGCTTTCTGTGTTGCTACCCAACCCTTGCAAAAATCCTTAGGTTACCTTTGTTTCATAAGTGTTACACATTTCTTAGGAAAATAATAGCAGAAGCCCACATCTTCTATTCTTCCATTAAGTTGATATTTTTGTAGTGTGTTGAACTCGTGGTCACATTTAAATTAATTTAGTATTACTAAGATTTCCCCTCTTTTTCCTCTTCCCCATCAAATTCATTCAAGCTTTTCGGTTTGAAAACAGGGTGTTCCTTCCTATCCAGTAGTGGTAGGCAGTAAATGCTATAGTTTGCTTGTCTGTAAAGTACTTGGTGTTTCCGAGGATGGAAGAGAGATTAAAATATATATTTTTGCCTTTTGTGTGACTTACTTTCCCTATTTGTGTAACAGTATTGACAAGTTACTGTTAACAGTCTGTCGATAGCTGTAGAGTTCTTGTTCATTTGTATTCTATGCTAAATATTCTTTTCAGGCTGCCTCATAAATAAGATTTTTTCATTTTTAAAGAGAAAAAGTGAACAATTGTTTATGCAGTAAAATTTCAGAAAACTCTGCAATACATTTTTTCTCAATCTGTGAAATAGTAGAATTAAGTTAATTTAAAAATAAGGACTATCAGAGATTGATAGACGGGGGCTAATATAAAAAAGGGACTAGTAAAAGAGATGTTTGGATAATTGGGGGGATTCGTATAATTGGTATTTGGCAGTTTTGCCCTCGTTCCAGTGCTGGGCATGAGGCAGACTTCAGAGACTAAGAGTCTGCTCTTAGTTTGACGAAGGTTTTGAAGTCATGGTTTATTGTGCAACGTTTTAAGTTGGATTTAACTTTTAAAGTTTTATTTTCATTGTGTAACTTTTGCTTGGCTAAGAAATGAAAACATTATTTGTTTTTCTAATCTAATTGTTTCCTAGGTTAACTTCTCAGCCTGGTGCTACACTACCAAATGGACGTAGCTTATGTAAGTGTATTACAGCCAACCCTTTAGCATCTATTTTTACATTTAACAATTTTATGTCAATGGTTTTTGGTTGCATATATTTTTAATAACTTTACTGATTACTCATTTTGACCCAAAAGTTTACTGTTTTGGCTCAGTTTCCTTCCGTCAACATCTTGGATGCTCTCTATGGACATGGGGAACATTCTCAGATGAAATTCCATTTCTCTTCTCAATTCAGACCTCTTGGCCATGATCTTGATGTTTTCCTTAATTACCAAATTTACTGTTAGGGACTAATTTTGGCCTTCCTCTCCCAGCTGGTCTCTTTAATTTACTTACTCTCTTTGCTCGTTTAAGATTTGGCCTTCTGTGGTTCTTAACATTACTTACTCCGTTATTGCTCTAGAGAGACCTGCCTTGTCTGCAGCTCCTCCTACCTTGGAACAGCTTTCCTCTTTGCTTCTACTGTTCAAACTCACCATCTCATTTCATAACTCAGCTAAAACCATACTGTCTTTCATGTCCCCTTTTCATAAATTGTTTCATTTAATTGTGTTGACTCTATGTAAATGTTAACTCATTAAGCATTTTTGGTATTTTTTATTTATTGTGGTGCCTAAGGAACAATCAGGAGTGGGATCCCTTTTTGTTTGGCACTGTACAGAGTAGCTGGTACATTGTTTGTGAAATCAATGTGTTGTATCTGACCTTTTGATATTGCATTTGGAGGACTCAGAATTGAAACTGGGGGCCAAGTGTGCATTTTAGTATTGATGTTGACTTAAAAATATTGAGTGGATATTTGAATACCAAATTTTTATCTTAACATAAGATCTATAATACAAGGAAACAAGCTCGAGTCTGAAGAAATAGCTTGAAAAACAATTTTGATAGGAATTAAATATATATATTTCTTTAGTGTATATAAGGGTGCTCGTATTGTGCTCCTTAGTTACTTCTGGTATATTGTTCTTGTTAAGTATTCTGCTTATTAATTCTTGTTTGTGAAAATGTTGTTTCCTGCATTTTAAAGTAGTAATACAAATTTCTCTTAGCTCTCAAAAGCCATCCCCTTCGAGGGGAAAAAAAGGGAGATGGGGACCATGCTTGCATAAACGGAGATATAGAAGTCAGAAAAAGTTGTCGGTCCAGGAAAAACAGATTTGAAACTTTGAATCAGAGTTTATTGTTTGATCAGCTAGTAAACAGGTATGTGGGGATACTTCAGTTGTATTCACAAAGCATCGTGATGACTTTTAATAAAGTTAGAAAACCCTGTCTTGCAGTGCCATCTCTGTGTTTGACTGTGAGAACGTAACAGCATTGAGGCAAGCCAGGTTGTGGTTTGGGTTAAAGGCTGGCTCCTGTGTTGCAACTGCCAACGTTACCCATGCACTAAATGCAAAGTAGCTTATTGGACTTGTGTTGAGGAGTAAGCTGCTTTGTGTTTACCCCTGGATAAAACTGTGTGTGTTGGCAGTTACTGCAGAGTGCCTTACGTGCTGTAAATCCACACCCTGGTTTGTCTCCTAGTAACCTGTTTATGTAGTGATACCTAAATGTGATGTAAAGTAGTAATTAGCAACAGCACTTGGAAAGCTTTCTAGATCTTGCCTGTATGATTTTGATCATAAAATATCAAAAGTGTGTAGCTTTCTTTTTTGTTGTTTATTTTTTTGTTTTTGTTTTTTACCATTCGTTAGTAATTCACACAGGATTGGTGTCACTTTTTGACATTTACTGTGCAGACAAAGTAGGTCAGAGAGGGAGGCACGGTCTGGTCTGAGCATAGGAATGGGAGCCAGAAATATTTTCTTTAATTATTATTTCTGTGTGGCCCTGGGCAGGTCACTTAATGTGTGTCAACTTTCCCACCTGTAAAATGGATTTTAATAGGCACATCTGTAAGAAATTGCTTGCTAGTGCTTGAAAAATGATTTATACATAAACATTTAATTGCCAAGTATGATCTGTATTGCTAAATGTATTCAGTTGAACTTTCTATTCATTAAACATTCTTTTCAATTTACCTAGTAACTACTTAGTATCAGTTTACAAACTTATATTCGGTTACATTTATTTTTCTAGTTGCAGTTGAATCTCCCCCCTCTTATCAACAATAGGAAAAAGTCTACCACGAAGATCGTAATTTGATAAGATCATGGTACTCAAATCTATATACGAACTTATACTGATAACAGCGTGTCCAATAATCATTGGAGCTTTTTAAGAACATATTAGATAAACATCTGTCAGCAGTGATTTAAGTATTGTTTAGTTTTTTCTTGCTTGGCAAAGTGGGTGGACTTTTCCAGTCCCCGACCCCCGGCCCTGTTTTCTTTGATAATGAGTTATAGCATAATTTTACTTGAAGTAGTAAATGTCACACATCACAGATACTTGAGAAGAATTGTTTAAAATTGAGAAGGGCACTCTTAACAAAATCTTGACTTTTTTGACATCCGTGGCTTGAACTTCCATGGACTACTTTCTAGGCAGGGTTTCACTCTTCAGATTTACTTTTAAACAGCTTGAAAGAAAGGAAGTGAAAGTTTCTGCCTTCTTACAATTACTATACAGCTATAGTAGAATTCCAGAGGAAATCTGTTACAATCACCATAGAGAGCAGTAAATAGGTGGTCAGAACAGGTGGCCAAATATTTGCCTTAGTTTGCGTAATTCCCTGTTGTTTTCTTCCTTAGCAATAAAGCATTTTGGACAAGGTTCTAATTCACATACCAACATTGTTTTGCAATCTGTTTACAAATGCTTCAGATAATGAAAATGTAGTCTAATTAAATAATAGATGAGAAGTGGTAGAGTAATGAGCTCAAATAACGAACGTTGAAGCTCTAGGTGTTACTGATCTAACAGTTTTAAAATCCTTTATTTATTGGTGTCTCTATGAGGCCAGGATAGAAGGATACGTAGCTTACAGGGTGGAGACATTGACTGCTTTCACAGTATTATAATTACGTGGATAAAAAGCTTTACTATCTTACTCTACAGATCTGACACCTTCCTAAGCAGTTACAAATTTGTATGCTGCAATCTGCACTGAGCAAAAATAGACTTTAAAACAATATAACCTAATTTGAACCCGTAGCATCAGCATTTCTTCTTACGCATACTTTTTAGTTTATATTCTATAGGTTCATCTTTCAATTTTCTTTATTGCGGTTAGTGTTGTACTTAACTGATAGATTCAGGAAGCTACCTTAAAATTTTCACATATTAAGCCATTTATATATTTAGTCAGCTTGCAGACCTTGGACTAGCCATAACAGACCATAAAAATAGATATGTTAAGCTATTGGGTACTATGTGGAAAGTTCTGCATGCCTGCTATTTTAAGACTGATTTTTATTTTTTTCTCTATTTATTTTGCTAACTGTTGCATATATTTTAGTACTGCCGAAGCTGTCCTACAGGAAATGGATAATATTAACATCAGGAGAAATAGGCGGTCTGGGGAAGTAGAGCGGCTGCGAATGTGGACAGATACAGAATTTGTAAGTGCAGTGTCTCGGTTCTTGGATAAAAGTAATGTGAAAGGGGGAGCATGTTTGTTTTTGTAATTCCCATACTTTTGTTGGTAGCTCTGCCAAAAGGTTTCAGATCCTCATCAGTGGATAACATTAAAAAATTTGATAAACTCAAAATGAGAAGAAAATTCACAGAAGTGATATGTGTGTTGCTAGAATGTTAAGTCTGATGAATTTACTGCCATGCCCTTAGGATGTGATGTGGTGGTCCTCCTTTGGTTTGAAGCACACTCAGGTAGTCTGAAAACAGGACCAAGGACTATTGCCTACTTTGTTCTCTAAAGTAGCCTCATACTGATTACTGACAATGTATTAGAAAGACTAAGTATAAAGGGGTTTATTTTATCACCCATTAAATTTGAGAATATTGTTTTTGTAGCCTACTTGTGGAAGGCTCTGTTGAAAAAACCGTTGGGGGCTAGAAATTTTATGTAGTATTACTTCCTGAACCGTGGGCTAACAACGTAAGTGACGTGGGACAGTTACTGACAGGAGTGTATGTTACTTTCATTACAGGAAAACATGGATATGTATTCTCGAGTGAAAAGAAGGAGGAAATCACTGAGGAGAAATAGCTATGGGATTCAGAACCACCATGAAGTGTCCACAGAAGGCGAAGAAGAAGGTATGGCTTGTACGGGATTGTAAGGCTTTGACTGAAATAATTATAAAACAAAGCTCTCCTGAACATAAAATAGCAATATATTACACTACAGAAAATAATTTGGTTTTGGCTCTGGATTTGGAATTATTTAATTGACCAATTAGCAAAAGTATTGTGAGTAAGTACATTGAAAAGGATTTAGGGATCTCTACAAACAGTTTTCTTTAAACAATGCAATCCAAGTTTATCTGAAAGAAGTAGAAAAAAAGCTTGGTTTCTAAATATGTGTATTCTACATTCCTTTCCTCTTGTTTCCTGTAATACAAAATATTGGAAACTTTCCTCATATTCCCTGTAACAGTCCTCTGTGTTGAAATCAGGATGTGGTACATGTAGCCCACAGCTCTGTGTTTTCTTATTGACTTGCTATTTCTCATACAGTGGATGGCTGTTAGCAGAAAGACTGTGTAATGGTCATTTCTGCATCTTACTTTAAATGAAAATATTAATTAAAAGTCTCTGTTTTCTATCCATCTACTGAATTTTAGAAAGCTTGTAGAGACTATTCTATTTGAAATTCTGAATTTCTTTTAAGAACTTGTTTGAAACTGGCCAGTGGGTTCAAAAGGTGTTGGAGGAAGAAGGGATAATGGCCAACTCTGATGGCATTGATCAACAGCATGCTTGGTTTCCTTAGGAAACCAGACTCAAACTTGACATAAGGGACCCATACAGGACACAGCATAGTGTCTTTTGATTTTGAACTAAATTTTGAACTGTAGGTTATTTGGTCTTTCCTAGTTAGTAAGAACACAGTCTTAATTCAGAGGTCTAGGGACAGAAATACTGATCATATTAATAGATGGATCTATGTGGTAACTTTATTATACAGTGTGTTGATTTGCTCCGTGTAAAAATGATACTGTGAATCTTAAAATTAGAGTTATTTTTGTGTTATGTCAAATATTTGATTTTTCCAGGCAGCTACGGGAAAAGAGAGAGAAGAAAGGCATTTTCTTAGTTTGAGGGATAATTACTGAAGGAAAAAGATGACAGATATTTGCAGTTCACAGCTAAAACTAATTTGATTATACTTACTTTTCTTTCTGTTGCTTTTCCAGAACCTTCTGTGGGAAACTGGAAGAAGTTTTGACAATAGGCTGTAGATTGGTCTTGGTCTTCAAATTCCTAGTGATTTGCAAATTAATGCTAATTAGTAGGAGGGGGATAGTTCTCAATGACCATTAAAATGTTTAGGGTAAGGATAGTTCTGGCATCAAGAAGATGAGTTCTGAAATCTTCTCTTTACCCCCAACCCTTCCCAACAGAGTCTCAGGAAGAAGATGGAGATATAGAAGTAGAAGAAGCTGAAGGAGAAGAAAACGACCGACCGTATAATCTAAGACAGAGAAAAACTGTTGAAAGATATCAGGCCCCTCCAATAGGTGAGTAACTAGACAGTGCTCATACAGTTCTGCTTTTTTGACTTCCAAGAAACACCACGGGTGTGGGAAGGGAAGTTGGATGACTGTTCCTTATCCCTGAACGAGCTCCCAAGCAGTGTTTAGTGACTTCCATTCTTGCCTCTGTTTTAGTTCACCATATGAATATGACTACTGAAAACGATTGTTAAGTGTGCGTTTTGGTAGCATCTCTCCTGCTTGTTGCCTCATTGAACTTTGCAAATACTGTCATATGCTGGGCTCAGGGTTGCAAAGAAATAGTTGGCAAAAGTTGAACTCTGCCACCTAATAAATAAATACATAGCAAAACTGCTGATTTCTCTGCTTCTTGAGTGATAAACCTAATTCGTAACCAGATAAATTGCATAGCAGCAGTTGCCACATTTTGCAATGATGAGAAATTTCTTTTCCTAATTTGAGCTAATGGAGAAAACAGTGATAAAATTATTGGTATGGGAATAATCTAACATTTTTGCAGCTGCATTTAGATTAGTTCATTCTTTTTTAACTGATGTTACAAACCTGTAACTTCTCTTACTCAGTGCCGGCTCACCAAAAAAAGAGGGAAAATACACTGTTTGATATTCACAGATCTCCTGCGAGAAGAAGCCATATCAGGTAAATGTCAGTCTTTTGGTACGTAGTTGTTTACTCTCTCTAAGTATGTTTCTATTAGCTTTTGATTTTCAAAATATTCTTGAGTTGTATGTTTTCACTCATGCATATGAGTGGATCTTGAATTGTATCTCAGGTTCAGATCCTGATCAGCATACAGAAATGAATTTCACAGCATTTCATGAAGCTTTTTTTAGAAGCTTTGTGATGAGCAGTCTGGAAACTGACTGGAAACGGGTGTTTTGCCAGTACTGGAACAAGAATTCTGCACTGCACACCAGATTTTTCTGTAAAGGCTTTTATTTAGTGTTCAGTTCCAAAGCAGCAGTTTAGCTAATGTCCATTTTCTATTCTACAAGGAAAACTAAGTCAGAGTAATGTTTTTTTTTTGTTTTCTTCTAGTTCAGGTTCCATCTGAATAGTATTAGGAATTTAACATAAAATTAACCAAACATGATTTTTGACTTGGACCTTTTGTGTCAAAGAAGTCTGTAATGTACTGAGTTTTCTTGTAAACAGTCAAAAGGCTTTATTTAACAAAATACTTGAGTTTTTGTAAAACCAAACTTACTCAAAGCTTTAAAAAGCTTTTCTCTGTAGCAGGATCTTAGGATTCTACAAGTTTCTTCGCGATATAAATAACGTATAATTTTGAGGAGAATTTTATTGCTTGTAGTGTATATTGTGTTGGATGATCTCTGGAGTTTTAATTGCTAGTAAGATGTAAAGAGTTTGGAGGCAATTATCCCTTCAGTTTTATCATGTTTATTGCTCCTCTTCCATTTTATCTGTATTTCTCAGGGTATTTTACACTCCCATAAAAGTTCTCTCCAGTTGCATAACGTTCTCTTTGATGCGTTTTTAAATGTACTTAATTTTTGATCATTTTGGTCAAAACTGATTTGCCTAATTTTCCTTTGGCAAAAAAATAGCTCATCAATGCATTATCATGTTCATGCAAATGACAAAGCTCACTATATTCACTAAAAAGACATTAGTTTTCCTATTAGCTGATTCTGCTTAGTTCATACAAAAAAGTGCTTCTTCACACTGATTAAATTAAGAGTATTTTTGTGTACAGAGGATGTAATAATGTACATTATCTAGTATTTTGAAAGAGTATTCTGAAATACTGTCATACTACAATAAGAAATGGTTCATGCATGCTTTGAATAGTAATTTTACTTCGATTCAGAAGTTAAACTAATGTAATACTTTGTAAAGCTGCTGCTGTTCAGCCTTAACCTCATAAAAAGAGAACATACGCTTTAGGAAGTATGGAATATTTTAAAAGAATAGAGGAAAGCATCAAACTGAGTAAGGAGACCTTGATATTTCTGTTATGATAGAGGTGGCTAAGGGTTGGAAGTTTCTGCGTAGCTGTTTGAACTCAACAACGTAAGGATTGAATACTTAGTCATACTTGCTGAAGTAACATGCACTGGATTTTACAGGGATCTACTGTTATGGTAATGTCCGTGTTGATATTGGACATTCTTGAGACAGTAAAAGATGATGTTTCTATTCCTCCCCCCAAGTATTTTGATATCTTCTTAATAAAACAAAAATTTGCATGCGTGTGTTAAACCTGAACAGTATTGTATTTGCCGTTTCAATTTTGTTTTTATAAAAAATCAAAACAGGCTGTACAACTGTGAAAAGGACTGAGCTTTGTATTTATTTTGCTATTTAAATAGGAGAAAGAAGCATGCCATTCACAGCAGTGATACCACTTCGTCAGATGAAGAACGTTTTGAAAGAAGAAAATCTAAAAGCATGGCCAGGGCAAGAAATAGGTATCAAAACATCTTTGGTCTTTAGGAGGGTTTTATTTTTACTATTCAGCAGAAAATAATCTGCTGAAAATAAGTTAGTGTTCTGTTGATTCTGCAGACTTTTTTGATTCTACCTGGGATTGCCTGCAGCTACTGTGTGGGAGGATTGCTACTTATATATTAATGTAGATTTTGAAGTCTTTTGAAGAGATAACAATAGTGATAAAAAAAGATCCAAAGATTAAAAAAAAAATAAATCTATTTGATTCAGCTGGCTTACAAGACATAATTTGTCAGTTAAAAATGTATTTTTATTCTTGGTGTAAAAAGAGAGTACCTAGATTTACGTTGGTACTTGGTCCCAGTTACTTCAGGTGTACACGCCAGTGCTGGCCCTTCATAATTTCTTACTGTTTCATAACATCATGAACATTCTGCACACACAACATACAGTCTTTTGACCTTACATTTTTCTACCAGTTATCTAAAAGTGGAAGATATATAACATGTCAATAAATTTACTGCCATAGATATATTTGTAGGAAAACTGTTATCTTTTTATGCTCTTCTTTTTCCATCTCTTGTCTGCAATACCATTCCTTTTTCCATCCTAATGAGTTCCAAAGACATGTACAACTATCAAAAGTGTAATTGCAAGTGTAACTGGTATGTTACTGGTACCTTTCTCTCTCCCTTACTCTGTGTATTTCACCTGGTTTAATACCTGTGTAAGGATTTGAAGCTTCTTTGTATATGCTGAGAAACTGAATCAGGTGCATATGATTTAAAGGTGATCTGAGAGTGCACTTTTTTTGCTCAACTTTTTTTTGTGTTAAATCAAAATAATGTGTCCAGTCTAGCTCTCCAGAATGAAATACCTATATGCAAGCATAACACTATCTTTAGAGAATTACCAAATCTGGAACAATAATTACCAAAATAAAAATATCAATTTGGTTACCTTATCAATCCAGGAAGGTTGTCTTTTTAGGTACTCTCTATTTTTAGTGATACACAGAAGAATTAGTTCTATAATTCTTTTATCTCAGCCTAATAAATTTAACTTCTTTTTTTAATAATAGTTTTGAAATTGGATGAGTAAGTTTAAGTGATTGGATGAAAACTGGTTAGACTGATGTGTGTTTTAATTTAGTGGAGGAAGCCATTCAATCTCTTGTCTCTGTCCATTCCCCCCAAAATATTAAAACAATATTTTTTGTTGTTATGGTTGAGCAGGTGCCTACCTTTAAACTTCAGAGCGGAAGACTTAGCTAGTGGAATCCTACGAGAACGTGTGAAAGTTGGGGCAAGCTTGGCTGACGTTGACCCTATGATTGTTGATAAATCGGTACGTTAAAACTTTTTTCCTTCCCCCAGTTATGCATAAGCAGAATTCACCATAGTTTCTCATTAGAGTTGAAGTTAATTCATTGTATACTCACTGGTCTATTTTAATTGTTCTAAAGCTGTTGTCTGTTTATTATTTTGGGCTATGAAGCATTTGCTTTTGGCCTGTAGTAAATCATCAGGCTGCATGCGTACCATCGATGAGCTCAAATATCAATTTCTCAGCTGTATTTCTTTATTTACAGCCAGTTTTTGATTACTTGTAATAGTGGAAGCTGTGATATCCTGAGCAGTGTAGAAACAGTTGTACTGACCACCTGGGGTTGTCCATGTGCTAGCCATGTTGGTACTGTGCAGACTTCAAACAGAATGTTTGTGTGGATCTTCAGTATTCTCTCTGACAAATCTGACTAAAGGGAATGTAGTCCAGGAACCCTCAGCTTGGCCTAGCAAAAAAAAAAAAAAAAAAAAATAAAAATTTAGAAACAACGATGTATGCTAGTTGATGATGTGTGTTTGTGGAAAAGCTGCTGAATTAGTAGTAGAGCTGAACCACCATCCAGAAGTATTTCAAGGATATTCATGTTACGGTGTGCCTGGGTTTAAAAATGCTCTCCAATGTGGGCGACGACGTTTCTGTGTCGTTTCTACGATGTTTCTGTAGATGTCCAGGCATCCCTGGCACAGTTAGTTTGTGAACCAGGTAAACTTTACCTGGGCAACTGAGAATTAACTTTCTCAACTTTTTTATACTTGAGACAACTCCTATTTTAGTATTTTTTGATGAATGCATTGCTGTTTGCAGTTCTTTTTTCCAAATACATTGGTTTATAAATATTGTTTTTTTTGTGAAAAGCCATTGCTAATATGGACTATGCTTTTTTTTTCCAAGGTGCGTTTTGATAGTATAGGGGGATTGAGCCATCATATCCTTGCACTTAAGGAAATGGTAGTGTTTCCTCTTCTCTATCCAGAAATATTTGAAAAATTCAAAATTCAGCCACCAAGGTAGGTATATTTGCTCTTGTTGTATTTTGATTTCATTAAACTCTGAAGTATGCTTCCTTTGAAAACACATAGGAGATTGATTCGTTCCCTGAAGTGTTTACAGTTCAAATAGACTTACATGTCTGTAACTCCACTTGTCTATCAGAATATAATAAGCAAGATGAAGAGTTACAAAAATCTAGTTTACTTCTCTTGTGGTAAGGCAAACATTTTTGTGATTTTGTTGAAGAAAGAGTTCTCAAGTGTTCTATTAAGGCAGCCTTAGTATCTTGACTTTATTATCAATAAATATAATGTATCAATATTATTATCAATAAATAAATTATCAAATGACTGTGTTATCAAATAATTGACTAAACCAAGCTAAAAGCTGATGTTTCTTTTATAGAAGTAGTCTCAGTAACGTTATGTTATGGTTTTCATGACAATCAGCCACTTTCTAGTGAGAGATTTAAATGGTTATACATAAGTAAATCGAAAATTTTGAGATATTTTTGTCATTTAAAGGAAATACATCACTCCAAAGAAGTAATAAAAATTGACTGAAGTATTTGATTTAATATTTGAGGAGGTATTTAACTAGAGTAAAACAATCCTTTGAAAGCTTAACATCCTTCTGACTGATGTGCTTTACAAAGCAAAGATCTACTGATATGAAAGCATAAAACATACATGTCTTAAAAAGTCATGTTGAATATGCTATGTAATAATAATAGAACTTAAGTCTTTCTTCTCCAGGCTCCCTGTCTTCATTATAAAATTTGACTTGGAGTTTTTCAGGAGACGTAAAATAAGTTTGTGACTGTGTTGATCCATTTATCTTCAGGGGCTGTTTATTCTATGGTCCTCCTGGAACAGGTAAAACCTTGGTAGCTAGAGCTCTAGCTAATGAATGCAGTCAAGGAGACAAAAAGGTGGCTTTCTTTATGAGGAAAGGAGCAGACTGTCTCAGTAAGTGGGTTGGTGAATCTGAACGTCAGCTTCGACTCCTTTTTGATCAGGTTAGAAAAAATATATATTTTTTGTATATCTGTGTGCTTTTTTGTTTTGTTGCTGCACTGTGTTCTAGGCAGTCCAGATTATTTGCAAATGAAACTAAGTACCTGTTTTCGTTGATCAGGCGGGATTTGTCCAAGTTATGTGTTTAGTTGAAGTAATAAAGGAACGCTGAAATGACAACATTTTTTGGCTTTGAGAACTGAGGGGAAAAAGTTTCTGAACTTGTCCATTAATGAAATAGACAAAGTAGTTTGGGTAAAAATTTAAAAACAAAAAAAACTTAAATCAGTGAGTTTGAATTTGGCTGGCATGTTCAAGATCCGCTCCTTAGAGGAGGATGCGGGATTGCGTCTGCTGTGTATGTTTTATTATCCTTTTTTGGCTTGAAAGGTGATGAATGGAAGAGTGTCACATAAAGCAGTGAAACGTAGTTGCTCAAACACGCTGTTTTCAGACACGTCCAAATAAATGGGTTATGGGCAGATAAAATACTTTCTGTATTTTTTTCTGTTTTTTGTAACTGAGTATAAGGTGACTCAGTTTATGTACCCTTTGCTGTCTTCAATCTCCCAAATACAGTAAAACTGATACACTGGTGCCATCTTGCTTATTCAAAGGAGAATGCAGTCTTTTTGCTTTGTCCAAAACAGTACAGTAGTTGAAAATTCAGTTTTGTTTTCAGAGTACACCTTTTATCACAGGTGTTTCAATATGTGTGTTAGTTTAGCATGTTATTGCTTTGTAATCAAAATAAACTGTTTTCAGTGTTAATGGAGTAATTATGAATTAACAGTGAATTCAATTTTTTTGCACACCAGGCATACTTGATGAGACCTTCTATAATCTTTTTTGATGAAATAGATGGCTTGGCTCCAGTTCGTTCTAGTAGGCAAGATCAGATTCACAGGTAATATTTCTCATGTGCTACCAGGGAAAATACATTATCTTGGTAAACTCTAAAGTGTGATTTCCAAGAAGGATTTTTACGTTTGCCTAAGTAGAAAGGACAGGTTATTGAGTTTTTATGTTCTGGAAAGTCACCTTTTCAGATTTTCAGACAGACTGCAATTTGTTGGGAATCAGCTTGTAGTGGAAGTGACCTTTCAGCTGTATTATCAAGTAAAGATTTCCATAAAGGGAAAGCCCCTTTGCTTGCTGGTTTTATACTGTAAACAGATTCTGTTAGCATGCCGATAGAATAACCTGTTGAAAACACTTCTATTCTAAAATTTTAAATTGTAGTGTTCTGTGAATGAAATGAATACCTCTATCCTTTTGATACTGGATGATACGGAAATTCATCCTGAGTTACTGCCGTATCATTTTTTTTACACATTTTTTTTTACAAGTTTGCTGTTTGATGTATTTGTTTTCCTGATTGCCTTCAATCTCAATTTTGCCGTGCTTTTTATCACAGCTCACTTGTATTTTTTCATTTTATGGCTGGTGGCATTTTGTATATACATTTCCTTCAACTGAAATAAGGAGAACAGGAAGGAGACTTTGGGGACAGCAGCCTAGGTTATGGGAAATACGTGGCTTTATTTTGATGGACCTTTCTTTTGCTTGGTGCTACCGTAACTCTAAATGGGACTGTGCATATGCTGTTAATGGAAGAGATCTTTTCAGAGACACAGCAAATAGTTTACTGAGTTCTCATTCCTCAAAACTTGTAAAGGAGGAAGTTTGAATTTGTAGTACTTACTGGAGTTGTAACACTAAGTCTAATACAGATTATATCAAAAGACTCCTCGTTGATTTGAGACTTGAAACAATTATGCAGTTTATTTCAATTTAACTTTTTTTTTCAGTTATAAATGTTGCTATTTGAAACAGGAAACTATTACAGTGTTCCCTATACATTTTTGTTTTGTTTTTGAAAACTCTTTTAGCTCTATAGTGTCTACTCTTCTTGCCCTCATGGATGGATTGGATAATAGAGGTGAAATAGTTGTAATTGGTGCTACAAATAGACTGGATTCTATAGATCCTGCACTCAGGAGACCTGGTCGTTTTGACAGGGAATTTCTTTTCAACTTGCCTGATCAAAAGGTAAAACTTAACAAAGTAGATTTATTAATGAGCTTTTTTTGTACATTAAATGTTTGAATGTCTACAACCAAGCTTATGAAATACTAATTTCCATTAGTTCTTACAAGTATGTTAAATTTTATGAAGACACTATCAACGTTTTTTTTACTAAAAATGTACATAAAGTTGTATTGAACTTGAAATCTTCAGAATATAGTTAAAAATAAAAACAGAGGTAAATTATTTGCATTAAACTGAACTGCTTAGCTAAAAACTTTTTTTTTCTATCCATCCGTATTAGGAGCCCTGAATATTGGGGTTTAGGAAGTGTTAGTAACAGAAAATATCTTTATGTATACTGTAAAGCACATAAAAATTGTACGTGTATAATCAGAAGTTATGTTGGTGACAGGAATATTTCACTTCTCTATTCTAGATTTTTAAAAACTCAGCTAAAGTATTGCTTGAATTTATAGTTAAAAAACCCATACTGTACATGTAGATAATGTATTTGGATTCTGTACAATTTTAAAATGAAATACTTTCCAACTTCATGTGTATGCACTATGCTGCTCAGCAAATTATTAATTGGTGAGGCATTTGGCAGTAGAAGCTGTTAATCACAGATATAGCAATTACAGATTCAATTATAAAATTAAGATAATTCCTACAAGAACATGAGTTTTGATCAGTTCATGTATAATATTGGCATTGATTAAACAGCAATTAAAATGTATAACTGTTATACTGAAAAAAAATTAATGCTTATATATAAAATTAAAAGACCGGAAAACCTTTGTTCCCAAGAGACCTTTGAGTGCTGAGTTCTATTTCATCTGTCTCAAGGACATATCAAAAATAGGAAAAATAACGTGCTATATTCTTGAATAAATACTATATTTAAATAAGTTATTGTGTCATGGGTTTGGCTTGCTAACTTTTTTATTTTTATTTTTAAATCAGGCACGAAAGCACATTTTACAAATTCATACCAGGGATTGGAACCCCAAATTGTCAGACCCCTTCTTAGGAGAACTTGCTGAAAAATGTGTTGGTGAGTGTTATGATGATAGTACTTTTACTATAGATGTTTTCTCTTCTGCGTTAAACTTGGAAAGTATATTAAATGCATCAGGATATTTATTATTTTGACCTTTTTAAACTTTTGTACTTTCAACATTCTTTTTTGTAATAAAACATGCTTCCGTCTTAATAAAATACGAGAAGAGTAGCTATTAGTTGTTTGAAAGTAAAATAAAATCATTTTTCCTTTCTGTAACTTCCACTTGTCCTTATATAAGATGCGCACCCACAAAGAGAAGCAAATAGAAATGGGAATTGGAATCTTCAGGTAGACCACCTGTTAAATTAGTATACTACAGATGGGATAGGGAGAAATGTTTTTTTTCTGTCTGCATATGGAGGAAAAAAATCCATACTTCTTTCATTTTTCCTTACTGGCATGTTCTCCTCTGACAGAAATCCCAACAAACTACCAGGCCTTTGTTAAGGTTTTTTTTTTTTTTCCAGATTGCTATCATTGAACAAACCCAAAGTGTAGATACAGGTGGGGTGGGGTGGGGTGAAACACCACACCATGAGTACATTAACTATACCTTTGGAGCGCCCAAAGACCTGCTGTACTGAATGGAGGATGGTTGTTCAAGACAAACCTGCTGTTTAAAAGCTAATCAGAAACAAACCCAAATATTTTTATAGTGAATTTAACAGAGGAAGTGACCCTAAAACACACGCTACAAATCTCTTCTCAACAATTTGTCATGCAAAGATACATCCTCTGTCAGTCATCTGCTTGGAGAAGCACTGAAGTTCTCAGAAAAAGGACAGTCTCAAATATCTGTGCATTGGAATCCATCATCAGAGAAATAAGAACTTTAAATTGAACATCAGTCCATTCAGTCAGCTACAGTACATCCGAATTATCCTCTTCATCCACAGGGACATCTATCATCGAAGCAGCATCCCTCCGCTTTTGATGCACAAAGACCTCAACATCTTCTGGTGAGGAGAAAACATAACTATCCAGCAAACTCCAGTTTAAGCTTTGCCGGGTATAAGACAGCATGTGCCAAACTCATTTCATGTAAATTCTGCTTGATTTGTGCAAAGACGTGATGCTGCTTAGTTGGGAGAGAGGGGAATAGTTGGGATAAAACCCCGTTTTTTCTTTGAAAATTCACCATATTTTTGCATTGAGAACACAATTATGTTTTTTGAAATTTCAGACCCTAGAGAAAGCCATTTGTAGGTTTGATAGGAAGACATTCTTTGTGCTCAGTAAAGCTTGTTCTGTGGAAAAGTCAGCTAACTGAAAGAAATACCATTTTCTGTTTCCTTTGGCTTTCCTATTGTCCAGCCACTGTGCACTTGATTTTCTCCATTCTCTGTCTTGGAATTTAAATGTTTCCATACATCAAGATTAAAATCTTTTGACGGTTACAGAGACCTTTTAAAACAGTTGAAGAATGGTTTCTTCTTCATCTTGAGATTGCATCATCGTTTCTATAAGCGAAATCTTCAGCAACTGATAGTTTAAACAGGCATTCCAGATTCTTTGTGGCCGTGCAAGTTGAACTCATCGGCCCACTTGTCACATTGATAGAGTACATACTGATCCGTTTCCTCTTGCATACAGTTCTTTTTTCTTTTTAAAACCTTTCCCTGTACCCCCACAGAAAAGCTGCCTAGACCCAACAGGCTTTTTGCACAGCATGGTTTGTACCTCTCTCCAGTTCAGCAAACTTGGCAACACTTAACCTACGAGCGTGTGGATCCTAATGAAGAAAACTGCTGAAATACTACCAAAGTAAATGACTTTGGGGAAGCAGCTGTCTGCGCGACTCAGAAATTTAAGACTGGGGGTGTGACTATAAGGAAATTACAAGCAAAAAGCCTCAGGAATTGCAAAATACAGATTATTTCCTGAGGGCTTATTTTTATCCAAGGTGTTATGGATTATATGCATTTTAGGAGATTTCTGTGTATGTGTATGCAAGCATTAAAGACCACACTTGACTGAACGGCCACATAAATGCACTGAGTGTGAGACAAAGTGAAGCAGCTTGAGGGAGAACATGGACTTGCTCAGAAGACCACACACTGATGTATTACTACTACCTTCAGTAAGCACAAGTGCTTATTACTGGTTTTGCCGTGTAGGTGTGCACTGGGCCACAGCAATCCCAAACTTTATATTCTTTGCTTATCTCTTGGGCTTACTTCATTGTCCAAGTTCAGAATGACAGCATTCTGTGGTTAGGTAGACTATTAACAGTCTTGTAGGAAGCAAAATATACTAGCAACAGAAAAGGTTTGAATTCCTTCATCTTGCAGATGAATCTTTTTACAGTGTAAAAAGAGGGTTATTTAAATAACGTTAAGTACATTTGTAAAGAAGCAAGCCATCACGCTCAAGATGCTTGCTAAATGTATTTGATTCCGTGCTTATTTTTGAAGCAGCGTTTTGTGACAAAATGGTTTATTGTTACATCTTCCTTTCCTATCCTAGTGTAATGTTGGAAGGAGAAGTTTCAGCATTACTTGTTCACATTACTTTTCATTTCTCTTATACTGAATTTTGGTAATGAACTTTCCATGCAGTCCATTGGAAGAGTTGCAGGGAGTTGCACTGCAGAAATTAGAAGTGGTCAAGATTGATAGACCAGATGTTAAACCTAGCTCAGCAGCAGTTCCTTGTAGGCTTTTGGGTGTATATTGGGCAGAAGAAAGTTTAGAGAGGGCATAATTTCTGCACAGTAAAAGTAGAAGAAAAAAATTTCTTCTAAAGGCTTTAAAATTTCAGTGATCAAAATGCATTCTTTGGAAACCTACGTGGGAATCTATTTTTTGCTGTCCTGCTCTTTCAGAGTTGCACTTCAGAAATACTTAGCTCAGTATTGTGGTTAGAGGTGGAACAAAATGGGCTTCTTGATAAGAATAGTTAATTTTGTTCTAAGTTGAGGTGTGCCAGCGTGTTTTGCCAACCAAATTGAACATCCTTTGTGGGATTCTTTAAAAACGGAATTAAATGCACTGAGCCTTGGTTATGCATTAAAGTTTCAATTTAGAGAAAGCTAAATTCAAGTTATTTACTCCTGGCGCGACACGTTTTATTTATTTGTTTCCTTTGTCAATACTTTACTTTTTTCTTGTCTTAATCAGTGTGCGTTTATTTCTTAGAAACAAAAAACTCTTCAGTGTTTCACAAGATACAGGATTTTTGCAGTTTTCCTGTCGCTGAAATGGATGTACAGTGTGCACAAGAGAGTCCCTCAGAAAGAGACGCCAATTATTACTCTTCGAATGTAATTGCTCCTGAGAAATGAAAAATAGAAATGGAGACTAATTGTGTATCCGATCACCTGAGAATTTAATTTTAAAAATAGGCTACAGGCTATTATTTCCTAATTTTGCCAATCCTTGGAGATGTACAAGCGGTGATTAAAAAGACTGTTAGAAAGTGGTATTACAGCATTTATTAATAGAAAAATTGGAAAGGACGTAGCTCCTGAGCTGCTGAATCTTTTGTGATAAATATGCTAAACTAGTTTTTAAGGCGACAGGCCTCTGGAGTTCTGTATATCTCTTGCACATCTTTGATTTAAGCTTTGGTTAGTGCCCCCTAAACTTCTGTTTAATTCAGTATGCTTGTTACATGAAAAGTAGACCAATTCAAATGGGAAACACGTAACCGATGTTGAAAGAAAGCAAAATGTAGAGGAAAAACCCTGGTTTTGATTTCTCTGATGCACTTGTAGCTACTGTTCAATAGGTTCACGTGGTTGATGGAGTGTGCCTGAATGGTTTTGATTTTGTGATGGGGGTTAGTCAAAAAAAAAAAAAAAAAAACAGTAACAACAAAAAACACCTTAGTAGTGAGGATAATTAGTTGCCTGATGATTAAAATGGACATATTTGAACATGTTTCAAATGTAACGTGAATATTTAATTTTAAGGTAACTTGGGAGTGTGAATTTCTAGCTGCTTCTGAAGTAACAATCACAATGTGTGCTGACCACGTTTACGCGATTATAATTACTAACCTCTCTGTGAAAATGGAAAGCTTAGTTTAAAAGTTGTATAACAAGTCTGATGTTCATGGTGTTCTTTGTATGACTGCGTTTGTTTCCTGGATGATGCTCAAGTATATATGAGGAACTCAGGTGGAATTTTAAGTCTCAGCCAATTTGAGTTATCTTTATAGCTGAAAAGTTGGTATATTTTATGATTATCCCCCCAAATTAATATAACTGAAAGATGGGAAAGGAAAATTGTCAGTCTCCCTTATTTTAATTGCATTGGTTTTTATTTTTAATGCAGTGTACAGAATAAACTTTTTTCCTTGTTGCTGTATTAATTTTTGTAAAAACACGTGCCAGTAGCCCTGCAAGAACACCAGCAGATAAATAGAGAAGCAAGGCAGGCTTCAGTTTTGGACTTGGCGCTGCCAAAAGACCAATACAAAAGTGGCATAGAAAAAGTGCGAATGGTGTAACACCTTGTGGGGAGAGGGGGCAAGGTCTGGTTTAGGAAAAAAAAAAAAAAAAAAAAAATTTATGTAAGGAATTGATGAATTAGCTTCTTTAGCACTTTTAGCACGGGAATAATATTTTACATTATTTGAAAGATGAAGCTTTGTGCTACACAATACAGTGCCATATTAACATCTCTTGCTAAGAGATACGGGGAAAATTTGAAATCTAATTTGTAGTTCTAGGGGAAAAAACCCAAACCATTAGCACTGCAAAAGACACAGAGGTGGTAAGTCTCTCAGTATTTGATAATCTGTGGTTTTTGGTAATGCTGAATAAGCAATTATAGGTGGCCTCCTGTAGATGTTTAAAGCTAGAATGAAGAAAAGTTCTAATGCTTTTTAGTCGTTCTTTTTACTCTTCGGTTATGTTAGTAAAATTACAAAACTAAGAAATCTGAAACATTTTCCTTGATAGTAATGGTTCACATTTTTCCAAGAGTCCATAGTGTTCTTTTTTAACATGAGAATTATCTTTATTCTACTCATTAACCGTTTTTCTTTATACTGCTTATTTTCCCATTCTGTAATAGTTTGACCATATATGTATATAACAGAATTACTTTGCCCTTTTTTTTAATAAAAAAAAGTTCATGTAGAGATGTTAAAGTGAAAAAAGGAAGAGGGGCTAACCTGTTACAAATGGCTAACATACTTTACACAACGTGAAGGAAAAAAGGAAGAGCGATGACAGAGCTAAAACAATGGGCTGAAAATAAACACTATCTAGTGAAAACATAGGTCATTTTAACCTTCGTACAGGATTCATTTCTGGCCGTATTTCAATGTAACTGTACATAATTTCTTGGTATACAGCAGTGTCACTGGATTACAACCTGACATGTTTTGGCAGATGCTTTGTGGAGCTTGATAACAAAGTATTACTGATTGTTTTCAGCTTCAGGCGTGCTTGAAATGTATGCAGCACAACAGTGCTATTTCATGGAAGATATCTCTATATATATATTATTTTTTTGTGCACTAGGGTACTGTGGAGCTGACATAAAAGCACTTTGCACTGAGGCTGCCTTGATTGCCCTGAGACGACGCTATCCCCAGATTTATGTGAGCAGTCAGAAGCTACAGCTTGATGTTTCTTCAGTAGTTCTCAGTGCACAAGATTTTTATCATGCAATGCAGAATATTGTGCCTGCTTCCCAACGTGCCGTGACATCTTCAGGACATGCGTTATCTCCTGTGATCAGACCACTGTTGGAACGTACCTTCGCTAACCTCCTTGTGGTTTTACACAAAGTGTTCCCTCATGCTGAATTTAGCCAGGGTGAAAGAAGTGAAGGTATGTGGCTTTTTGTTTTGTTTTTGTTTTGTTTTGCAAATCATGTTTCAATTTAAAAAAAAAAAAACACAGCTGGCTTTTTTGTATTTCTAGCCTGATGTTTGTTTGGCTTAGTGTTTCGTTCAAATATAAGTACAGTTTGCTTGGATGTTTCATAACTATTTTTGCTGATTTCTAGTTGCTGTGGCATTTAATAAACTGTCCTATATAGACCAATATCCCGTAGGCTTGAGTGCCATCTAGAAAAAAAGGAAGACCCCTAAGTGATTTTAAATATAAATATGAGAAATAATGGGGTGTAATCAGGTGGTGGAACAAAAGAAAATAATGAGAGACTTGCTCAGCATGTTAGGACCTGAAATCAGTGTTCCTGTGCTGAGTGTCAATTACCTGTCCACAATTCCTTGCTTGTTACTGGGGCAGAAGCAAGCTGCAAAAGAATGGGACGGGGAGCTCACAGCTCAGCAGGTGAGCGTGTGCTTAGACAAGATACCTGAGCCTGTGTCATGGTCATCAGCTGGATAACGAGAAAGTCCTGAGGCTTTCTTCCCCTTAGAGTGGCCTGATGCACTTCTGATCCTGTGAGCTGATTCTGCTGCGTTAGCAAGTTGAGAACTATTTGCTGTTCTGTCAAGTTAGCTTTTTTGCCAAATTAGTGAGTAAAATCCAACGCACTGAGGGGTCAGATGCATGCCAGAACCCTGCTGCGATGGGAGCATCGCGAGTGCATTGAGGAAGCAGAGTAAGAAGGAATGCGACTGACTGTTTTGATTGGCAGTGAGTCAATGGGCTCTGTGTTTTGTGTTCGCAGGGCCATACTTTTAATAGTTACCCTGGTCACTTCTTGGTGTTTAAATGTCGAAGAAGTTACCTTGGTTTTTGGTAACTATTTATTGTGACATATTTTTTATTGCTCTTATTTGGGAACACCGTCACCCCACCAACTTTATAAACAGTCTTGTGGTTGTGTGTAATTAACTTGAAAATAGCCTGATCATAAAGCAAATCTGCAACAGCTATAATTTTTTTTTCCTATTCCAGAGCATGCTTTCAGTCTGCAGCCCTGGGAGCTTAGGTTGATCCTTGTGCTGGCTGCTGCACTTCCACCAGCCCAGCTGTGCATTTTTGCTCTGTCCCTTATACTTCATGGATGTGTCAGGCCCTTCATTAAATCATTTTGCTGGCCAGCTTGTCCAAAAACACTGTATTTTTGTTGGGTTACTTTTCTGCTGACTGGGGGATAGCTGAAGATGTCAGCAAGCGTGGACCTGGCATGAGTTGGGGCCTGGGAATGTGTGGCGGGGGGTCAGGAGTTAGCTTGCAGCTTTAGGCTCTCTGGAAACCCAAGCCTCCCACTCTACTTGTAGCCTGTTGGTAATGCCCAATTTGGAGATTGTCGTTATTGATAAAGAATTGAATTAAAACTCCCTCTCTTCGTTGTAAAGTTCTTGTTTCAGAATTTTTGTTGCATGAACATAGGACGTTGCCTATGGTCTGCGTTTGGTTTAGCAAAAATTCTGCCTGTTGAGGTCTGCAATGAGAGAAGAGCTAGGAGGCCTATGTCTGGTTGATTTGAAGGTCTTCCATCTTTGCCCTGAGTTAGATCTCCAGCAGCTTCTGACCTGATACTTCCTGATACGGACTTGATTTTGGCCACTGCTGGGGATTTGCAAGCCTTCGTTATATTTTTGAGGAATGGTTGTCACAAGTGTGACTGCATCACCATTTGCCGAGAGATATGTCATGTCCTCCTCCCGTACCAGCAGAATATTATTTCTGCTCAGCCTTGTCTGAATCCAGTTTCTTACATCAGGCAGCTAAATATGGGAACCTTTGTCTCTAAACAATTTCTCCTGGGACCGTAAGTCTATGTGCATAGCTGTTGCATCCCCACCCAACGCTGTCAACACTGCCTTGAACTTGATTCTTTTGTTCTGTGGTGGTCATTTGGTCAGGGTAGCAGTACCTGGTTTCATGTAGATCAGGTAAAGTATGTGGCTGGGTGATACATTTGCCAATAACTCTCAGATCTCTCTATTTCATGCTGTTGTTTCACAGCAGTCCATTTTTCATTGTGTCTGGGGCCACTTTGGGCTGCTGTTAGGATGTCTGGTGGTCACCCCACAACAGCAGTGTGCTGCTGGGACTCTGAGCAGCTCTCAGAAGCTCTGCCTGTCCATTGCAGAGCGTTTTGTTCCACGGGAGGTCTGCTGTCTGCACTGTTCCTACTGGCCGTTTTCACCCCGTCCATGCAGACTGGTTTCTTAAGTGAATTGAGAATGGCTTATTTAGGGTAACATCAACCAGATTTCTTTCCAAGGGGCACATGAAGATCTCACAATGGTTTACTTTCCATTATCTAATTGCAGCAGTCTACTCTTCATCCCATGGCAGCTTTGGTAGCTAATTTAGGGGAACCTAATGTTCAAATGTGTGGGTCTTCTGCCAACTGGTTGTTTTCATTTAATGCCAAACTTGTATTTTTTTTAGCAGTTTTTTGTCCCTCTAGGCTGTCTTTAGAATGTGATCAGTCTTTTAGCTTTTCATTTCTGAAGGGCTATATAGAAATTATTTCAGTTCATTATGTTAATATATTAGAAAAGGAATTCAGATAGGTTGAAGTATTGGATATGAACATGGAATTCGTTGCATTGATTGTGATAAATAGTAGGTTGATATTTTTGGCAGATTATCAGAGGATAGAAAACAATTCTTTATAAACACACACTGTCCAGGTGATTATGCTGAGAATAATTTTTGGAAGAAGACTACCTGTAAAAATTTGGGCACTTACAACAAAGAAATGCAAAATTCTATATAATCTGAGGAATTGCAGATTTTATAACTTCAGCCTTGAAAAATGATTAGCAGTGACATTAAACTAAAGGAAGCATTTTGTAACAAGTTAAATGTTTTTTGTATTTGTGAAATTGTTCTGCCTGATGGTTTAAAAATAAATTGTAATTATGATTAGACTTCTACAGTATTTAATTTGTTTTGGTTTTTGAAGTATCTATTATTTTGTGTTTTGATGTTTAGACAGTTGTAACCATTTTTTCTACTTTTAAAAATAAGTGTTATGATTTACTTGAAGAAGATTGTAATGCCTTTCCTTGTTTTTTGCAAGTATAAGTAATAAGCCTCTAATTAATACATTTCTTGGAACAGATGTACCAAGTCTAATATTAGATGATAGTGAAGATGAGAATACTTCATCGATTTTTGAGACGAGCTGTCACTCAGGATCACCAAAGAAACAGTCATCAGCTGCTATACATAAACCCTACCTTCATTTTATGATGTGAGTGTTTCTCTAAGTGCCTCTAACCAGAAAAATAAAACGATGACATTCTTAGATCAGCAGAGGTAACAAAGATGTGTTGGCAATGGTTTTATGGAATAGAAACATGTAAGTGTACAGGTAAGAGTTCTTAGATGGGAATGGTTTTAGGAAGGGCCACATCCTAGACATGGAAATCAGAAATAGTTTGCAACAGACAGATGTGGCTTGGAAGTTAGGAACTTAACATTACTTCTCAGTTTGTAACAATATTGATTTGAAAGACTAAGAATTGGGAAGGAGAGGTATTAGGGAATATTTTGGAGGAAAAGATTTAGAGGTTTGCTTTGTAGGAAAAGTTAAAACGACAACACAAATTGTTTGCTTTTTCTTGATCTGAAGTACTGTTGAGCTTCGGTGGATGCGGCTGTTTGGATAGGTTATATAATTAATGCTTTTGGTTTTTTTAACACGTTTTTCCTTGTTTTTCATGGGAATTCCGAAAGTGTGTGTGAAATTTGGCTGAATCTTTCCTGTTTAAATTGTATTAGCTACAGTAATTATCAATGATAAAGTAATATTTCTTTTGTTTTTAGTTAGAATCGTTTTAGACAATGTTCTGTTGGGAGTCTGCTTAGGAGAACTGCTCAGTAGTAGATAGCTCTACTGCTTAGTAGAGCCATCTTGTGGAAAAAAGCTAAATTTTTTTGTGTGCTAAAGAATGATGCCAGAATAGCATTTATGGAAATCTGAGCTTAAATATAAGGTTTTAATTACAAACCATTTAAGTTCTCCCAGAGGTGCACAGTCAAGAGTTTTAATACTTTAAAATTAAGATTTTGTTGTGAGAGAAGGAGAGGGAACATGAAAACAGAAAAACAATGTGTATTTGTGTGGATGTGTCTCAGTAAAATAATCTGGAAGACTCTGCTTATTTTTGTAAAGTAAGTAATCCTGATAATATATCTTAGTGAGTATTTATGATTGTCATCTATTTGTGTAACCGCCACTGTGAGAACTGAAAAGCCAAAGGGGTCAGCTCTGTTCACAGCTGTTGGCAAATATTTAGCTCAAAATGAAATCATTCAGTCTTGTTTCACTGCACAAGCTGATTGATATGCAGATAAAAAAAAAAAAAGCCTTAATGAGAGAAAATGCAAATTAATTGTATTATTTCGTAATCAATTTACTATAAATGGAAAAGACTCTTCATGGAAAAACCGAATGTTTGTCTTTTGCTCATCCTCAAAACAGGGAAAAAAAAAAAACAACAACCAAATGAAGATTCTTACATGAACTCCTTAGGATTTATTATCGACACCAAAAATTACAATAAGTTTACCGTTACAGTTTTTCCTTTAAAATCTTTCTTCTGTTTGAAAATCTAATGAATATAAGAATAGAATATAAACATTGACTGTATTATTTCAGGGCCTATTTCAGGTCCTAGTTTTTAAGTAAAGTATTGAAATGTTATGTTCTTTTTGGAAATCTGGCTTAGCATTTTTAAAGGAAGAATTTGTGAACCTGGGATTCCTGAGGCTACTGTAGAGATGCTATGGTAGTTCGGACTGAACTTGACATCACTAAATAGATAACTTCATTGGAAGTCCATTCACATGAAAGTCTGTTTATATGATCAACGAATTGCTTTTGGATAAACTGGTTATAATCCACATTTGTATGGATTTAATACCTGCATAGTTTTGCAGATGAGTTTGAATAGAATCCTTGTGAAAATAAGGCTGGAGTTACTGAGACCTGGAGTAGTCCCGAGATGTTCTCGAGTTGGTTGAATATTTTTAGGCTGTTGTAGGAACCTTGTTCATTGCTTCTCTTTTGGATTCTTAATAATAAAAAGGCAAAAAAAACAAAACCACCAACAAAACAACTACCTCCAAACCAGCCTATTAAAATGAGACTGCAATTGAGTTTGTTTATATATATAAAAGTATCCATTGATAACATTGTCATGTTAATTGTAACTGTTGTCTGTTACAGGTCAGCTTATCACCAGCCAACCTCTTACAGACCAAGATTACTGCTATCTGGAGAAAGGGGTTCGGGTCAAACTTCGCACCTTGCTCCAGCACTGTTGCACACTCTTGAAAAATTCTCTGTACACAGGCTAGATCTGCCAGCACTTTATTCAGTCAGTGCCAAAACGCCTGAAGAATCGTGTGCACAGGTGACATTTCAAATTCTCTTGTAATGAATAAATTATGTAATTCTGGAACAGGTTGTTTGCATCTAAATAAAGGCGGCTAACTGGAATGTTAGGTAAAAGCCAGGTTTTCATAGGCTCCTTCTATTTTAATATTTAAAATAAAAGGGGCTCTAGGGGGTGATTCAGATCTCTCTGTTGACTAGTGAGTGTAATTACTTTTCTAACTTGACCCCTTAGTCACATACCTAATGTCAAGTAAGCTGAATCTGGGTATTTGGTTCCCAGTGTTCAGTTTTATTAGCTTGTGTGTAAACTGGTATGCAGTGGTTTTATGCTTAATTACTTAGTTTTAAATGTTTTAGAGTTCAAAACAGTGTGGTAAATTTTTCATGGATTGCAAACCAGTTTAATTTTCATCTTGACTGTTCAGTCTTAATGAATTTTTAAAGCATACATGGTAAGTAGTTTTTTTGTAGTCCCCAGCACGTTGACATAAAATAATTAAATGATACAGCTAACAGTCACAAGCATTTGTTTAGAAAGCTTTTATCATTAGATAATTTTACTTTACTGGAACATTCATATACAAAATACCAGAAACATGAATCATTTCCTAGTCCACAAAAATGTTATTTCTCACAAGGGATAACAACAATTTCTTAGTTTAAATATCACTGTTTCTTCTAATTAGATCTTTCGTGAAGCTCGAAGAACAGTACCGAGTGTTGTTTACATGCCTCATATTGGTGATTGGTGGGAAGCTGTCAGTGAAACTGTGAGAGCTACTTTTCTAACTTTGCTGCAAGATATACCATCTTTTTCCCCTATATTTCTACTGTCTACCTCTGAGTCCATGTATAGTGAATTGCCTGAAGAGGTAAGTTTATTGTGGAAGGAAGCATTATTAGGGATGTATGTGCATTATTAGGGATATATGTGCCATGACACGTTATGGTCATGTAAAAAACACCGTTTTGCACTGTTTTTCGCACTTAATTTAAAATACGTCTAACTGAAAATGTAATGCTGATACAAAGTTTGTAATTTTCTTTCGTGGGAGGTGTACTTCCACGCTACCGATTTTCATAATCTCCATTCTACTTTGCTGAGAAGACAAGGTAGTTCTTGAACTACACTTGCTGTTTAGAAGTGACAATGTTCCTATAAGGGAACCACAGTGGGTTTCTTGAAGGCCATGATGGAATTCCTATAACATACCTGGTTACAAATGCACATCTAGACGAAGCTAAGGAAAAACTTGCCTGGGAAAAACTCCAATGTAACTATGTGCTCATGTAGTTTAAAGGTTTAACTTAATTAACATTTCTGAAGTTTAGAATGTTTATATATATATATATATATATACACACTTTTTCTATTTTTTTCTCAATATTTTCTTTAATTATTCACCTACTCTTTCTCTTCTTCTTAACTGCAAAGTTGACCATTGCTAGGATCATGGGCTGCTTCGGGTTTAGTTATTACAGTAAATTCTGTGAGAACTATATGCATTTGTTTTCCCTAGGCTGTGTGTCTGCAGCTTTGGGTAGAGTTTACTATATATTCTATCTTCTTTACTATCTTATTTCCTGTAGTTAATTTTGAAAAGTTTGTGACTAGTGTTTTAGTATGGTCACTAATCGTGTTGTTTGGAGTGGAGGCTCAATTTTCATGTAGCATTATTTTCTTTCTAGGTGAAATGTATTTTCAGAATCCAGTATGAAGAGGTTTTTTATATTCAAAGACCAACTGAAGAAGACAGATTACAGTTTTTCAAAAGGTTAATTCTTGATGAGGCAGCAATGCCCCCACCAAGAAGGAAACAGGCTGGTAAACTAAATTACAGTCAAACCAATAATAATGTTATCTCAGTGTTTTGTTTTGTGATACTTAACTTTTTCAAAACTTAGGGGTAAATGACGGTGTAATTAATATGTGACAGTGTTTCGGTGCCCAGGATAAATTTCTTGCATGTTACTTTGGGGGTGGCTTGGAGGAATTATGATTATCCATTTTAGAAAATGGAGAACTGGGGGGCTTAAGGGTGTATCGATGAGGCAGATTAAATGTATTTTCAGATAATGCCACTCCAAATTTCATTGTACACTGTTAATACTTTCATTGTCTGACTTGTTTTTTTCCCTAGCTCTTCATGCTATGGAAGTTCTTCCGCTTGCACTGCCCTGTCCTGCCCGTGAGCTGTCAGAAGCAGAAAAACAGCGAATGGAGGACCAGGAAGAGAACACGTTGAGAGAGCTGCGATTGTTTCTCAGGGATGTTACCAAGAGGCTGGCCACAGACAAACGCTTTAACATCTTCAGCAAACCGGTGGATATTGAAGAGGTCTTGTTTCAGTAATGTGCAAACAATGAAGTTGAAACTATTAGGAAAAGAATACCAATTTTAAAAGGGAAATGGATAAATTAATAGGCAAAACAAATGTTTTAGCCATGATCTTTTCTATCTAAAATGCTAATTTTAGCTGATGAGATAGTCACAGCCTCATGAACTGTGATGCAAGCAGTTCAAGCATCTTCTTTGGCTGTACCAGTGACCTATTGAAAAAAGGTGTCCATTCCTGTCAATTTTCTAACTGAAGTCAGCATTTAAAAATGCCACTCGTATCCCTACTAGTAGTCTTGAAATATTTGAAAGCATAAGTACCATTCTTTAATGAAAGCTCTTACAACATAATAATCCAATATGCATGATAATATTGGGAAAGTGATCTGTGTTCCATAGCATATTGAGTGTTAATAGTATTATTGAATAATTTCAGCAGTAATGCTAGTGGATGCCATTAATTGCCGATGGTAGCACGTTATAAGGCATTATCTGGTCGAGTGTGGAGTGTATGCACCTAACTGATAAGAGAGTTTGATCTGCAAATCTATTTTCAGATGCTAGTATATGAAATGAATATGGTTTAGCCTGACTTTCAAATCAAATGCTTGCCCACTGCAAGCTTTGCAAGCTTGTTAATTAGAGATTTTTTTGTTCTTTTTAGTTGTTTGTTTCTCGCGAGATATTTCTTTTGGAAGCCATTGAGAGGCAAATATGGGACATTTAAAGTACAGCATTGTAAAAAGCAGATTTGCAGTGTAAATTCCACATGGACTAAACTGGCATCTTTTTATTGTCCCATGCAGTCCTCTTAATGTGAGCTTTCCTCAGAGTTGTTTAACTGCTTTTGAAAGACCGACGAGCTCTTGAACGTGGCAGCTTACAGTGTAAGCGTGGTCAGAGGAGTAACGATTTTTAGTTTTTACTATGAAACTGCTTAGGAGGTCCATTGTAGGGACCCCTTCATACTCATATGAAAGGTAGTTTCTTCCCCCAAAGATCTTGCAGTCAAAACATGCATGAATAGGGGCATGGAAAAAAAAAAAAAAAGTCTTGGTTTTGTAGATGGAGAAATGAAATGTGAATTTGTTATTTAAAGACTTGCCAAAAATCCTGCTAATACATGACAGCACTAGAAATTAAATGTAGTCCTTTTTGTCCCACTTGGTGCTTTTAAGCAGAGATCTATCCTGTTGTACAAGAGCCTGTCTGCTTGACTTTCTGAGGAAATGCGTTAAGCTCGTTCCACTCCTGCTTGCATTGCAGAGGGAACGCTGCTATGTGACAAGTCAAGGATTTTTCTGACTAATTTAACAGCAATGTTTACAATTTCCAGTGATGATTCTTTCTGATGATGAGCTAATGAGAAGAGGAAGCCTATGGCTTGGCTTTCCAATCACCGAACTAATTACCATCATGTTTCTGTAGAGGGAAACATAAGGAGAATTTTCCATTGAATTAAAAATAAAAATTATCATTTCAATTTTTCATCATAAATTTTAAGTTGTATATTTAAGGAATCGATGATAGACTGCTGTCCACTGAAGTAAAGCATTCATGTTAGTAATATATTTTAGTGTGAATATCTACAGATACTTTTTGAAAAACAAACAAAACTTGCAGAGCCATTGCTGTTTGATCTGAATATGTATTCAACTGTTTGGTATTTTGGCAGCCACCGTCATACAGGGGTGGTTTCAAAAGGGAAAAAAAACACAATGCTGCTCCTGAGGCTGCCAGTATTTTTAATTGATTGTAATCTTATTTGCATTGAAACATGCAACTGTAAGGTTTTTCTTCCTTGAAGTAAATAACAAATTCATAGCTTTTTTTTTTTGGTGAACTTTGTTACAGCAGCTGTGCTGATACATATGACTGTCAAGCTTTAGCCCCTTACGGTACCATTAATTATGTTAAATACTTCTCAGTGTACCCTAGTGGATGCTAAATTTCCATTTATGAGCTAAGCTTGTAGTAATCTGTGAACTCTGACACAGTGCTTTCTCTTTAGACTGCCCTTCTGTAAAGTCAGTGTAATGTCTTCAATCAATAAAACCTGACTGTGTTTTTATACAGGGGGTTGAAGGAACTAATTAACAGAATATACTTAAAAGATTATAATTTGATTGTTTGCTTTAATGAGAACTTAGAAGGTGAATAAAATACAGCTTTCCTTGTTTTGCTAGTTTTTCTTAGGGTTTTGAGTTAGGCTGGTTGTTTTTTCCTTTCTAGCTCAATACAATGTTATAACACTGTAAAAAGCAAACCACAGTTAAAATGCTGTGCCTCAAAAATACCATTAAATCCGTTTTGAAAGATAAATCGGTGAGCTACTGAAGGTATGGTAATTTTGGAAGTCCTGTGTTTTATTTAGCCTGATAAGACTTCCATTTTCAGCATGATTTTTATTTATTAGTGAACCTGTGTTTAGTTAATGTATTAGAGCCAAGTATGTGGAATGCGTAAGGGTGTAAAGATGTGAAAGTGGCAGTGTTCAGATACGGTCCTGTGTCATTTCTGTATGCTGTTTGATTATAGGTTTCAGATTACCTTGAAGTTATCAAAGAGCCGATGGACCTATCAACAGTAATAACCAAAATTGATAAACACAACTATTTAACAGCCAAGGATTTCCTAACAGATATTGATCTGATCTGCAGCAATGCATTGGAGTACAATCCAGACAAAGATCCTGGAGGTAAGATTTACTTCATTTTCAGCCTATCTAAACTGAAAGCCTGGTATTCAATCAAGTACTCGGTTACTATTTGAACATCTAAATAAGCTGCATGTTATATAACAATTAGGATAAGCAAACTAATTTCCTAAGGGTCTGTGCTTTTAGTGTTCTAAGTCATTTGGAGCACTGGGGGACGTTATAAGAGCTACAACACTTAGAGTTGTTTTCTAATAAAATAGGTTTTGTAGTTCCTTTTTAAATTTGCTCCTTTTCAGCGAATTGACTTTGTATGTGCAACAAAAAAGCAGTGTAATTTGGAGAGCTCTGTAGAGAATCCTGCACACAATCTGGCAGTGGTCTGCTTTTATTTCCTTATTGGATTAGGATATGAAATGCACCCACAGAAATTAAGAGCTATCTGTTTGGGGATAGAAATAAAGCAAGATAAATCATCAGGCAAGGAAGTCAGTTGCAGCTGGTTAGGAGAGATTTAGAAGCTATTGTCTTGACAAAGTATCACGCTGTGCTTTCAGCTCAAATTTATAGAACGAAATGCATGTAGAAGCTGCTCATGCTCAAAACAGACGAAGGAGCATACTGCGTACGTTTTGCGAGGGCTACCTTATAGCATCCCTTGTCAAAAGAAAGCTTTTCAATTGACAGCTTCCAGAATCACCAATAGGACATTTAAAAATGCAAAAGGAATGCCCTTTAATGTAGTTGTATTTAATATTTGTGATACCTGGAAATATGAGTCCTTCTGCAAATGCAGTACAATGCATTTAAAAGTTCACTTAAAATCAATTTAAAGGATTTAATTGCATTTTGAGAAATCGTTTTAGAAGGTTATAGCCTGATTGCCCGCATTTTTCGTTTTGAATTTTTGATTTCATTGGGGCTCCGCAAATGTCTTGTATGTGGATTAGATATAGTAGAGTCTAGTCAAATAGAAAGTTTTGAAATTTGCTGTTGATCAACAGATGAGTTCCCTGTAGCTGCAATAGTTCCGTTAGATTTCCTTTATTATTTTGCTAACAGACATTAGGTTTCAGGTTAGAGTTGTACTCTGTATAATTATTTCTCTAACCAAGACTTCTCGGTTATGTTTTTCTTTCTTGTTCTCCTTTTTCATGTACTTCTAAGCTGTAAAGTGAATGTTGAGAACACTGATACACTTGGTTATTTTCAAAATCATGGTGTAATTCTAGATGTCAGAGCTTGCTATCATAGTGTGGATTTGCAGTTTGTGTGTGATTTGAAATGGAATTAATCTAATTTCAAGCAGATTCATACAAAAATATTTTGCAGAGTAATTCCTGTAATGTCAGATCTTAGCTTTGCACCGCCAGTGTCAGGTCAGAGTTCCTGTCATCAGGTTGTGATGCCCGAAGTTGTGTTTTACTTGTTTCATGTGCCTTTTGAACCCAGTGCTAGCTCAAAGCTGTAGAATAGTAACTATTTCTTCAATTTAGGATGCATTTTGCATTACAACTGAAAAAAAAATAAAAAAAAAAAAATACACTGATAGAATTCAGCAAAAGGCTCAATGTGTTCTTGATAACGTTTCTTGAGGACTTCTAATGCGTAATTGATGTGAACTAATCAAAGCCGTGACGGGCACTTGGGATTCTCTGAGTGTCTCTGAAAAGTGCCTGTTGAGATGGTGAGGACTATGAGACGTACCTCCTGCATGCAGCTGACATATGTTTGTGACTTAATGATGGGCTTTGGGAAAAGCTGGCATTAATATACATCCTTTGTTCTCATTCTTAGACCATTTGGAACTGTGGGCTTGGCTAATTTTCACAGAATTACAGAATGTTAGGGAGTGGAAGGGACCTTCAAAGATCATCTAGTCCAGTCCCTCTGCTGGAGCAGGGACACCTAGATCAGGTCACACAGGAACGTGTCCAGGCGGGTTTTGAATGCCTTCAGGGAAGGAGACTCCACAACTTCCTGGGCAGCCTGTTCCAGTGCTCTGTCACCCTCCCCATGAAAAAGTTTCTTCTCGTATTTAAGCGGAACCTCCTGTATTCCAGCTTGCACCCATTGCCCCTTGTCCAGTCATTGCATGTCACCAAGAAGAGCCTGGCTCTGTCCTCCTGGCACTCACCTTTTACATATTTATAAACATTAATAAGGTCACCCTTCAGTCTCCTTTTCTCCAAGCTAAAGAGATGCAGCTCCCTCAGCCTTTCCTCGTAAGGGAGATGCTCCACTCCCTTAATCATCCTTGTGGCTCTGCGCTTGGACTCTCTCAAGCAGTTCCCTGTCCTTCCTGAACTGAGGGGCCCAGAACTGGACACAATAACAATGGGCTTATAAAACTCATAGGCGGGCCTTCCACCACATCCTTGCCTACCTCTCCTTCAGGATCCAGGGCCTCAAACCTATTATGGAGGGGCACTTGGGGAAATGAGGTAGGTAGGGAGGGGGGTTGCCTGTGACACAGAACTGGGACTCACTTCCAACCCTTCTCATCTTTTTGGTCCCCTCCCTCTGCCCGACAGCGACAGGGAAGGGGCTCCACCACCCTATACTTTGAAGTCAGATCTATGCAGGATCATAACACAAATCTGTGGTTCAGTGTGGGAGAAACGTAGCAAAAACAGCTTGAGGAACCACGTAGTGGTAGAACTTTTCATTGATCTTGTCCAAAGAGGAAGAATTTTTGGAAATATACATAGGGAACCAAAATAGGGCTATTTTAGTTTTTCATGCCTTTGGGACTGCGCTGGGACGAATGGATCTGGCTATTTCTTTGTTCAGTTTTAGATTGGAGTTTCTCTTCGTTGAGAAGGTAATTGAAAGATCGTTCTAGCCTCTGCATTGTCACAGACTGATGATATATTGCTCTTCTGGCATATAAGATTTCTTGAGGTTTTTGAATGAATGCAGTGCTGAAACAGCACATCATTTCTATTCTGAGTAAGCATTATATGCGTTCAAATCCATTAACTGTTTATTTAAGATATAAATTTCAATTTTTAAAAAATCTAGGCATATATTCTTGCCTCTTTCATGCGTGAGTTTGTAGAAGAATCATGCTGTACCTGGTTCTGTTCATTTTGGAAAGGCGATGAGTACCAGTTTTTATATGCAGTACAGAGACTCAAAACTGGCTTCTCCTCAACCCCCCTCTTCCACTCCCTGTATTTTGCTATAAAATTGCAGGAGCTTTTTGTAGGAGAACTGTTCTTTGCCCTTCATTGTTTGACACCCTGTTTGCAGCAACAACGAAGGAATAACCTTTGTGGATTAGACATATTAGCATTTACATCTTCGCGTTGTCTATCACAGGACATGAGAAAAGCAGTAACTCAATCAAATACTCCCATCAAAAGATCCAAAATAACATTTGCCAACGTGGAATCACATCGTGGTGTTTCTTCAGCAAAAAGGCTGCTCTAAACTTGGGAAACTGTACCTCTATATTGTTCGATATAAAACAGCCCGTGGTATAGTAATCTATGGTAGCATGAATGAATTTGTGCTTACACTAATGGTGCTTCATGGTAGGGTAATATAACTACTATGTTAAAGGGGAGTAGAATTGTAAGTACGGTATGCTGGTATGACTGTACAAACCTGGTTTTGGGGAGGGTTCTTTCAACAGTAAGCTTCTAATCAAAATCTGAAACCTAACATAAACCCTTTCCTCTCATTAGAGCTTCAAAGTCTAGAGGCTTTTTTTCCCCTTCTTTTGGGAGGACATGTTAAACTTTATTTTCTGACTGACTTTTTAAAATCTAGCATCGCAAAACTACATCTGCGAACGATGCAGATGTATTTTTTGCAATCGTAAAACAAAATGCTTCACTGATACATGCGGGTAAAAAAGATTCTAGTTTCCAGTCAATTTAAACAGTAGTAGATTTCCCCAGAAAACATATGTAGGGCTCAATTGGGCGGGATGCTGGTATTCTTTTTGACTCGGCAGTTTTTCGATCTGTAAAATTTTCTGTTTCTAAGGTTATAAGCCATGTTTAATAAATGTTCATTGATATTCTTAATTGTTGTCTTTAGTGATTATTAAAACAGATTAAATCTGCAAATTATGTTGTAGACATTAATATTGGTGTTTGCTGTTGAAGTATCTCCATCAGCTGGAAAAAGTAATTCAGTATGGATGAATTGACAAATTAAATACGTTTGTACTAAAAGTAAATAGTAAGTGTTGTAGATTTCATTGAAAAGCAGCATTCTAGATGTCAATTTTCTCCACATACAGGTTTACTTCCTAAGTTACAATTACTTTTCAAATTTCAAATACTTAAACAGTATTGGAAGAATTTCTTTTGTTTATTTCAAATACATGGGAACAGGTTTTCTCTGTACAAACGTCTTTTTCATGAGTCACATGTAGGCTTCTGGTGTGGGCAGTACTTCTTGTCCTGTTCCCCAGGTAGACATGAGCTTCAAGTTTGCTACATTTTCATTTCTTGCCATTCTTTCTCAATGGATTTAAATGAGAAATAACAATTTGAGATCAGCAGTAATCTGTTCAAGCAAGATTTGGGATTTTCTAGTATTTGTTAAATATAAATTAAAGAATAAGGTTTGGAGGAAAAAAACCTGAGGAATGTAGTCCAGATCAACCTTACAGATTCAGGGGATGACAAATACAGTTTTGCAGGCAGTGTATGAAAGTTACTAGACCTCAGTGAGTAAATTTAATCCTGGACAAGTCTCTTTTTGAGACACCGCACTGTACTTAGTTATTCTGTTTAGTTCTGCCTTTGGAAACTGGCTAGACCTGCTGATTTTAGCAAGTTTCTAAGATCTGCAACTTGATACAAGTGTGTTCATCTTTCACTGTTTTCATTTGTTTTAGAAATGCCACTATTGATTAAATTAATAATTTGTACTTCTGAAAACTACCTTTAAATAGTTAGGTTGTAATTTTTGAGCATGCTATGGTATTGATCCGTCTCTATTTTCATACATTTATAATATTTTCTAGTTTCATCTATGTCAGTGTTGTAATATACAATACAAACCTACATACAAATGATAAAGTATTTTAATAAATGTGATAAAATTTACAAGTGTGCTGTCCTGTTTTCTAGATAAAATAATTAGACATAGAGCTTGTACGTTGAAGGACACTGCTCATGCTATCATTGCTGCTGAACTGGATCCAGAATTTAATAAGATGTGTGAAGAAATCAAGGAAGCGAGAAGAAAAAGAGGTATGTTTAGCTTCATTTATTATAGCACAATAGAAGTGAGATAGAAGACAATTTACAAATGTCCATATGAAAATTTAAATTTAAGATGAAAAATGGAGTGCACGTGGGACTCAGGCAGTACCCGTTAAAGGATGACTGAGCTCGAAACTTGCCTTCTTCCAGCTATGTGAGTTGGTCTGATACGGCACAATCCTTTTGTAAAGAAGGATGGATTGCCTATTGCTACAAGAATTACTGTAGAACACAGTGAACAGATAAACATTAGGACTGCTATGCTAAGTGAAGATGTGGTGACACCAAAGCTGCGTTCTAAAAACACCATGTAATGCAGTGTAGTAACAAATAAGAACAAGGTGAATGACATTTAAAACAGTGGATTTTCTGTTCGCCCTGCCACGTGCACAAAAGTACTTATGGTGATATTATGTTGACTTCTTGGATCAAGAAATACCTGTTAAATCCACACTGAGGGGAAAATGAGGTTGACAGTCTACTAGTCCCAAACCAGGAAATATAGCTCCCGCCATTGGAGGATATCAGTGACTTAATTTTTGTTTAAATCAGTGCAGTTGTTTTCAACTTGTAGTCTATAGACTTGCAAGGCTGTGGATGGCTTCTAAAGCGACCACAAGAGGTAATTGAAAACCCAAACATACTGCCAGCAGGGCTTCGTTTACATGAAAGTTTCTGTACCTCCTGGAATTTTTTTCTGAAAATTGAAAAAGGTTGAAAGCTACTGAAGTATAACATTAGAATCAAAACTCGTGCTGATTTAAGGCTTACTGATTTCAGTAATTCTAGCTTTGCCTTGCTAAGTTGTTTTCTGCTTCAGCTCTTGCTTCGGTTTAAAAAGAAAAAAAAAAAAAAAGGCGTTGATTTCTAGGTAGAATTTGGCCAGTCTTAACTGCTGTTTGCAGGTTCCTGAAATACTTTTGTCAGTAGACTGAAGACCCTTTATTAATAAATGTCTTTGAACTGTGCAAGTATCCGTAGGCTTTCTCTTCTTCAGGTTTAAACAGATAGAGTTCCTTTTATTTTCCCATTCAGTCATGCATTTTTGTCTAATTCTGTACAAGTTTCCAATGTGTGTCTTGGATTGTGGATAAGAGAACCAATTGTAACTCACCGCGGTTGTAAAATTGAACTAATATAATGCCTTCTTTTCTCTTCTGTACTTTCCTATTAAAAGTATAAGACTGTTCACAATTCTGGCCTTAGTGTCACGCTGAGAGCTATGCTCAGTTAATTATCCATTGTGAGTCCCCCATGATTGCAAAAGGTTATTGCTTCCGAGGTTAAAAGTAACTGTGTGTAAGAGCTCTTTGTTACAGAGGGTGACTGTATAGCTTGTAGTCGCTCCTTGCAAGCCTCCCAAGAGCTGACTGGAATGCTGCCCTCCTTTTAGTGGCAGCGACCAAATAATACAAACTTCTGGGGGCAAAACCTGCTGATCCTGTTGCAAGAGGTGGGTGTTCAGAAGTTGTAATTAAGGCTGATGTTGTCATGCTATGAACTTTTTACATCAGAAGAAGCATACTGTTGGAGTCTGATGCTGGTAAGTGGACCTTCAGATACAGGTTTATGACTAGCAGCAGCAGTTTGTGGCTGACAAGAGCTGACATATGACAGTGGATGGGCTTCCAAGTGCATTTCAGACATTGGCATACAGGCTGTTACAGTGTCACAGATAACCTGTAAGTCATGTTTCAAAGAGGCTTGTCCTTTTGGACTACATTCTGTTCATTTCATGAACAAATGAGCCCTGGGTGGTCCAGTAGCAGAGTGCGGAAGGCCAAGAACACATACTGGATTGGCAAGGACAGAAGACTTAGAATGCGTGGAAGATGTGTTAGATTAACTGGTTCTGAATGAAGAAAAAACATGCAGCTCTTGAGGTACGAGGAAAACTCAAGCTGAAAGACGAGCCCAAGAGATTGTCCTGTCCCTGGAGCATGAGTATTGTCAAATTCTGTGATGTAGAACATCAAGAAGATAGCACTTCAAGCATGTAATCTTGGAACTGGTTGTTGTAGTGGATGGAAGGCATGCGAAAACTGATCAACCTTGCTATTACTTCCATTTTGCCTGACAGAATATGCTCAGCAAGACAATAGACCCATAAAATCACAATGCATCTACTGTTCTAGGCTTCTGACATACCCTGCTTAGAGCACAAGGGACAACGAAGGCATGTGCTTGTATTTTCTGCTTTTGATTGGATGTCCACAAGGCTGTTAAGGGACTTCTGTTTTCTTCGTTGGATTGATTACCAGAAGGCCAGGTATAGGAGTGATCTCCAGATGGCATTCCGTTCCTCTACTTCACAATAAGAGTGTGCTTGGAAATAGTGAAATGTTTCAGTGTGGAAATAGTTGGGGGGAAAAAAAACAACCAAACAAACAAACAAAAAAAAAATTGTGTAAGCAGTGTAGACAAAGATTTTTGTGCAACCAGTTACCTACATGCAAGGGTCATTACTCATACCAGGCTGTTCGCCTGAGTGGAGCTACCCAATGAAATCATGCTGAAATTGGCAGCCAGCCTTGTTTGTGACTAGTATACAAGACTGTGTGGGTAACTGAATGCCGAAGTAGTTCTTTTTAATATAAACAAGAGATTTCCAAGCAAGGCCTTAAATGAATGTTGAGACTGAGGTCATAGAGAGTGGGCATCATGGTATAATGTACAACGGGCCTTTTTTCGCCCTGGAGCACCCTAAGCATCTCTCTTAATCTTCTTTTAAAGATGAATTCCTTCCTTTAATGTGTAAAGTCTGATGGAAGAAAAGAGACTTCGTGTCCATGTTTCACCGCATAGGTGTCTGGACTCAGCTTGTTCAAGGATCTTACCATAAAGCCTTACTGGAATTAAAATTTTTAGCCTGCCAGCAGGACCCTTGTGAAAGAAGGGCAAAAATGCCAATGTTGGACTATGAGGGGGGCAAGTCCAGATATTTGCCACTTGAGTCTACTAGCAGCTCATGGACTGAGTATACAGTTTGCATTAATACCAGCTCAGAAGAGGTTGAAGTAGCGTTATAGTTTGAGATTGAGTCAGGGTAGATGGATGTGACCATCAGAAAGGAAGCTTATGCTCTTGACAGGAAGAACATGCCTCAAACTCAGATCTTGGCCAACGTTTTCTTGGTTAAGTTTGGAAGGACTTCAACATTCAGTGTGAGATTTGGATGGAATCGAGCAAGCTGATTATCTGTGAGGCTACTGACAAATTCTCTGGCAATTTTCTAAAGTGTTTCTGATCTCAGAGGAGTTTAGAAGGCCAATGACACACATTGTAGGCTTTTTAAACTTTCCCCAGTTGGAAAGCCATTGATTTTTCTGAATTGTGCCATTTATTAGCTCTTAATTTATTTCCAGGAACTACTGAAGATAAGGCTAAAAAGTTCTCTATCCATTTTCTTCACAATTATCTTGGCAAGTTGTTTAGCAATCGTACATAGCTTTAAAATGGAAGGTATTTTCTGCATCGCTTTTTTTTTCACCACAATTCCAAACAGAATTATGTATTGAATAGATGTACCTTTTCTATACTTTTGTCAGATCTTCTACTTTTTTATTTAGTACTGGGACTGGTGACCAGTCTCAAAGTACTGCAGTGTAACAAAATGATAAACTGTGTAATAGAATTAGTGTCTAGAAGTTAAACTAGAATCTCTTGTTCTTGTATTACAGAAATGAGGTGCTGTTGTTGAAAGAATGTAAACCTAAGGATAACAAATACTAAGTTGGTAAATCAAAAAATATGTATACTAGATTTTGGAATTTGCAGCTTCTTGTTGAAACCAGCAGATAACAAGGTAGAAGTGATGGGTGTTTTGAGTAAAAAAATATATTTGATATGTAGCTTAAAATACTTTTACTAGTACCTAACAGCGTGTGCTTTACCTGTTAACTGTTAGGTGAGAGTTCCTTTGTGGATCTTTTCATTTCTGCTTCTGTCAGTTTTAGAGTTTCTTGCCTGCTCTTGGTCATTTTGTTCTGGCTACTTTTGGAGGTGTTGTATGACATTTAAGATTACTTATAGTGGTGGATGGATAGCAAATTCTAGTGAAGTGTGAAACTGCAGAAGTATGTTTATATCTTTAATATGTGCGTAACCAATATGAAGAGCACATTTTTAGAATTTAAAAATCTTGGAAAATACTAGAAGCTATGAGATGAACTTGTATTACAGAAAGAACAACAGACTTTTTGTTAAAAGCAGAATCACATTTTCCTTAATCTCAGAGCTCATACTGACTCTGAAGTGGATCCATTTTACATAACATAGATCATGATGACAGTGCAAGTTTCTCTTCACGTACTCTTTTTGACACGGCATACCATGCCATTATGAATTGCTACTTATTTTAAATCATCTTGTTAAAATTAAGAAAGATTGAAACTGTCAATAAGAATTTGTTGTATAGAGGAAATGTAGATAAGAGTGCAATCTTTGGGGACCCAAGTGTGAGAAACAGTCATATTTTTCTAAGTCGTCAGAGCTGACAGTTTTAAGACCATGCAGCGAGTAAGTTGTTTTGTCAGTAGAAAACAAATATTCTTGATTCTAATCTTTCTTTTGAATGTCCAACTAAATATTAATTGATGTGTTCTTATTGCAGCATGGTATTCCAAATTTCTTTTAAAATTCAGTAGATTTTTTTCAGCTTGGTTTATTTAAATAGGTATGGTTATCTTCTGTATGCAGGCTTATCAGTAACAGCAGAACAAATAAATCCTCATGGTTCCACTGTACGGAAAACAGAAGCTAGAGTTGAAGAGGCATTTCGGAACAAACAAAAACCCACAATGACGGTGTGGCCCAACTCTGCAAATAAATGTGCATGTGAGTACCTTGGTTGAAAATTGTGCAAAATCGCAGACACCTCCAATGGCAAACGTTTCACATGTCTGTATTAATGCTTACTGATTATGCCCAAAAGTAATTTTAAGCATGAAACATGGAATTTTAAGAAATACTCTTTTTCTGACGGTAAGAAATTTCTGCCCAAGAAGCTGGAAAGAAATAGGATTTCTGTTTTCATAATAAAGAATAACTGTTTTTATAATGTTTTTATTACATTTTTAAAGGAAAAAAAAGCTATTTTCTCTATAATATGAGGTGATCGCTTTTATCTGTTGGTTGAGTGTTGAGATTTGTTTGGTGCATGTATATATTGACAGGTATGTATCTGCATGCTGCGTTATACTCTGTCACATGCACTAGTCACTTCCTGTCTGCAATGCAAACATTATTATGCTAAAAGTTAGAAAAGCAGTTATAAATTTAACTGTATTTTCCTTTATGGGAATTGGCTTTCAATAGTCACTACCAATTAATGGAGGATGTTAAGATATTCTTGATGCAGCCTACTGGATTAGTCCAATTACTTGGTCAAAATCTCTAGAATTGTGAGGAGTGTGTGACTGCTTAACTGTGTTGTAGGTAATTGAAGGCACTGCTAATTATTTTCAAGAGGTGAGTTGATTATAACAGGTAAATACAGTAGATTTTGTTAGATGAAAATAAAGTCCACAAGAATGTGTATATGAGGGACATACTGATAGTTATACATGGCTTTCCTGCTTAAGATGGGGAATCTATTATTAACAGAAACATCAAATGGGTGCTTA